>NC_079487.1:33212696-33832170 GCF_020520425.1 Spinacia oleracea
AGGCCAGACTGTACACAGCAACAACATAACAACCCATTCATGCATACCTAACTGCACACACCCCAGGGCACTCCCTGCAGAACAGACTAGATCAGGAGTACAACCCACACCCAGCACTCTTGCAGCAGCACCTGGAGAAGCTGGGTAGACTGCAACCAGCACCAAAACAGCCTCAACAGCAGCCAAAAACTGCAGGAACAAGCAGATGCAGCACCAACAACATCAACCAACATCAACCAGTAACACACAGCAGAAAGCAAAAACAGACGAAGTAAAAACAACAGGCACCAGCAACAAATCCTAAGGAACATAACTAGCCCTAAATATTATCTCCACATCAAACAACACAAAAAATTCTTATTTGTTTATGTTTTTAATTACGGAATAACTTGACTTCTATGAATTTCTTTTATATAATACAATTATCTATGTTCAGTTTGCTCAGCACTGTAAAATGTTAACTTCAAACAAACGGAGGGAGTTTAGATGAGTACCTTTTTGATGATTGAAGAAGGTAATCCACTTTCCAAAAACACCTCCAATTCAGCATTAAAGATTTATTCTTTCCCACAATATGTTTGTTGATGATATATAACGATTTAGTAGAGATGAAGAAAAAACTATATGATTCTTTTTAAGACATTTAGACTTTTCTGAGCATGGTGGGTCAATTAAGAACGCTCATGCATCTCAAAATCAAAAATACTCCATATACTTTAAGGGTGTTCCTGAAAATGTAGAAGGCATTGTCATTATCTAGCAGTCGAGCTACTATGAAGCAATGTATCTACATATCAGGCAATTTCAAATACCACTTGACTGACAGAGTTACAGTGGCCTAACAAGTAAACGATCTTGGGTTACAGTTCACAGCAGCAAACAAAAGAAGTTTTTCAATGACAGAGACTATCAACAAAACCATACACGGGACTACATGTAGGTTGTCCATGCCAATAAAATTCCACCAACATCATTGCTAAAGGAATTTTCCTACTAAAACACTGAAGGATTTTTTAATTAGACCAAAGTCTCCTAAGAAAGTATATTAGTGAATTCCAACGAAGACTAGACTTCCTGGCAATAATCAGTAAGAAGGTTGGAGCTTATAATTAGGGGCATACTGGCTAACCAATGCTGATGTACAATATAAATATGAGTTTGTGCGTACAACATTATCGACCATTATAAAATATCAATGCAGCATTGAATACCTCTTAGCAAGTAGGAAACTAGGAATGCATCTCATGCTTCATATGCTAGATGACTATGTCAAAATAAGATTAATAAATGATGTTTATAAAAATTTGCGCTTAAAGCAAGTACTGAAGTTGAAATCGCTGCCACAACTCCAACCTCTTCTTCCCTCCTGAAACACCTTCTGCAAGCCCATATCAACCGATACAACACCCCTTACCCTGCACCCTCCCTCCTCTTTCGTGTATCTCTCCCTCTATCTCCTTCTCATCTTCCCCCTCCAGCCCTTCCCCACATACCACCACATGACTGACCATAGTCACACTGGATGAAGACTATCTCCTTCAAAAATATAAGAAATCCAAGAACCCAAACCAATTTGACCAAAAATTCAATACATCGACCTAAATAAAAACAAATTAAACCCTAAAATGACCCGAATCAGTTTAACATAGGGTTTTCCCCATATCATGAAGAAGGATTTCGACTTAGTTGTAGATTTTTGTTTTAAATTGCATTTTGTAAATTAACAGAACCCACCAGATTTTCATCAAATTAACAAGAAAAACGAAGAACAATATATCACCAACAATTCAGCAATCAAATCAGCGAATCTTCTTCATACTTGTCGTTCTCCAAGTATCTTTGATAGAGAAAAACGAAAAAACCTGGGAGTTAGGATCTTTGATAGCGGCGACACCGTAAACATCAGGAAACTCGCCCTCGAAGATCTTGTTGATGTCCATACTTCTTCTTCATACTTGTCGTTCTCCAGTGATTAGCGTTCAGGGAAATCAAGTAGATCTGTCAAAGTAATGCACAGATAATAAATTATCAAAATTACCAAAAAAATATGTAAAGCTAAAGATTAAAAATCAGAAGATCAACATATGAATCGAGCTATATCTGTAAGAAGATCTAATTTAAAAATTTATCTTAGCAGAGAGAAACTCTCTTTAATTTTTTATCAGCTTGTTTCCGACGAAAAGAATGTTGCTATTGTACTTCAGTGGTTATGAACTTATGATTAGATAGTGGCTATGTTCATTTCTAAGTTAACACCATCATAACAGGGAGAAATAGGAAACATATTTACAACACTATTTATAGCATCTCTGTTACGAACCCCGACAAGCTCCGAAGCCCAAACTCTAAATTGAGATAAATGACATCTTTTATTTGTCAATAGAGTTACAAAACTGTTGCAACAACTTTTGCCAAGAAATAACCAACAACACAGCAAGGCAAGTACAATTTTCGCCAAGGGAAGTATTTGGAAAAAATGTGTTCCATACTCCCACCGAATGAACAATGGAATGATAGGTTGACATAAATCACGTATAATACCAAGAGAAACGCTCCTTTGGTATGCTCGTAGTTAACATGTACTTCATACAATAGCCAAGAGTACGGAAGAGTAACTTAACTTAGGGGAAGGAAGAAAAACTGTTGAAGATAACGTAGTTATCCTAGAGTATAGAATATCATATAAGATACAAGTTACAAGTATACGACTTGAAATAACCAAATTGAGAGAATTGGACTCAAGTCCCATAACCCCTAATCTAGCGGAAAATACTGTGTAAATATTAGTGAACTTATCTATTCTTACACTTGCCTGCTTTTCAAGAAATTATCAACTCATATAATAGTTACAAGTTCAGTTTCTTCACCAGACTTTAATTCGATCCATATCGAGGAAATAGTGTTTTGCATACCAGTTAAGTAATGAGAAAAGCGATAACAAAAAGAAAATCAGGTCTAGTAACCAATTAGTAACAACATATCAGATTCAAGACTGATAGATGCACTAAAACCCCTCAATGAAGATGGAACTGGCAATTCCTACCCACCTTAAATTAACCCACTTTCTGCCCCACCACACAAATACAAACTGAGGAAATTTTCCAAAGAACATGCTGCACACAGAGGTTTTATGGCAACATATTCTAACAACTACAAACATCAAATTAATAGTAGCAAAATGAGCAGGGCACAATTCACACACATTCAGAAAATATACAAGTAGTAAGCACCAGAATATAATCCTGATTATTATGAAAAAACACTCTAAAATAACAACAATAACAAAAATACCAGATAAATTAATTAAATAGCCATAAAAATACAGATCAACAACAATTAAGCACAAATTATTCCAAAAATGAATACCTTGGTGAATCCTCATCGCCTGCTCGACTTTCGTATGTATTTCACAAAGCACACAAGCTTCATCTTCAAGCATCTTTCTCATATCGTCAACTTTTCAAGATCTATTTCAATTTTATTCAAAACAACAAGTTAGGGCAAAAACTAGGTAAGAAAGGAAATAAGATTTAACAAGAGAGAGAAAGACGAACAAACCTGTGAGGAGTTAGGATCTTGCGGCAACACCGTAAGCCGGCATCGGGAAACTCGCCCTCGAATATCTTGTCGTTCTCCATACTTGTCGTTCTCCGGTGACTGGCGGTTTCGGAAATCAAGTAGATCTGTCAAAATAATACACAAATAATCATAAGTACCAAATATTATGTAAAGCTAAAGATTAAAAAACAGGAGATCTAAGGACTTACAATTCGGAGTAGGTTGAAGAAAATCAATCACCTCGACGGCCGGGAACCTATATCTTCCAATTTTTAGAAAACACATAACTTCTTGTATCCAACTTCTTAGATTTGAATTGATTTTTCGATTTCAATTCTCTGGTCGACATTATCAAAGCAGAATTGAATAAAAGTTAGATCTTGGAAGATTATGGAATAGGGGAGGGAATTAGAGTGAGAGATTGTGAGAGAAGAGTGAGAGGTTGGGAGGAGGTCTTTATGTCTTGGATAAGGGGATTCTAGATCTGAAGGGTTATTTTGCAGCGTTTATCGCAGAAAATGCAATTTCACGCGCTGCAATATTTTGTTTTAATTTTTTTTCATTGTCGCAGCGTTTTATTAGGAACAGAGTTGGAAATTTTTCATTTAATGCATTGACCCGCGTTGACTACATGTAGTTGCAGCAAGGTCAATGAGGGAGAGTTGCAACCGAGGGGTTGCAAATGGAGTTTTTTCTACTAGTGATGCTTTCACGATAATCAGTGAGTTAAAGAACATGTTCCAGGATCTAGCTCGAGTCGAAAGATTCGAGACTCATTGAAAAATTCTTGACACTAAGCTCAAGAAGGGCGAGCCCGTAAGTCCACATGTTCTCAAAATGATTGGACTCATTGAGAATATGAGTCGGCTGGATCAGCAGTTCTCTCAGGAAATGGTTGTAGACACCATCCTCCATTCTCTTCATAGCGGGTATGATCAGTTCAAGCTGAACTACAGTATGAATAGTCTGGATAAAACGCTCAATGAGCTTCACGGTATGCTGAAGACCGCTGAAAAGACGCTCAAAAGTGATAAGCAAGATGTGCTTATGGTGCGTGGGGGTAAGTTCAAGAAATCTGGTAAGAAGATGAATGCTAATAAAGGTGGCAAGAAGGCCAACCTAACTAAGAAAACTGGCGGCACCAAGTCTGAAAAGAAGAAGGTAAACCAACCCACTTCTGAATCTGAATGCTTCTACTGTAAGAAGAAGGGGCATTGGAAGAGAGATTGCTTGAAGCTTAAGGAAGATAAGAAGAACGGAACGATCGTTCCATCTTCAGGTATTTTGGTTATAGACTGGAAGAGTGTTTCCATGTTCCAAGTCTTACTAAAAATATCATTTCTGTTTCTTGCGTAGATGCTAAGGGATTTACCTTTTTAATAAAAGACAATAGTTGCTCGTTTTATTTTAAAGAGATGTTTTATGGATCTGCTAGATTAGTCAATGGACTTTATTTACTAGATCACGACAAACAAGACTACTACAAAAATGGGCTAAGAAACCATTGCTAGGGCACTGCATAAGTCACTTATTAGGTTTCTCAGATAAAGAAACCAATTATCTTAGAAGTGTGGTTTCTTAGAAAAATATAAGAAACTTTATAACTGAGATATATGGTTTCTTAGATAATATTTATATTTAAGAAAGAATCAAGGGAACCGAAGATCTTTCAAAACCAGTTTCTGAAGTTTTTTTTTTTTTACTTTTTCCTTAACCGAATTTCTTTTCATTTTTTATTTTTACTTTTCAAAATCAGTTTCTTATGTTGTGAAATACAGAGATAAGGGAGGAGAAATTGGGAGAGAATAACTGTGTTTCTTATTCCATGAACAATGCGGTATATATACATACAATATAATAGGGTTTGCTTATGAAACAATAAACCCTAAGATCTAGAATATTCCGGAAATATATTAAGGGTATAATGGGCATCCACATAATATTCATAACACTCCCCCTTGGATGTCCATTATTGAAGATTATGCCTCGTTAAAACCTTACTAGGAAAACCCTGTGGGATAAAAACCTAGTGAAGGAAAAAGAGTACATCATTCTTCATAATACGCTTGAGATGTTGCCTCGTTAAAAACCTTACCAGGAAAACCCAGTGGGACAAAACCTTGGTTAAGGGAAAAAGAGTGCAACACGTATTTCTCCCCCTGATGAATACATCATTTGAAATCTTCTGGTGCAATCGATCCAATATTGTTGAGTAACTTCTCAAATGTAGCAGCATGGAGTTCCTTGAAAATTGATTCTCAAAATTTAACCTGAATCTCCAATTTTCCACTTGAACAGATGAACTGAATATCTTTATCACCAATGCTTTGAAAATAATACCTGTAAGATCATTTGTTTTTCTCTATCTCATTCGATACGTTTGTTTTCGAGTTTCTCGATGCATAATACTTTAGCTTCACCTTAGATAGATACATTTTCTTGTATGAAACTTATCCATACATATTGGACATATATACCTTCTTCTGGAGGTCATAAATGGTAGTTTTCAATCAATAATGATCAAACTTTCTTTGGTCATTAAAATTATAGATAAATAACAATATCATCGTCCAACTTGGAGGTATAATATAGCTAATAATGTTATTTATACTATGGTTCTTCTGGACCATAAAATAAAATTTATCATAAGGACATTACATACTTTTATCTTATATTTTAAGATGATTCATATTTGTACAAGAATTCTTCTTTGAATAATTGAATATGTGTATTTCATAACTCTGTACTCAAACTTCAGGTTGAATTGTCATTTCAAAAATACTCTTTTAAAATTTTGATAATATCTCATCAACGTGTTGTGATATTCATATGCAAAACTCACAGGGCTAGATGTTTAAGAACATCATGTATAAGTTCTTCAGGAACTTTTCTTATTTGCATGATTCACAACATACTATTAAATCGGTACTATATTTCTTTTGCAACTAATAGCCCAATGAAGCAAGAATCTCATCTTATAAATTTCCATAAAGTTGCAAATCCGTCTTACTATTCTTTGGATTCACATTTCATATACGACATCATAATATTTTTGAAACATGTTATATGAAATTATAACTAGATAATTCTACATCATACCATGATAAAACATAAAACAATCTAAATGTATGATGAATGATGCATTAACCTATTAACTACACATGTATATGAATGTAAGACTCAAATGCAAAACACTGTACAGTGTGGATATTTCAAATCCATAACTTGTTGGACTTCAGGTCCATGAGCTCATTTGATCATTATAGTTATGTCTACATCGAAACAGACATAGATTTACGATCCCCTATTCAAAATCCATTATTTCTCGCATATGCATTATATTACGGTTCCATCACCTACCGGTATCATCAAAATTATTCAACATATATTTTGCATGCTATTCATCAATGATATCTGAATACTTATTCAATAGGTACCATTCATTTTTTCTCACGGGCCATCTATTATTGTTCAGATATCTATACCACTTCAAGGGTATTTCATACACTATATAATTAATAGTGTTTTCTTTATTTTCAAAAATATCATCAACTGCATTATCTTGCCATCCTTTTCATATAGTCACTATGTTGGAACCGTATATATAATCTACACTTCAGGTGTATATATTTAAATAAATATTGACAAGATATATAATTCTCAACACTTAATATATGTAACATCGAGCACTATGACTGTCATATACCTTTATGTCTCTAGACATTATAAAACTTAACATAATTAAGTCATAGATATTTATGTCCAAACATACTTCGAGGACATAAAGTTGGCATGTACGCTTTCTCATATGGGGATCAATTTACTATCTTTCAATTTTGCCAACTTATTTTTTTTTTTTCGTCTCCCCCTAAGTTGGGAAAATATTTTCAATATGTTATGGGGCATAAAGTTTCACCAACTAATATACTTTTCAACGTGTATTTTGATAAATATTACATACTTTTGTTCTCTTCTGGAGACCAACATTGATTATGGGGAGTAGATATAATATGCAGTTGTTTTCTTCATACTTTCTCTTTTCGTGCTGACGTATGATTGCCCCAATCAAGAGATTTATGATGCTTATTTATGATACTTAAATCAATCACAAAAACACTTGTAAACTTATTGGTGATCTTCAAGTCTCCTACTACCATTCTGGTGAACTTCGGGTCACTTACTATCATGGTGAACTTTCAATCACCTATCATTATACAATTTTTTCAAAATCATTAATATCTCTTGTATTTATTTTCTCAATCGATTCATTATAACTATTCGATTGAAATACAACTCAACCTCATCATTTTGTCCTGCCTTTGAATATATACAACATATGAGGGAGTGTCAGCACATAAAATTTTATTTGATAAGAATTTTCAAATTCTCATAACGGGTTTTCTTAAACTCGGATGGCCTGGATTATCACATCATGCGTATATAATATCATATAAAATATTTCATTCGATAACTGTTGGTTATCTTCTCAAAGTGATCACTGTAATTATAAAATACTATAATTTGAACATATTGTGATGTGATATAACGACACAAACTGGTGTCTCAATTTTAACGGCAAGACAATCTAAACAAAACTTATGGAAGATAGATGGTACTCTTCAGGAGTATCCATTACAATTTTGGTACATATCACAAAAGTATCTTCTCCAGAATGTAGTCTTGTACTCATGCTCATAAAGCGAGTCAATAAAATATGAACACATATTTCATATTTGTACCAAATTCAAGATAATTGAATTATAATCTTGATCATATACTACTAATTTTATTATGTTGAGAGCTATCTCCCCCTAATCCTTGCATGTATTTCTGTATAAATTTAGTTCGGAGAGCGCGCTACAATGTCTACTAGACATATTCTTTCAATATCTTCATACACCATGTTTATCTACAATTTATTCTCCGTTGATGAGTGATAATAAAGATCAACAAGATATTTTGGTGTAATGGGCCCAATATTTATTTATCTTTTCTCCGCAACCAACCAAAAATATATAAAATTTGAGTTTTCTCATCATTAACTTGTACATGCTTTCCATCATTACAATCTCACTTCCGGTGTGTATATGTGTATTTTGAAATTTCATTCATACTAATTCATTCACCCATGGTTCTACAATATTTTACTTTCACATTCTCGATCATGACTATTGACATCATTTTCATTATTTATAGTCATACAATTTTGTCATTCACTTCTGGGAATGGTTTACCTAATTGAACTTGATCATAATACTTTTCTTCAGGATTTCGTTATTTATCCCATCCACCAGAGAGACAATATATAACTATTTAAAAACACTCTTAAATCTCTCTCAAACATATCGTGTCTGCAGAACCACACTAGTTTCATGAGAGAAATGTAGGGTATCTTGACAACAAGATTTAGAAACTATTATAGTTTTCTAGGTCATATTTTCTTGTACTTCCCCAAAAGGGTTTGCGGGCCTTTAATGGTCAATGTCCAGACTTATATTATATAGTCAATGATCATAAATTCTTTCCTTGTTTCAATAGACCAATGCCCTTTTCCTCCATAGTGGTAACATACATTGTTCACATTCTCATTTTTATCTTTCTTTTGCTTGTTACCATCTTTGTCCCACCTCTGGTGGGAATATGAATACTTGAGAGAACCACATCGACCTCGTCCATATTTATATCCACGCTCACGTCCATGACTATGACCACGTCCTCGACTACTATTGTTGTGTGGTATTTTTCTTTCCCATTATATGATATCACGTTCGCTTCAAGGAATGGAGCAGAACCAGTTGGACGTGATTCATGATTTTTCATCAATAGCTCGTTATTTTTCTCAGCCACAAGGAGACAAAATATAAGTTCAAAATATTTCTTAAATCCTTTTTCATGGTATTGTGTCTACATGACAACTTTATTTGCGTGAAAGGTAGAATATGTTTTCTCCAGCATTTATGCATTAAAAATTTTCTCTCCATAAAATTTCAATTGTGAAGTAGTTTTGAACATAGCTGAGTTATATTCACTTATAGACTTAAAGTTTTGTAGTCTTAAATGTAACCGATCATGACGAGTTAGGGACATTATCACAGTTTTCTGGTGGTCATACCTTTCTTTTAGATTACTCTAAAGAATTTGTGGATCTTTATCAAGGAGATATTCAAGTTTAATTCCTTCATGGAGGTGATGCCGAAGAAAAAGACATGTTGTATTGTTTTCCTATTTGAATGTTTCACGAATTCCTTTTAGGATTTATTTCAATATCTAACAGCTATTATAAGTATGTCGTAGTTCTTTTCAGTAATATCAAAGACCTTAAAATTCAATTTTAGTAAGGTCGATCCGGTCACTAATGATTAAGATAATAATCATAATAAACACATAAAAGTCGTGGATCCAAGAGAAAAACTTGCAGCAATTAATCCCACTTAATATACTTGAGCGATTTGTTGTACAAACAATATTAAGTAGAATACCAACGTGTCAATATGATCACATAAAGCCATCAAAATTTTGCACTCGATAAACTAATCAAATTGGATAAGATAAACATTCATATATTTAATTTGAAAGCAATCTAATTGAATTGCTACGACGCTTAATATAAACTTTCTTTTCTAATCCCACAAACCATAACCAATTACTTTGGCTGAGTGAGAGATTGACGACAACAAGACAAATAACCAAATATTTGTAATTTCACTTATCCCTCAAAGAAAAATCAATCACGAAATTATTACTATCTAATTAAAATAATTGTAAATCCCATGGCATTGCTATTCAGACCCGACGGGCAAAATAATCATCTTCAGCTATGAATAAATCATTATTGGCTATGCACATATTATAGAGATGCAAGACCAAACTAAATTTTGGAAAACCGTGAACGTGCATGATATACTTAGAACAAGCCGCAAGAAATCACTATCTAATCAATCCAAAATTTAAATCAAGCCGCAACATAAATTCGCAAAGTGCAATTAGAAAATAAGAAAATAACCTTATTCATCAAACTAATAATCCATATGTTACCACCATACCAATTGGACGGTTAATAAAATGAACATTCAAAGCAAATTTATTTAATGAATCATATATGCAACATGCGTACCTTTGCGGCTAGGAATATTTGTGATTTCATCAAACTACATTAATCATATCGGTTAGATGAACTCGTTGGTAGAGCTTTGGTGCTGATAACGTGTTGTGAAATACAGAGATAAGGGAGGAGAAATTGGGAGAGAATAACTGTGTTTCTTATTCCATGAACAATGCGGTATATATACATACAATATAATAGGGTTTGCTTAGGAAACAATAAACCCTAAGATCTAGAATATTCCGGAAATATATTAAGGGTATAATGGGCATCCACATAATATTCATAAGCATTTTTTCATCTTTCAAAACTCCGAGTGCAACACTTTTTCATTTTTTTCTTTACTTTTCGTCCTTTTCTTTTCTCTCTTCTTCTGAAGTTGTGGATCACTTTTCATGTTTCTTAAGCTAGCCATCTCCCTTCTTCTCTATTATGTCCTTTGCCTCTGCTCTTTCACTCATCCATAAAAAATTCTCGATCACCGCCATACCCTTGCACTCACGCATTTCAACAATTTCCCCCAGATCTCATCTCCTTCTTCTTCGCTGATCTAAATCTTCCCCTAATTTTCAATAATTAGGGTTTCTGCTGAGTTTTGTCGTTCGAAGCTGAAATGTCAGGAGCAGCGTCAGTGATATTCCTTTTAGCTTCTCGCTGGTGGAGTTGTCGGCGGCGTCGCTAAAACTGCCGTAGCGCCTCTGAACGAATCAATATTCTTTTCAGGTGATTTTTTTATCTTGAAATATTTGTTCTATTCAATTTCATATTTGAATTCAATTGTTTTTGTTTTTCTTGGATAAATTTGGGTTTTAGATTGTCTATTTTGTTTAATTTGAAGTTTGGCTAAGCCTGTTCTTGTTTGATATTGTAATTAATGTTTTAATGATAAACAAGCAAGTTAGGTTTGGATTTTTGCAATTAGTTGGATTGATCCTGTCTGCTAGAGTGTTAGTGGAATGAACAATTGAGTTGAATTAAAAATTCGAATGAGTTTCATGGAATGAGTTTCATCCTGTCTTCAATCTACTGCATTTTTCAACTTGAGAACATTTGAAAATTAATCTGCCAAAAAAATTAAAAAGCAATACTTAGTAAAGGGACCTGTTTAAAGATTAAGATACTACAAGGCTGAATTTTATGCACCAAAACTAGCCCTGGTGATAGTAAAGCCAAATACCAAAGCTTAAAACAAGTGTTCCAATAATAGGAAATATCCTTAATTGGTTCTCTACCAATAATGTATGATTACAGTTTACAAGTGCACCTTTGTTTCAATCACTTGATTAAAATAACTAATATGAGTAATATATACCAAATTAAACTAAGCTTTCGGACTCTATATACCAAAGCTTAAAACAAGTGTTCCAATAATAGGAAATATCCTTAATTGGTTCTCTACCAATAATGTATGATTACAGTTTACAAGTGCACCTTTGTTTCAATCACTTGATTAAAATAACTAATATGAGTAATATATACCAAATTAAACTAAGCTTTCGGACTCTATATAACCCTGTTGTACACAAAAAATCAATTTTAAACTAACAACAAATTGACATAATATTAATACATAACCTGTTCTGGTCTTCAGCACACAAAAAACAGAAACAACTTTCTTAGAGGGGTGGGGAAGGTAAAAAAAGAAGGGAAGGATCATTAACAAATAGGTGGTCATGTATCAATGTAGGTTGAGAACAGAGTAAACTTTAGGGTTAATCTTAATCAAAGTTATGGCTGTGATTTTTCAGGATGTAGCAAAGGCCGAGCTCTCTCATGATCTTGATCAAAATTTATACAACATATTCCTTCTTTTTGAATATATTACAAAGGCCAAGCTCTTTAAGAAAGAATCAAAATGAAACATGTATTCAGCACTCAACAATAAACATTAGATTTCAAATTAAAATTAATTGTTTTGTTGTACTAATTTTACCATGCATTTGCATTCCCAAATCACGATTAATGGGAAAGGAACATAAAGAATACAAATTCACACAAGATAGGCACAAGTAGAAATATGAGATGGACATGATAGATGATAAACCATGCCTCCAAAGAAAAAACAGTCACAATACAACTTATCCGAAAACGAAACTGCAAGACAGGAAGAAGGGAACCTGACATGAAGTGTTTGAAAGCAGCCTCATATTTTCCACCACAACCATCTCATAATTTGTATTGTTGTTGAAGATTTTAGAAAATACAGCTGTTATCTTGTGTATAAGGTCTGCACTCATAGCCAAAAACAAGCAAATGAAATCAACAAACCAACATACGGACTATGGAGTATTACTTTGCTCAAGACTCGTAATACCAATTATATCACCATCATTCCGAAAACTTGCCTTACTAAATAATAATCACTTACTTCTGAATGATTAAAATTCAAATTATAAACTTACTTTTCGTCATAAGAGAAATCAATGACTATGTTGCTCAAAACACAACTTGAATAAATACAATCACAATTGAATTTACCACAAATTTACTCTCTACTGTAGGTAAATATAAACCTTACAGACCAACTAGATTAGCATAAATAATTAACCATAATAGCGAATTTTCAGATGAAGCACAAATCAGAAACACATGAAGTATATAAAACAGTAAAAGAATTTAATGAACAAAGGGATCCTGAATTACCAGTATGAAGCTCTACAAAAAAAATTACCAGGCACCGAATATTCGTCGCTGAAAATGCAAAATTTAGATCAAAAGAGAAATTGGAGAAACAATAAACTACCACATAAATTTGAAGTGAAGTTACCAGCGAAATTCAAGATCAATTCAAATTGGAAATTGTAATTAAAATTAAAATTGATACTCTATAAACCATAGAAATTACTAGCGAAATTATAACCGAAATTCTTAGTGTAAGGGTACCACATAGAAGTCGATAATAAGAAGAACCACCTGCGAAATTCGAGATCAAATCAAATTGGAAACTGTATTAAAATTGCAATTTTACTCCACGGACTATAAAATTACCAACGAAATTATAACCAAAATTCAAAGTGAAAGAGTATTGAAGTCGACAATCGGAAGAATTAGGGGCTGGAATCAGAAGTTGTTCAGAGATCGGAACTGGAACGTGCGTCGGAGACTGGGAGGTTGGAGTAGTGATTTAGGCTTTCAGAGAAATAGAGGAGGTTAAAAATACTTCATTACGGCTTTTTTATGCACGTCTTTCCTTGTAGGAGCTAAGTTAGGCGACGCTTTGATATAGCGCCTCAAGTTGTATACTTACCATCACTTAACTCACTCTTGCAAATTGGAAGGTAATGCTTATAGTTACCAGGCCATCACTTAACTTATACTTGGTGTATGTCACGGTGTCACCCATATAAGGTTGATGGAGATGTTCTCTAAGCTGCACTATTCTTTGTATTACTAGAACCTTTCATTCTCGCTAAATACCCTTGCCTCCAAAGTGTGAGTGTTATGCCTCTAATTTGCTCATTCTGGGTATCTCTATAAGTCATAATATACTTAGTTTCCTACTAAGTTATTGAGTAATATTTAGCATATACTAGAGAATGATCATTGTTATTATATCACGGCTGAAATTCCCACAGCAAATATGTAAAAACTTACCTCTGTGCTGTTTCATTGAAACATCAAAATTTTCAAATTTCAACCTTAATCTTCGTAGTGTCGTTAGGTGTCCTGATTCCAATGGTTAATAATCTTCTTAGGTTCATTACTTTCATATATTCTCGAGCATAAGACCTAAGAAAAGTCTACTAGTGGTGCTATACTGTTGTAGTAGAGAGCTCACTTGTATATTTTGGCTTTGGCAGGGAAGTAGAAAATTAAGTTGGTAGCTCCGTAGATGACAGTGATGGAGGTGTTATTGTACCTCTTTAGTTCTTAAGGTTTTGTAAGTTTGTCACAGAATGGTAGCTAACTTAGTAGGTAGTAAGAGATGCTTGTTTACTCAAACTCAGAATGTACTGAAATAACTTTGTGGTCCTCTGTACTAGGTCGACCATATGCCAAATTTTGGTCTATAGCTCATTGTAATGATCTTGCTAATTAATGTCTGACATATTGGTTTTTGTTTTGGGCAATAGAAGCGTATCCGGGATCTTTTGACTTAGATATGTATTTACTGATGCAGAAGTAATCAACTGTTTTACCAAGTATTAACGTAAATATTAACAGAATGTATATATCTTTGAGTAACATATATGATTGGTAATGTCGATAACTCTATACACATTACATATTTGCAATACTCTTGACTGTTATGAAGTTTGCGTCCCTAACTAGGCCCCTGCCGTTCCTTATTAGGAACTCCCTATCTGACAAACATAGATTAGTAATCTTTTAAATGATTTTAGGTTAATTTTTGTTTTCCCCTTCTTTTAGGTAGAGTTATGCGAATAATAATTAGTAGTTCAGATGTTAACAAGGAATGCGAAGAAATCATGATTACCAATATCAGGAAAAAGATTATTTCTAAATTATTGATAATTTTGAATTAATTGGAGTTCGTTAATCCAGAACTTACAATTCTCCGACTAATCCGAATTAGAGATGGGACATGGACCCTTTTGTTTGATTTGGATGTAAATATTTGGTGTGTTTTGGGCTGATGGACTCCTTTGTTTGGTTGGTATGCAGGAAGTTCTGTGAGCAAATTTGGTATGAAATTGTTGATTAATTATCTCCGAGATGACCTGAGGGTGATAAAGAACCATTTTAGGAGGTTGATCCGACTAGATGGTTTGGCCGACATCCTGACCTTCTTGGAGCTAGAGCTGTGAAGACTGCAGATCTGTTCTCACTCCCACACGTAACAGAAAACACTGCAGATTTTGTTCTCACTCCCAGCACCCCGACCACTAGAAAGGTAACATGAGAAAAACTCATCTTGATAAACTTACAACACCACTTTTTACAGAACTTCCAGTCCTGAAACTCTCTGGTAATAACTTTCTTCTATCTGATTGGATACTAGACAAGTAGACAGTAATGCTTCATATCATATTTGCTTCATGACTTCATAGTCTCAGAACGTCATAGAGAAATGAGACTGTGGTAATGTTGTAGTAATGTGCTAAAAAAACTGGCAATATATATCAGAATTACACCTGCAAATTACGGATCAACAACAACAAGAAGCTATTCTCCTCTACCCTTTAACCTCTCCCTCCCCATCTTAAATCTCTCAGGACATTCTTTCTTCTGCCTCTACTTCTCCCCCTCCCCTAATCCTGTTGTCAAAGCTACTTTGTGTAATCTCTGACAAAGTTACAATTTGACCTTAGCAAAGGCTAGATTAGTTTCATCTAAGGCAGCCTATGCAATCAATAAAACAAACCTGTTTTCTTAAAAAGAATTAGGCACCAGGTGCAAGCAAAGAAATCATCTGCCTTGTTACTAGCATACTTTACAGATCTTAGTATTAAGCTTCAATCTGCAGGAGTTTTAAATCAATCAAAACCTGAACTTCTTCAGCAGATTCAGCTATTCAAGTGAACCAGGAGCATCAAATCAATTTGACTCTTGCCAGTTGGAACTTTTAAACCATGCTATTTTCAGCCAGGTGCTCCATCACCACCTGACTCAAATCAATTGTTGGCGAGGTATATACTCCATTACGTCTCTTTAACTTTTTGTTCTGGCTGCATCTTTACTGAGTTTCATCCTTTAATTCTTGTGTTTCTAAAACAAGCCATAAAAAACATGTTCCTTGCTTTATAAAATCCTAATGGCCAGCTGTTCAATGAATTTGTTAATTTTAAATGAAACATACAATTCTATATGGGTCGGACTTTCTACTGTTCATCATAATTTCCCTGTTTATAACCTGGTCTGCTAAGTTCTGATATTCCTAGTCTGCTAAGTGCAATACCCTTGTTGTCCCTACCACCAGAAGGTTCACAACAACACAAAGGAAATAGAGAAAGGTTGTGGACATGTGGTTGCTAACTAGACTTGAAAACGAATTTCTTCAAAGTAGCAACAAATTTGAAGTGTTTCTAAAATGACTTAATTTTGTAGTGAGTTGGATTGGGGATGGTTGTTTGGTCTGATGTGGGTGAGCTACTGGCAGTTGGGGTGAGAAGACATACTGCATCGTGGAAGGCAGAGATGGGGGAAGCATTGGCTGCACGGTTTGGTTTGAGTGTAGCCAGGAGGTTGGGATATGAAGAGGTTGACTTAGTGTGATGCCATGAAGGTTGTGAAGGCAATTCATAAGAGAAAAGCTGGCAGATCCCCCAGGAATTGATCCTAAATGATGTAGTCTCTTTAAGTCAAAGTTTTAATTTATTTTGATTGTTTTCATGTAAGTCGAACCGGGAATTAAGCTATTATAAAACATTCACCTAATCTTAATTAATATCCTTCGCCGTAGAATTAAGCATCCTTGACAGAATTTACTTCACATGTACTTGATTAGTTTATATCTTTTAACATATACCTATTTTAATCGTTTTTATGTCTTGTATATATGTAGTACTTTCCTCAAGTTCCTGCCACTTATTTTCAAGCGATGATTAACGAAACACGGGATACTTTGGTTACATATTTTTTCAAGCAATGATTGATGAAGATGAAGAAAATGATCTGCTCGACGTTGATCATGAATGACCTTTATAGCTAGTACATATTGAAACTTTCTAACAAATGTTTTGGGAATCTCGTAGCAAGTTAATACATTTGAAGTACTTTTTTAGATTTGAGCTTGTGATTTGAGTTTGGAGAATGTTATATTACATTAGTTTTATTTACTTTATTGCTTTGGAGAACAAGAAGTTGGTACATTGGTCGGTTTGGAGAATATTTATGCATATAATATAGAGTTGATGGATTATTAATTACCATACCATTGAGCCAATTAATTTGGATATTGGTTGGTACCATGTAATTTGAAAATATATATTGTATGTCAATAATTTATTAGTGCACGTTTTAACAAAAAAAAAAAATCAAAGAAACAAGATATTTAATAAATCTGGTTTCTTAGACGGTACACAAAAATAGATCAAAGGAACCGCACTTTGTAACAAAGTGGTTTCCTAGTACAGTCAAAGGAACCGCACTTTGTAACAAAGTGGTTTCCTAGTACAGTCAAAGTAACCGCATACTTCCTTATTTCGGTCTCTTATTCTTTGTATTTAAATTCACAGAACAAGATCTAAGAAACCGGTTTTTTTTGACAAAATCGGTTTCTTAGAGATATCAAAGAAACCAGGCAAAAAGTTCGGTCTCCTATGCTAAGAGACCTACTACCTAGGCACCGTATAAAGTGAGGTTTCTTTGCCTTATTTTGCACGGTTTCTTAGGCTATTTTTGTAGTAGTGCAAGTTTATAACATAAATACCAAAAAGGCCAAAAAGAATGATTCAGATCTCACCTATGTGTGGCATTGTCGATTAGGCCATATTAACATGAAGCGCATAGAAAGACTTCAAAATGAAGGAATTCTAGAACCATTTGACTTAGAGGATTATGGTAAATGCGAATGATGCTTACTTGGCAAAATGACAAAGCAACCTTTCTCTAAAGTTGGAGAAAGAGCAACTGATCTATTGGGTTTAATCCATACATATGTATGTGGACCAATGAGTTCAAATGCTAGAGGTGGTTTTAGCTACTTATCACTTTCACCGATGACTTCAGTAGATATGGTTATGTCTACCTAATGAAGCATAAGTCTGAATCTTTTGACAAATTCAAGGAATTTCAGAGTGAAGTAGAGAATCAGTAAGGCAAGAAGATTAAGGCACTATGGTCTGATATAGGCGGTGAATATCGAGCTATGAATTTGATGACCGTCTGAAAGAATGTGGAATTCTATCAGAATTGACTCCTCCCGGAGCACCTCAATGGAACGGTGAGTCAGAACGGAGGAACGGGACCTTGCTAGACATGGTTCGATCAATGATGGGTCAGGCCGAACTTCCAATAGAATTTTGGGGACATGCACTAAACACAGCTGCACTCACACTAAATAGAGCTTCGTCTAAAGCTGTCGAAAAGACTCCATATGAGTTATGGTTTGGAAAGCCTCCAAATGTGTCTTTTCTTAAGATTTGGGGTTGTGAAGTATACGTCAAACGATTAATTTCAGACAAACTTCAACCGAAATCTGACAAATGTATCCTTGTGGGCAACCCAAAGGAAACAAAGGGGTATTACTTCTACAATACATCTGAGAACAAGGTGTTTGTTGCTCGAGATGGTATCTTTTTAGAAAGAGATCACATTTCCAAAATGACAAGTGGGAGAAAAGTAGACCTCGAAGAAATTCGAGTCGAACAACAGACTCTAGAGAGTGCTCAAGATGACATTCAGGTTGAAACTCAAAGATCTTTAGAAGTATCTGGTGAGAATCAAGAACCAACTAGAAATGTAACCCCACGTAGATCGCATAGATATAGGTCTCAACTAGAAAGATACTTAGGTATTTTGACGAACGAGAGCCAAGAAGTTATATTGCTGGAAAGCGATGAACCTGCGACTTACAAACAAGCTATGATGAGCCCTAGCTCCAAGAAATGGCAAGAAGCCATGCAATATGAATTAGACTCCATGTCTGAAAACCAAGTTTGGGATTTAGTCGATTTGCCAGATGGCTACCAAGTCATAGGAAGCAAATGGGTTTTCAAACTGAAAAAAGACAAGCATGGGAAACTAGAAGTTTTCAAAGCTAGATTGGTTGCAAAAGGTTACAGGCAAGTCCACGGTGTGGATTACGATGAAACCTTTTCACCAGTTGCAATGCTAAAGTCTATTCGGATAATTTTAACAATCGCTACATATTACGATTACGAAATATGGCAGATGGATGTCAAAACCGCTTTCTTAAACGGCGTTTTAACAGAAACTGTGTTTATGACACAGCCTGAGGGTTTTGAGGATCCAAAGAATGTAAAAACGTATGCAAGCTTAAGAAATCCATTTACGGATTGAAGCAAGCATCAAGGAGCTGGAATATACGTTTTGATGAAGCAGTCAGTGACTTTGGCTTCGTTAAGAACGCAGACGAATGTTGTGTATACAAGAAGGTCAGTGGGAGCAAAACTGCTTTTCTAGTATTATATGTCGACGACATATTACTTATCGGAAATGACATTCCTATGTTGAACTCTGTCAAGATTTGGCTTGGGAAATGTTTTTCAATGAAGGATCTAGGAGAAGCACAGTACATAATGGGCATCAAGATCTACAGAGATAGATCTAAAACGATGATTGGACTTAGTCAAAGCACTTATATCAATAAGGTGCTTGAAAGGTTCAATATGGCAGACTCCAAACGAGGCTACCTACCCATGTCTCATGGAATGACTCTAAGCAAGACTCAGTGCCCAAAAACACTGGATGAGCGTAGACGAATGAATGGGATACATATGCATCATTGATTGGTTCAATAATGTATGCTATGATATGTACACGCCCGGATGTTGCGTACACACTCAGTGCTACGAGCAGATACTAGTCAGACCCAGGAGAGGCACATTGGACTGCTGCCAAGAATATTCTGAAGTACCTGAAAAGGCACAAAGATGATTACCTAGTCTATGGTGGAGATGATGAATTAATTGTTAAAGGCTATACGGACCCAAGTTTCCAAACCGACAAAGATGATTTCAGATCACAGTCTGGGTTTGTCTTCTGCCTCAACAGAGGTGCAGTAAGCTGGAAAAGTGCTAAGCAGAGCACCATTTCGGATTCTACAACTGAAGCGGAGTACATTGCTGCACATGAAGCAGCAAAGGAAGCTATTTGGCTAAGGAAGTTCATAGGTGAACTTGGTGTAGTCCCCTCCATTAAAGGACCAATAGCTCTATATTGTGACAATAGCGGAGCTATTGCACAGGCAAAGGAAGCATAGACACCACCAAAGAGTCAAGCATGTACTTCGTAGATTTCACATTCTACGAGAGTCCGTTGAAAGAAAAGAAGTCGAGATAAGCAAGATTGAAACTGACGACAATATTTCGGATCCATTAACTAAACCTCTGCCGCAAGCGAAGCACAACTCGCACACTGCAGCTATGGGAATCAAGCATGTTGGAGAATGGCTTTGATGTCCTTAATTAACGTTTTAAAGTTTTAGAGTTTAATACTTTGTAAAACGTTTTGGTTAACCATTCATATAAATGAATAGAATTAATTTTTCCATTTAATTTGTGGTTTATTAAATGATGAGTCCTTTCAATTTGACGATATATTCAAGATAGACTGTCAGGACCAATCCTGTGACTAAGAAATGTCTATCAAGTGAACTTGAATGTCAAAAGTTGAAAAAGGTCCCTGGTCAGAGTTTTCTATAAAGGTGGACGCATAGAAAACGCTAGACGACTAGAATGCAAGATGACTAGTAGTTATGTTTCTTGAACTATGTGGACATGGCAATGTCGCAATCATTTGCATAGATACTTACTTTGAGCAGATTAGTATCGGACAGACCTATGAAACTTTACTATAAGAGATGAAAATTTGTCATAAGTAAATTTCATTACATTATTAGACACTAATCCTCAATACCTGAGTGATTTGAGATTACTTGTTTGAGAACTAGTTACTTTGACGTTGTCAACCGTCGCACCGTAAAAGGAGACTATAACGGCAACGCTCAGGTAATCACCTTTCAAACGAAGTCTAACCTCAAGATCACAAGATTGAGATTGTCCTCCCATAAATCGGGATGAGATGCTGAAAGTTATACAAGGCCACTCGGAGAGCTAGAAACTGAAAAAATGCATGGCCGTGCTCAGATGAATCATAGGCTATGATTATCTGTTTTATTTGATCAGTTGAACTAGGCAATGCATCAAGCGACAAAGGAATTAGGCAATGCACACTTGTCGCTAAGGACAAGTGGGAGACTGAAGGAAATAATGCCCTTGGTCCAAGTATGCATTCAATGCTAAGTCTAATAAATGCGGTTAAGTATTAATTAATTATGCAAGTTAATAATTCAGTGAGATCAAGTGAGTTGTATGCCTAGCTAGAGGCCGCTTCAGTTCAAGTGAAATTAATGATATTAATCCACAGCTTACTCTTGACTGAACCCGTAGGGTCACACAAATATTACGTGAACGGATCAAGTATTTGAGTAAATTAAATACTCTATTTATGAACATTCGGAAATGACGGATCTCGGTTCCAGTGGGAGCTGAAATCGTCAAAAGGCAAAATATAGAATACTCCGGAAATGATGATATTGCCGGAAACGGAAATATGGATCGTGACGGAAATATAAATATTATCCAAGTCGTAGATTTTGCCGGAAACGGAAACATGGTACGTATCGGAAAATATTATCGAAAATAGAAATATTGACGGAATCGGAAATATTGCCGGAATCGGAAATATTGTCGGAATCAGAAATAAATTCCGGAATCGGAAATATTAAATATTTGTTCGAATCGGAAATAAATTCCGGAATCAGACATATTAAATATTTATTCGAATCGGAAATAAATTCCGAAATCGGAAAACGAATCGGAAGCGCGATGTACGAAACGATCGACGGACGAGCTTGCAAGACGCAAGGCCCAGCACGAAGCCAGGCCCAGCGCCGAGCAAGAAGGCCGAGCAGCAGCAGCGCCCAGTGGGTCGCGTGTTTGCTGCCAGCGCCCTTGGGCCAGCGAGCAAGCATCAGCGCCCTTGGGCCTGCGTGTTGCGGGCTGTGCAAAGGGGTGGGCTGTGCGGTGCCATGGCCATTCCCTTGGCCGGTTAGGATTACTTCCTTGTGAAGTAATCTCACTTTCCTAATTCTACTCAAATTAGATAATTTGTTAAATCTGAAATGCTTAGGTGTTTGATTAAACATTAAATTCTAACGATATAGTTTAACTAGAATCCTAATGGATTTAGTTATTGGAATCCTAGTAGAATTCTAATTCCGTTATTTCCACCCTATAAATATGTGGTTCATAATAACAATTTATAATGTAATTCAATAAGTATTCACATACATTAAGTTCAACAGAGAATTTAATAATTTGCCTAAATTAATAATAAAGATTTCCGAGTAAACATAAAACCTTAGATAATATTCTAGTTAATTGAATCTGAGGCGGATCCGAACGTGTTGTGGACTATCTACGGAGGGACGATATTTGGAGTCCTAAACTTGTTCTTGTTCGGTTCGGGAGCAGCTAGGGAAGGCACGCATCACATTGTATGTATCCTAATTATGCTAATAGACTATGTGGCAATTAATTTGGATTCCTGGCTTTATGGTTTTTCCGCATGAAATATATTGTTTATATTTGTCATAACCTAACAAAATCATCTCTGTCGGTTTGAAAGCTTGCGTCCGTATAGCCCTTAACAATCAACTCATTTGTACAACCATAGACCAGAAACTGATCCTTTGTCCTTTTCAAGTACTTTAGGATATTCTTGGCAGCAGTCCAATGCGCCTCACCTGGGTCTGACTGGTACCTGCTCGTTGCACTGAGTGCAAACGAAACATCCGGCCTTGTACAAATCATAGCATACTTGATGGATCCAATAGCCGAAGCGTATGGAATTCCACTCATCTTTCTACGCTCATCAGATGTCTTGGGACACTGAGTCTTGCTTAGATATATGCCATGTGACATGGGTAGATGACCTCTCTTGGCTTCCATCATACAGAACCTAGCTAGCACTTTGTCAATGTAAGTGCTTTGGCTTAGTCCAATCATCCTCTTAGATCTATCCCTATAGATCTTGATTCCCAATATGTATTGTGCCTCTCCTAAGTTTTTCATTGAGAAACACTTTCCAAGCCAAGTCTTAACAGATTCCAGCATAGGAATGTCGTTTCCAATAAGTAGTATGTCGTCTACATACAAAACTAGGAATGCAATTTTACTCCCACTAACTTTCTTGTATACACAAGATTCGTCCTGATTCTTGATGAAGCCAAATTTATTGACTGCTTCATAAAATCGTATATTCCAACTCCTTGATGCGTGCTTTAATCCATAAATGGATTTCTTAAGCTTGCATACCTTTCCTTCATTCTTTGGATCGACAAAACCCTCCGGCTGTGTCATAAACACAGTCTCTTCAATAACACCGTTCAAGAAGGCAGTTTTGACATCGATTTTCCATATTTCATAGTCATGAAACGCGGGAATTGCAAGGATTATCCGAATAGATTTAAGAATAGTGACTGGAGAAAAGATTTCATCGTAGTCAACGCTGTGAACTTGCCTGTAACCTTTTGCTACCAATCTAATCTTGTATATGTATACAATTCCATCTTTGTCTTTCTTCAATTTGAAGACCCATTTTCTTCGGATAGGTGTAAACCCATCCGGCAAATCAACCAAATCCCAGACTTGATTTTCAGACATGGAGTCTATTTCAGATTTCATGGCCTCTAACCATTTTGTGAAGCTTCGGCTCGTCATATCTTGCTTGTAGGTCATAGGTTCATCACTATCTAATATGAGAACTTCTAAGTTTTCAGTCAAGAGGACACCTGTCCATATATCCGGTTGAACCTTAGTTCTATGTGACCTACGAGGGGAAACAACGTCTTGAGGAACTACTCCCATTGGCTCTTCTGAAGGCCTTGGAGGTTCTTCAACTTGAACTGCTTCTAAAGAGTTATTAGTTTGTTGTTCGTCTCGAATCTCTTCGAGGTCTATTATTCTCCCACTTGTCAATTTGGAAATGTGCTTTCTTTCCAAAAAGACACAGTCACGAGCAACGAATACTTTGTTCTCTGACTTGTTGTAGAAGTAATACCCCTTAGTTTCTTACTTTCTTTTGGATAGCCAACGAAGAAACATTTGTCAGGTTTTGGTCCGAGCTTGTCCGAATCTAATCGCTTGACATTTGCTTCGCAACCCCAAATCTTTGGAAAAGACAACTTTGAAAGTTTCCCAGTCCATAATTCGTATGGAGTTTTTTCAACAGCATTTGACGGAGCATGATTCAGTGTGAGTATTGTTGTTTGCAACGCATGTCCCCAAAATTGTAAAGGAAGTTTGGCTTGACCCATCACTAACCTGACTATATCAATTAAGGTCATGTTTCTCCATTCCGACACTCCATTCCATTGAGGTGTCCTCGGAGCAGTCAATTCAGAAAGAATACCACATTCTTTTAGATGATCATCAAACTCGTGGCTAAGATATTCACCTCCTCGATCTGATCTTAGAGCTTTGATTTTCTTTCCATGTTGATTATCTACTTCATTTTTAAATTCTCGGAATTTCTCAAACGATTCAGCCTTGTGTTTCATTAAGTAAATATAGCCATATATACTGAAATTGTCCGTAAATGTTATGAAATAGCTGAATCACCTCTAGCTTTCGTACTCATAGGACCACATACATCCGTATCTATTAGCTCTAGTAGTTCGCTTGCTCTTTCTCCCACCTTTGAGAAAGGTCACTTTGTCATTTTGCCAAGTAAACAAGACTCGCATTGATCAATCTTCTCTAAGTTGAATGATTCTAGAATGCCCTTCTTTTGAAGTCTTTCCATGCGTTTTATGTTTATATGGCCTAATCGACAATGCAACAGATATGTGAGATCTGAATCACCAGTTTTAGCATTTTTGGTATTTATGCTATAGTTTTGTTTGCTTGTATCTAGCACATATAGACCATTTTCTTGTTGTGCTGAACCATAAATTATTCCATTCAAAGAAAAAGAACAACTATTGTCTTTAAATTGAAAACTAAAACCTTTAGAATCCAAACTTGAAGCGGAAATTATGTTTCTGGTAATACTAGGAACATAATAACAATTTTCTAGTTCCAAAATAAAACCACTAGGCAAAGATATAAAATAAGATCCTACGGCTAATGCAGCAATCTGTACTCCATTTCCCACGCGTAGATTCATCTCGCCTTTATCAAGCTTTCTACTTCTCCTTAGTCCCTGCGAATTGGAACATAAGTTTGAGCCACAACCAGTATCTAATATCCAAGAAGTAGAATTTGCAAGATTAGAATGTATAACATACATACCTGAAGTAGAAGCAACGTTCCCGTTCTTCTCATCTTCCTTTCTCTTCAAGCAATCCCTCTTCAAATGCCCCTTCTTCTTGTAGTAGAAGCATTCTGAGTTGGCAGAAGAACGAGTCACCTTTTTCTGTTTACCAGAACTGGTGCCGTTGGACTTAGGTGTGGGCGAAGCCTTTCCCTTACCCATCTTGCCCATTCCCTTGCCAGATTTCTTAAAACCCTTTCCCTTGCGCACCATAAGCATGTCTTTCTTATTCTCTTGCTTGAGCGTCTTTTCAGCGGTTTTCAGAATACCGTGAAGCTCAGTAAGGGTTTTCTCCATAATGTTCATGTTGTAATTCAACTTGAACTGATCATAACCACTATAAAGTGAATGGAGAATGATGTCAATGGCCTTCTCATTTGAGACATCAGAATCTAGAGCTCTCATATTCTCAACCAATCCAATCATCTTAAGAACATGCGGGCTCACTGGTTCTTTCTTGAGCTTAGTCTCAAGGATCAACCTCTGAGTCTCGAATCTTTCGATTCTAACCTGATCCTGAAATATTTTCTTCAACTCCGAGATGATTTGATAAGCATCTGAGTTAATGAACGGTTTATGAAGTTCAGGATTCATGGATGCAAGCATCACACATTTGTCATCCTTGTTGGCCTGGATCCAATGGTTAAGAGCAGCTTGAGTTACCTCCGGCCCAACGGCCTCCGGTAACTCTTCGTCAAGGGCATACTCCTTTTTCTCATGCATTAGAACTATTTGCAAGTTTCTTTGCCAATCGAGGAAGTTATTGCCATTCAACTTCGATCTCTTTCTCGAGAATTGAACGCGTTGAATGAGTTGTTATTGTTTGCGGCCATTTGATTACTACATTTAAAAAAGAATTTGCAATAAGTAACCATTCATAATCCTTTAATAACTTTGAAATAAAAGCAATCATGCCATCATTAAAGCTATTAAACATTTCATTCATGCAAAATAAACATGGTCCATAATGAATGAAACGATTCCAATACCCTAAAAGTCCTAAATTCCTAAGCATGCTTTGGCTTGACTTAAGTCTTTTAAGATTCTAGGTAAGCAAAACCGATTGCTAGCAATCTCTAAATTACTCTTGGTTAATAAACTAATACCATAATTTATCCCATTGCCACAATATATGCCAATATTGCTTGAGTTAAAACCACAATCAACGTGTTCCTTTGGGATACCTTTTGCATCTAAGTCTACTAAAATAGCACCTCGCTTTGACGGAAACCTACTATCTTAGGTCCTTAGATTTTAGTAAGTGCTTGATTTGGAAGGAAATTATAAACTCAATATTACTTTTGGACCTAGTTGTTTCTATGTTGCTTTGATTATTTAGTGAACTAAATCTAATCAAACATACAAACAACATTCATGCATAATATACATTTTCATTCAATATATAAAAGCATAAATAATTTGGTGAACTAGTATGGCCCAAAACTTGGTCTTGAAGCATCCAATCTTCCCTTCACCTTGTTAGCTTGGCATCGTCTTGAACTTCATTCAAAAGCTAACTTAAAGTTCTAAATAATCTAGAAGAACTAGAAATACTAATAACCTAATTATCACATAAAAACTTCAATGGTACGCAGACCATATTAAAAACTTTACATTCAAAGATAAAACGGTACGCGGACCGTATTTAACTATCCTAGATTGGCCATACTAGTCACCTTCAATACCTACAATACATAAAATAATATCTATGCATTCACCCATTCGTGTCCTAAAACGAATGGCCCAAGTAAATATGCAAGTATTTACAAGATTTAATAAAAAAATCACGTTCATGTAAACGCGTCCTAAAAGATTAATCAATTCCGAATTATTAACCCTTAAACTATTCTAATAAAAATTTAATTTAATTAAAATAATGGTGCCCTACGGAAAAATAATTAGAATTAATTATTTTAAATAATTTCATTTAAACGGCTCCCACTTAAAACAATATTTAATTTTGGACCTTTAATTTTAAATATTTAAACTCACGGCCCAGCCCAAGTTAAATAAAATAAAATAAAATAAATAAAAAGTCCACCGTTAGCCCATTCATGCAAAATTAAGCCCAAAGCCCAAAATTAGGCCTTGACTAAACCCGAAGCAACATAGCAAAAATTTGTGCAACACGGGCTAGGCTTGCGCCCAACCCAATGTTGCCTTGTGCATTGCGTGCCACACGAAGCCGAGGAGCAACGCCCCTCTCCCGTGCAGCGCAACGCACAGCCTCACAGCGTGAGCTGCTGCTGCTGCCTTGCTTGCTGTTGTGGCCAGTGCGCGCTGGGTCGCCCAGCTCGCTTGATGGGTGCCTCGCGTCGCTGCGCTAAGCTGCGAAATGCAGCGCGCATAGGCTACGCCGAGCCACACACACCGCACACCCCTTGTTCCGTGTGCAAAGTTTCCATAATATACCCAAGAACAGTAGGGGAAATTTTCAATTAATTCTAAGTTCATTAGGTCGAGCAATTAATTGAAAAAGTTTCCAAATTTAACGAATCAATTCATTAATTAACAAAAACGCCCAAAAAATAGCACTTTGGGCCTGTTTTTGAGATCTTGTTCTCATGATTTGATCTTAAAACTCCGTTTCCAATCAGATTTGGGTCTGAAAATTGAATTTCCGACATATTACGAATTCAGAATTAATTTCTACAACTTATCCAATAATTCAGAAAAATTCGAACAATTCACGAAAATATTCAGAAAAATTCGACAATAATCACAAACATAATAAAATTCTGATAAGTACTTTGAATACATGTAGCTCTGATACCAGTATAGGGGTTTACAGTTAATTACATAACATGATAGCAGAATAACCCCAAAGCTAGGAAGTATGTATAAAGTACAGATCAAACAATACTTACGTTTTTAGAGTGTTTTCCCTAGTTTCAACGAACCACGAACACGAACACGAACAAGAACTCAAGATGTCATTCCTCTACTTGGTTCACCGACACGTTCAGATCCGTCTTGAGATCGATGGCTTAGAAGTCACTCAAGATTGTTTTCTTTGGGAAGAACACTTCTGACGGAGGCACACAGAGAATTAGGATTTTCTCTATGTCTAGGTTAAAGTTTATGTTGAGTTGTGTTGGAAAACATAAGGGTTGAATTAGGTTATAACACCAACCAACCGACCAAGGCACAAGGCCAAGGCCGGCCAGCTCCTCGCAAGTCCATACACGCGCACAGCCATACAGACATTGGGCCTTGGGCCGCGATGTGTGCGCTGCTGCTGCTGTTGTCCCGCGCGCGCCCAGCTGTAGCCCTTGGGACTTGCTCGCTGCGCTGGCGCGCTGCTAAGCCTGATAGGCTCGGCAGCGTTGCCTTCTCGTATTCGTGTCCAATGCCTTACGGAGATTGTTTATCGTATAGTACTTGACGATTCACCGTTGTACGATACGATTATTCGTTTCTCCTAGCTTACGAATATACATAATACGATATACGATTCCGATCCAACGTCATATCGTATATTTATGTTTTTTCGAACTAATTCCCGAAAAGCTATTAAATGAATTTCCGATCCATTTAATCCGGTGATCTGTTAGCAGGATTGTATCTTTGAATTGGAAGTTCAGATTGAAAATCGAACTTGGGGATTGAATTTGTATAGCCTTAAATTAGGAATTGGCGTTGGAATTTTGGAGTTGAAAGGTGTTTGGATTGGAATTGTGTTTGCTTTGGAATTTGTACTTGAGTTTTGAACGAAAGTTCAGAATTGAATTGAATTATGTCCTTTGCAACCGGTCGCTTATACTTAGAAATTAATGGCCCAAATCTATTGGCGATCTCGTCATTGGACTTTAAGGAGGACACAAATTAGGTGTCTACACCTGTATTAATGTTAGAAGGATCGGATTTACCATTAATTAGAAAATATTTCCTAAGCTTGTGTACGAAGTGTTATAACCAAACACGTGCCACGAACGATTGGGAATAAACCCTACAAATACAATATAGAAAAAAAAACAAAAACAATATTTAAAAGCCAAAAGTGTTTATGAGAAAATTTAGATTTTCTCCCCTCAAATATTATCGTATTATTAAGTTCCTGCAAAATAATACAATAACCCCTCAATTGATTATTTCTCTCACCAATGTATTTTCCCCTCCTTTTTCTAGCTAGGCCTAAACCCTTTTATAGGCTAAACTAGAAACCCACATCTACTAGAATTATACTTGCTCCCCAAGTCTAAATGATTCTAGAGATTGTTACATACCAATACATATCTAGTTTCCTGATTACAATTCTAATTAAATTAGGAAACAAGATATTATACCAAACAAGACTTATATTTGACTCCAAATCCGCTTCGTATTCTTGTCGACTTAACCAAGTTGTGTTTAATTCCTTACAAACCTTCCCTTAAACTAAACTTAGTCTCTTCACGAACCAACAAACAACTTTCGGAGCTTGTGTTCCCTTGAGCCAAAATCCGTCCCCCACAACATCCTTCAAGTATGAAGAGATTTTGTTTGTTTCGTCATCCCCTCAATATCACACTCCCAACCTTGGTGACCTCCAAACGACCTCCCTTAATATGAATAGCATAACCCAAGCCATCCAAACGACCAAAGATATGAGATTGCGATCAAGTCTCGAAATATACCTTACCTCTCGTAATTTTCGAGTCTTCCCATCATTTGTCTTGATCTCAACCTCACCTATACCCTCAACCTTAGCCTCTTCCTCGTTAGGCAAGGTAACACACAACCCATCACTTTGTTTATAAGAAGTAAACCACTCCTTCCTACAACAAATATGTTGTGAGCATCCCGAATAAAAAATCCAACCCTCTTTTGGATGTTTACTCTCCTCCACCATTAGAGACATATCCTCATCAATAGCAATAGTAGCATAACTCTAACCGTACCGTTCCTCAACACCATCAAGTCTTCCTTATTCCTAGGACATTTTGATTGTATATGCCCTACCTCGTCACAGTACCAACACTTGATGTTAGGGTTTGTATTGTTCGCCTTCTTCTTGCCTTTCCAGTTATTGCTACTACCCTCCGCTACCAATCCTGCACCTCCATGGACTGATGACGATTCGCCTTGCTTCTTGAACCTTTCCGCCTCAATTAACGCCACCACAGTATCGTCCAAAGAAATTGTTGTCTTCCCTACAAGTAAACTAGTTACCATAGAGTTATACCTTTTAGGGAGAGATGTCAACAATAAAATTCCCTTGTCCTCTTCCTCGGTTTTCACATCTAAACTCCCCAATTGGGTAATCAATCCATTAAACTTATTTAGATGATCTTGTAGTGCGTTTTCTTCCTCCATCTCGAGTAAATAAAGGTCATTCTTCAAGAACAACTTCTTGGCCAATGACTTAGATGCATACATCTTAATCAATTTGACCCACAATTCTTTTGGATTATTATCCTCTAGGACGTTCTACTTGATCTCCAGCGCAAGAGCCAATCTGATCGTACCAGTAGGCCGTTAGATGCATACATCTTAATCAATTTGACCCACAATTCTTTTGGATTATTATCCTCTAGGACGTTCTACTTGATCTCCAGCGCAAGAGCCAATCTGATCGTACTAGTAGGCCGTAGTTACATATCCTCCCACTTGTCCTTGTCCACCGAATCAGGTTTCTTATCCTCCAAAGTCTTGTGAGGACCTTGATGTATAAGAATATCCTTAATTGTACTTTGCCACAACGAGAAATTCATCTTCCCGTTAAAAGGTTCTACCTTGTACTTGTTCCAGGAATCATCCATGGCTAAACCCGGCTCTTGATACCAGTTTGTTATAACCAAACACATGCCACGAACGATTGGGAACAAACCCTACAAATACAATATAGAACAAATAGCAAAAACAATAATAAAAGACATCAGTGTTTATGAGGAAATTTAGATTTCCTCCCCTCATATATTATCGATTATTAAGTTCCCGCAAAATAATACATTAACCCCCCCAATTGATGATTTCTCTCACCAATGTATTTTCCCCTCTTTTTTTCTAGCTAGGCCTAAACCCCTTTTATATGCTAAACTAGAAACCCACATCTACTATAGTATTATTTTCTCCCAAGTATAAATAATTCTAGAGATTGTTACATACCAAAACATATCTAATTTCCTAATTACAATTCTAATTAAATTAGGAAACAATTAAACCAAACAAGACTTATATTTGACTTCAAATCCGCTTCGTATTCTTGTCGACTTGACTAAGTTGTGTTTAATTCCTAACACGAAGTATTTAATATTCCAGTTCTGTCTTTTAGCTAGAACAGACTCCGAGGTTGATAAGTTGACATTGTTTATTTTCCCTCTTCACCCCTAAGTTTGATTAGTTGGTAATGCTTTTCATAATAGTTTGATTAATTTTGGTTAATATATTTGGGCTACCTGATCAAAAGTTAGGATGAAGGAAAATGTCAAATCAATTGATAAAATTAGGATAAGAGTGAAAATAGATGTATTTTAAGTTATAAAAATTATTTTTAGTCATAAAAACTAAGTCAAAATAACTTTTATGTAAATTAACTAAGTATCAAAAGTTTTAGGGTGCGTTTGGTTCGCAAAGGGGAAAGGGAATGACATAAAGAAAGGGAATGAAGGAGAATGGAATGCCATACCCTTTCTAGTCATGAGTTGTTTGTTTTGTAAAAATCAAAAGAAAGTCGTACTACTCCCACACCCCTTTCCTTCTATCTACCACCACCACCTCCCATCTCCTGCCGCCTCCCTTCTTTGCCGTCTCCCTCCTCTTCAAGAACTCCCTCCGCGCTCCGTTGTCCTCTGTCGCCTCGATCTACCTTTTGCGCAGCGGCGTTGCCCTCCCCTAGTCCTTTTGTGCGGCGCTGCTTCCTATCCTTCGCCGCCTCTACTTCCCCAGCCATCGCTATTCGTTCCTCCTCTCTCTTTTCCTTTAATTTCAATTCCCTTGGATCTATTATTTTGTGGAACTTTTTATGATTGAGGTTGTAGTTTGGGTAGTTATGCGATTTCACGAGGTTAGAATTACGTTAGAGGTGATTGAGATGGTTTCCGGCAAGTTTAGGGTTTATTTTTAGGGTGGTTGGGGTGAATTTCGGGGGTAGAATTGTTGGTTTCAGTGGTGCTAGGGTGATTTCGGTGGTGATCTGTGGTTCTGGTAGGGGTTGGGTGGTGGTCGGTGGTCTGGTGGGGTAGCGCCGGTGGTTGGAGCAGTGGGTTAGGTGGTGGTCGGTGGTCTGGTGGGGCGGCGTCGGTGGTTTGAGCAGTGAGTTAGGTGGTGGTCTGGTTGTCCGGTTGGTAGTTAAGTTGGTTGGATGAAGAAGAGTTTGGGGGTAAGGATGATTCCTTGGGGTAGGGTGGAGAATCTGAAGGAAATAATGCCCTTGGTCCAAGTATGCATTCTATGTTAAGTCTAATAAATGCGGTTCAGTATTAATTAACAAGTTAATAATTCAGTGAGATCAAGTGAGCTGAATGCCTAGCTAGAGTCCGCTTCAGTTCAAGTGGAATTAATGATATTAATCCACAGCTTACTCTTGACTGAACCCGTAGGGTCACACAAATAGTACGTAAACGGATCAAGTATTTAATGGCATTAAATACTCCATCTATGGATATTCGGAATCTACGGATCTTGGTTTCAGTGGGAGCTGAGATCGTCACAGGCAAGAAATGAATACTCCGGAAACGATGATATTGCGGGAAACGGAAATATGGATCGTATCGGAAATATAAATATTATCCAAGTCGTAGATGTTGCCGGAAACGGAAACATGGTACGTATCGGAAAATATTATCGGAAATGGAAATATTGCCGGAATCGGAAATATTGCCGGAAACGGAAATATTGTCAGAATCGGAAATATTATCGGAATCGGAAAATAATTCCGGAAACGGAAATATTAAATATTTGTTCGAAACGGAAATTAATTCCGGAATCGAAAATATTAAATGTTGTTCGTATCGGAAATGAATTCCGGAATCGGGAATTTAATCGGAAGCGTATCGTACGAATTAGCATCGGACGAGGCCCGCTAGACGAAGGCCCAGCACGAAGCCAGGCCATCGCCCAGCAAGCCGCACGCAACGCACGCCTCGACCAGGCCCAGCGCAAGGCCAGGCCCAGCCAAGGGCGCGCGCGCGCACGCAGCACCGCACATGGGCTGTGCGCTTGTCGTGGGCCGCAAGGCCTGCGCGGGTGCACGGCTTGTGCGATGCGTATGCCGGAAATCCTAATTCTATTGGGATTCGTGCGAAGATTAAAATCCTAATCTTATTAGAATTGCTTTGTTATTTAGAGTCCTAATAAAGTTCTAATTAACAAATCCACATCCTAGTAGGATTACAATTCCTTTTCCATACCTCTATAAATAAGGGCCTAGGGGTCATTATTTATACATAAGTTTTCAAGTATTCAAAACTAGGATTTTTAAGCAGAAAAATCAGCCATAACTCTTGCCCATTTTAGCCGAAAATAATAGTACCTTAAGGGCGATTCTAGTTGGTCAATCTTAAGGCGGATCCGGACGTGCTGTGGACTATCTACGGAGGGACGACACTTGGAGTCCTAAAAGACTTGTTCTTGTTCGGTTCGGGCGCAGCTAGGGAAGGCACGCAACAAAGAGTATGCATCTAAATTATGCTATATGATTATGTGTAAATAATATGTATTCCTGGCTTAATGGTTGTTTCCGCATGATTTATGAATTGTCATATGTATCATAACCTAACAGTGGTATCACGAGCCTCTTATTATTTTCATAATCTAAATTGCATGAACATGGTTAAATATTACAAATTTGCAAGAATTAAAAGGGGTGATTAATTTTCGTAATTGTTAATTAATTGCAAATTGCGTTTATTTAATTATACTTACGCAGTTTTTCGGCAGTTTCTTCGTTACTCATCCAAATCGAGTGATTTTTGTGTCAATTCCGCATGTAAAAGGCATTCTAAAATTTTGACAAAAACAGTATTTTTCTGCCGAACCCAGAATTCTCAAATTCGAAGCCTAACTATGACTTTTCGAAGGTTTTAGTTTTTCGAATGCAAAATTTCGTAAATTTAAGATGTTAAATTAAATATTTGCGATTCTTGTTTATAAATCTTGAATTTTTGATTGACCTACTGTATATGTTTAACAAGTTTGAATGCCTAGCCTTGTTAATTATGCAATCTAATTTGTAATTATGATTAATTTGTTGAAAATTAGAATAATTTAGAATTAATTTGATTTTCATAATTAATTATAATTTAATTAGAAACCTATGATTAAAAACCACCATAAAAATTGTAAATTTATGATAAATTTTAAATTTTTTATGACCTAGGCTTGAATCCATGATAATCGGAAATCAATTGAATAATAAATTTTCGATTTTTCGCCCTAAAATTGTGAAATTAATATTAATTTATTAATTTGTCATTAATTTTAAATATAAATTTTAAATTTTATGCGATTCGTTCATATAACTTGCACGCACAAAGCAATGGACGCTTCGTGTAACCCTTAAGGGGTGTTGTATAGTGCGGGCATGCGACGACGAGCAAGGGAGCTCGTCGCCCGTGCGGCACGAATGCAATGAGCAGGGGCATGGTGCACGAGCACAAGGCAGCAGCCCTGCCTTGTGTCGTGTGCCACGAGCTATGGATGAATGGGCATGGGCGAAGGCAAGGCATGGCAGTCGCGTGTGGGCAGCAAGCGAGCTGCGCCACAACGCGCACTGCCTCGCGCAAGCGCGCGCAGCCTCGCGCGCAGCGAGCGCAAGCTCGCGTGCCACGAGCGCTGCGCCCAGCGCTGATCGCGCGCAGCGCGCAATTGCTCGCGCACAGCCAGCGATGGCTCGCGTGCATCAAGCGCTGGAGCGCGCGCAGCAAGCGCTGGCGAGCGCGCACAGCGAGCGATGGCTCGCGTGCGTCGAGCGCTGGCGCGCGCGCAGCGAGCACCACTTGTGCGATGGCTTGCGATGGAAGATGCAGCAGCTATGCGACGAGCGCATGGGCTGCGCGCACATGGCCAGCGATGGCTGTGTGCGTGTGGCCCATGGGCGTGCAATGCGTAGGGTGTTTGCGTTGCGATTAGATCGTTTTGAATGTTTAATTTGAAATTTTCAGTTTACGTAATTTTAATTAATTTTAAAATTAATAATTTAAATTATTTTCTTGGATTTTAATTTTGAATATTGTAATTATAATAAATTTTATTTATTCTAATTATTTTACTAAAAGTAAAATCATGAATTAATTTAAATACGACTGAAATTAAATTAAACTTTTTGGATTCAATTATAAATTTATATGAGCTTTAAATTTTAATTAAATTTGTATGTTTCCGGTTAGACTAGAAATACATTTTTATGTTTAAAATTAGTAAAGCATATGAATTTATTGGTTTAAGTGGGAGCCCTTTTAGTCATAAACTCTTGATTAGGTCTACAAATCCTTAAGGTTAAAACAACTTGATTAGAATTAATAAGGACTGAATAATTGGTAGATTATTGGTGCCCTTGATTAATTGCTGCAAATGTTTACGTGATGCATAATGTGTTTAACTAACCAGCTATGTGGGCCATTCATGATAATGAATGGGTGAATGGTATATATTGTATATGTACTGTTTTGCAGGTTATGAAGTGACTAGTATGGCCCAAATAGGATAGAAAATATGGTCTGCGTACCATTAATTTGAATGTAATTGGTCTAAAGTACCAAAGTTGTTTTTCAAATTCAAATATGGTCTGCGTACCATCAAATAGTTGTAATTAGTTTTAATTATAGCTTATCCTATTTGAAGAAAATGGTGCCTCCCACGGAGATTTTCAAGACGGACTTTGAAGTCAAAGCTTCAAGATGAAGTCGGGCCATACTAGATCACATTTATCTTATGCATGCTTTAAGTTATTTATTGCTTTAAATATGTCTTAATTATGCATAAGATTGTGGCTTGATTATGTTGCATGATTAAGGATTTTAGTTCACTTAAAATCTAACCAACATAGTAAGAGCCTTAAGTTCCAAACTTAAAAATTGAGTTAAAAGGTGCCATGCCAAAATATACACTTGCTTGGATATCCTTTACATCAATCTAGTAATAGTTTTCGCTCAGCGAGGTGTTACTTATTGGTCCTAAAGGGGCAAGGTACACAAATAATTGTGAGTACATGTTAGTTTTGGTGAAACTCAACGATATAAGTAAGGAGTCCTTTTATGTCGTGGCAAAATCGATAGGTTTACCTAATAAGTTCTTAGACGTACCTATCAACCAAGAATAGTTTCTACACTATTAGCAAAAGGCTTTTGCTTACCTAAGATGTTTTAGGATTAAGTCGACAAACTGTGCTTAGTTCTTCAATGATTTTAGGATCTTGGAATCATTTTATTCACACCTGCCGGAACACATAACTTGAATAAAATGCTTAATAAACATTGAATTATGCATGTATTCTAGAATTTAAGTTTATTAAGAGAAACTGTGAATGGTTATTTATTTGTTTATTCTTTTCAATTGTAGTTTTTAATATGGCAAACAACAATTCATTCAACATTCGATCAATCCTCGAAAAGGAGAAGTTGAACGGGAAAAACTTCCTTGACTGGCAAAGGAACTTGCAAATAGTTCTTATGCAGGAAGAAAAGGAGTATGTCCTAGATGAGGCGATGCCCAAAGCCGCAGGCGACGGGGTCACTCAGGCAGCCCTCAATCGTTGGATTGATGCCAACAAGGATGTGAAATGTCTAATGCTCGCCACCATGAGTGCGGATCTGCAGAAAACGTTCATCAACTCAGATGCTTTCACAATCATCAGTGAGTTGAAGAACATGTTCCAAGATCTGGCTCGAGTCGAAAGATTCGAGACTCATAGGCAAATTCTTGAGACCAAGCTTAAGAAAGGCGAGCCCGTAAGTCCACATGTTCTCAAAATGATTGGACTCATTGAGAATATGAGTCGGCTGGATCAGCAATTTTCTCAGGAAATGGCTATAGACACCATCCTCCATTCTCTTCATAGCGGGTATGATCAGTTCAAACTGAACTACAGTATGAATAGTCTGGACAAAACGCTCACTGAGCTTCACGGTATGCTGAAGACCGCTGAAAAGACGCTCAAAAGTGATAAGCAGGATGTGCTTATGGTGCGTGGGGGCAAGTTCAAGAAATCTAGAAAGAAGAGGAATGCTAAGAAAGGTGGCGACAAGGCCAGCCCAACTAAGCAAACTGGCGCCAAATCTGTAAAGAGGAAGGTCAGTCAACCCACTTCTGAATCCGAATGCTTCTACTGCAAGAAGAAGGGGCATTGGAAGAGAGATTGCTTGAAGCTAAAGGAAGATCAGAAGAACGGAACAGTCGTTCCATCTTCAGGTATTTTCGTTATAGACTGTATACTTGCTAATTCAACTTCTTGGGTATTAGATACAGGTTGTGGCTCACACTTATGTTCCAATCCACAGGGACTAAGAAGAAGTAGAAAGTTAAGCAAGGGTGAAGTCGACCTACGAGTGGGAAATGGAGCACGGATTGCTGCATTAGCTGTAGGAACTTGCTTTTTGTCGTTGCCCTCCGGGCTAGTTTTGGAACTGGAAGAATGTTTCCATGTTCCAAGTCTTACTAAAAACATCATTTCAGTTTCTTGCTTAGATGCTAAGGGATTTTCCTTTTTAATAAAAGACAATAGTTGTTCGTTTTATTTTAAAGAGATGTTTTATGGATCTGCTAGATTAGTCAATGGACTTTATTTATTAGATCACGACAAACAAGTATATAACATAAATACCAAAAAGGCCAAAAAGAATGATTCAGATCTCACCTATCTGTGGCATTGTCGATTAGGCCATATAAACTTGAAACGCTTAGAAAGACTTCAAAAGGAAAGAATTCTAGAACCATTTGACTTAGAGGATTATGGTAAATGCGAATCATGTTTACTTGGCAAAATGACAAAGCAACCTTTCTCTAAAGTTGGAGAAAGAGCAAATGAACTATTGGGTTTAATCCATACAGATGTATGTGGACCAATGAGTACAAATGCTAGAGGTGGTTTCAGCTACTTTATCACTTTCACTGATGACTTCAGTAGGTATGGTTATGTCTACCTAATGAAGCATAAGTCTGAATCCTTTGACAAATTCAAGGAATTTCAGAGTGAAGTAGAGAATCAATTAAGCAAGAAGATTAAGGCACTGCGGTCTGATAGAGGCGGTGAATATCTGAGCTATGAATTTGATGACCATCTGAAAGAATGTGGAATTCTATCAGAATTGACTCCTCCAGGAACACCACAATGGAACGGTGTGTCGGAACGGAGGAACAGAACCTTGCTAGACATGGTCAGGTCAATGATGGGTCAGGCCGAACTTCCATTAGAATTTTGGGGACATGCACTAAATACAGCTGCACTCACTATAAATAGAGCTCCGTCTAAAGCTGTCGAAAAGACTCCATACGAATTATGGTTTGGAAAGCCTCCAAATGTGTCTTTTCTTAAGATTTGGGGATGTGAAGTATACGTCAAACGATTAATTTCAGACAAACTTCATCCAAAATCTGACAAATGTATCCTTGTGGGCTATCCAAAGGAAACAAAGGGGTATTACTTCTACAATACATCTGAGAACAAGGTATTTGTTGCTCGAGATGGTGTCTTTTTGGAGAAAGATCACATTTCCAAAATGACAAGTGGGAGAAAAGTAGACCTCGAAGAAATTCGAGTCGAACAACAAACTCTAGAGAATGCTCAAGATGACATTCAAGATGAAACTCAGAGATCTTTAGAAGAATCTGGTGAGAATCATGGTCAATCTAGAAATGTTACCCCGCGTAGATCGCAAAGATATAGATCTCAACCGGAAAGGTACTTAGGTATTTTGACGAACGAGAGCTATGACGTTCTATTACTTGAAAGTGATGAACCTGCGACTTACAAACAAGCTATGACGAGCCCTAGCTCCAAGCAATGGCAAGAAGCCATGCAATCTGAATTAGACTCCATGTTTGAAAACCAAGTATGGGATTTGGTCGATTTGCCAGATGGCTATCAAGCCATTGGAAGCAAATGGGTTTTCAAACTGAAAAAGGACAAGGATGGGAAACTTGAAGTTTTCAAAGCTAGATTGGTTGCAAAAGGTTACAGGCAAGTCCACGGTGTGGATTACGATGAAACCTTTTCACCAGTTGCAATGCTAAAGTCTATTCGGATAATGTTAGCAATCGCTGCATATTACGATTACGAAATATGGCAGATGGATGTCAAAACTGCTTTCTTAAACGGCGTTTTAACAGAAACTGTGTTTATGACACAGCCTGAAGGTTTTGAGGATCCAAAGAATGCTAAAAAGGTATGCAAGCTAAAGAAGTCAATCTACGGATTGAAGCAGGCATCCAGGAGCTGGAATATATGTTTTGATGAAGCAGTCAGTGACTTTGGTTTCATCAAGAACGCAGACGAATCTTGTGTATACAAGAAGGTCAGTGGGAGCAAAATTGCTTTCCTAGTATTATATGTCGACGACATATTACTTATCGGAAATGACATTCCTATGTTGAACTCTGTCAAGATTTGGCTTGGGAAATGTTTTTCGATGAAGGATCTAGGAGAAGCACAGTACATATTGGGCATCAAGATTTACAGAGATAGATCTAAAAGGATGATTGGACTTAGTCAAAGCACTTATATCAATAAGGTGCTTGATAGGTTCAAAATGGCGGACTCCAAGCGAGGCTACCTACCCATGTCTCATGGAATGACTCTAAGCAAGACTCAGTGCCCAAAAACACTTGATGAGCGTAGACGAATGAATGGGATTCCATATGCATCATTGATTGGTTCAATAATGTATGCTATGATATGTACACGCCCGGATGTTGCGTACGCACTCAGTGCTACGAGCAGATACCAGTCAGACCCAGGAGAGGCGCATTGGACTGCTGCCAAGAACATTCTGAAGTACTTGAAAAGGCACAAAGATGACTTCCTGGTCTATGGTGGAGATGATGAATTAATTGTTAAAGGCTATACGGACGCAAGTTTCCAAACCGACAAAGATGATTTCAGATCACAGTCTGGGTTTGTCTTCTGCCTCAACGGAGGAGCAGTAAGCTGGAAAAGTGCTAAGCAAAGCACCATTGCGGATTCTACAACTGAAGCGGAGTACATTGCTGCACATGAAGCAGCAAAATAAGCTATATGGCTAAGGAAGTTCATAGGTGAACTTGGTGTAGTCCCCTCCATTAAAGGACCAATAGCCCTGTGTTGTGACAATAACGGAGCTATTGCACAGGCAAAGGAGCCTAGACACCACCAGAGAGTCAAGCATGTACTTCGTAGATTTCACCTTCTACGAGAGTTCGTTGAAAGAAAAGAAGTCGAGATAAGCAAAATTGGTACTGATGACAACATATCAGATCCATTAACTAAACCTCTGCCGCAGGCGAAGCACAACTCGCACACTGCAGCTATGGGAATCAAGCATATTGGAGAATGGCTTTGATGTCTCTGTTTAATGTTTTAAAGTTTTAGAGTTTAAATCTTTGTAAAACATTATTGGTTAATCATTCACAATAAATGAAAAGAATTCATTTTTCCATTTAATTTGTGGTTTATTAAATGATGAGTCCCTTCAATTTGACGATATATTCAAGATAGACTGTCAGGACCAATCCTGTGACTAAGAAATGTCTATCAAGTGAACTTGAACGTCAAAGGTTGAAAATGGTCCCTAGTTGGAGTTTTCTATAAAATTGGACGCATAGAAAACGTTAGACGATTAGAATGCAAGATGACTAGTAGTTCTGTTTCTTGAACTATGTGGACATGGCAATGTCATAATCATTTGCATAGATACTTACTTTGGGAAGACTAGTATCGGACAAGACCTATGAAACTTTACTGTAAGAGATGAAAATCTGTCATAAGTAAATTTCATTAAAATTATTAGACACTAAATCCTCAATACCTGAGTGATTTGAGATTACTTGTTTGAGAACTGGTTGCTTTGACGTTGACCAACCGTCGCACCGTAAAAGGGGGCTATAAAGGCAACGCTCAGGTAATCACCTATCAAACGAAGTCTAATCTCAAGATCGCAAGATTGGGATTGTCCTCCCATAAATCGGGATGAGATGCTTAAAAGTTGTACAAGGCCACTCGGAGAGCTAGAAACTGTGAAATGCATGGCCGTGCTCGGATGAATCATAGGCTATGATTATCTGTCTATTTGATCAGTTGAACTCTGAAACCGAGAAACACCTCTGGACATAATAAGGATGACAACTCTTACCTTATGTTCAAGAGCAAGCATCGAGCGACAAAGGAATTAGGAAATGCACACTTGTCCCTAAGGACAAGTGGGAGACTGAAGGAAATAATGCCCTTGGTCCAAGTATGCATTCTATGTTAAGTCTAATAAATGCGGTTCAGTATTAATTAACAAGTTAATAATTCAGTGAGATCAAGTGAGCTGAATGCCTAGCTAGAGGCCGCTTCAGTTCAAGTGGAATTAATGATATTAATCCACAGCTTACTCTTGACTGAACCCGTAGGGTCACACAAATAGTACGTAAACGGATCAAGTATTTAATGGCATTAAATACTCCATCTATGGATATTCGGAATCGACGGATCTTGGTTTCAGTGGGAGCTGAGATCGTCACAGGCAAGAAATGAATACTCCGGAAACGATGATATTGCCGGAAACGGAAATATGGATCGTATCGGAAATATAAATATTATCCAAGTCGTAGATGTTGCCGGAAACGGAAACATGGTACGTATCGGAAAATATTATCGGAAATGGAAATATTGCCGGAATTGGAAATATTGCCGGAAACGGAAATATTGTCAGAATCGGAAATATTATCGGAATCGGAAAATAATTCCGGAAACGGAAATATTAAATATTTGTTCGAAACGGAAATTAATTCCGGAATCGGAAATATTAAATGTTGTTCGTATCGGAAATGAATTCCGGAATCGGGAATTTAATCGGAAGCGTATCGTACGAATTAGCATCGGACGAGGCCCGCTAGACGAAGGCCCAGCACGAAGCCAGGCCATCGCCCAGCGAGCCGCACGTAACGCACGCCTCGACCAGGCCCAGCGCAAGGCCAGGCCCAGCCAAGGGCGCGCGCGCGCACGCAGCACCGCACATGGGCTGTGCGCTTGTCGTGGGCCGCAAGGCCTGCGCGGGTGCACGGCTTGTGCGATGCGTATGCCGGAAATCCTAATTCTATTGGGATTCGTGCGAAGATTAAAATCCTAATCTTATTAGAATTGCTTTGTTATTTAGAGTCCTAATAAAGTTCTAATTAACAAATCCACATCCTAGTAGGATTACAATTCCTTTTCCATACCTCTATAAATAAGGGCCTAGGGGTCATTATTTATACATAAGTTTTCAAGTATTCAAAACTAGAATTTTTAAGCAGAAAAATCAGCCATAACTCTTGCCCATTTTAGCCGAAAATAATAGTACCTTAAGGGCGATTCTAGTTGGTCAATCTTAAGGCGGATCCGGACGTGCTGTGGACTATCTACGGAGGGAAGACACTTGGAGTCCTAAAAGACTTGTTCTTGTTCGGTTCGGGCGCAGCTAGGGAAGGCACGCAACAAAGAGTATGCATCTAAATTATGCTATATGATTATGTGTAAATAATATGTATTCCTGGCTTAATGGTTGTTTACGCATGATTTATGAATTGTCATATGTATCATAACCTAACAGAATCAAAGTAGAGGGAAATGGGGGAATCATGAGGGTAAAGGGAATGATTGAATTGGTCTATCAAACAACAACAAAGGGAATCAAGGCAGTTGATTCCCTTTCCTTTGTTGAAACCCCCCAACCAAACGCCCCCTTAGTGTTTTTATTTTATTTTTCCTTTTTAGTTAAAAGAGTTAACGAAAAACTAACATTGTTAGCAATATTAACTTTTTTCATTCACTTCGAGGGACCAAATTGACACTTTTGAAAATTAAGAGACTAAACTAAATCTTTTGGTAAATGTTAGTTACCTTAAATATGGCAAAGGCTACACATACCCTGGGGGTATATAGGCCTTTGATACCCTGGCTTTTGATTGGGTTTTCTTGTGGTCCCAATGCCACATATACTTCAAATTTCAAATGAAAATTTTAGCCTAATTTTGAAATTCGAGTTTGAAATTTTTCTTTTAATTTTTCATTTTTTTTTGTCGATGTTTATGTGTTGAAGGTTGAAGGAGAGAGAAACCACGGGCCTCAACAGCGATAATCACTCACCGGAGTCATCGCCCTTGTCAACGAACCCTTCGACCGCCTCCATCAACGAACCCCACGAGGCCACGACCACCAATCACGCAATACAATTCGGTCAAAACACCTACCAACCAGACAAGCGATGGCCATAAAACCTCCAGATCTGGAGTTCTGATGGTCGTATTTCACCATAAAGCCGATGAAGGGCGGGCAGCGTTATAAACTTATTTGGTACTCTCTCCGTATTTATTTAAGAGATACATTTGACCGGACACGGGTATTAAGAAAAAGAATTGAATGAAATAAAATAATAAAGCAAGTGGGGTTGGGTAAATATTTTAATAAATAACAAGTAGGGACCATGTCATTTTGGGGGGTGGGGTTATGAAATTATTTGTTTAATAGGATGATGGGTCAAAGGATAAATTAGATGTATTATTTAATTAGATGGTGGGGTTGATAAGTTACTAAAAATGGCAAGTGTATCTCTTAAATAAATACGGCCAGAAGTGTATCCCTTAAATAAATATTTAAGTGTATCCCTTAAATAAATATTTAAGTGTATCCCTTAAATAAATACGGCCAGAAGTGTATCCTTATCATATCAAACCATCTTAGGCACATAGACACGAGGATGTCATCTTTGTAGTGGTTGACAGATTAAGCAAATATAGTCACTTTATGACTTTGTCTCATCCATTTACTGCTATCCAGGTTGCTCAAGCATATTTAGATCATGTTTTCAGATTACATGGGTGGCCTAGAAGTATTGTTAGTGATAGAGATGCTATCTTTCTAAGCCAATTCTGAAAGGGTCTTTTCAGTTTACATGGCACTTCATTTTTGCTGTCATCATCCTACCATCCAGAAACTGATGGACAAACTAAAGTGGTTAATAGGTGCTTGGAAACTTATCTCAGGTGTATGTGTAATGAGAATCCCAAGGAGTGGCATGCCTAGTTGCCTTTGGCTGAATGGTGGTATAACACCCATTTCCATTCTGCAACACAGCTTACTCCATATGAAGTGGTGTATGGACAACCACCCCATTTACATTTACCATACTTACCTGGGGGTTCAGATAATGCATAAGTTGACAGGAGTTTGCAAAGAAGAGAAGCAATTGTCACTCTTCTCAAATCCCATTTTGACAAAGCTCAAACTAGGATGAAGCATCAAGCAGACAAGCACATGTCTGACAGAGTGTTTAAAGTGGGTGACTGGATATGGCTGAAGTTACAATCTTACAGGCAGCATTCAGTTCAATCTAGGACCAATCAGAAGATGTCATTGAAATACTATGGTCCATTCCAAGTCATAGCTTTTGTTGGTAAGGTGACTTATCAGTTGAAGTTGCCACAGGAAGCTAAGATTCACAATGTTTTCCATGTGTCTCAGTTGAAGGCTTTCCATGGAAAACTTCCTATTGCTACTCATATTCCTGAGTGGTTTCAAGGAAAAAATGCAACCACAGTGTATAAGCCTTTGGCTATATTGGACAGTAGAGTGCTTGAGTCCCAAAATCAACCTGTGGTGCAATATTTGGTCCAGTGGGAGAATTTTCCTCCCCATGAATCTTCTTGGATAAATGCTACTGAATTTGAGGCAACATTTCCAACCTTTACATTACCTTAAACTTGGGTCAAGTTTTTCAGAACAAGGGAAGTATGATAAGGATTAATTAAGTCAACTTCTCAGAAGTTTGACTTTAGGCGCCAACTTAGTTGTTACAAGTTGTTGTAACTGATTCTGCTGATGTGGCAGTTAGTTAGAGTTAGTTTCAGCTGAATTCTAAATGTCAGCAATTGTATAAATAAGATCATCATTCTCATTGTAAGATTCATACAATTACATAATGAAAATCCCTTTCTCTCCTAATTCTCTAATCTGTTTCTAATTCTAAAGTCTTCTCTTCTTCCTTCTACTCTTCTATTCTTCTTCTCTTCTGATCTCTACTCTTCTTCTTCTCTTCTGTAATTCGATTTTGTAAGCTGATCTTCACCTTGGAGATTATTAAGCAGTGAAGGTGATAACCTTCCTGTATCACATATATGGAGAAGATGAGAAGTAGTTATGAATTTTGGTTATATTGATTACATTTGAGTAGATGACAAATTGGAAAATTAGCGCTTGAATTTTCCACTTAAGTTTGGGCGCTCAAACTCCCGCCCATGTAGATATATGACGCATTTTTCTGAAACAATTTTCCCTCCTAACTTGAATATTTTTTCCCCCTAAAATGAAAATATGTTTGGCTTAGGTGATACTATTCAAGGAATAGGGTATGGAGGCCCTATATACCCCAGAGTATGTGTATTACCTCCCCTTAAATATGGTTAACTCCACAAATCATACATCACACGGGGCTAACATACTCCCTCTATCCCTTAATACTCGCACCATTTTGAGTTTTTGTATTATTCACGTAATCCACTTTGACCCTATTTTATTTCTAGTATATGAAAATAAATATTAGTAGAAAATATATTATTGACTTCATCTTAATATATATTTTCAAAATATTAATGTTTTCATAAGCTTTTATAATATATAGTAAAAGATATTGGTGGTCAAAGTTGTGTATTGACAAACGCGTCCAGTAAAAAAGATGCAAGTATTAAGGGACGGAGGGAGTAGTTATAAACATAAAACTTTAAATAACTAGGCCGATCTCGCTGATAGCCTGGTAGGGTTGGTCTTACCAAATCAAGATGGCTTTGGATAAAACTTTTAACTAGTACCGAGTTTTGGACAATTTTCAAGAACCCAAAATCTTTTCACTTGGAAATGCTCGTGGTTTGGAATTTTTAACTAGTACCGAGTTTTGGACAATTTTCAAGAACCCAAAATCTTTTCACTTGGAAATGCTCGTGGTTTGGATTTTTTAACTAGTACTCCGTACCGAGTTTTGGACAATTTTCAAGAACCCAAAATCTTTTCACTTGGAAATGCTCGTGGTTTGGATTTGCATACTTCACAAAAATCTGGATTATATCTTATCTTAAACAATTCACGCCATTGATCTTGAAAAATGCTACAATTACCCATTGGTCTAACATATCATCCACTCAATACTCAGGCAGGTGAAATATTATAAGTCATTGACTCATTGGTCATGCAAAATATTAAATCAAAATCTACCGATAATACGAAGTAACTTCCAAGCTTTAAATTCAAAACGAGAAAATTCGTAAATTTAGTAGGCTCTAGATTATTAGGAGAAGTACCTATAGAAATAAAAGCATTTTTTAACGCGTAACACATTCGGTTTATCGGAGCTTAGCTCTGACTAAATCCGATCTGATCTGTGTCGCACACCTTACTTATAGTAGGTGAGTCTCCAGACAAGAGTTTCTGCATAAATCGAGGTTCATACCCGAGACCTCCCTTAAATAGCATCAAACGACTTACTACTTAAGTCAACTCTATGTTAGTCTATAGAAATAAAAGCTGCTAAATCATCTTACTCCAAACTACACGGTGACATACACCTACACATCAAGCAGACATAAAGCTCTATTATTAAATTCCTAACATTTTTTGTAGAAGGTAAAATAGAGGTTATTACTCCCTTCGTATTTATTCAAGGGATACACTTGCTTTTTCCGGCCGTATTTATTTAAGAGATACACTTGCCATTTTTAGTAACTTATCAACCCCACCATCTAATTAAATATTTCCTCCGTCTTTTAATACTCGCAACTTTTGTTAGGTTCACGCATGCCAATGCACAACTTTGATCATTTATATCTTCAATTCTCTTTATGCAAAAATTATAAAAAGTTGATATTTTGAAAATAAACATTGAGACGAATCTAACAAGATCTCACATGACTATGTTTTATCTTATATAAAAAGCACTAAGAATAATCAAAGTAGATTATATGAATAGTGACAAAAGTCCAAACGTTGCGAATATTAAAAGACGGAGGAAGTAATACATCTAATTTACCCTGTGACCCACCATCCTATTAAACAAATAATTTCATAAACCCACCCCACCTCCCACCCACCAAAATGACATGGTCCCCGCTTGTTTAATTATTAAAATATCTATCTAACCCCACTTGCTTTATTATTTTATTTCATTCAATTCTTTTTCTTAATACACGTGCCCGGCCAAGTGTATCTCTTAAATAAATACGGAGGGAGTACTAAACTATTACTCCCTCCGTATTTAAAAAGAGATAACACTTTGACCGATACATAGTTTTAGGAGAGTAAGTTGAATTTATTAAAATAAGATGAAATTGGTGTAGTGGGTGATTTATTTATTATAGTAAAAAAATAATGTGGGTAAGTGTGGGGACCACAAGAAAGAAATATGAATATAATAGAAAGTAGGGACCAAAACATATCAAAAAAGGAAAGCGTATCTCTTTTTAAATACAGTCATTTAAGGAAAGTATCTCTTTTTAAAATACATCTATTTAAGGAAAGTGTATCTCTTTTTAAAATACAGAGGGAGTATCTCACACAAGTATTTTCTGATAGCTTTGTTGCCCCAATTCATTAAAAACTCTAATCAATAAGGGAATTTTTTTTCATATACACTTTAGTCTCGGTACACCGTAATAAAAATTTTTGTATCGTTATAAAACCATGTGAAAAGAGAAAAGGACAAGAGATTAGGATTAAGGAAACATATTTGCTACCCTCATAAAAAAAATACTCCCTCTGTCTTTTAATACTCGCACCGTTTTGATTGGACACGCTTGTCAATACACAACTTTGACCACCAATACCTTTACACGGTTGCTAAACGCAACCTGGTTTTACTCGACGCACACTACAAAAAAGTATACCATTAACGACGGAAAATCCAGTTGCTAAAGGTCAATAATCGTTGATTAATGACGGGATTTCGTGTCGCGAACCGTCATAAAAGGGGGCCGTCGTTAATTGAAAATCCCGTTGTTATCCCGTCGTAAAAGACATTTATGACGGTTGTTCCAGTCTTTGTTTGGTTGTTAGCCCCGTCGCAAAAGGCTTTTATGACGGGATATTTGGCCCGTCGTAATTGGGTTGTCGTTAAAGATACAAATTTTTATAGTGGCAACCCTTTTTAATTTCATTTTTTTCATTCTAAAAAAATCCTAACTCTCACTTTTACTGTTTTCTCTCTACATTTTTGATATAATTTTGGTTTAAATACATTTGATTTTTTATTAGGGTCACGGTATCTAATCAAATTAGAATACATAATTTGATTGAAATGTGCGATATTTTTGACTTGGAAGACCTTGGAATTGTGGTAATTTTTCGTTTTTCTCCTATTTTTTTGAGCCTTTTCATGCAATTGGTATGAAATAAGTACTTCTATTTTGTACAGATTGAACAGAATATAATTAACTATTTCTTACATATTGAACAAAATATAATTAATTATTTCATACAAATTGAACATAACAGAACTAAGTATTCCGTACAACTGTCCACCATGAAAGAGTTGTCGATTGGTCATGTAGTGATTGTTTTTTATACATTAGTAGTGATGATAAAACTTATTTATGTTATGTTCAATTTTGAACATATTTATGTTTTGTTCAATTTTGAACAGATTTATGTTTTGTTCAATTTATACGAAATACTTAGTTCTGTTATGTTTTTTTTTTTTTTGGCAAGCAAGTAAGAGATTTTATTAATTACTCCAAGCAACCATACAAACTATCAGAAGGAGGCAACAGCCAACCTTTGACCCAAGAGCTAAGAACACCTAGCTAAAACAACCCCAACAAAAGATTACAAAGAGTAAAACCAATCTCTATCCCTAGTACTAACTTTAGCACTAATGATGTTCTGAATCCTGTATTTCACATCAGACTTGATCCTCAAAACCACCTGAGCAACTGTGGGAACCTGTTGTAGCCACACACTTGCATTTCTTGCCTTCCAGATGTGGTAGATCAAACTGGCTATCACAGCATATGCCACTTTCCTTTTATAATCACCCTTGGAACATCTTTGAACTTTTCTGAGAAAAGGCATGAGGCCAAGGGAGCAGCCATGTATCCTTACCCAGGAAGAAATCATCTCCCTGTAGTTGGTATTAAAACAGCAATCAAATAATAGGTGATCCCTGGTCTCTGGAGCATTGCCACAAATAGGACACAAATTATCAGAACCAATACCAAATTGAAGCAGTCTAGTCTTAGTTTTCAGTTTGTCATGTATAGCTAGCCATAGAATGAATGTATGCTTAGGAATGGAAAGTCTATTCCAGATGTAAGTGGACCAGTTGACTTTATCACCCCCCTCAAATGAGCTTGGTATACATGCCCTTAATTGAGTAACCAGGAGCAGAGAGCCACTGAGTAGAGAATTTCAAGTTGCACCAGTGTTCTGCTATGCTGAATCTGTACGAAATGGTTAATTATATTTTCTTCAATCTGTACGAAATAGTTAACTACATTTTGTTCAATCTGTACAAAATAGAAGTGTTAATTTCATACAAGTTGTATGAAAAGCCTCGAAAAAACAGGAAAAAATGAAAATCACCTCAATTCCAAGTCAAAAATATCGTCCATTGCAATCTAAATATTTATTCTATAATTTGATTAGATACACATGAAACTAAAAAAATCAAATTTATTTAAACCAAAATAATATAAAAAAGGTTGAGAGAAAATTATAAAAGTCAGGGTAGAGTTTTTTTGGAATGAAAAAAATGAAAGTAAAAAGGGTTGCGCCAAATAAAATCAGGCTGTATATAGTACTTCCCTATCTTTAACTACATATTATAAAGGAAATTTTGTGAAACACTACCTTTAAGTTTGGTGGTTTTGTGAATTGCTACCTTATAAAAACTTTTTTTAATTTAACTACCTTATAAGTTTGGTTTGTTTGACTAACACTATCATTTGACGTTTTTCGTTAATGTTTTCCGTCGTGTAATTCTTCTATTCTTTTAAATATCTCTGTTCATTTGTCATTTTGTGCATTTGCCATATTAAATAACCGTTGTAGTGGAGTCCAAAGACGTAAAACATTAACAAAAAACGGCAAATGGTAGTGTTAGTCAAACAAACCAAACTTATAAGGTAGTAAAATATAATTTCCTTTTTAAAAGGTAGCAATTCACAAAACCACCAAACTTAAAGGTAGTGTTTCACTAAATTTCCTATTATAAAACTTATAAAAATATTAATATTTTGAAAATATATATTAAGGTGAAGCCAAAATATATTATATACTAACATTTATTTTCAAAAAAAAGTTAAAGTGAATTATTTGAATAATGCAAAAAGTTAAAACGATGCGATTATTAATGGAGGGAAGGAGTACTCCGTAATACTCCGTAATGAAGGATGACAATGTGTAACTTGGGGGGAAGGGAATGAAATAATAAGATTAACGAATAACGACCAACAAAAATAGAGGGAAAAGGGGTTATTGAAACCCCAATTGCTGGTATGATAGCGGCCATTCCACTGGGATTCTCATTTCCAACTAGAAAATTGAATTGACATTATGACCTATGCTAATGGGCCCTTGTCCCTATATGGCTTTTTTGTGATGGCTCAGAGCAACTCCAATGGTTATATTTAGAGACTTGTTTGCAATTTTTAAAACTTTTAAGCAAGTAGCTAAATTATTGGAGCAATTTTGTTAAATTAGCTAGACAAAGCAAATTAGCTCTACCAAGCTAATTAGCTTGGAAAAAAACAACTACTTTTCCCCCTAATTATTAGAATGTAATTAGGTAAGCGTAAGAATAAAATAATTTTTTTAGAAAAGAAGTTAAACAAAAATCAAGCCACTTGCTAACCACTGGGTCAGGTTGTAACTAGAAAATGTTGTTGCTTGAAAAAATGATGTGGCATACCAAACTAAAATGATATTAGCTAACCATTAAAGATGCTCTCATATGATTTATTTGACCCGTTTATACTTTATCCAGATTGCCTGATAATGGTTTATTCGGATCATTTTGTATAAAAGTCGAATCTGTAAAAAGAAAACAATAAGCAGTAAACTAAGGAGGAACAAGTCGTGGAAATGCCACATCTTGTATACCCTTCTCTATAATCCTACAAAACTCAACTGGAATAAAATCTAACATCTCGTATAACTTCTTGGTTGGCTAGTAAATCAGTCGTACGGTTGCCTTCGTGATAAACATGGACAAGCTTCACTCCATTTCGGACTATCGAGCATAGATTGACAGTATGTGATAGCATGAGCACAATCTATTGGAAGAAAGTAGTAATATTTACTTATTGTTTATATTATATTTGTAAGGAATTAAACGCAACTTAATTAGAGAACTCGGGTAAAAGATTGGAGTCGAAATCCAACGATTAATTGCATGCCAAGACAAATACTAAGAGTTTCCTTTCTACTAATTAGCCACTTGAGGAGAATTCTAACGGAACTCTCACGTGGAAATAATCCACTACACTTAGGAAATCAATTACGTAGTATTTGCTTTTTATCCAGTTACTTAGTTTAATTAGAATTGTACTACGAAATTATATATATTTTGGTATGTAATAATCTCTAGAGTTATTTAGTTTTAGGGAGCGTATAATTCTAGTAGACGAGGGTTTATAGTTTAGCCTATAAAAGGGGTTCATGACTAGCTAGAAAGAAGAGGTAAAACACATTGGTGAAAGGAATCATCAATTGAGGGGTTATTGTATTAAAAGAATATAAAAAATAATTTATCTTTTTATTTTAAAGGATATAAGTGAATATCAAAAAAAAAAAAAAAACAAAGTAGTCGCATCAAGAATTGTACTACGAAACTATATATATTTTGGTATGTAATAATCTCTAGAGTTATTTAGTCTTAGGGAGCGTATAATTCTAGTAGACGAGGGTTTATAGTTTAGCCTATAAAAAGGGTTCATGACTAGCTAGAAAGAAGAGGTAAAACACATTGGTGAAAGGAATCATCAATTGAGGGGTTATTGTATTAAAAGAATATAAAAAATAATCATCATAAGATTTATCTTTTTATTTTAAAGGATATAAGTGAATATCAAAAAAAAAAAGAAAAAAGGAACAAGGTAGTCGCATCAAGAATCGAATCTCAAACCATGGGGGTCAAGACAAGGAATTTATATGCTCATAACCACCAAGACAGAATTGCTTTCATGTCACTTGGATGCATAATTTAAGATATAACCATAATTTAAACTGGGAGATTTAAAAAAAAAAACTATGGGCCCTAATTAGCCCAACCCGGTTAGGGCGAACAACCACCACACTGCAACTGCCGGCGCCGAGTCACAGCCGCGAGTCCGCGACCCATGCCCCTTTGTCGCACCGGAATAATGCCGCTTGTCACCCCGTCAAAGTAAGAAACTCGTCAGCCTCTCCTCCACGCCGCACCCAGACACCGCAAAACCCCCTAAACTCGCCTCCAGCCGCAACCACCACCTGCTTCTGACGCTACCCACAACCCCTCTCCCCTCTCCCCCCGCCCACGCGCGCCGAGCAGCGACACCCAATGCCCACGACGACGTGGTGTCCCCAGCCACGTCTTTCCCCCACCCTCGCCGTCGCACCACCCACCAGGAGAGAGAAATTTCAAACCCCCATTTTTAATTAAGTTTGCCTAATTATCTTAAGTAACCTAACTATTAATTTTTACACTTTTCGAAAATACAAATAATTAATTTTGGAATATTCAGAAATTACAAAAATTATTTTCATAAAAAAAAATGTGTATTTAAATTTAAAGATAAAAACAATTAAAATCATTAAAATATATTATTTGTGTTAAATTTAAAGATAAAATAAAAGCATTTTTTATGGCCCATATTAATTCTAAGCAATGGTCATTTTTATGATAACCATGATAGAAACATCGGTCGTGAAGAGGTGGTAAAAGATGATTTTTTTTTTTTAGGAAATTGTTTTTTCTAGATAGTAAAATACAATTTCTATTTTTTAAGGAATCCTACTCTAATTTTCCACTAACAACAAACCTCCAATAAAAGTTATCCTCCATTTTCTCCTCTATTCAAATGTCAAAATTCTTTAAGCATCCCCAAACTGAAACCTGTTCCGAACTAATACGAAGTATAATGATAAACCCTCTAAATTCTAGCTTAGCAAAGTTTGATATCCGATTTGTAATCCAGGACATTCCCATTAACCATCTTTCCTTCCCATCTACAACTCTAAAAAATTTCAATCGTACCATGCACATATCAGCAAAGGAGACCACCTCTAGGAAACTTGAGGTTGTTCCTTCACTGTTATTTGAGTTATGATGGGAGTTTAAAGTATAAAGGAATGAAGTGCAGAAAGCCTTGACTAATAAATATACTTTCTTATGATAACAAGTTACCTTCATTTCCTAACAAAATTAGAGAAAAAACCTACAGAATTTTTCATGTGCGTATACAAAAATGACAACAGCATCTTATCAGGCTCGGCCTCTTGGGTTCCTGCTCTTTCAAGTATGTATAAACCTTCCCAACATATTCCATCTCTTGCCCGTAAAAATGGGATGCGCAAGCTGCCTTGTATGTCATCAGCTGCAAGTCACCTGAGAAATCAGAAGTTTCATATCATTGCCTAAAACATTGAGTAGACAAACATAGCAAAATTGCACACTTTACTATGAATAAAACCATTAACAAAAGGCGATATCACAGAGAGGCAAAATTAACTAGTATGGGCAAATTATTTCACTAAGACGGGTTCTCAAAATCCATTTCACACATTAATAAATGTTGCAAAATCCACCCTTCCTATTGATGGTTAAGAAAGTTCCACCTTCCACAAAATGACTCTGCTTTTATGAAATGTGACACATAAATTTCACAGACACCTAAGGATATTTTAGGCGATACCTTCTTCCATTTCAGATGCCAGTATCTGCTTGCTAAAATGTCGGTTCAACCACCATTTACATCGAAATTTCCAAGCCTTCCCAGACATTCCCTCCACCAATGAGGCAGGTGTCCTACAGAACCGAGTAGTATGCAAATTCCCACTCTTAACTTGCTCCACATCCCCACACATTGACATTCTGTCTTCTTCACAATGTGAAAGTTTAGGCAAACACAACGCAAATTCCCTCCATGAAGTGTGATCTCCATATGTTGCTTCCAAGTGAAGAGCAATCATCTCCACTAGACGCTCAGTAGCATATTCTCCTGAAAAAATTAAAAGATGAAACCCAATGACAAACTTCCCAAAGTATACTAGAAAACTGCAACAGACATCAAGTTTCATTCAATTATCAAAGCTTCACTAGAATTTTCCAGTTTACTAGCTTCCATTTGGATTGGTGTTAAACTGGCTTTAGAAAAATAAGGGTCGGTGAGAGTAAACAGAGAAGAAAAAAGACGAAAACACAAATATACAAGGCAAATAGTAATTTCTTAATCAATCAGAATATGAGCAGCTTGTAATCAATCACCATCGGTCCAATTAAATCTGGTTCACCTGCCTAGAATGGCATTTGAAATCCAAGCACTACTATGACAATTGTATACCTCAAAAAGGAAAAAGAAAGGGAAAGAAAACAAGATCTTAATTGTTAGGCTAGGGATTGAAAACCGTAAGCTGGAAAGCAATGCAAATCAAGCCGAATCAGCCATTCCCACAATACAACAGAACATAATGCAGCAACATGTTTAAAATTTTGTAAGCCCGGTAGAACTGTTGGACTTTCAACAAAATCCCCAAGTCCCAACTAGTCAAATGAGTTTTTTCCCCTTAATCCATTATATTTGAAGACCGAGCCACATATTTCTACTGAACGATTCTCCTATTAGTAGAAACACTCAAAACTAGCTTTGAAGAGCCAGTTGAAGAATCAGAGGAATGAAAACTGACCAATAACTGCACACCTGTCCAACTCACAAGAGAGCTGCTGACAAGAATTGCACACCTCGCATACTATTCTTTCTCACAAAGATGAAATATAGCATACAACCTATCTCTATATTCAAACCCATATGATTGATGAAATATTCATCTACTCCAATACCAATAAAGAAACATGGAGCTGAATCCAAACTGTTTTGAGTATCATACTGGGCCTTTTCCCAAAAATCACACAATAAAATCAGGGAGGGTAAAATGAGACCCCCCACTCACACTCTTTTAAAAGAAAATGGCCCACAATCCACTAACAATGATAAAATATACCCCACTACCCCATACCCATCACACAATAAAGTAAGAAATCAGTTAAATTGCCTAAAACCCAGTGCCGGTCAAATTGTTGGAAGTAAAATGGGCCAGAGAAAGTAATTAATACTCTATGATCACAGCTAGGGGTGTAAGTGGATTGAGAAAAATCCAAAGTCCAGTCCAGTCCAATCCAAACTTGTCGGACTGGATCGGACATGAAATGTTTTGGATCGGACTCCGACTCAAATTACCAAGTCCAATTATTTTTGGACTGGACTTGGACTCAACCTTTTGGAGTCCAAAAATCCAATTAAGTCCAAAGTTTTAAGATTTTATTTACAGATAAACATATGTAATTTGAAAACTATTGTGAAATATGTGATTTTTGTGCTTTTATTTACTATGTCCAACGAAAAACTATCAAATATTACACTCCATATAAAGCCCATAACCCAAAAATATTCTATCAACCTTTTTCTCTTTCGTTTTCTCTCGTTGGTTGTGATGGTTGATTATTGAGCTTTATTATTTTAGAACTTTGTTTTTTCGTAAGAACTGAAACCTTTTTTGTCTAAGTATTTAGATGCGTAGGACATATTGTTATTTCCAATATATCTATAGTTAATGGCTATTTATTTTCCCTGTATGGAAGAGTGACTTGTAGTTATAGGTGTTAAAATATTTTATACCCAATTTTTAATACTCGTACATTTTATTTTAAGTGTCAGAAAAATTAGTTGGTAACCGTATTATTTGCATTTATGTTCGATTCATTTGAGTTTAACTCTTTTTTTAAAATATTAAAAAAAAAATCGGATCGGATTGGACCGGATACGGACTCAAATAATTTTTATGGATCGGACTAAAAAAGGTTTGGATAGGACTCAGACTCAAATATCCGAGTCCAAAATTTTTTTTGATTGGATTTGGACTTGGCAAAGTCCAATCCAGTCCATCCAATTTACACCCCTAATCACAACATCAACAAGAAACCAAGTAGGGGGAGAGATGTAGACTGAAGCCTAAAACATTGGTTTCTGACTTTCTGTAGTGCAAAGAAGAGAAAACAAAGGGTTTGATTCAGCTCAATTACTCCCTCCACAACTTATTCTAGCAACCTAAACTCATCCAATCACTATTTATTTATCTTAACTTATTCCACGCACTTAACATATCTGAACTTCTTAACCTTGAACCCGAGCCTCAATGTAACTAATCAAAGCTCACTAGTAACTTAACTGAACTGAATCTACTGATGCACCCTAACTTCCCAATTGACTTTCTTTTTATGAATACACTCCGTAACCATTGTGATTTCACTATACTTGTGAAGAAAGGCAACACAATCAGAGCAGGCGAATAGGACTGAAATATGAACTAGTTTACATAGGAACAACCAGAAAGCTCGGTCAGAACTAAACAAATTTCAGTGGTTAAGAATTCAAAAGAAAACCAATGAACTTTTTAACTCAGATTAAAAAAACCTCGAGCTCAAACATACAGTGTCCAACTCAATTATATTCATGGGTCGACTACATACTAATGCATAAAAAACTTACATATCGATATTTTGTGTTCCTCCAGGTGACTAAATATAAACTTATCTACTTAAGAACACCAACAAGCTTGGTCAAAACTAAACAAATTTTCAGTCGTTAAGAATTCAAAAGAAAACGATTAAACTTTTCTTAACTCAGATTAAAAAAAAACCTCGAACTCAAACATCAGAGTATCAATTCTGTCCAACTCGTTATGTTCATGGATTGACTAATACTATATTACCATGCATAAAAGTTTTACATATAAATATCATGTTTTACTCCAGGTGTCTGCTCTCCATGCAATTCAACTAGTAGAATTTTTCGATCCTGGATAAGTATTGTAACACAGTTTTTTCAACATAATTCCTATTTCATACTCTCTTATCATTTAACTGTATTGGTGAAAATACATTCAGAATTAATTAAAGCCTGTGAAAGTGCAAACAAAGCCCAAAATGTACCCGTTATAAGAGACCAGTGATTGAAGCCTAGAACGAACAACTATAGCTCGACTAATGCTTTTAATTTGTTCCAAGTTCAATAAAAGTTCAATAAGCGAACATGAATAACGCACTACTCCTGCAGCATAAGAAACTTAGTTGTCTAGTGCCTTAACATGTTTTGTTCGTGGCTCTTGCCTTTTTGTTGTGTTTGGTGCTGCTTCTGATCTGCTGACCAGATTAGGCCCCTGCGTGTATGCAGTTTGTAGACATTGCTTATTTAGTTTAAATTATTAAACTTCTGTTTTAAAAAAAAAGATCCCCGTACTTCTTACTCCCTTCGTTCCACAATACTCGCAAGTCGCAACAATTGACCAGGCACATAGTTTACGAGGAGAGTTGATTCAAGGAAATGAATAAGCTAAGTTGCAAGTGGATGAGTGAGGGTATTTTTTATTGTTTTACAAGGATAATGGATACTTTACTTTTGTTGGTTTTTGAGTTTTCGCTTCTATTTTGAAGGTTTGTTACTGGAGGAGATGGGTGCGGTCCCGCATGGGAGACAAAAAGTGAAGGATTGTTAATGGTGGAGAAGTTGAGTTTTGAAAAGTTGTGGGGGATGAAGAGGAGAGTGAAGAGATTAACCGTGGGTATTAAAAGATAGCTTAAACAGATTTTTTAACAAAAAATCATAATTAATGTCACGTTTAAGAAATTTAAGAAACTCAAGGATACCATTGAGAAAATCCCTTATTTTTTATGTATATTTTCAAAATATAAAATTTCTGTAATAAATAATTAGTAATGGTCAAAGGTTGGTATTGATAAGCGTGAAAATAAAAACAGGGCATCTATTGTGAAATGGATGTAGTATGACTACAAAATACCAATGATATAAGAGACACATATTATCAACAAGTAGAAGTATGGACGAGCAAATATCAAGTTCCAAAATTTTTAACACCTTTTGAATTTCGACCTATGTTACTCCGACACTTCCTCCGACGGTGGGTGTCGGTGTTGACACGACCCAACCCGCGACACGACACTCGACACGTGTCCGGAAAAGTGTCGACACCGGTGTCGAAAAAGTATCTGAAATCCGGTGTCGAGATCGGGAAGAGAAGAGAAAACGAGTAAAAAAAACTCTATTTTTGGTAACCAAGATGAAGATAAAGCTTCATAGTTGAATACTTAGTCTTACCCGGAACCAATTGCCGTCCCGAATTCAAACCCTAGATCTGGAGATTGAAGGTCGTGGAAGGTGAGAGAAGGAAAAATGTGTCGGGGCTTTTGTTGTACAGGGAAAATTGAGATAAAGGCACTCGCCAATTCTTATTTTTGTTGTTGAAAGGCCTTCTTCATACTCGGCCATGGTTGCTTCAAACCCTGATCGGGCGATTCTTATTTTTGGTGTTGAATTGCTGCAGTAGGATTGTAGGAGGTGCTGGGCCTGCATGTTTTTATCATTTGTTTTTACTTTATTTCTTTTAAATAATTAGGGTGGGATATTGGGAAGTGGTGACATCTGAGTATCTGACAACCCACTTGACTACTCCTTTGACATTCTATTTACTCATTTATTTATTTTTTATGTATATTTTTTCATTTTTTTAAAGTATTTAATTCTTACTATTTTTTCCAGTAATAAATCAATGTGATTTATTTTTCAGCGCGTCTCCTGTGAGACCAGTCACACCATCAACTTGATGGTGTGACAAGCGCGAAACCAATAGCGTACCTCCTCTAAAACTATAAAAAAAAAAGTAACAGATCTAAACTATAGAAGTAACATACCTAAACTAAAAAAGTACCTCTAAAATTATATAAAAAAAAAAGTAACATGTCTAACCTATAGAAGTAACATACCTAAACTAAAAATGTACCTCCCCTAAAACTATTCCGTATAAAAAAAAAAGTAACATGTCTAAACTATAGAAGTAACATACCTAAACTAAAAATGTACCTCATCTAAAATTATAAAAAAAAGTAACATGTCTAAATTATAGAAGTAACATACCTAAACTAAAAAAAATACCTCCTCTAAAATTATTAAAAAAAAAAGTAACATGTCTAAACTATAGAAGTAACATACCTAAACTAAGAAGGTATCTCCCCTAAAACTACTCCGTATAAAAAAAAGTAACATGTATAAACTATAGAATTAACATACCTAAACTAAAAAAAGTACTTCCTCTAAAATTATAAAAAAAAAAGTAACATGTCTAAACTATAGAAGTAACATACCTAAACTAAGAAGGTATCTCCCCTAAAATTAATCCGTATAAAAAAAGTAACATGTATAAACTATAGAAGTAACATACCTAAACTAAAAAAGTAACTCCTCTAAAATTATAAAAAAAAGTAACATGTCTAAACTATAGAAGTAACATAGCCAAATTCGCAAGTGTGAACTGGTCTCACCATCAGTTGATGGTGAGGGCAGTCTCATATAAGAATTTGTGTTTATTTTTTAATTTCTTTTTATGTTTACTTTAAGAAAATATATTTTTATTTTCTTTAAGTGTCAATTTTTTTTTCCGACACTTTTTACCGCCGTGTCTAAAAAACTAGTCAAGACACTCCTTTGACCGTGTCGGAGTCATAGATAAAAAAATGGTATCGGTCGCGGAGTCTCGGTAACGGAAATGATGCGTTAGTCGAGGACCGTATCGCGGTTGTCGCGTAGGAATTTGAAATTTGAAAAAGAATCCCCATGTCAGCCCCACTCACTACCTACCCTAGTCCCCCTCCTCTAAACCGTACACGTGACATAATTAAAATGAATTCCTTTGTCCGCCTTCTCTCTCCTCTCTTGTTTTGATTTGAAAATTGGAGTTCTCTACTCTATTTCAGTGGAGTTTCTCCATTTCTTTCCTTTTTCCCTTTCTTTTTGTCGAAAACATGGGGAATTCGGCTGAAAACCGAGTAGATGTGAGGTTAATAACGTTTAATGCGGACAAAATTCGTTCGGATCGGTTGAACAGGCCGAGATCTCGCCGTTTTTAAAAACACTTTTACTACTCGGGATATCTCGTACCGCACTACCGCCAGCCTCCAAAACCTTGTTAACTCGGGCGATACGAGTTAACTCGGGCGAGTTTTTACACCATGGTCGGAGTGTCTTCGAAAATTTAAATCGGAGTGCCAGATACTCCGACACCGTGTCGGACACGACACCGACACTCGTGTCTGAGTAACATAGATTTCGACAATAAATTTTAAGCATAGATAAGATTTGAAGATATGTAAGAGCAAATATCAAGTTCCAAAAATTCAACACCTTTTTGATGCAAGGCCATGAGTCTTGCTAGAGAACGCCTACATGTGGGATCCTTCTTCATAACATCCTCAAAACATGCAAAGAGTTCATCATAATTATTCGCATCAAAGCACTCCCAAAGACGAGCTTTTAATCTGCCAAAGTATAAAAAACAAAAGTTTGCATTAATTAATTTATATTGATCACCTCACAGTTTGATAATGTTTCAGGGAATCAACCATGTACATCTACTGATAATTGATACTTGTGCACAATTGTTTATGGACACATTTTGATTTCTTGATTTGATCTGTTAAATTTAAATTGTACCAGAACATACAATAGCTAAAGTTAGTGTCAAAAGGACTCACTAAAACAGTCTCATAGTTTCTTCCAAACCACAACTTTAGTACAATTTCAACGTATCATCTTTTACTATTCCTACCCTAGCAGTAGGATCCCCCACTTTTAAACATGAATCCATTCCTTTCTAACCACAAAGTAGTGAAGCATGCAGAAAGACAACATTCCTAAAACTCACAAGCATACTTGTTGAAGAGATTATGAGTAGAAGGCAATGTTTCTCAAGAGTACATGATAAATCAGCATCTCAGACACAAGCTCAATGTGCTTGTATTAAACAATGAATCGTCCCAAAACCTAACTTTTGTCAACCACCGTTCTATGGATTACTGGATCAGTACAAGGAAACTGTACCTAATACTAGAGAAAAAGAAGAGCGGTGAAGAAATGCAAAACAGAGAAACAGTATGATGAAAAGTGCTTAAAAGTTAACATGGACTTTACAGCTTTTTTGGTATATTTTTTGTTAAAGAAAGGAAAACAAAGTGATGGGAAAACACGAGGAGAGAAGGGAAAAGAAAGGAACTATACTTTCAAGTTTGGTATAATGAATTGGAAGGAAATCAAGGAACTGAAAGAAATACATCTAAAGAAAATTTTGACGCCACATTGAGGGTGACAACTGACAACATTTTAGTGATGCTATCCACTCAATTCCTTCTGTTTTGCGAGGAAAGAAAAGAGACCATTTTACATAGGAGCTTCCTTTCCGCTTCCCTTCTATTTCTACCAAATCCAATGTGGCTTTTAACACCAATCATGGGACGTGTCTCTTTCCTTTATCTTCCTTTTTTTTCACCAATATCCCCCTACCAAACCACACTGCCTTTTCCCTATTTCTATTTCCAATATTCTCGTTTCACATTTCTGTTTCATTGTATATTTTATCAACAAGCATTTGTATGCTACACATCTTATTCAAGAGGCAAGATCGTTACCTAAAAGAAAGAACTGAGCTTGACTCATTGCATGACTGCTCAACAATAGCTAAGGCTTCCTTACCATGGCCACCAAGGAGCAACAACTGCCAAAAGGAATTTAAATTTTCTTAAAACAATTGCAATAAACGAACACAAGATACCCAGCAATTTCTATCAACAAAACAGAGATTGCGGATAGCACATTAGCCGAAACAGAAAGCAAAAGAAGAATAACGGAAAATAGATTTTTGGTGAGACCACGCCAATGCTTCTCAGTAACAAAAAAATATGCAGCTATGTCATGCCAACGCCATTTACTAATCACAAATATCAAAACATTCTGCACACACCAGACCATAACCAACAGGCTTATGCTGCCAGTATGGTTACGGGACTGGTCATTTCAAAGCTCAAGCAACCTAATTTTTGAACTCATCTGTTGATAACAATTTGTTGCCTCAATCACCACCACAATGAGCTGTAAAATTCTTGATGAAACAATTTTAATATCATAGGAATGTAATTAATATTGGAGCTTCTAAAAATAAAAATAGAATTTACTACTTTCACTTCCATTGTCGAGCTCATTTTACTGTTGACTAACATAATTATCCAACTTCACTAATGATGAACTCAGATATTGTATAGAGGATTCAAGGAATGTAGAGAGAGAATTCAAATTATCGTAAACAAATTCTACACATTTCTTAAGTCTAAAGATTAAACAATGAAGTACCTGTACTGAAGGAAGTAATGCTGCCTCTGAGATTGGAGGCGGGGACTGAAGAGTAAGCTTTAGAAACTTTAAAGCTTCCTTGTAATGATCACCAAAAAGCTGTCTACGAGAAGAAAGGATGTCCATAAAATTATCTGAAGAAGGCACTCTTACGGGCAACAATGATTGCATGCCTGTTTTAACAAAATAGGGTTCAGTACAAGAGTTTTAAGTGAGAGACTGCACCAGCAAGTTATTAGGGCTTGCTACTCCATAATAAACTCACAATGAAAGGGCACATTTCATAAACCAAATGGTAAAATAAAACGCTAAAATAAAACAGTTGGTTCTTAAGAGAGGCCAACAGTTAATCAAAATCAGAACTGGTGATTAAGCAACCAAAATCACCTGACTAATAGTTTCGAATTAAAAAGTCATAAAAATATGCTAAAAAATGAACATAACACATCCTTAGCCCCAAACTCTGTTAACTTCTAATTCCCTCTCCTCCTTATCCCCCGGCAATTGTAACTGCCTACACCACCTATCATAAGAAAAGAACATAAACACATCCTTAGCTCCAACCCCTCTGTTAACATCTATTTCAGATCATCATTGCCTAGTTTCCCAAGTTTTAAAAACTTTGCTAGTTTTGTTTTCAAGCATACATACTACATAGCCGGTGAGCATAAACATTACATGAAACCTATGTGTAGATAAACCTTTCATATGCACAAAGTTATCTAGGAATATGAACATGCTTAATCCTCGGAGCTGCAAGCAATTTGTACACTGTTCCAGCATGTAAGCATTAATGCTTAACCACAATAGAAGAACAATAGAACTAGACAAGCACTGCATTTCAGCTGCTTAATTGTTGTTGAGAAATAAAATTACAAATAGCAAGGTGTTAATCTTTTTTAGCACAGGTCAATGCATCAGCTAATACACAAAGGGCAGAACAAACTATCAAAAATCTTGCAATTGTGATTTGCAAGCTAGAGCTTTTTAACAGAAATAGCAAGAAATTCAAGACTTCGTCGATTTACCACTTAATATTAAAAATCATGATAGACCAAATAAATAATCTTCCAGGATCCAGCAGTAATTATGGACTGAACTATTGGAGACCATAAATTTATGAGAAACACAACGAGAAACAACCTTTCTTAAGAAAGAAATCCAGGAGAGGGGTGGAAAACTGAAAGGTGAGGAAAGATGAAACAAAGAAACTAGAATAAAACTCACTGTGTACATTATAGGCAGAAGAACAATGAAATTGATCATAACCATGTTGACTTGAGCTATCAATTTCTACACTTAACTCTTCAGATTTCATATAAAAATCTCGTGACTGGGATTTCTTGATATTCTCAACTGGCTTTATCCCAGATACTTCCCCATCTAGCTTTATATTGGCATTTGCACAAGTGTCCTTGTCATTCACAACAGATGTCTCTGAAAAATAGTGCAAGTTTGAAAATGTCTCATAAACACTGGCTGCTTCCTCTCCCTTCAGGTTATCTATTTCCTCAGAGGAGTTGGTTTTCATTGTCTCCGACTCCATAGGCATGCAAGACTCTTCTACGTTTCCCAGCCGCATCTCATTTGGTAGCTCGGAATACCACAACTCATAATTGGTCAAACCTATTACCAGATTAGACTTTTGGTCTCTTGCGGATTCATATTCCTGCTGAAGACTACAGGAATAACCAATAAAATAACACGGAATAAAAATAAAAATAAAAATAAAGTTAATTTAACAGATGTATGAAAAATTGTATCCTTCTGCATAAAGCTCGAAGAGAAGTACAAATGGCAATAGCAGTCATATTAAACCTTCATATGGTCTGCTAGAGGATACTACATAGCCATAAGCATCATAATTCAATTAATAAAATATCAACAATTACACATCTTATATACACTCAAGCTTCAACATCCAAAGGAAAGGCGGATACATTTTCGATATCATTTCTCAGCCAAAAATATAAATTAGCTTATGATTCCGTGCTATGCATAAGGAGTCATGTTGACAAAAGAGAAATAATAAGAGAGATGGAGAAAACTCAACTTCAATTGTTCTTCGTATAAGAAAGAGACTCTGAGATTATTTTTCTTCTTTGGGGTTTACATTTAAAAATTAATTTAAATTGTAAAATCATGAAAGATTGGTAATACTTCTCTCATAATTTCTTAACAAGTCCTGAAATTGGTTTACTACTTATTCATAATACATCTAATAAAAAAAGCATCAATTCTACCAACATATTCATGGTGGATTGGTGGGGATCACAACTCCATATTCAAGGGGGTTGTGGATTCAAATCATGACATGCATTACGTTTGTTGTTAGTGTATACTATCTCCATCTCAAAATAATTGCACCACTTTGACTTTCAAGTTGCCAACACACCAGTTTTACGATTAATTTCCTTAATTATCCATTAGTAAAAATAAAAATAAAAATAAAAAGTTAGGAAAAACTAAACTGGAAGTAACCTAAGAATTATTATAGGAAAAATTTATTCTAATAATCCTACCTTTGGACGGTTATCTTTTTTATTAATCCCACATATGAGTTTTATTTTAATAGTCCAATCTTTTGGACCTATTCTCTTGTAATGGTCGTAATATGTAACCAATCCGTTGTAGCAGGTTACCTTGACACGTGTCTCTCTCTTTTTCGTCTAAATTTTTTTCCCTTCCTCCTTTTTTTTCCTTTTCCTTCTTTCCTTCAAGTCGGCAAACCCTTCCCCTTTAAGGGTCCGACGACTTGACGAGTATTAATTGTTGGTGGATGAGCTTGTGGGGTAAACAACAACAACAACGGTAAGTTAGTAATTGGTAAAGGAGAAGGTCGAACGACAAGGTTTTAGAGCCACTATTACACAGAAACAGAAATAGCAACAACAACAATACATTAGACCCAATTATGAAATTGTATCACGAAAACAACCATTTAATTGAACTTGTACTTAACAAATGTAATTTTTGTTTGTTTTGGATGCAAATTGTATTCAGTAGCTGTTGTGAATAAAGTAAAATGTACCTGTGCAAATTAACACGGGCAAAGTCATGGTTATTTCGTGCAAGACATAAAAGTATGTACTCCAACAGAACGGACCTGTCCTGTCAAAATATTACACAGTAAGAATCTACACATGTATAAAGTAAAAACAAAGCATGAACAAGACAGATCACATAAGATAGCAGAAGCCCCGTCCAAAAATAAGAAACTACGTATGCGTTTTTTTTTACCTGACAGGAAAAGCTACACAAAGACACAACTTTCTTCTGAGACGCATTATATTAAACGAGAACAGAAAGCTATTAGTTACTATTGTAGAGCTCAAAACCAACTAATACCTTTCCTAAAAGTAAAATAAAAAGTAAAAAAAAGAAAACCAATTAAATACCAAGCTATACAAAATTCTTCAAAAAGCAAGAGTGCAAATTTCAATCTTTTAAAAATGCTTCTGTATTACGCCAGAATGGAAAAAATCGCGGATGTGGTTTTGATCCCGGTAACGGTGGCATTGTCGCGAAAGCGGCTTGTAACGGATAAATGTAATGAATTGCAAGTAACACGGTGTGAACTTCTTCAAAAAGTTATTATGACTAACCATTGGAGAAATAGAACAGCTTATGAAAGAATTTTGAGCCTCAATTAGAGGCTCACCATTGGTGATGCTCTAAGAGAAATTAGAATAGGTTAAGTGATTTTTTAAAGGTGTCTTATTTCACTCTTCACACTTTATATGACATGATTTAAATCTATATCTTCAATGGCTGCTTCTTGGCAGACTTTATCTTTTCCTTCCACGTATCGTACAAGTGCTCAATCCTTGATGAGTCTGGATCACATTTCATATGTCGAAGAAGCTCCATTGCGACCTAAGATAACAAAGATATAGAATGCTTGTCAAAGAAGTTGCATAGTGCTTTCGGTCTATTTTAGTTGACAAATTTATTTTATCACGTTTGTATATTATTTCAATCATTAATATCTTTAATTAACAATGAGTAAAAATTATAAAAAGTTGATTATTCTTAGATTTAGATTTCATAATTTCTAAGTAAAAAATAAAAAGCGATGCGGAAGTTATAATAAGTTCTATACAATGAGACGATTATAACAAAACCCCACATGACTATATTTTTTCTTAGTATATTATATGAATAGTGTCAACAGTCAAACTGTATCAACTGTAAAAGAACGAAGATGTATTATATTAGCAGTGAACAATTATATTATCTGGAGTCTATAACACAAGGAATAACACCTTTTGCCAACAAAAGCTATGGTTAAAGAGTTAAAGAGTACTATATAGACCTCCCTGTAGAAGATTTAAACTAGCTGAACAGTAGTCACTATGAAACCCGAGGATTAATATTTCCAAGAGAAGTAATGGAAGGAAAAAGTAGAAGAAGAATGCAAGCATTAAAAATAAAAGCAATACAACAACCTATATGGAGCATAAATCAAAAAATACAAATAGTATAGTTAACAAAAGAGACAGATTAAAACCAATGCAAGAAAAAATAAAGTATAAACAAATATGAGAATAATAGGGGTTGCAAGTTAAAGATACCGTCCATAGGACATATAGGATTGGCAAATTTGGTTATGGTCGTTATATTTCAGTTAAGGATTTCCTGTGCAAAAAGAAGATGGAAAATAGTGAGAATGGAATCATATACTATGAACAGAGGAGTTCAGACTTCAGAGGGAGACAAATTATGAAGAAAATTACAAGTTTTATTTACCCTTAACAGTTGGGAGAGCAAGGTGGTGCCTTGGTCAAGTGTCTACTTGCTATCGCTAGATCATAGGTTCGATGATCCTTGGAAACAACCTCTTTATAAGGGTAAGGTTGCTTAGATTTAGAACTTCCGCAGACCATGCTCTAAATAGCTAGAGATTTTGCATTGGGTACGACCTTTATTAATAGTTGGGAGAGCATCAAGCCCGTCAAAAGCTTGGACATCCTTTTGTTTCTATGATTTTCTAGTTATTCAATTAAAATTCTTCTTCTTCCTTCTCTAATTTTCTTCCCAAATTCTAGTTTATTCCAATACATAAAGACCCCCGGATAAATAGGAATGGTAGGAGGGAAAGGTGGAAGGGCAAGAGGAACTAGAAGAGAAAAAGGATGTTTGTTATGAAATTAATAGGTAGTTCTAGGATATGATTGTTTGTATCTTATTATAATGTTCCATTTCATCCTACAAAGAACGAAACTTTCATGAATCTATTAGTCACATCACATGGTTATTTACGGTACAATACATTTTCATTAGAAAAGCAAATTTCCCACATTTCTTAAGTACAAATAGAGGGTATTTCAGGCCTGCGTTCTTTTCAAGATTTCAATGCCTTGGTCTAAAACACATCACCCAACAATACCGCCACTAAAGCCACCACATTCATTGGTTCTTTGTAAACTAATTCCTACTATCAAATGTTCAGAAGCCACTGCTCATGGTTTACTTAATTTGTGGGATTTCTGAGGAATTTCTGAGTCATTATTTAACAAAGATTTTACATGCGAGAGAGACTGCTATGTCACAAAAAATGTGATCATTTGAAATCCAAAAGGCAGCAATACAGGTATGTGTTTTTTGAAAAAAAAGATAGTTCAAGCCAAAACATAAAATTATCCAGAAATGGCAAGTCACAAGAGCTGAATGGCCACCTCTGTCAGATATCTTACTCCCAATTAGCACCGATAGTCATTAGTCAAGCCATACTAGTACAGAAGAGAACAGGATAATGGAAACTAAAAGTTATTTTAAATGCATACCCAATACTTGATACGGTTGTTCTGAGGTGTTGTTTCTCTGCAAGTCCCTTTTAACAATGCACTTAGCACTCCACTAGCGTCCACCCAATTATGTTGTACCACAAGCTTACGGAGGAGGTACTGCAACCTCATGCGATTTTCACGGTATACATTCATTGAACCTACCCTCAGGGTATAAGAAGGTATGGTCAATAACATTGCTACTCTCTTGAAAGATCTCCTTCCCCTTAGAGGTTGATTACTTTTTGCTAGATGGATTGGTCTCTCTTTTTTGTCAAAGTCTCTATTTGCATCTGAAATATCAACTCCGTCTGATGTATGCACATAATCACCTTCAATTGCTTCCATCATGTGACCCACCTTATTAATTCCTGGTTTTGCAAAGATGTAATGAAAGAGATAAGCTCGAGCTTTTACGTCAACTTTTTTTAAAAATTTAATAAGGATTTCATAAGTTCCTGAAACCTCCCACATCAAAATTTTAATTAGGCTTTGAGATGAAAATGACATGTTTAATATGCTCATTTAACAATCTCCAACTCTAAATATGAGCAAACAGAAAAAACACACAACATTATTTTGAGCTATGAGCACACAGATAAAAGTCATAAAACACATATCAGGCGCTGAGGTAAACTCATACATTCAATAAAAAGAGTTTTTCATTTTCTTCAGCCAAAACCAAACTGAAAAACAGAATTCCAAGTCCTCAAGCTAATCTAAATGGCATCTACTTCTACATCAAAACCTTGATCTCAGCATCCATCCACTGGGACCCAGTATTATAATAATGGAAGATTGGTCGGGAACTATCGAGTACCGACCCGTTTGACCACAACTATTAAAAAAATTAACATCTCCAAAAAATCATTCACAAAAAATCATTCTAATGTCTCAAATTTCACATTACAATTTAATACTCAGTAATACTTAAAACTTAATAATTCCTTGTTTTTTTTTCCTTCATTCTGAAATTTGCAACATACTATCTACGGTGCACGGAAACGCCAAAAAAATCACGACGTACCGTTTCCGAAACGTCCTGGAACGGGGGAAACCGGGAAACGCGTTTCGGAACGCGCCAAAACCGTTTCAGAAAAATAGAGACGTGTTTGAAACTGAATTCATCCCGGAAACGAATGGGAAACGAGATTTCAATCTAATATTCACGTTTCCCAAGCAAACTTGCTAATTGTATGAAAGTTTTTCTGCCAGAAAACTGAAATTAGGTTGAAGAAGATATCAGTTACTCTGTATTTCATACTTGCATAGCCTATATCCGAAACCGTGCTACAAATTTGGGCCTGGCCCAAGCAGACAAATGGAATTAAATCATTAAGGGTGTATTTGGTTTATCATATTTCGGAATCAGGTATGGGTTTGAAATTATCCAACCCTATATTTGATGTTTGGTTAACTATTTTTATAAAATTTAATACTTTGGGACCCACCTCCAAAACCCCTCTGATATCGAGTTATCATACCCAAGGGAAGGTGGGTATATGGAATCACAAATTCTTATTTACAAGGGTTGTACAATAAATATTGTACACCGGAGTAAAAGTTAACTAAAAATGCGTAAAAGTTAAGCTTATATATGTAAAAGTTATCTATTTTTTAGTGATAATTTTTTTCATTTTAATAAAACTCATTTCTTCAAAATCACTAATAATGTATAAAATTAATCATTGAACTCTTTAAAATATTTATCTATCAACTTTTTTTTACTAATATAAAAGTTAATCAAAACTAAGTTAAAGTTACAAAAAAATAGGTAAAAGTTATCTTGGTGTACAATAAATTTATTGTACACCTTGTGCGCGCAAGAACTTTTGATATGGAATCATCTTAACTGAAAATAAAATCGACACTGCAAACTCGAGCAAACCAACACTATGACAGCCTAGCTAATGTTACTCCACCACCGTCGCCGCCAAACTTACCAAAAAAATCAATACCACTAAAACTTACACTACAAAGTTACTACCCCATTGATTAGCCATCAAATCGCCAATGCTACCTAACGTCACCATCAGCACCCCGTAAGAACCCAAAAGGACGAAATTAGAATACTGAAAAATAATTTAACTAAACATATCTTTCAATAAAATACCTAGATATAATGTTAGTTGTCGAAATTTGGACATTGAAGTCTAGATTTGTAGCTTCAATTGTAAAAAAAAAAAAAAAACCCACCAAAAATCAAATTTTGTCCAGTGACAGAAGGATGTGATGGTTAGAGCTAAAGCAAAGCGAGCGATTGTGGTGGTGGAGATGGTGCCATATATCAAAATATAATGTCTGCCTTTTATATTTTATTGAATTTTAGTTTTTTTTTTCTTATATTTTTAAGCAGAAGGAGGAGAGGAAGGTGTAGAAAAAAAGAAGATGGGAATGAGGAGTACAAGAGTATATTATCGGTATGATTAAATTCTAAATTCATTTTATCAAACAGGTGGAATAAGGTATGAGTTTCTATGTATCGTTGATTCTAAACCCATGGGTTTAATACTCAAACATATACCTTATACATGTGGTCGAACCAAACATAGTCTAACTGAATAGTCAACAAAATATGGATATGAATGTATGCATTAAAAATATCATAAATGCCACTAATTAGATGGTTGTACACGAAGATTTGACTTTAAATTTGTGTTTACTATGACAATGGATTTTTTTTTAATTTTATCTCTTCTCCTTACTATACTTCGTAGTAACATTTTGAAAAATATTTTTTAAATTTAAAAAATTATTCATTAATAATTAATCATATGCTAATCAACAATTTTTTTTATTATCTAATTAAATTTATATTTTTTAACCAATCAATAACTTCAATAACTATATACTAAAATACACACCATGATTGACACGTGTCATCTCTTGATGTGTCTTTGACTTTTTTAATTTAATTTAATTTTATAATGTCTACTCCATTAAAGAAACTTTTAAAAACTATAAATTTTCTAATTTGTTTCCTTCCATATCATAGAACAATATAAGGAGTATATTACAAGAAATATTACGAGTTCATTTATTGTGGCAAGAATCGAAAATAATGCACTGCACTATTACTATTGATTTTCTAACATTAATATAAAAAATATCAATCACGTAACATGAAAAAAATTGCAAATTATACACTGCACTATTACTATTGATTTTCTATTACTGCATTATATGTTACTAATAACTATAATAAAAATATATGATTTTACAATCTTAACAAATGAATTTCAACTGCAATATAAAAATTTAGAGAAATCATTTAACTCTTATGTTTCTTAAACTTAACTTATTTTAAACATAATTTCAATTCAATTTTCCCGAAAAAAATGAAAAAAAATAAAAATAACGAGGTTTAATTTGTAGTTTACGTACGTAGTATAATTCATGCTTAATTGACCACTTTGAACTAATTGTGTTTTATATAAATTCAAAATTTTACTACGTCATAACAAAATATTAGTTCATTAAAAATATTTTTTATTTATAATATTATTTACGAGTAATTATACACGGTTGCTATACGCAACCTTCAATTACTTTGGCGCACCCCTGTAAAAAACCAGAAATACCCTTTTTAATTCTTTGGTTTCTGTATGAAATAGTTAACTATATTTTGTTCAATCTGTATGAAATAGTAACTCTATTTTGTTCAATCTGTACGAAATAGTTAGTTCCACTATGTTCAATCTATACGAAATAGCTAATTCTGTTTTGTTCAATCTGTACAAAATGGAAGTTTATATTTCATATAAGTTACATGAAGTGACTCGAAAAAAATAGAAAAAAACGGATATTATCTCAATTCCAAGGTCTTCCAATTCAAAAAAATATTCCATGTCAATCTAAATACGTATTCTAATTTTATCACGTACACGTTACACTAAAAAAATTCAAGTTTACGTGAACAAAAATAATAGGGGAAAAGGTTGAGAGAAAACAATAAAAGTGGGGGTTAGGTTTTTTTTCTTTTCAGAATGAAACAAATGAAAGAAAAAAGGGTTACGTCAAGTAAAACCATGCTGCATTTAGCACCCCCCTAATTATAATACTCCGCAAAAAAATTTAATTTCATCTGTGCGTTACACGAGTCCTAAGCTAGCTATTTATATATTTAAGTTGTTTCCCCGTATTTTACAATTTTGAAATTTGACGTTTCCCCGTATCTCCGTTTCCCCGCATTCCGTTTCCCGTTTCCGTGCAACCTAGCATACCATCAATCCATATTTCCAATTGATTTATATACTCCTATCGAATAATAATAGAAACATACAACTAAAGTAAACACCATAAACGCAACAAAGTTTGGGCTCTAATTTGTATTGCTCATCCTACTCAAATTTCCTTACTTATCTGTAATCCTAATAGGGAAAAGGACAACACATCAGAGTATTAGGAAGGGTATAACTCAAGTGTAACTGATATATAGACTACATAGTCTAATTTCAATCCACAATCAAACAAATACTTTGTATATTCTCAGAATCCAATTTTAATTCCAATTACAGTTTGCATCTATATCAATTTCAATATAATTTCAATCCACAGTCAAACAAATACTTTGTATATTCTCATAATCCAATTTCAATTCCAATTAAAGTTTGCATCTATATCAATTTCAATATCAATTTTAATCGACAATTACACTTAACAACAATAAATCAATTCTTAAAATTCAAAATTCATCCAGTCAAAACAATTCAAAACAAGAGATTTGTACAAATCACCGATTTCGGTAAATATTAATACTAGTAGAAAGAAAGAAACTCAAGGAGCTAAAACAAAGGGGGACTCTCTACTGCACAACTAGCTACTAGGATGAAGCTAACTAGTACTCCCTCCGTCCCGGAATACTTGACATGTTTTCCTTATCGGGTCGTCCCTTAATACTTGACCTGTTTCTAAAAATGGAAATATTCTAACAATATTATATTATTTCTCATTCCACCCCTATTAAACCACCTACCCCCTACTCCATACAAAAAGTAATTAAAAATTCAACCCCTACTCTCCCCCAACCCCACCTCTTAACCCACCACCCACTAACTACATTAAAATAATACCCCACTATCAATTACTACTTATTAAATTAAACAAGTCAATTCAAGTCCCTTAAACTCTGTGCCGGTCAAACCGGGTCGAGTATTCCGGGACGGAGGGAGTACGTGATATCGCTGACTTGCTACACCATGAGGAAATATATAGGCGATAGCGTTCGAAGGCTATATGGCTCTTTCCGGGGGACAAAAATACCACGTTCTTCCACAGCAAAGCATCGCAAAGAAGGAGGAAGAACACAATTGCATGACTAGTAGACGAGGATGGAAGTCGCAAGGTAGGGGATAATGAAGTGGGGATAATTTCCAATGCCTATTTCTCTTCACTCTTCACGTCAGCAGGGTGTTTGGACTTGGAATTGGCCATTGATGGGCTTGATAATTGTTAAAGTGACACAAATTTAGGAGTAAACGGTTTAGCCTTTTCGTATCTCTATTATATAAAGGAACAACCGATGGTAAATGATTAAACACACTTTTCGTGTCCCCTTAGGAATAGACAATAACACCCTCACTAACCCATCCTTCCTTCCAAACCCTAGAGTTTCACTGACCGCACAATCTCTCCCTTATCTCAACTCACGCCTTTTCTCTCTCCTTTTAACTCCATGGTAATTATGCAACTCCCAAACCTCCCTGTCTTCTTCCCCGGTCACCATCAAAACCCTAGAAATTCAAACTATGAGAATTAACAGATTTTTATCCCTTATAATGAAGAACCCTAAAAAAATTTCGAAGATCTGGATTCCTCATCGTGGAAAAACAACGATGCAGGCGCACAAAGTACGGATTACAAATTAGGGTTCCAAATCAAGACGACATGTCGATTCTCGCAGCGGAGATGGCAACAGAGGGATTCTCCACCGTCGGGCTCTCAACAAAAAAATTGACCCTCCAAACCTTACAATAAAAAATGAAATGTGATCTAGAAAGCTATGAGTCCGAATTGCAGTATCTTTACAATCAATTCAAATCCTTACTCAAGCTTTTCGAGGATCAAGCGGCTCTCAACTCAATTCAGTTAGCGGCATTACCCCTGACACTTTTGTCGCCAAAGACCTCGGTGATAAGGCCATGTTCTTAGCTCACATGACTCCGTTTTACCCTAAGGAGCTCGCCGATCTTCTTTGAACTTCGGGGAAGTCGTTGTCGCCTTCTCTTCGCAGCCAACTTAATCAGGCGCTCATCCTTTTGGTCAATCGTAAGGTATCACATTTCTCATATCAATTTTAGTAAATGATTTCGGTTTTGCTTTCCATTTTGTCATTTCATGATATATGATGTGTTCACCAGCTAGGATATTCCCAAAATTTATAATTGAGTTTCATTTGATTTAATTTTACCAATTTGTTTTTAATAATTTAATTTTACCAATTTGGGAATTTTTATTTTTATGGATTTGACAGTTGGTTAGTTGATTTTGGTTGAAATAGTACTTGCTTTTATGAAATTGAATAGTACTCCAATATAAGTCTAGATATTGGTATTGATTTTTGTTGAAATAGTACTCCAATATATGTCTGTAAAAATTATCGATCAATCTGTAAAAATATTGTTTGCAACAATTATTATCTTGATTGATTGATTTCTGGGAATATTTGTTCCATTGATGCTTTATATGATTCTATGTTCATTTTCCGGTGAGTCGGATTATGTGTTTCGTTGATTTTTGCTGGTAATTAGATATTTAGGTTAAAATGACTAAAAATCACCATTTTGTTGTAGAAATATGACATAGGTGTTGTATTGATCGATATTAAAGTTCCCATGTCGTCGTATGTTGTTGCTAAGTGTGCTGCATCATCTGTTGATACACTGTCAATTACCGCGAAGCTTATGGTAATTTGTTAAATTTTGTTTATGGATTTTGAAATTAATGAGATTTTTTTTTGTTTGATTGATTGGATTTTGTTTGTTCCCAGGTCGTCGTATGTTGTTGCTAGGTGTTTTGCATCATCTCTGTTGGAACACTGTCAATTACCGCGAAGCTTATGGTAATTTGTTAAATTTTGTTTCTGGGTTTTAAAATGAGATTTTTGTTTGCTTGAGTAATTGGCTTTTGAGATTTGGTTATTTGATGGGAATGGAAGTTATAAAAGAAAATATGTATGGTTTTTTTTGTGGTATGTTGTGTGAAAAGAGGCATAAAAAGGCCTGAACCGTAACTCTGACTTTATAGCTTGGCTCTAATCGTCATAATTCTTCCTTCCTTCTCAATATTTAATGTAGCCCAATATCGATTGTAGCCCAAGTTCAATTGTATTTGACCCGACGAAATGCAATGCAATTTGTACCTCCATTCTCTATTACATAAAGGAAGAATCCGAGGGAAATTATGTCTCATGATTATGCTATGAAAAGTATTAATTTGTCTCCTCAAATTCAATTAGAATTAGTTCGTTTTAGTAAACTGAACTGATTCACTCAAAGTTTTGAACATATAATGCGTGCAGTCTTAATTACATATATCTTATAATCGCTCTGTTTATCCTCACATGTGAATAACTGTAAATTGCATATCAAGAGTAGGGGGGATTATACGATTAATTGCAAGGGTCATATGGATACTCATCGTGGAGGGGAGATTGTTGTACTTTTGTTAATTGTTGTGATTTGTGTGAATATTCACTTATTTGTTGATTTTATTTTGAAATTTGAAGGTACAATGTGAAGCACATGCATTGGCGTCGTACCATGCTCGGGTTCTTGTTTTCCAATTCTTGAGTACTTTGTTTTCAATTTCAGTAGTAGTATAAAAATTGCGGATCCCATCTTCCTCGCGCGCGCTCTCTTTCATTATTTGTCTTTTTTTTTGTTTTGTTAATTTTTGTAATATGACGGTTGAAGACCATAAACACTAAATATAGATTATTTTAGATACTGTCAAGTTGTGATTGAATTGCGGCATAGGAGATGTTTGGAAGTCGCATCCCCTGCATTCGATGGAAAATTATAATTTATTACGAGAGTAATATAATTAGATTTGTCAATTTTTTTAAGGTTTCTTTGAATATAGTTATAGATTGAATATATATAGATGGGAATTTGTATCAAACATGCTTGCGCAATCCAGGACATCAGGGGACTAAGAGAAAAGCACGTAATTAATCAGGGGACTTAGAGGAAATGAAGTAATTAAAATGAGTATTGTAACAAATTTAGAGAGGTAACAAATTTAGAGAGGTAGATTATGAATATGTCGTATTAACAAATTTACTTGGCACCCATGTTATAATACTCATTTTCAACACTATTTTCTTTAATTTCCTCTTTTTAGGAAGGATATGGTGGCGGGAAGAACTCATTAATGGAGGTAGTACAATTAAAGATAGAAATGGAGAAGAAGAAGATTAGGGAAGAGATCACTGCTTAGAACTCGAAGCCTATAAATTGTTTTTTTTTAATGACGCCTATAAATTGATTGTTGGTAAATGGTTGTGTTTATGGTTTGTTTTAGTCTAGAGGTAGTAACTTACGGGATTAATGGAGTGAAACATAGAACTTTTTTTTTTTTTTTTTATTGAATTGGTATAGCTGAAGCCGAAGGGGGTGTGAGGGGGTCGAAAAAGCACGAGGCTAATGCGTGACCTCGTCCCTCGTGGGTGTGACGATTCTTTTTATTCAATCAAGTGTAATTGGATTTCCTGTGAGTATACACCCAATTGACTAGTAATATAGGAGTCGCCATTCAGTTTTTAACGACAATGAGAAAAACTGACAAAACCCGGTTATCGTGACATAAAGGGAGTGCAATTATGTTTGACCACGACGGCCGTAGGTTCCCTTGTGATCCCTGGTGTGGGGATCTCTCAACATACACCCGCAAGGTAGAGATTGAGGGTTCGGGGGACTGTAACTACCGAGAGGAGTACTTCGCTCGTCGATAACTCCAGAGGCAGGATATCCTTACTAGCTCAGCATTAATAATTGAAGGGACATGCGTTAACTATTAAACTGATCTGAGTTGATTTTAGCAATATGCAACATATAATACTAATCCGATCGTGATTATCTGATTTAAATAGCATTAAGGGACCTAGCATGATAATCCGATTTCCCAAAAATATTATATTTGTTAGGCGTGATAGAACAATCAGATTTAGTTAGTTTAACAGTTCATAAAAAGGGCGAGGAAAGCAGTTAAATCATCGGAAAGGGACACATTACGACGCACCCTTGAGAGGTGCGTCACGGTTCTCAGAAAACTAACCACTTTGACTTTGCTATTTCTCCTTTTTATTTAACGAATCTCAATTATGGGACAGGATACGTTCTGTTCGATTTATGGATCGATTGCGACAGAACGCGTGAACAGTTTCGCAGCGAGAGGCTTAGGCTAAGGGTTGAAGTCAATACTCATAATATAATTGTGTGTTGTTGTGTGTCCTTTTCACGTCGAATTTAGGGGCCTATTTATAGGGAAGAGTTCGTGGAAAGATAGAATTGCAGAGTTCTAATCCACAAAGAATTAGGAAAAAACACGTACCCAGGTATTTTCAGCGCCCAGGCCTGGGCGCCGAAGATTTCGGCGCCCAGAGCCAGGCGTTGAAAATAGGGTCTGGGCTGTTTTCTTTAGTCAGATTCGGATTCCTGAAATCCGTAGATTTTGAGATTAACCCGAGTCTTTTAGCGCGTATCAACTTTATGACGGAATGCGTCTGGGCCCGTTACGAACTCTAGGCTCGTTAGGATTTTAATTAATACGTAACTCTTATTTCTGAATCATATTAGGAATAGGATTCTCGCAGTTTTCTATCTCATTTAGGATTTATGTTGGAATGCAACACCTAATTCTGACAGGTTTCTATCTTTTATGATTTGCCACTTTTAGAAGCTACCTTTTACGGCAATTACTATTTTTAGCAGGTTTCCATAAATAGCAGGTTTTGGGTGAAATGAAAAGGGGAATTTAGATTCGTTTATTTCATAGGAGATGCGTTGTCAAGTGGAGATTTACGTTTTCATCATCGAACCTTTCCCTTGCGGGAATGGGGACAAAAGTAGGTGTCTACAGTTAGCCCCCACTTTGACTGAGTCTTGGAGTAAGACGATGGTCAAAGTATAGACGGAGTGCGTCACACAAGCCACGGTGTATTGTGACCTGTTTTGCGAGGGTCTCACGAGCCCCCGAGTGATAACATTTGACTTAAGGGTCATCACTTGAAGTGTCGACATATCCCTCACGTGTCATTGGGATTTGTCAACTGATAGTATAGAAACTTCCTCACTTTGTCATTGGAAGGATCTAAAGGTGCGTAGAAACTCCCTCAGTTTGTCATTGGGAGTAGCTACAGAGTTTTTCGAACTCAAAGCTATAAAGTGTAATTGGGCCTGGCCAAGCCCAATCACGAGGTAAAAACGTTTTTTTTAAAGATTCTCATTTTCAGGCTAGCTAAACGAGAAAACCCCCTTGTTTTTATAGGACGTAAAATGAAGGAAAATCCAGCACCCTTGTTTTTATAGGACGTAAAACGAAGGAAATTCCAGCAAAAGTTATCGCTGCAGCGACTAAGGACCTGCGCGGTTTAATGGCGCAGACCCCGCCGGCTAAAGATGGCGAGCCTGTCCGCTAAGGGTGGACACCCCGTCCGATAGAAGTGGACGAATCTGTTTTTGAAATTTTGAAAATAAGGACCTACGCGGTTTGTGACGTAGACCCCGCCGGCTGAAGATGGCGAAACTTGTCCGCCAAGGGTGGACACCCCGTCCGATAGAAGTGGACGAATCTGTTTTTGTAATTTGAAAATAAGGACCTACGCGGTTTGTGACGTAGACCCCGCCGGCTGAAGATGGCGAACCTTGTCCGCTAAGGGTGGACACCCCGTCCGATAGAAGTGGACGAATCTATTTTAAAATTTATTTTGCTTTTTTGAAAATAAGGACCTACGTGGTTTGCGCCGTAGACCCCGCCGGCTGAAGATGGCGAGCCTATTTTAAATTTGAAGACTTTATTTTTGTCGAAAACTGAGGACCTGCGCGGCTAGTGATGCAGACCCCGCCCGCTGAGGGTGGGCGAGCCCTGTCCGCTGAGGGTGGACGTCCCTGAATTCGTTTTCTTTTCGATTTGGGAACTCGCGCGGTTTGTGACGCGATCTTGCCGACTGAAGATGGGCAAGTTCCTATTTCTTTGGCTCTTTGTGATTTCTTTTGAGAATTTCTTTTATTCATTCTTGCAAGAGCGAATTCTTTCGAGGGGTGCTCGAATTTAGTTGTAACCTGAACGTGGGCTGACAACATGTTCAGACGGATCTTTGTCTTGCGACCGTCCGCTTTCGTGATTTTGAGCTAGTCTTTACGGCTCCACTTGGTCTTTGATCAGAGGACCATGCACAAGTGTCAGTGATGTCCTTTCGACGAGGTCGAACCTATTTGTTGTTCTTTTTTGAGATATCCAAACATGATATGGTGTATGGCGCAGTCCGGGAATGTGATTTTGATCGCGCGCTCCTCGTTTGGAGTCTATTTTTTCGCGAGCCCCCAAGCACTGGGGCTCGTCGGTTGTTTTTCGCATCTTGTAATCATGTTTGGGGTCATGCTCGTATGTGCGAGCGACCTTCTATAGTAGTGTGCTACTTTAGCGAAGCCGTGGAGTGCGACTTTAGTTTTCAGGCGACATCCGGTTTTAGCTTGGCCCGGATTAACCCTTTGACAGACAAACATTTTTTATTTGGAAAACCAATGACCTGACGACACATATTTTTGGTGTTTCAAAGAATGACCATGATATTTAACTTGCTTTTTTTGAAAGTGTACATAAGCATTTTCTGAGATGAGTCTAAGTTTCGACCAAGTTTTAATGTTATTATTTTTTCTTGCTTATTTGGGAGCTAAAGGTGCTTTGGGCTTGATCCTACTTGCAATAGGGCCTCGTGTTTAGCAACACGGTCTTAAGTCCTTTCCTGTTCCGTGTTTTGTGAAATCTGGGCCTTGGACTGCATTTTCAGCGCCCAAGGCCAGGCGTTAAACATTTCGGCGCCCAGCCGTGGGCGCTGAAAGTCCTTTCCTGGTAATATTTGACTTTCGGATTTCCTAACACGTTTCCGAATGGGATCAGGATGTCATGGGGTGCGTTCAGCTATATATAAGGGCTAGATACGTCCCTTATTTTCTACTACTCTCAAATTCTTTCTTTTCTTTTTGTTGTGCTTTAATTATTCATTGCTTTTGCCATGTCGATCCCTACTTTCTCACTCCAACGGACTGTTAGGCGTTGGCTACGGGCCCTTACTCCCACAGAAAAAACTTTGTTAAAAGAATACCACTTAGAGGCACTTTTAGGCTTACAACAAATTAATATTGATTATAACTTTCTGCATGCTGCCCTAAGCTTTTGGGACTCCGATCATCATGTTTTTTTCCCTTCGGGGCAACGAAATATGTCATTTGCCCGATGAATTTGCTGCGATCCTTGGTTATCCTACTAATGCTACTCCTGTTACCCCTGGCACTATTGAAGAGGGTAAAACAACCATAAGGGCTTTCCTAGGGCTAGATGATAACATGTTTGCTGAAATTGTTGTAGATGATAAGGTTAACTTGGCAAAACTTGTAAAACATCACTTTAGGCCTAGTAAAAATATGACCGAACAGAAATTGAATATTCGAGCCCTTGTATTTTGCTTGTTGAATCATTATTTGCTGTCGAATAACAATGGTGAGTTCGGTGACATAAGGTTGATCCCCTTGATTAGCCAGATGGAAAGTTGCTATTCTATCATGCCGTTGGTTGTTGCCGAGACTTTGCTGAGTGCGGATGAGCTGAAGAAGGATGCCAAATCCGAACATTTTAAGGGAAGCCCCCTATTACTGCAGGTAATCGATTTTTTTCTTTGCGCGCATACACGTCCCTTTTGCATATATTTCTTTTTGCCTGGGGCTGAGTTTCAGCGCCCAGGGCTGGGCGCTGGAATTTTCGGCGCCTGGTCCTGGGCGTTGAAACTGCGCCCCAGGAACCGTTTTTTCTTTCTTTTCATTCTTTTGATTCGATTGTACCTGTTTTTGCAGATTTGGCTTGCGGAACGGCTTAGACTTTTGGAAGCTCCTGCCGATCCTAAACATTATTGCCCTATAGCTTTGGGTAACCGAAAATACTTGCACCAAGGCCAGGACGAGGCCGAATGGACCTCCTTTTTTTACTTATGGCATTTGTTCTATTAAGTGGGTGGTACCATGGTGGGGTTTGACTACTATGACAGGGGGTTCTGATGTATCGGTTTATGTTTCTTTGTTGGGGCTATCTCGTCCCATTTATATTTTCCCTTACCGAGTCATGCGTCAATATGGTTTGAGGCAGACTATCCCCTTTTCTGATACGGTACCACCTAAGGTAGCGGCCTTTTCACAAACACGGGTCTTAGCGTGGGCTAAGTATTATGATGGTCTCCCGCGTTGGGCCGTAGCTACAAATGGCTTTGTGGGTCTTTCTGAAAATTACAAGTTGTGGATGAGCTCCGATGACAAAGATGTGAGGACCGAGGCTCGTAATGGGGAGCCGGCTGAGCTTTTGATACCTCGTATTCGTGTTAAGTATGAGGGTCCTGATTCTGCCAAACCTCGTACCTATTGTGTTAAGACTGTGAAAGCTCGTCCTGATCGAAAGCGAAAGGAAGTTCCTCCCCGTTCCAGTTTCAGGCCTAAAAAGATGCCTAACATGAAGGGGCCTGCTGTTGTTAAAAAAAATGCAAGCTCTCGCGGAGATCGTCGCCGGAACAATGTATGGGTTAGGAAGGCTCAGCCGCCTGTAGAAACAGTGGCTAGTCTAATTGATGATAATAATCCTTCTCCCACCATTGCCTGTGCCCTCGAGGCTGAGCGGGCTATAACTGAGAACGTTTCTGAAGCCTTGGCATCTTTGGAAGTTAGTATCCAGGAGCCGGTTCTCATGGAGATTGACATTGGGGCAGCGCAGAGGACTGTGGGGGTGGATCCTGCGAATATTGCCCTCTACAAGACTTTATTTGATGATCCAGAAGAACTAGAGTAGTGTAGTTCTTGCTAGGGTGTAGGTGCCCTCTATTTATTTCAGTCGTGTTTGTTTTTATTTTTAGCACTCTGTTTTCCTTTTTATTATATTTTAATAAAGGCGTATTTTTAGTTTTCATTTATTTTTGTTTCTCCTCTTTTTTATGTATTTTATATGTCTAACACTTTTTGCACAAAGAATATTATTTTTTTATTATTTGGACCGAATCCTGGTAAGGATTGCCTACGTATCTTGTCAGAATCAGGTCGCGCGTAGTTCTAGCTTTTGAATTAGTTCTAGTATGCCGGATTTCGGTAGATATGCCCTGAGGTGGAAACATATTACTTAGTCGGTCAAATGAGTGAAGTATTATCATTATTTTCATCTGCCATTTTTTTTTTTTGCCATAAGTCGTGTAGAATATGAAATTCGAAATTCGACTAATTTGTATGGCTATATTCTCGGATGGTAAGCCTATTCGGATATGTATTGTACCCCCAAGTGTTCGTTATTTTTCCGTTGTGTGCGGATAAAATGACGAGCACTTCTGAAAAGAAAACTTTTGGCAGGCAGAGAGTTTCAACGCCTAGGCTGGGGCGTCAGAAATTTCGGCGCCCAGCCCTGGGCGCTGAAAATGACTTGGGCGGTCAATTTTTGACGCTTTGCCTCACATGTTCTTGCGTTTATTTCTATTCCCCTTTTTTTTTGTGCCTTGATATTGTGCTTCATATTTAAAGTTAATTTTGAAGCTATTTTGGAGGCTTTTTTGACTGTTAGCGTGAAATGCACTTTTGTCTGGATTAATTTTTTCTATTGGTGACTTGAAACAGTTTTGAAAATGGAGTTAGGGTGCGGAAGTTATGAAGATCTTTGTGTAGGCTTTGGAGGTGGGTTGTTAGTGAAGGGTATGATGGAATCTATGTTTTATGAATCTGTTTTTCTTTTGGTAACATTTGCATTGTTTTGGATTTTTGATTTCCTTTGATTTTGGGTTGCATGGATTGGCTCTTATGATGATACTGGTTGGCTTTTTAGGTTTTGGGGATATGAATGGGATAGTGTGGTTTATTTTGTGGGTTTCGGGAATTGGTTCCCATGGCACTATTTCAAAACCGAGTGGGCTTTGTTTGTTGGGCCTAGAATGGGCCGCCTCTTTATTTTTGTATTTTGCAAGTACATTTGGTGTTTATTTAGTGTTAGAATAAAATTTTTAGGAGAAATATTACGCCTTTATTGTTTCGGAAAGTAAGGAAAACACACTGAAATAAAACTGACCTATATTCTAAGCGGCCTTAAGACCATCTAAAGTCTCTATTTTTTTTTTTCCTATCAATCTAAAGAACTACTAGGCGCTTTTTACTAATGGTTCTCTATGTGGCTCAAGCCTGGGGTTTAGTCTCATAAAACTTCGGTCCTTCACCGGTACTCATCTTGAATTCTATTCCTTTTGCGTTGGCCCACTGATATGTCTTCACCCATCCGTTCTCGACCTCTTCTAGTGTTGATGCAGGAGAGATTAACCGGGTTGGATCGAAACGTCCATCTTGTAAAGCTAGGGTAGTCATCACAGTCTCGTTCTCCATAGGCCTCGATTCGTTAAACAATGTCCATAGAGCCTGGTTGTCCAATATTTCAGCTGTTTTAGTCTTGGCGAGGTGGGGTGCCTCATCCAAGGTGTGGCAGTCATGGAAAATTTCAAATCCGGGTTTTAGCAAGCCATCCTGAACGAAGGGTTCAGGGAAATCACAGCATGGGTGTTCTTCTCCTTCCCGAACGAACATCCCGTTAAGGGTCCTTTGATATGGGGGAAGGAGGGTGGTTTGTTTGGCTTTGTTAAGGCGTAGCCTAGATAGGCGGTCAGCAATATCTTCCTCCGTTGGTTCATAACCTAAGCCAAAGGGAGTAGATTTGTCGGGAAAAGGATGGAATGTGCATTCCTTCTTCCTTATGCCCAATGGGGTTCCTGGAAAATAGCCTTGAGCTAACAGCACTCTAGGGATGACTCGAGATGCGTGCGGGTCTAGGAATGCTGGGTCATAATCTTCGATGAACTGGATTGTTTCTTCCATTTGAAACCCATAAAGGTCGTCTGCAGTTTCGGCCGTTCCCACCATAGTACAACTGACGTCGAGAGGAGGGGCGCGAATTTCTAGTATTACCCCGTTATAGTTAAGTTTAACAATTTGGTGCAAGGTAGAAGCCACACCTCCTAGGTCATGGAGCCAAGGTCGCCCCAAGAGGAGGTTGAAAGTGGGCTTGATGTCGATTACTTGAAACTCCGTGGTGCGTGCCACAGGCCCGGTTTGTATGATAAGGTTGATTTTTCCCAATACAGGCCTTCGGGAGTTATCATAAGCTCGTACCCCTTGCGTGGAGGTTTGGAAGTCATCGTTTCCTAGCCCCAAGCAATGGGCGGTTCGCAATGGGCAGACATTAACCGCCGAGCCATTATCTACGAGCGCTAGGGGGATGTTTTGTCCTTTGCATCCAACCACTAGGTAAAGGGCTTTATTGTGAGCACCCCCCTCTTTGGGTAAGTCTTTATCAGTAAAAACTATGGCCTTTTCTCCGACATCTCTCGTGACATGGCTAACCAATGAGTCAGGTGTGATATCTGTAGGTACTGAGATGAGGTCAAGTGAGCGAATAAGCTTTTCGCGATGTTCCTTTGAAGTACACATAAGATCCCAGATGGTAATCTCAGCCTTGGTTCTTTTTAGTTGTTTTAGGAGAGGATTTTCAATGACTTCCGCGACGGTGGCATGCCGTCCGTTCTCAGGAGTTTGCCTTACCGGGATGTCGTCCATAGGAGGTGGGTGAATATCCGGTTGGTATATTCTTCCGGATCGGGTGAGGTTGTCGACCTCGGGCTCCTGAGGGGTGGTGTCAATGAGAGCATACCCGGGCCAAGTTTCAGTGAAGAAGTCCTGGCCCGAGACTTGAGATAGGTAAATATCTTCAGCATCATCGTTCCACACAACGCACACTTCCCTCTCGATTCGATCCATAGGGACCACAGCGAGTGATGCACCTTGAGGTGTAATATACACCGTGGGGTCGAAATTCTCTGGTTGGTCGAGAGAGATGTGACAAGAGCCGAGTGGGCTCTTGTTGTTTTTGGGTTTGCCAACGTTAGGGAGAGGTATTACTTCATCCTATATCATGTCCTGGATCGTATGTTTTAGACTACAACAGTTTTCAGTGTCATGCCCATTTCCTTGATGGAATTTGCAGTAAGTACCTTCGACCCAATATTTGCTTTTGACAGGAGGGTCACGGGTGGGGCCTATAGGTCTCAACTTTCCTTGATTGGTTAGTCTTTCAAAGGCTTGTACCAAAGTTGACCCGAGTGGGGAAAACTTTCGGTCTCGGACCCATCTTGCAGGGTTTCTTCGGGCGGGAGTCTCTTCTACAGCATGGACTTCTTGGGCTTGGGATGTGTTACCCCGGTTATAGGTGTTGGTCTTATATGTGGGTTTGCTCTGTATGGTTTTGGCGAGGTCGTCCTCGATCTTTATTCCCACATCATAAACTCTTTTGAAAGTGTCGAGTCCCAGGTACCTAAGGTGTTGTCTGTAAGCCGGGTCCAGGTTGTCAATGAATTTTTGGACCAATTCTGTTTCGGGAGACCTATTGATTAGCTGGGCCGCCTGGTCCCTCCATCTAGCAAAGTAGGTTGTGAAACCCTCATTTTTCTTTTGAAAGAGAACTTCCAGCTCGCGCATGGTGACTTGGAAATCCATGTTCGACGAGTATTGCTTGATGAAGACATTGACAAAGTCTTCCCAAGTGGGGAAGAGCTTAGGGTCCTGGTGGTAGTACCATTTGAGCGGCACAGGTTCCAAGGACAAAGGAAAGGCAGGTAAGTACATGGACTTGTCCACGCCTTTCAAGTTCATGGTATTCACAAAGCTCAGTAGATGATCACGGGGGTTGTCCGTGGCTTTGAACTTTGGTAAGTCAGATGAACTGAACTTTTCTGGTAATTTGCCAAGAAAAGGTTCAGGATCGAGAGAGAAGTATTTGCTCCCCATGGTTTGCTGTAGGACCATTTTTTCGATCCTCTTCTCGTTATCGAGGTCATTTTTGGCTTGCGCAGCCGCTAAAGCTTCATTTTCCATTTTCAGTTGGCCCATAAGTTGGGTCATTTGGACCATCTGGTCTCGCAAATCTTCGATGGACATGTTTGAAGGTGCGAATCGAGGTTGGGGAAGCGGAGATCCTTGAAATGAGGGACGACGGACGGAGCTTGGAGTTACTAAACCTGGTGTTGGCGATGTATCTTCGAGACGCACTAACCGTTGATTCCCTGATCGGCACCAAGTGGCAGGACCAGTCCTAGGCATAAGATAAGCTAAAGTTTTAGGTTCCCAAAGTTTCAAGCATTACTTAGTCTAGACTTCGACTCTCTAAATTGGTTTTTCACTCTTTCTTTTGTCGGTACACTTTTTGGTTTTTTATTTTATTTTGGTCATTCTTTGGATTTTCGAAACACTTGCCCGTGTGCCATTCATAGTTATTAGCACGTTCGGTTTTGGTGCCGGGTATTGTCGTCGTAGGAGGCCTAACAACGACACAAAGAGTTATTAATTTTTTTGCGAGTCGCTTTTGAAATCGAGCGCTTTTCTTATGCCCTCGTAGCAATTCTTTTTTATGAAAAATTTTTGCGCTACGTATTTTCCTTTCGCGCGGGCACCGAGGCTGCTGCGCCTGACCAGAAGGCCAAGCAGCAACTTCAGCGCCCAGCGAGGGGCGTGAGAAATTCTGGCGCCCAGCCAGGGGCGTTGAAAATTCGTCCCTGGCTGGTTCTCGTTTTCTGTCTTCTGTTTATGCGACTTCGACTTGCGTGCTTGCCTAATAACTTCCTTTACGCGTAACAGCGTTTGTGGGATTCGTTACAGGCCATCCCGAGCGTCGCTTATTTTGTGGCGATCATTCGGGTTTGCGGAACACGTGTTTCGGTATAACTCTTTGGCAAATTAGTCTATGAATGTTTGGGCAATTTTTAAGGTCGTTGGTTTTCTAGGATAGTTTGTCACACACAATCACATATTTCGCTACATATAACTACATTACAAACATGGATTTGAAAATTAAATATGCCACATAGTTTATGATAGGCTTCTATGGGTAGTTTATTTGCGCCTGGCTTGGTACCGCTTCTATCGTAGATCCAACACATGCCCCGGTCGAGGTAGTGTCTTCAACAGACGAATTTCGCTCAAGAGGCCAACCCGCAAGTGCAAGCCAAGGGGGCATGCAGGCGAGAGGGACCTAATGAGCGAGCGATTGGGTTCGGGATAGGTGTACTACCTGCACAAGTACCGAGTGGGAAACATGCGCGGCGTATGCACCCCCCTATTGGCGAAAAAAGGTATCCTTAGTCCCAACTCCCGAGGGAGCCGAGATTCGTTATGATGTTCTGTCCGTTCACATTAATATGCTAATTTTCAGGTCGTCCCAACTTGATGGGGAAATAAACGCGGGGTAGGATCGTTTCACCCTTCGCCTATTTTGATTACCTACAAGCACGAGTATTTCCTTCACTATCCCCAGTGGAGTCGCCACTGTGAGGGGGTCGAAAAAGCACGAGGCTAATGCGTGACCTCGTCCCTCGTGGGTGTGACGATTCTTTTTATTCAATCAAGTGTAATTGGATTTCCTGTGAGTATACACCCAATTGACTAGTAATATAGGAGTCGCCATTCAGTTTTTAACGACAATGAGAAAAACTGACAAAACCCGGTTATCGTGACATAAAGGGAGTGCAATTATGTTTGACCACGACGGCCGTAGGTTCCCTTGTGATCCCTGGTGTGGGGATCTCTCAACATACACCCGCAAGGTAGAGATTGAGGGTTCGGGGGACTGTAACTACCGAGAGGAGTACTTCGCTCGTCGATAACTCCAGAGGCAGGATATCCTTACTAGCTCAGCATAAATAATTGAAGGGACATGCGTTAACTATTAAACTGATCTGAGTTGATTTTAGCAATATGCAACATATAATACTAATCCGATCGTGATTATCTGATTTAAATAGCATTAAGGGACCTAGCATGATAATCCGATTTCCCAAAAATATTATATTTGTTAGGCGTGATAGAACAATCAGATTTAGTTAGTTTAACAGTTCATAAAAAGGGCGAGGAAAGCAGTTAAATCATCAAAAAGGGACACATTACGACGCACCCTTGAGAGGTGCGTCACGGTTCTCAGAAAACTAACCACTTTGACTTTGCTATTTCTCCTTTTTATTTAACGAATCTCAATTATGGGACAGGATACGTTCTGTTCGATTTATGGATCGATTGCGACAGAACGCGTGAACAGTTTCGCAGCGAGAGGCTTAGGCTAAGGGTTGGAGTCAATACTCATAATATAATTGTGTGTTGTTGTGTGTCCTTTTCACGTCGAATTTAGGGGCCTATTTATAGGGAAGAGTTCGTGGAAAGATAGAATTGCAGAGTTCTAATCCACAAAGAATTAGGAAAAAACACGTACCCAGGTATTTTCAGCGCCCAGGCCTGGGCGCCGAAGATTTCGGCGCCCAGAGCCAGGCGTTGAAAATAGGGTCTGGGCTGTTTACTTTAGTCAGATTCGGATTCCTGAAATCCGTAGAGTTTGAGATTAATCCGAGTCTTTTAGCGCGTATCAACTTTATGACGGAATGCGTCTGGGCCCGTTACGAACTCTAGGCTCGTTAGGATTTTGATTAATACGTAACTCTTATTTCTGAATCATATTAGGAATAGGATTCTCGCAGTTTTCTATCTCATTTAGGATTTATGTTGGAATGCAACACCTAATTCTGACAGGTTTCTATCTTTTATGATTTGCCACTTTTAGAAGCTACCTTTTACGGCAATTACTATTTTTAGTAGGTTTCCATAAATAGCAGGTTTCGGGTGAAATGAAAAGGGGAATTGAGATTCGTTTATTTCATAGGAGATGCGTTGTCAAGTGGAGATTTACGTTTTCATCATCGAACCTTTCCCTTGCGGGAATGGGGACAAAAGTAGGTGTCTACAGGGGGTGACAATGATGGCATTGCTAGCAAAGACAACTACTTTGGCATTAGTTAATCATCCAATGGTGAATTCAAGCCGTAGAGATGAAAATTTTCTTACTTACAATTGTCGTATCAATATTGCGGTCAATATGGCAATGAATGGTGAGTTGCATCCATAATGTTTTTTATTACTCATTCATCGCCAATGCTCCAAGATGCTGATAAGGTTCAATCCTTAATATTTTTACTACTCATTTTTTGGTTGAAGGAGGGTGATAATTTTTATAAGTGGGTAGTTTAATACTGGTGTTTATTGAACTTCCAAAGTATCTCATTTTTTTTGGGAGAGAAAACCAATTTTTTTTCTTCCGAGGGCCTTATTCAAAATGACCGCTAATTGATGACCAGTTGGAACATATGATGTAGAAAGGTTTCCCTTTAATAACTCATCACGAACAAAATGACAATCCACCTCAATATGCTTAGTACAATCATGAAATACGGGGTTCTTAGCGATATGGAGGGCTTATTGACAATCACAAAACAACTGCACAGGCTTGGAATGCAAAACACCAAGGGAGAACAACAACGACTTCAACCATTTTAGCTCACAAGTGGCAACAACCATAGAACGATACTCAACTTCAGCAGACGAACGTGACACAGTAGGTTGCTTCTTTGTCTTTCAACAAACCAGAAACCGCCCCAAAACACCAAATAACCAGACAATGACCGTCTAGTTAGGGGACAAGCAGCCCAATCGCTATCGCAAAATGTTGTCAAGCACATATTAGCCATGGGACGTAACAAAATACCATGTACCGGACTACCTTTCAGATAACGCAACACACGTAACGCAACATCCCAATGTTGCACCTGCCGATCACTAAAAAATTGGCAAGAGTATGCACTGGATAACTCAACTCATGACGAGTAACATACAAATAAACAAGTTGTCCTACTAACCGACGATATTGATCCGGATGCGCAAAAGGATCATCAGTAGCATAAGCAAGACGGGGATTCTGCTTCATTGGGGTGTCAATAGGCTTGCAACCCAACATTCATGCTTATGTCAAAATATCGAGGGAGTACTTTCGTCGACATAAAAATATATCTTCGGTACCACGAGAAACCTCAATGCCTAAAAAATATTTTAGAGTACCCAGATCTTTCATGTAAAAATAGGTGCTCAAATATTCTTTAAAATGTACTATAGCATCATGAGAATTGCCTGCAATGATTAAATCGTCAACATAAACAAGAATATGCAGGGAGATACTCCCTTGAATATAAATAAGCATCGAATAATAGGCATACGAAGGTTTAAAACCGAATTCCCGTAAGGCACTAGATAACTTCGCAAACCACTATCTAGGAGCCTGTTTAAGCCATATAAGGACTTACGCACCCTGCAGACCTTCCCATGAACTGGATGACTGTATCCTGGTGGAAATTGCATATAAACTTCTTCCTTCAAATCATCGTGCAAGAAGGAATTATGAACATCCATCTGATGTAGTTCCCAATTTAGTGACAAATCAACAGAAAGAAACAAATGAACAGTACCCATTTTTGCCACAGGAGAAAAAGTTTCATTATAATCGATACCCTCAACTTGTCGATTACCAAAGACCCCCAGGCGTCCTTTAAGACATTCCACTTTCGACTTGTCAGTGTATTTTATTTTATACACCCAACCACTACCAATAGCCTTGTCCTCTATTGTCCATGTACCACTACGCTCAAGAGCATCAATTTCCTCTTGAATTTCCTTACGCCAACTGTGAGGGTGTCGATTTTCCCTCTTCTGGATGTGGAAAACATATTAAGTAAATAGGGACTAACTGTGGGCATTAGCCTCTTTTTACTAGTCTTTTAGGGGTCGTCATTCAGTTTAAAAAAACTGAGAAAACCCGGTTATCGTGACATGCCTGAGTACGAACATGTGTGATTCACGAGGGCCATAGATTCCCTTGTGATCCCCGGTGTGGAGATCCCTCAACGTAATGTTAGGTTATGAAAAATATAAATAATATATTTCATGCGAAAAAACCATAAAGCCAGGAATCCAAATTAATTTCCACATAGTCAATTAGCATAATTTAGGATACATACATGTGATGCGTGCCTTCCCTAGCTGCTCCTGAACCGAACAAGAACAAGTTTAGGACTCCAAATGTCGCCCCTCCGTAGATAGTCCACAGCACGTTCGGATCCGCCTTAGATTCGACCAACTAGGATATTCTCTAAGGTATTATGTTTATTCGGAAAGCTTAATTATTATTTTAGGCAAATTATTAAATTCTTACTTGAACATAACCTATGTGAATACTTATTGAATTGTTGTATATAAATTGTGATTATGAACCACGTATTTATAGGGTGGAAATAATGGAATTAGAATTCTACTAGGATTCCAATAATAAATCCATTAGGATTCTAGTTGAATTAAATCATTAGAATTAGGAAAACGATATTCAGCAAGCAATCCTAAACGACCAAGGACTCGGTCGTACGTAGCATCGCAGTCATGCAACCCACAAGGGGCGCTGATGCGCGGCTCGACCCAAGGCTGGGCGCTGGCAGCACGCGGCCCATTGATGGGCGCTGCTGCTGGGCCTGCCTTGCCGCTTGCGCGCTGGGCCTGCCTTGCCGCTTGCTTGTACGCGCGGGCTTCGCTAGGCGCTGGGCCTGGCTTCGTGCTGGGCCTTGCGTCTAGAAAGCTCGTCCGACGATCGTTTCGTACGTCGCGCTTATGATTCGTTTTCCGATTCCGGAATTCATTTCCGATTCGAACAATATTTAATATTTCTGATTCCGGAATTTATTTCCGATTCGAACAAATATTTAATATTTCCGATTCCAGAATTTATTTCCGATTCCGACAATGTTTCCGATTCCGGTAATATTTCCGTTTCCGGCAATATTTCCAATTCCGGTAATATTTCTATTTCCGATAATATTTTCCGATAAGTACCATGTTTCCGTTTCCGGCGACATCTACGACTTGGATAATATTTATATTTCCGTTATGATCCATATATCCGTTTCCGGCAATATCATCATTTCCGGAGTATTCATATTTTGCCTTTTGACGATTTCAGCTCCCACTGGAACCGAGATCCGTCGTTTCCGAATATTCATAAATAGAGTATTTAATTCACTTAAATACTTGATCCGTTCACGTACTATTTGTGTGACCCTACGGGTTCAGTCAAGAGTAAGTTGTGGATTAATATTATTAATTCCACTTGAAGTGAAGCGGCCTCTAGCATTCAGCTCACTTAATCTCACTAAATTGTTAACTTGTTTAATTAATTAATACTGAACCGCATTTATTAGACTTAGCATTGAATGCATACTTGGACCAAGGGCATTATTTCCTTCAGTCTCCCACTTGTCCTTAGGGACAAGTGTGCATTGCCTAATTCCTTTGTCGCTTGATGCTTGCTCATGAACATAAGGTAAGAGTTGTCATCCTTATTATGTCCAGAGGTATTTCTCGGTTTCAGAGTTCAACTGATCAAATAAACAGATAATCATAGCCTACGTTTCATCTGAGCATGACCATGCATTTTTCAGTTTCTAGCTCTCCGAGTGGCCTTGTACAACTTTCAGCATCTCCTCCCGATTTATGGGAGGACAATCCCAATATTGTGATCTTAAGGTTAGACTTCGTTTGATAGGTGATTACCTGAGCGTTACCGTTATGGTCTCCTTTTACGGTGCGACGGTTGACAACGTCAAAGTAACCAGTTCTCAAACAAGTAATCTCAAATCACTCAGGTATTGAGGATTAGTGTCTAATAATGTAATGAAATTTACTTATGACAGATTTGCATCTCTTACAGTAAAGTTTCATAGGTCTGTCCGATACTAATCTTCTCAAGTAAGTATCTATGCAAATGATTACGACATTTCCATGTCCACATAGTTCAAGAAACAGAATTACTAGTCATCTTGCATTATAGTCGTCTAGCGTTTTCTATGCGTCCACCTTTATAGAAAACTCCGACCAGGGACCATTTTCAACTTTTGACATTCAAGTTCACTTGATAGACATTTCTTAGTCATAGGACTGGTCCTGACAGTCTATCGTGAATATATCGTCAAATTGAAAGGACTCATCATTTAATAAACCACAAAATTAAATGGAAAAATGAATTCTATTCATTTATATGAATGGTTAACCAAAACGTTTTACAAAGTATTAAACTCTAAAACTTTAAAAAATTAATTAAGGACATCAAAGCCATTCTCCAACATGCTTGATTCCCGTAGCTGCAGTGTACGAGTTGTGCTTCGCTTGCGGCAGAGGTTTAGTTAATGGATCTGAGATATTGTCGTCAGTTCAAATCTTTGCTTATCTCGACTTCTTTTCTTTCAACGAACTCTCGTAGAAGGTGAAATCTACGAAGTACATGCTTGACTCTCTGGTGGTGTCTAGGCTCCTTTGCCGGTGCAATAGCTCCATTGTTGTTACAATATAGAGCTATTGGTCTTTTAATGGAGGGGACTACACCAAGTTCACCTATGAACTTCCTTAGCCAATAGCTTCCTTTGCTGCTTCATGTGCAGCAATATACTCCGCTTCAGTTGTAGTATCCGCAATGTTGCTCTGCTTAACACTTTTCCAGCTTACTGCTCCTCCTTTGAGGCAAAAGACAAACCCAAACTGTGATCTGAAATCATCCTTGTCGGTTTGGAAACTTGCTTCCGTATAGATTTTAACAATTAATTCATCATCTCCACCATAGACCAGGAAGTCATCTTTGTGCCTTTTCAGGTACTTCAGAATATTCTTGGCAGCAGTCCAATGCGCCTCTCTTGGGTCTGACTGGTATCTGCTTGTAGCATTGAGTGCGTACGCAACATCCGGGCGTGTACATATCATAGAATACATTATTGAACCAATCAATGATGCATATGGAATCCCACTCATTCATCTACGCTCATCCAGTGTTTTCGGGCACTGAGTCTTGCTTAGAGTCATTCCATGAGACATGGGTAGGTAGCCTCGCTTGGAGTCTGCCATCTTGAACCTTTTAATCACCTTATTGATATAAGTGCTTTGGCAAAGTCCAATCATCCTTTTAGATCTATCTCTGTAAATCTTGATGTCCAGTATGTACTGTGCTTCTCCTAGATCTTTCATCGAAAAACATTTCCCAAGCCAAATCTTGACAGAGTTCAACATAGGAATGTCATTTCCGATAAGTAATATGTCGTCGACATATAATACTAGAAAAGTAGTTTTGCTCCCACTGACCTTCTTGTATACAGAAAATTTGTCTACGTTCTTGACGAAGCGAAAGTCACAGACTGCTTCATCAAAACGTATATTCCAGCTCCTTGATGCTTGCTTCAATCGGTAAATGGATTTCTTAAGCTTGCATACCTTTTTAGCATTCTTTGGATGCTCAAAACCCTCTGGTCGTGTCATAAACACAGTTTCTGTTAAAATGCCGTTTAAGAAAGCGGTTTTGACATCCATCTGCCATATTTCTTAATCGTAATATGCAGCGATTTCTAACATCCGAATAGACTTTAGCATTGCAACTGGTGAAAATGTTTCATCGTAATCCACACCGTGGACTTGCCTGTAACCTTTTGCAACCAATCTAGCTTTGAAAACTTCTAGTTTCCCATCCTTGTCCTTTTTCAGTTTGAAAACCCATTTGCTTCCTATGGCTTGGTAGCCATCTGGCAAATCGACCAAATCCCAAACTTGGTTTTCAGACATGGAGTCTAATTCATATTGCATGGCTTCTTGCCATTGTTTGGAGCTAGGGCTCGTTATAGCTTGTTTGTAAGTCGCAGGTTCATCGCTTTCTAGCAATAGAACTTCATGGCTCTCGTTCGTCAAAATACCGAAGTACCTTTCCGGTTGAGACCTATATCTCTGCGATCTACGCGGGGTTATATTTCTAGTTGGTTCTTGATTCTCACCAAATACTTCTAAAGATCTCTGAGTTTCAACCTGAATGTCATCTTGAGAATTATCTAGAGTTTGTTGTTCGACTCGAATTTCTTCGAGGTCTAGTTTTCTCCCACTTGTCATTTTGGAAATGTGATCTCTTTCCAAAAAGATACCATCTCGAGCAACAAACACGTTGTTCTCAGACATTTTGTAGAAGTAATACCCCTTGGTTTCCTTTGGATAGCCCACAAGGATACATTTGTCAGATTTTGGTTGAAGTTTGTCTGAAATTAATCGTTTGACGTATACTTCACAACCCCAAATCTTAAGAAAAGACACATTTGGAGGCTTTCCAAACCATAACTCATATGGAGTCTTTTCGACAGCTTTAGATGGAGCTCTATTTAGTGTGAGTGCAGCTGTGTTTAGTGCATGTCCCCAAAATTATATTGGAAGTTCGACCTGACCCATCATTGATCTAACCATGTCTAGAAAGGTTCCATTCCTCCGTTCTGACACACCGTTCCATTGAGGTGTTCCGGGAGGAGTCAATTATGATAGAATTCCACATTCTCTCAGATGGTCATCAAATTCATAGCTCAGATATTCACCGTCTCTATCAGACCGCAATGCCTTGATCTTCTTGCCTAACTGATTCTCTACTTCACTCTGAAATTCCTTGAATTTGTCAAAGGATTCAGACTTATGCTTCATTAGGTAGACATAACTATATCTACTGAAGTCATAAGTGAAAGTGATAAAGTGCTGAAACCACCTCTAGCATTTGTACTCATTGGTCCACATACATCTGTATGGATTAAACCCAATAGTTCAGTTGCTCTTTCTCCAACTTTAGAGAAAGGTTGCTTTGTCATTTTGCCAAGTAAGCATGATTCGCACTTACCATAATCCTCTAAGTCAAATGGTTCTAGAATTCCTTCCTTTTGAAGTCTTTCTATGCGCTTCATGTTAATATGGCCTAATCGAAAATGCTATAGATAAGTGAGTTCTGAATCATTCTTTTTGGCCTTTTTGGTATTTATGTTAGCCGGAAAAGGAAATATGGAAATATAAATATTATCCAAGTCGTAGATGTTTCCCGAAACGGAAACATGGTACGTATGGGAAAATATTATCGGAAATGGAAATATTGTCGGAATCGGAAATATTACCGGAATCGGAAATATTATCGGAATCAGAAATAAATTCCGAAATCGGAAATATTAAATATTTGTTCGAAACGGAAATTAATTCCGGAATAGGAAATATTAAATATTGTTCGAATCGAAAAAGAATTCCGGAATCGGAAAACGAATCGGAAGCGCGACGTACGAAATAAACATCGGACGAGCTTGCTAGACGCAAGGCCCAGCACGAAGCTAGGCCCACGTCTAGCGAAGCCCGCGCAAAGCGAGCAGCAACAAAGCAGCAGCCCGCCTAGCAAGGCAGGCCCAGCCAAGCGCAAGGCAAGGCCAGGCCCAACCGAGCAAAGCAAGGCAGCAGGCTGGCAGCGCCCTTGCATGGGCCGCGCGCGCACAACGCCTCTCGTGGGCTGCTTGTGTGTGTGTTGTGTTCGTGCATGCCTCGAATCCTTAGACGCTTAGGATTTGTCCGCTTAGTTGTTTTCCTAAATTCACTAGAGTTAGTCGTTTAATTAAACACTAAAATACAAAGGATTAATTTAAGTAGATTTCTAATTGAATTAGTAAATTGAATCCTAGTGGATATCTAATTCCTCCCTATAAATAAGTGATGAATAATCACAATTTATATAACATATTCATAAGTATTCATATAGTTTTAAGATTAAACTAAGCTTAATAATTTGCCAAATAATTAAGTTCGAATAACATAAAACCTTAGACAATATTCTAGTTAATTGAATCTAAGGAGGATCCGAACATGCTGTGGACTATCTACGGAGGGACGACACTTGGAGTCCTAAACTTGTTCTTGTTCGGTTCGGGAGCAGCTAGGGAAGGCACGCGTCACATGTATGTATCCTAAATTAAGCTAATTGACTATGTGGCAATTAATTTGGATTCCTGGCTTTATGGTTTTTCCGCATGAAATATATGTTTTATATTTGTCATAACCTAACAGTGGTATCACGAGCCTCTAATTAATTCCATAATCAATTATAGTTAACATGGTTAAATTTTATAAATTTGCAATGAATTAAAGGGGTGATTAATTTCATTGATTGTAATTAATTGCAAATTCGTGCGATTATTTAATTATATGTACGCAGGATTTTCGGCAGTTTAGTTTATAATGGTCGGAATCGTATAATTTTATAGTGAATTTCACATGTAAACGACGTTTTAAAATTTTGACTAAAATAAAATATTTGATGCCGAACCCAGAATTCCCAAATTCGAAGCCTAACTATGACTTTTCGGAGGTTTTTGTTTTTCGAACGCAAAATTTATATTTTTTATGATGTTAAATTAAATATTTGCGAATCTTGTATGTAAATCTTGAATCTATGATAGACCTACTGTATATGTTTAACAATTTTAATGCCTAAACTTGTTAATTATACAACCTAATTTGTAATTGTAATTAATTTGTTGAAATTCGAATAATTTAGAATTTGATTTGATTTTCATAATTAATTAGCAATTTAATTAGGAACCTATGATTAAAAACCACTATAAAATTTGTTAAAATAGAAAAGTTTTAAAATTTTATGACCTAGATTTGAATCCATGAAAATAAATATAATTGGAAATTATTTTGAATAATAAATTTTCGATTTTTCGCCTAAATTTATGAAATTAATATGAGTTATTAATTTGTCGATAAATTTAAATTATAAAAGTTTTAATTTTTATGAAATTCGTTCACGAATCTTGCACGCTCGTGCAATGGACGCAAAGTGTTACCCTTAAGGGTGTTGTATAGTGCGGGCATGCGACGATGAGCAAGGGAGCTCGTCGCCCATGCGGTACGATGCAACGAGCAAGGCATGGCACATGCGTGCAAGGCAGCAGCCCTGCTGTGCGCTGTGTGCTATGTGCACGTGGGCGGAGAGGCGAGAAGCAAGGCAGCGAGGAGACAAGGCCACGCGAGCGGGCAGTGAGAGCTGGCTCGACCAGCAAGCGCTGCCCCGCCCAGCGAGGGATGCCCCTGCCACAACGAGCGAGCTGTTGCGCGTAGGCGTGGATTGCTCGGCTTGTTGCGTCTACGTGTGGCTGCTCGTGTCTTGCGGTACGATCAATGCGAGTGGCAGTGCATGCTACGAGGCCTCGATGAGGCATGGGCGCAAGCCCATGGCCTTGTCTTGACCCGATTGGTTCGTTTTAATTTTAACTTTTCGGTTGAAAACGATTTTAATTAAATTTAAATTCGTAATTTAATTTTTTTCTCGGAAGTTAATTTTGAATAATTTAATTATTATAAATTCGTTTATACTAATTATTTTACTAAAATTAAAACCTTGATAAAATTTAAATTAATTAATTTAATCAACTGAAAATAAATTAAAGGATTTAAATAAAACTTTATATGAGCTTTAAATTTTAATTAAATTTGTAAGTTTCCGGTTGGACTAGGAAATACAATTTTATGTTTAAAATTCGTAAAGCATGTAAAATTATTGGTTTTAGTGGGAGCATTTTACTCATAAACTCTTGATTAGGTCTACATTCCTTTAAGGTTAAAACAACTCGATTAGAATTAATAAGGATTGAATAATTTGTAGATTATTGGAAGCCTTGATTAATTGCTGCAAATATATATGTACGTGATGCATAATATGTTCTACTAACCAGCTATGTGGGCCATTCATTGATAAATGAATCGGTGAATGGTATATTGTAAATGTACTGTTTTACAGGTTATGGAAAGTGACTAGTATGGCCCAAATAGGATAAAAAATATGGTATGCGTACCATTAATTTGAATGTAAAATTGGTCTAATGCACCAAAGTTTTTATTTTAAATATGGTCCGCGTACCATCAAATAGTTGTAATTAGTTTCAATTATAGCATATCCTATTTGAAGAAAATGGCGCCTCCCATGGTGGAATTCAAGACGGAGTTTCCAATCCATTTTCAAGACGGAGTTTGAAGTTGAAGCTTCAAGATGAAGTCGGGCCATACTAGATCACATTTATATCTTTATGCATGCTATAAGTTATTTATTGCTTTAAATATGTCTTAATTATGCATGAGATTGTGGCTTGATTATGTTGCATGATTAAGGATTTTAGTTCACTTAAAATCTAACCAACATAGTAAGAGCCTTAAGTTACAAACTTTAAAAATTGAGTTAAAAGGTGCCATGCCAAAATAACACTTACTTGGATAACCTTTACATCAATCTTAGTAATAGTTTTCCGCTATAGCGAGGTGTTACTTATTGAATCTAAAGGGGTAAGGTACACAAATAATTGTGAGTACATGTTAGTTTTGGTGAAACTCAACGATATAAGTAAGAAGTCCTTTTATGTCGTGGCAAATGAGATAGGTTTACCTAATAAGTTCTTAGACGTACCTATCAACCAAGAGTAGTTTCTAGACTATTAGCAAAGGATTTTCTTACCTAAAATATTTTAGAATTGAGTCTAAATACATAATGTGCTTAATTCTTCAATGATTTAAGGATCTCGGATTTGTTTTATTCACACCTGCTGGAACAATAAATTCGAATAAAATGCCAATGACTTGTTTAAATCGCATGATTGCTTTAATTTTTAAGTTATTACTCAGGATAAATGTTTAGACTTTGCATGCTTCAATGTATTTTTTAATTATTGTTTATAATTAAATATCTTGCACTGCAGTAAATCCTTTTAGAAGGGCAACAGTAAATTTTCTCGATTGGTAGTGAATCCAAGAACGATTCACGAAAATGAGAGAAAATGAGCAATTTAAAATGTACGTTTCTTTTAGCGACTTTTATGGGTTGTTTTCGATAATTAAAGTTGAATGGCAAACCGATTGGTGCTTGTGAATTCAAAATACAATGTAGTTTTGAGATCATAAAGCATTGAGTTTAAACGCTCAGCTTTACCAATGGTTAACAACCTAATATCTTTTATCCATTTAATTCTCGAATGAGTCTAGTCCCTAGACATTTGAATAGATCGATGCTTAGAGAACTTTAGAAGCTTCTGGTAAGATCATCTAGTTGAAACATAATATTCAACATACATTAAATGGTAAGAACTTTGTTGGAGTGACATTGGACATGTCTAAACAAAGTATAAAAGTCAACACTAAAGAATTCAATTCTTAAGACTATAAGAAAGGGTACAAGAAATAGGAAAACAAGGAACTAATGAAAGGAATTTACGATTCCGTTTCTATCTATAAGTATATGTTTAAAGAGAAGTGACCTAACAATCAAACTTCCTTGGTATCATATACCGCTTGAGGTTCTTACTTCGGTAATAACTCAAACAATGGAAGCTAGGCTACACTAATGACCTATAAGTGGGAAATGAAGCATGGCTTTGCTACATTAGTTGTAGGGTCATCTAGTTTGTTTTAAGTCCTTTCAAGGCTGGAACTTAATGGCTATTTTGTTCCATAATCAACATACCTAAATTTCTGTTTTCAAACACAGAAAGACTCACATTCAAGAAAACAAAAAAAATGTTTGTTTGTTTATTTGAATGAAATGGTCATTTACGGGTTGAGTCAATATGCTTGATTAAAACAAACAACTCGTTAACAATAAGAACTTTACTAGGTTCAAATCAATCTCTTGATTCGAGTTCCACTAACCTTTAGCATTGTTACTCAGACCATATCAAAAAGTTAACATTCAAAAGCTCTATTTTGATGGATTTTTGAGAGTTGATTGATTACTAGATCATTCAAGACAAGCTAGTCTTACTTGTTGAAAGTAACAAAAGGAAATGAACAATTGTTAGAACACCTAGACAATAGAGTTCAAAGCTAAAGAAATATTTTATGACTTTATTATTTCACATGGTTTTGAGTGAATATGGATTTATTTACTCAAAGTGATATAAGTTTAAATCTGTTTGGCTAGTTCAAAGATTCGTAGAAAAGTATAAAATCCACTTGGCAAGAAATCATAAAGATCTAGGTTAGATCATGAGGGTTATTACCTTAAGACCAAAAATGATCATCAATGATTGTGTGTTGCAATTTCACGATCTAGCTCCATAAGATATGGCATATCTACGTTGGAATGATCGAAGTAAATTTGTACTTGATTCGATCAATGATAAATCATAAATAATTTTCCTATAATTTCTAAACAAAATGCTCAACTACCACCAAACTAAACCAAATTCGTCAAAGCTATTGAAAAGTAATTTTAGAATATCTTTTCATAATATATATCTAAAGAGTTTCTAAACTCAGTGGGAGCTTAGTGTTTGTTATTCAACAAACTAGGGCCCAAGTATAGATATATGTTTCATTGTGATTTATTCAAATGAGACACAAGGGTATTGTTTCTACCACAAATTTTTGAGAACATAATGTTTGTTTGCTGGAAATAATGTCCTTTTGGAGATTCGTTTCCAAAATGACAAGTGGGAGAAAATAGACCTTGAAAATCTTCGACGCGAACAAAAAACATAAACGGAGATTCCGGAGGCTTTTCGAAGTTCTTTAGAAAATCCGAACACTTATTCTTTGAGGACTTTAGAAGTGGCTTTAAAGAATGGACATATCTTAGAAGACTTTACAAGTGCTTCAGGGAGAACAGAATATTCAAAGGACTTTCAAGTGTCTGTTGATATTCTATACCCAAGTATGCATAGAGTTCAAGTCACTGAAACTATAAGATTCTTCTATTAGATAGTGAAGAAACATAGAGTTTAGGTCACTGAAACTATGCGATTCTTCTATTAGATAGTGAAGAAACCTACAACTTGCAGTCAAACTATTATCATGTAGGCTAATGAGTTTGTGACTTGTAATAAGCTATGACGAAACCTAGATTCCCTAAAATGGTTAGAGGCCATATATAGACTCAATGTTTTAAATGGTTAGAGGCCATAAAACATACTCAATGTTTTGATGACAAAATTAAAATTTTGTTGATTTGCAAGAATGGTTTACATCTATTGGTTGCAAATTGGTTGCTAAAGGTTACAAGCAAATTCACGGCGTGGATTGTGTTGAATTGTGTTCACACACAAAGAAAGATTAGTTGCTAAAGGTTACAAGCAAATTCACGGTGTGGATTGTGTTGAAGCCTCATGCAAAATTGTAATGCTCAAGTCTATAAATCAAGCAATGATTGCACATTGGTACATATGGCAAATGGATGACAAAACGTATTCCTAAATCAAATGTTGGAAGAAACTATGTACATGACATGCCATAGGATTTGTGGATCAAAATAAATGCTTGAAAAGGAAAGCTAGCTTATGAAATCTAAGTACAGATTTAAGCAAGCAATTGGGAATTAGAATTGTATTTTAGTGAAACTAATAAAATATTTTAGTTTCATAAAATATACATGATTCTTATAGATATATAAGAAGTTTAGTGGGAGTACGTAAAACTTAATTGGTCCTATGTGTATCACACACATATCTCTCTATTGTGAAACAACATTCAAATGATAATGACTTAGATTTGAAATTATTCATCAATGATGGACCAAGGCGAAACTTAGTGCATACTGGGTACTAAGATCTATTAACAAAGATCTTAGAATCACTACGACAAATCCCGTCAGTTATGGACGCTTTTTAGACAATTTTTCGACGCCTAAAAGCGACAAGAAATAAGCCCTCGACGCTTTCAAGAAGCGTCGAAAAAATCAGAGTCGAGAATATGCTCGACGCTTTTTGGCGTCGAGAATGAAGACGCTTTTTAGCGACCACTTTTTGTCTTCAGCATCGAGAATCTCGACGCTTAAAAGCGTCAAGATAATGTTGTGGCGTCGAGAATATCTCTATTCCCGCTTCGTCCCACATTTACCTACTGCATTTTCTCGACGCTAAAAAGCGTCTAGAGTTTTTTGCGGGAGCTTTAAATCTAAATGATCCCCTATATCACGACATCAAAAAGCGCTCAGATTTATTTGTATAAGCTTTTTTTTTCCACATATATACAACCAACATTAAACTATTATAAAAAAATAAAATTCAATAATGATAACTAATTAAGTTATAACCAAAGAGGGTGTAAATGTTGAATTCTATTCATTATTAATGATATAGAGTACAAAATAAGTCTTGATTGAGTCTTACAAGGAATGTTTTCAAAATTGATATAGTAACAACAAAAAATAATTACAACACCATAAATATTTTATACTCTCAAGGCATACTTCCTCCAAAATTGTTTACATTAGAAGCATTGAGAAATTTAAATTAATTAAAGCTTCTCTCGTTTGCAAGCATTGATGCAGCTTCTCATTATTTGCGGATTGATGAAGTTTCTCATTATTTGCGGATTTGGACCTACTTGAGTAATCTCTATAATAGAACTTCTTTGTATTATGGATCCATATATAGCCAGGATACTTGAGACTTGAATCACACGGTCATTCATCTTTAACACAAATCTTACAACTTCACCCTGCAAGTAATCAATTAATTTTCAACAGCCATAATAAATTATAGTGAATTTTCAAGGAATTGGCCAACAACGTTCAAAAGCATTTCAGTACCTTATTTGGAGCTGTTTTTGCACACCACTCATAATAAAAAATCCATGTCCCTTGGGAAACTATTCACCTTCCACGATCACAATTGTTACCTACAAGCGTGATTGTCATGTTTGCATTAGCGTGTACCTATTTAACCATTTACAGACCTGAATAAGAACAAAAACAACAGCAAGTATAACATCAGGCAAAGAAAAAAGAAATTCTGACTAAAGAACCTAGGAAAGTAAAGAACCATAGAAATATGCATATTCACGAGCAAACATTTACCAACAAAGATACTCCAAATTAAAGTGAAAACATCAGCTAATCATACATATGCAGAAAGAAGCCCTTAATGCATTCCCGTTTCTATTCCATAACTCTGGCAACTAAAATCTGAATTTGCTTCACTGAATTCATTTTTGGTGTCAATTTCAATGTAAATCAATTGTCCAATAATCTGAAGATACAATCGACATAGGCCAGTAACTTAACCAAATAACAACACATATCTATAATTGGCTACAATAGTGTCATCTAAATAAGTTCATTAAAATAAAACTAAGCTTACTTCCCCATCAGTTTGAACCTTCAATAAATATACACCAAGCGAAAAGAAAATTGTGGAACTTGAATTATCACATCAAATGTGTGATGACCTGGCAGAAGCGACCCACAATGATCACCTACATCAGAAAGAGACAAACGGCAGTAGAACATCAGACAACAACAACGACAACTAGTGGAGCAGCAGTACGGATTAGCAGTAAAACTATGTTAGCAATTAAAAGGGAGAGAGGGGGGGGGGGGGGGGGAACACTGGGCATTGTATTTTGTGTAATCAGTTGAGACTTGTGACCTAAAGTCACTGTTTTGGAGACTTGTAGCCTCAAGCTACTAACTTGTAACCCTTAACTCTATTTTTAATTCCACAATTAATCAAAGCAGCAACCTGTCTTCCTGAGTTACTTGTGTTTGTTTGATCTGCAATTGTCCGCAGATGTGGAGTTTATTACAAAATGATCTCAATAAATATTTAATTCACATAGTCAGCTACTTTTAAAAATGTTAAGCCATGAAGCTAGGTCTAAAAAAAATATAAAAATACTACCTGTTGCTAAACTTCTCAATGGCATATGATGCATAAAGAAGTGTTTCGTTGGCTTTCTCCAAAACCACACAGAGCTCTTTTCCTCTCAATACCCAAGCGACAACCCACGCATTATTTTTTCCCCTGATGCACAATTCCAGGTCTTTATATATCATGGTTTCCATCATCCCCTTTAGTTCTACTATTTTCTATGTCAATCTCTTCCTTCAGCTTGCACATTGCAACCAAAGATTCCTGCAAACACCAAATAGAATCAAACTAAATAATACAAGCACAATGACAACTAACTCATCCATAATCACATGCATCATTAACTGATTTTGTGAATTCTACAATCTACACTCATAATAATCAGCAGACTTCAAGCTTCTAGAATCATAACACCACTAGATTCAGATTCTTTTTTAATAAAACTACATAGAGTTCAATACTAAGTACTCCGTATTAAAGAGTACTAACCATTATACACTAGTTCAAGTCACTTGGTATTACTCCTGTAGACAATGTAAGAACTTCAAAATTAAGAGTGCAGATAAAGAATACAAATAAAGCTCTTATTTCATTGACTAAAGTACAAATTAAACAAAATGCAGAACTTCCAGGTATAACTTGAGTATGATCATAACTTGAGTGTGAAATCTGTTTGAGAAGTTCTACTGAACTTCCGATCTTCGTTAATAATGCAAAAACTGAAAACCTATCAAGAGTTGAAGACACATTCTGCCACCCTCGTGCATTGGTTGTTGGAGGAACTCACTAGATCACCACTAACATTCATGAATAACAACATTAAATAAAAAAGACAACCGTCTTATCATTAGACGAGTTGCATTTAATAACAAGGGGTTTTGAATGGTGATGTCTAGCAAATCTAGGATTAGAAAGTAACAATAGCCCGAAGAGACACAGCAAGAAAATTTATTTAAAGCGACTGCCTTGGCATCAGAAACTTATCCTCTGTTCTCATCTCTTATTCCAGATTTGACCTTACTACAATAGAAGAAATAGTGACAAGTTTCTCTTTCTTAAGTAGTAATTCTTCAAACACAAATAACAAAGCTATGACATACTGAGGCAGTCCCTAATCTCTTCTCGCTGTCCTATACTCTTGTAGTCCTGTGAGGGGCTATGACTCCCATCCCAGACAGTTCCTATCATTCGTTCATGATCGTGAGTACCACTGGCACTGAAACTCATAGCATTTGTGTTCTGCAGGTTATAAGGAGTCCATAGAAGGAGCATTATGAGGATGAATTTACTTCAGGTCATATTGAAGCTATGAAAAACAGTTTACACGAATGATTAACAACACAATTCAGAGAAAGTCCTTGTTTTAGAATCACTTACTAAATACAACAAGAAGCAAATACTGAAACCAGAACACTGAAATAAAACCAGCATAATGGGTTTGGAAATGGTCTCAAAATATTAGATTGCTTTGTTTTCAGAGGTTAATCAAGTACAATCAGTAATAGGACCCAACAAAACAGATCAAGAACAACAAACAAACAAGCTATGAACGGCCATAAAAGACAGAATCAGAATCTTCGAAAGCTTGTTGAACTATGAAAACCATCAAACAAATCTTCTCGTATGCAAATCATGAAAAAGTGTGAGAAACTAAATTAAGTTAATTACAAGGAGATGAGAAGAAAGAGGGAAATTGATTGTAAGGGCTTACAGATGTACATCTGGAACTTCAAAGTGATGGAGAAAGAGGAGAGAAGGTTATCAGGTTAGGGTTGAGACTGGTAATGGGGCGGTTCTCACATAGAAAGAACACGCGGCATCTAAATATGAACGTGCCGGGCATGTGTATTCTCAGTTGTACCTTGACGCTTATAGTAGACGGGAAAGTAGGAGGACGCCTAAAGGCGTCGAGAAAAGACATAAGTAGCAATTTGATGATGACAGTTTGCGATCAGTGTCGAGGCTCTGGGGTCGAGAACTGACGTGTTTTATAGTAGTGTTTGTCAAAATCTTCAAGCACATAATAAATTATCCACCACGACCCACAAAACTTGATAATACAACAAGAGTTATTCTTAGACAATTTCACAGCTCCAAGTATCAACAAAATCTTCTGAGGGTTTTAAAAGTAAAACAACTCTAATTTATTAGTGAATTTTAAGAAAATCGATAAGAAACGAAGGCATTACCTATGACCATGTGCTATTAAACTTGAACTACAAAATAGGCATAGGCGTCCTTCATCACATAATATTTGATCTTGAACTGCTTTGTCATAGATGGCAGGCCTGACATAGAAACATTTCCTCTAGGCATGCAGAAGTAACTTACCGTCATTCTGGAACAGAACAAAATACGATTCAACAAGCTTAAATCTGATGAAAAGTTGCAAGAAATAACAGTATGCTAGTAAGAAAGTCATAAACTTTTCTTTTAAATAAATAACAAACAGGTCACTGGACTATATAACACTCACCCCATTATGCTTCATGCCACCAGTATTTTTGGTCCAAGAGGTCAACATTGTCTGCATGACCATCAAGGAGACCTCATCAGAACTGTGTATGATACTCTATTGAAAGCAATAGTAAATTGGGCCAACTCAACATCATCATCAATCATTCTAACCTGATATACAAAAACAATATATGCACCAATAAAAACTATGTTAAGGAGGAAGTTGATTACTAGATCAAACAACTACATAAAGTACTGAAGAAATATACACACACCTCTGAACCAGTTAATGAGGTTGGTTCCTGGACAACTAATTGAGCAGCGGTGGTTGGATCCGTTGAAACTTTGTAAAAACAAATTCTACAAGCGCTACAATATCCTCGCGTTTAACATCTCCACAGGCGGCAATGATCTAAAATTTCCAGCACCCTCTCAAGTATCAGCAACAACGGATCAAAAATTATATCTCTATAAACATCATTTATTAAGAGCATACCGTCATGGAGATGCGTTTTAGTGATAGCCTTGACAATCTCAGCAGGTCCAAGAATGGCTCTCCCCAAAGGAGTGTAATGGAAAGCTCATTCATGCTAATGATCAAAGATCATTTCCTTCAACCTATACCAGAAACAAAACCACCTATCAAATATACTTCAACAATTAAATATACCCATAGTGTGTAGTTACCACCCCCAACAAAGTATAATTACCCAAATTCAACTAATTAGCATTTAGGACCTGATAGAAATATCTGAAGTAAGTTGAGTATACTTGTCAAGTAGATGATTACATGTTAGCATTATCGTTTCTAAATTAGATTGAGTTAAATCCTCGCTCAATCTAAAGGACTAATACATCAATAAATAGATTCCAAGAAATTTATTTTATATTTTAACCAAACTACAACTACTATTGCATTTCCTATAGTTTATCTCCAATCACAAAGAAACTACTACTGCATTTCCTGTAGCTAATTCATCTAGACAGGCCATTTTAAGTCCTACAGAAAACTTAGCAATATGAATATAAATCTTCTTGTTTCCATATTAGTTTTAGAAATATCGAAAGATGATAACAAAATCCTGAAGTATCAGTTTGTAAAAAAAGTTCCTAATTTTATCACCATTTAAATATGGAGTATTAGTACTCCCAAGATTTATCGTCAGAAACTCACAATACAATTCAAATTGCAACGTATTAACATCATTAACATCACCGTTAACCCAGTCAAAAACAGGTTCATTTAACTAAGAACAAATAGCTTAAAATTCGAATCTACGCAATAAGTTCTATTATTCTTTCCCAAATTTCCTATGCTTAAACTGAAATTTTTAAAAAAAATTGAAAACCCTAATTGGACATATTGGAGTCCGATGAACACATATGAGAGATTAATATCCGTAAAATCTAACAACCAAAAATATATGAAAATTGCGGAAAACCTAAAATGTTCGAACCAAAACGAAACCTTAATCGGAGAAGTCAGGAGAACTAAAAATGGGGAAAAAACTAGAGAAAGAAACAAAAGACGTATCTGAAATAATGGCATTGCCGACGGACATCAATTCATAGACCACAACAAGACCTGGAACAAAAACATCAACTTAAGGCAAAACCCTAAAATATCCAACAAACTCAGAACGTGGAGAAAAATTAATACCTCAAATTCTTTGATTTCGTTTACAGTTTGTTGTATTTCTTGAAATTGAGGAAAATCTTCGAGCGTGGGAGTAGATCTAGAAATTTCAAGCTAAGAAGTGATAGAGTGGTGGGGGTTAGGGTTGAGAGAAGAATAGAAGATGAAAACGGAGTAAGAGAGAGAAAGAGGAGAGTGGGGCGGTTTTTTTTTTCAAACTTGAACACGCACTTGGCCACGTGCGAAGCAGGTGGTTTTACTAAAATGCTCGACGCCAAACGTTGACGAGAATTAAGAGGACACCAAACAGCATCGACAAAACACGAATTAAGCTAACGCTGTACTGCAGGTGTCGAGCCCATGACGCCGAGAATACACGCATTTTGTAGTAGTGAATATTGATTTAGATTAAGTAATGGCATTTACTAAATCAAACACGAAAGACTCCATTGGAGATATTCGACCCATATGAATAAATCTAAGTAAAGAATGTTTGAACTATGTATAAGCATTTACTAAGTTAAACATCAAAGAGTCTAAATGAGATTCTTAACCTATATTATATGTCAAAGAATATAGCTGGATTTAGTATCTACTGAAACTAGATGAGCTAAAGTTACATGAATAGAATTCAATTGAGAATTATTCTGCAAAATAATTTATCATGTATGATATAATATGAGGATCGCCAAAAATGTATCGTATGGCTTTAGGCATAAAGGACATATACCAATCTCTATTGGTCTAAGTAAAGATCAAGTAGATTGAGATCAAGAAAAACTTATGGTACTTGAAAAGGTACATAGGAATAGTTCTTGATTCAAGGAAATAAAGATATGCTAAATATTGATGCTACACGCATAAACACTGGCAAAGGATCAAGCAAGATCCCTTTGGAGTTAACCATTGGCAAGGACGAGCTGTAGAGCATCGTGTTTTGAAATGACAACATGGAAGAAAGACTATGAGTTGTTGCGTGGGAAATTAAATAATAATTTCCATGTTCTAAGATACATCAGGGAAGTTTTCCACATATCCATGAACTGCTTGGATAAGTAAATCCAAACAAAGCATCACTAGAAACCTATACAGTTGAAGTAAAAATACTTATTGCCTAAGAAGCAATAAAACAGGGTTGTTTACGTTAAAGAGTTCTTCTTTGAACTTGGGTGGATCACATGTCTGTTGCCTTGATGGTTCTTCATTGCAAAATGCGTAGAACTACTCTTGAAGCAAGAAAGACTATATCACGAAATAAACATACTCAAAAGATCTTATCATCCTATCTCGAAGAACATTCGATGAAAAGGATATCAAGATTGGCAAAGCATGATAACTAAACCTATGCAACAAGTGAGAAACAACACTCAGATTGTGGCACTGGAAATCAAGCATGACTTTGAATTCCATTAGTTGTTTAAAGATGGGTTAGGGGCCCATGGTTGTAAAACATCAGGGTTGAACATTTATCATATATGAAATGTATTTTTCATATTCCATTTAATCTTGGTTTAGTATTAAATGATGAGTCCTTTCAATTTGACAATATATTCAAGTAGACTGTCAGAACCAGTCCTGTGACTAAGAAATGTCTATCAAGTGAACTTGAATGTCAAAAGTTGAAAAAGGTCCCTGGTTGGAGTTTTCTATAAAGGTGGACGCATAGAAAACGCTAGATGACTAGAATCCAAGATGACTAGTAGTTCTGTTTCTTGAACCAATCATTTGCATAGATACTTACTTTGAGAAGACTAGTATCGGACAGACCTATGAAACTTTACTGTAAGAGATGAAAATCTGTCATAAGTAAATTTCATTAAAATTATTAGACACTAATCCTCAATACCTGAGTGATTTGAGATTACTTGTTTGAGAAATGGTTACTTTGACGTTGTCAACTGTCGCACCGTAAAAGGAGGCTATAACGACAACACTCGGGTAATCACCTATCAAACGAAGTCTAATCTCAAGATCGCAAAATTGGGATTGTCCTCCCATAAATCGGGATGAGATGCTGAAAGTTGTACAAGGCCACTCGGAGAGCTAGAAACTGTAAAATGCATGGCCGTGCTCAGATGAATCATAGGCTATGATTATCTGTTTGTTTGATCAGTTGAACTCTGAAATCGAGAAATACCTATGGACATAATAAGGATGACAACTCTTACCTTATGTTCATGAGCAAGCATCAAGCGACAAAGGAATTAGGCAATGCACACTTGTCCCTAAGGACAAGTGGGAGACTGAAGGAAATAATGCCCTTGGTCCATGTATGCATTTAATGATAAGTCTAATAAATGCGGTTCAGTATTAATTAATTATGCAAGTTAATAATTTAGTGAGATCAAGTGAACTGTATGCCTAGCTAGAGGCCGCTTCAGTTCAAGTGGAATTAATAATATTAATCCATAGCTTACTCTTGACTGAACCCGTAGGGTCACACAAATAGTATGTGAACGAATCAAGTATTTAAGTGAATTAAATACTCCATTTATGGATATTCGGAATAGACGGATCTCGGTTCCAGTGGGAGCTGAAATCGTCAAAAGGCAAATTATGAATACTCCGGAAACGATGATATTGCCGGAAACGGAAATATGGATCGTATCGGAAATATGAATATTATCCAAGTCGTAGATGTTGCCGGAAACGGAAACTATCGGAAAATATTATCGAAAATGGAAATATTGCCGGAATCGGAAATATTATCGGAATCGGAAATAAATTCCGAAATCGAAAATATTAAATATTTGTTCGAAACGGAAATTAATTCCGGAATCGGAAATATTAAATATTGTTCGAATCGGAAAAGAATTCCGGAATCGGAAAACGAATCGGAAGCGTGACGTACGAAATAAACATCGGAAGAGCTTGCTAGACGCAAGGCCCAGCACGAAGCTAGGCCCGCGCCTAGCGAAGCCCGCGCAAAGCGAGCAGCAACAAAGCAGCAGCCCGCCTTGCAAGGCAGGCCAAACCAAGCGCAAAGCAAGGCCAGGCCCAGCCGAGCAAAGCAAGGCAACAGGCTGCCAGCGCCCTTGCATGGGCCGCGTGCCAGCGCTGCTGGGCCGCGCGCGCACAACGCCCCTCGTGGGTTGCTCGTGTGTGTGTTGTGTTCGTGCATGCCTCGAATCCTTAGACGCTTAGGATTTGTCCGGTTAGTTGTTTTCCTAAATGTAACACCCTAATAATTCCTTGCTTTTATAAAACCATTTTCCAACTTAAAATAAAGGAATTACTAAAGTATTACCGCCAACGTGATAACGGTTAAGGCTATTACCAGAATTACGCAGCGGAATTAAATGTCAACTAACTTTTAAAAAACATAATTAATGAAATATTGAGGCCTCCTACAATTTGGAACCATAATGGCCCAAAACCCAAAACATAAATAGTTTCAAACATTTCAAACATAATTAAAGTATTATTAAATAGTTCAAAATACGAAAACATGCAACTCTCTCGATCATCCCAAGCCACATGATTCCGATCTACCAACCTGCTATTTTATTCTACTCCCCATCAATGCAAGTGCAAATGATAGATCATCATATGGTCATTAAGGCAAAGGCCATGACCAGAACACACAAAGCACGTAGTCAGCAAAAGCTGAGTACTTACAAGCATAGGGTGAATGAAACTAAAACATGCATCACTCACTAAGTACTAATCAACATGCAAAAGCCATATAATAATAAACAATCAATCATGAATACAAGACTCGACTCTTGACTCGACTTTTGACTCACAATTTAATTAGAATAAGCTTCGAACGGGCCAAAAGAATAATCCACAAGGAAAAGGTGATGGGAGCCAACCATACACCAAATATATAATAGTAAAATCGGGCCATACCGAGTGTCGGGCCATACCGACGGAATTCCTGCGCATAATATAAATGAAACAACGTCTTGTATCATTAGTAGGAGTACGAGCTTTCCGGCAAGACTCCCACCATTGTTCATACTCAAGGTATATACGTTCCAAGAGTTTTGAAGCTTGTTCTGGTTGCACTTTACGTTTATTAATATTTTATAAAAGGCGAACTCAAGACTCACCAACATGCACACATACAATTAATAAACAACAACCAAAACAATCTTATTTTAAATGCTTTAGGACTTGTGATCAACAAGGCAAGACACTTGTGATATTACTACCATGTTCCTCCTCACCAAAGTGAGACTCCACATCATGCACATTAACATGAGGGTTGTGCCCTTGCATGACAAATCCTAATTCATTTCATACATAATATTCCCAACTGAACCCTACATGTGCGGTGGCTTACGTGAGCTAACTCTTCACATGTGGTAAAATAAATAGTACAACGAAGTACGAATAATTGGCTCAAAGTATGCTAGACATCCCATACAATAGCATACAAATAAATAATCCATCCCTTGCATGTGAAATAAACCATACATACATAAATATTGAACAACATGATTGACAATGAAATCCATACTCATAATAATTCCAACATGCTTGTTCAACAATTGATCCAATAAATCCAACATCACAAATCACATGCTCGTTCACCAAAATAAACATGATTCCACATAATGTAATTCACATCATCAACAATCATGTAATGTCATTGACAAAAGGTGTGGTCGCCCTAGACTTGTACGTAGCTTGAATACCTAAGCGTAGGGGCCACTTTGCAATAACGAGCACTCAACTAGAAATCACCTCCAATCATCAAAATAATGAAACTTAAATTATTTCCATGTTCATTAAATTTCCAGCAACTTTATAAAATTCAAAACCTCCTTTAGACTTTAGAATTCAATCGTTTTTCAATAATAAAAACGTCTCAATTTGCAAAATCAATCCCTAGTACGAAAACATACTTTTTCCGCCTTTGAAATCAATAAAAATCGACACTTTAAACCTTTATTCAAATATGAAAATATAATTGATTATCATAATTAAAATCATCACCTAATTATGCTAATCAATTGACTCATTAGGTCTAGGTTAAAACCCTAACTTGAAAATCCCAGTAACACTAGTTTATCATCATAAAAATCAATACTTTATTCAATAAAAAAATCTGAAAATTTATCCTTTAATAATTAAAACAAGCCTAATGAATCACAACACGCAAATCCTCAAACAACGGTATTCATAACCGGTTCCCAGCATTTTAATTACTCAAAACAATATTAATATAATAATTTAAAATACGGAATTTAAATAGAATAGGTAAGGAAGAAGAGAATTATACCAATCCGGCCTATAGCACGGAACAACCACGAATTAATGTAATTGGGCGAAAAAGATTGAACAACGAACGAACAAGCAACAACGTCAACACACAACGCACCACTCGTGGGCGTGTGTGCAGCGACGAAGAGGAATGGGCAGTAGGGGCGCGCAGCAGTCCTGGCGAGAGGGGAGCAGCGCGCGCTGGCGCGGGTGAAGGGAGTGAGGGAGTGTGGGCGCGAGGGCGAGAGAGAGAGAGGGAGTGTGGGCGTGCGGCTGGGCGAGGGAAGGCAGCAGCGGCAGCACCACACAACAACAACACACGCGCACAAAGGGGGATGGGCGCTGTGCCGTGCAAGGGGCACGAGCAGCAGCGGGCACTCGTGTGCGGGACGAGGGCCGGACGAGCAAGGAGGAGAGAGAAAGAGGGGTGTTGGGCAAGAAAGAGAGAAAAGGGTTTATGAAAAAATAGGGGGTCATTTAATGATGGGGGAGTCTATTTATAGGCTCCCTAATCCCTTGATGGGCTAGGCTTAGGAGATTTGAGTTGGGCTTAGGAAATAAATGATTTGGGCTAGCTTAGGATTTAAATTAAACTCTTTTGATTGGGCTCGTTTAGTAAAACGAATTGGACTTTTTATTTAAAACCCGAATCTTTGAAAATCATTTGCAACTCATTTAATTTCCCGACTCAAGAATTAAATTCGTTTCGTAATTAATTAAAATAATAAATATTCTAATTAATTAAAATACATTAAATAAAATGCATTTAAATATTATTTAAATGTTAATAAATCGTAAAATGCTTTATAAATATAATAAAATATACTTATAAATATTATAAAAATACGAGGTATTACATAAATCCACTAGAGTTAGTCGTTTGATTAAACACTAAAATACAAAGGATTAATTTAAGTAGAATTCTAATTGAATTAGTAAATTGAATCCTAGTGGATATCTAAGTCCGATAATTCATCCCTATAAATAGGTGATGAATAATCACAATTTATATAACATATTCATAAGTATTCATATAGTTTTAAGATCAAACTAAGCTTAATAATTTGCCAAATAATTAAGTTCAAATAACATAAAACCTTAGACTATATTCTAGTTAATTGAATCTAAGGCGGATCCGAACGTGCTGTGGACTATCTACGGAGGGACGACACTTGGAGTCCTAAACTTGTTCTTGTTCGGTTCGGGAGCAGCTAGGGAAGGCACGCGTCACATGTATGTATCCTAAATTAAGCTAATTGACTATGTGGCAATTAATTTGGATTCTTGGCTTTATGGTTTGTCCGCATGAAATATATGTTTTAAATTTGTCATAACCTAACAACAAGAATGTCAAAGCCATCATCATGAAAATGACAACCATTTACAAAGAATGGCCCCAAAATCCGCACTTTGCATTGTGGGAGTACCGAATTTCAATCCGCATTTCAACGGGCGCAACCCTATTTTCATTGGTCTATGGAATGGAAGTAGTACAACCTATTGAGCTAAAGATACCTTCTCTAAGGATAGTCCTCGAAAGAAAAATCTCGGAAGCTGCATGGGTACAAGCAAGATATGACGAGCTAGTCATGCTCGATGAGCGTCGGCTTAAGGCCGCTCACCATGTACAAGTCTATCAGCGGGTCAGAACCCGAAACATCAAGGGAGGTGAGCTTGTCCTGAAAGCCCTTCGCAAGAGCGTCATGGACCCAAGGGGAAAATTCAGACCTAACTGGGCCGGGCCATACATTGTCAAGAAAATCCTCTCCGGGGAAGCAGTTGAGTTAACAGATGTCGATGGGACTGAGTTCCGTTCCTTGACGAACCTAGATCAATTCAAGAAATTCTATGTCTAAGTTCTAAATTCAAGATTCAAAATGAAAATTCAAAAATTTCTGTAGGTTAGAACTATATTCGGCCTGATTCCTTAACGGGACACGTAGGCAACCTCATTACGAGGCCCGACCACCTTAATACAAAAAAAATCAAAAGTTTCCTCAATTAAGGGCATCCTAAAATTCTAAAAATCAAGGTAAAATTCAAAATTAACACAGTAACTTTTATTTGGCTTTAAAGCCTCCATCAAAGCTAGTTCAAAATACAAGGTTGGAATCAAGTGAAGCAAAGTTCAAAGCCTTTTCACTTCCTAAACACAGCTTCTAAACACACTCTTAAACACACTTCCTACTAATACTATTTCAAACACATTTAGCCTACAAATATCTGGAGTTGGGCGACTATGCTCTTGAGTCTTGGCACCTTGAGTACTATCCCCTAGCTCTTCCCGCAATCATTCATCAATCTTCCCCTTGCCCAAGCGGCGGGAGAAGGATCTTGCTAGTCTTCCAAGACGGGAGGATGACGAACCTCATTTGGACCCAGAACGGTCAAACACCGGACGGGCCACACTCCCGTCATGTTCTTCACAATCAGTTGATGCAAGGAGTCTAGCTCTAGAACCTCGGGCTCCCACTGGCCCGGGGAGAGAAATGTGCCTTTGGCTTGGACCTTTAATCCATACAATATATCCCACGGACAGAGTAACAGGCTCATGTGGGAATTGAATATTCAAGAAGGGTTTGGCAACCCAATACCTCCTCCAAACTGTTAGGTTATGATACATATGACAAAACATAAATCATGCGGAAAACCTTAATGCCAGGAAACATATTATTTACACATGATCATTTAGCATAATTCAGATGCATACACTTTGTAATGTGCCCTTCCTGGCTGCGCCCGAACCCAACAAGAACAAGTCGTTAGGACTCCAAGTGTCGTCCCTCCGTAGATAGTCCACACCACGTCCGGATCCGCCTTAAGCTTGACCAACTAGAATCGCCCTTAAGGTTCTAAGAATTTTCGGCTAATAGGCTACAAATGTTTGGCTGATTTTGTTCCAAAATCTTACCTTTGAATACTTCAATTATCGTGCCTAAATTGTGAACCTAGGCCACATATTTATAGAGGCTATGGAAAGGGATTTAGAATCCTATTAGGATACTAATTAGTTTAATTATAATTTCATTAAAACTCTTTTAAACTAATTCTATCTTTATTAGGATTAGGATTTAATCAATGAACGAATTCCATCAGCTTTAGGATTCGTATCGAACACAAACGTTGCACGACCACGAGCGTACCGCACAGCCCGCGCAGGCCTTGCGGCCCACACGAGCGTCAGCCCGCGCGCGCGCGCCTTGGCCTTGCTGGGCCTGGCCTTGCGCTGGGCATGGCGTGGCCTTGGCTGCGTTGTGTTGGGCGCTTGGCTTGCTGGACGCGGGTCTGGCTTCGTGCTGGGCCTTCGTCTGGCAAGCCTCGTCCGATGCTAATTCGTACGATACGCTTCCGATTAAATTCTCGATTCCGGAATTCATTTCCGATACGAACAATATTTAATATTTCCGATTCCGGAATTAATTTCCGTTTCGAACAAATATTTAATATTTCCGTTTCCGGAATTATTTTCCGATTTTGATAATATTTCCGATTCTGACAATATTTCCGTTTCTGGCAATATTTCCGATTCCGGCAATATTTCCATTTCCAATAATATTTTCCGATACGTACCATGTTTCCGTTTCCGGCAACATCTACGACTTGGATACTATTTATATTTCCGATACGATCCATATTTCCGTTTCCGGCAATATCATCGTTTCCGGAGTATTCATTTGCTTGCCTTTGACGATCTCAGCTCCCACTGAAACCAAGATCCGTCGATTCCGAATATCCATAGATGGAGTATTTAATGCCATTAAATACTTGATCCGTTTACGTACTATTTGTGTGACCCTACGGGTTCAGTCAAGAGTAAGCTTTGGATTAATATCATTAATTCCACTTGAACTGAAGCGGCCTCTAGCTAGGCATTCAGCTCACTTGATCTCACTGAATTTATTAACTTGTCAATTAATATTGAACCGCATTTATTAGACTTAACATTATATGCATACTTGGACCAAGGGCATTATTTCCTTCACAAACTTCAAGACGATTAACATTCAGCACAACAGGTTTAGGATGCTCCTCAGCACAATCCGGGATTTCTTGCTCAAGCCATATTGTCTCATCACTCGAGCAGGCGAGTAGAAGACTAACATTGTAAGGCTTGGCACTCTCAAAGCAGTAGAGGCGGGTGCATATCTCATGGCAGCAATTCCCCACCAAGGAACTACCCACCTGATACAAGATTTAACCCTCGAGAGTGCGCAACGCCACTCATCCAATGAAAGTCGGCCATACATCATAAGCCGCACAGTAAATCCTTTCCTATTATAGCTTTCTATGTTCTCCGATGGTGCCAGCAACATGAGCCTCTCCATAAGCCAGACCTTGGGGAAAATACCAGAAAATCAATTCAATGTTCAAAATACGAATACAATTTCAAAATACAAGAAGCTCCAGATCCTTACTTGGAGTAATACCGGACTTCCCGACGGCAAGGAAGAGGGGTCCGACTTCAGCATATCAAGGCCCATTAATGTCTCGCTAATTACGAGCGGCATTGGGTCCCTACCACTAGCAAACTGCTCGACAATCTCTACTAGGGAGGCATCGCCATTGCCAAGCCCTTGCTTCGAAAAGAGGAAGCGAGCAAAGATACAAAAACTCAAGGCCCTCAAGCGAAAAACCTTGGGGACGTCAGGTCCAGCATGGTAAGAGACAAGGAGGGACAAATCCACCCCTCGACCATATACAACGACACTCAAAAGTGGGGGCTTCAAGCCCAGATGCCTCTCAAAAGCCAAGAAAAAGTGTTATTTAACACTAGGCATTCAAGTCTCTATCATAAGGGGCCACTCTAATATAGCACTGAACTCTTCAGAGAGGGGACATATCTCGTTGTTTCCAAAGCGGAAAACGTGGTGGATCGGATCCCAAGCCTCCAAAGCAGCAAGAATGAAATGCATGTCAACTTTCACAAACTGGAAAGAGACGAGCACCCCAAGATGCATGCCATCAAGCTCCCTTTCCTCCAATTTGCCTAACGAACCGAGCCAAGAGTTCAAGGAATTTTCAAATAATGTAGCCATTTGCTTTATTTTTGTGAAGAAGTAGAACGTGAAGAAGATTAGAGAAGGATTGGTGCAAGAAATATGATCCGGAAACTCCTTATTTATACAAAAACCAGCACTTATGGTGGTACTTGAAAGGACCACCTGCGCTGGGCGCCAATGTTTGCGCCAGGCGTATGGCCTGCAACAAGGACGAGCTCAACGTCCCCTTTATGACTCCAAGTACGAGCTCTTTATAGCTTTGGACAGCTAGAGCAGCCCCAATAATTCATGCTGAAGATTCCAAAAGCCGCAAGCCGCGCAAATTCAAGCAGTCCGAATCAGCACTCGGGGCATTTCGGGTCAATTTCTGGCCAATTTGTTCAAATTTCAAAACATTCTAGTCCTAGATCGGCGTCCTAAGTCGAGTCAGCATATGCATGCAGCAAGAGTTGAATATACTTTGACTTGCGCTTTTTCTAACCAAAAAACCTCAGTCAAAGTGGGGGCTTATAGTGGGTATGTACACCCGAAAAAATAGGCAAATTTTTTTCATTTTGCATGCATACATATAGCCACAAAATTCAAAAGCACACACAACGCATACAAAATTCAATTCAAACCCTGCAAAAACACATAGAAATACAAGCCACACCAATGCAAATCATACAAAATCCAAATTCAAACCATACAAAATCCAAATTCAAATCATACAAAATCCAAATTCAAACCATACCAAATCCAAATTCGAACCATACAAATCCAAATAAAAAAATACAACTACAAATATCCATACAAATATCATCATACAAAACCCCAACCAAGGCAAAGCTAGGACTCGCCACCATGCAGGGTCAATCCGAGTCATCATCAGCCACAATGTCAATCACATGCCCCTTGCCCCTGTTCCGGCTTATATACCGCTCCAGATCCTGGTCTATCTTTGTCCCAGGGGTAGATGGAACCTACTACGAAGGGTACCAGAAGGCCGCTGATCTCCCTGTTGATGGGGGGAATGCTGATAAGGCTTCTAGGACATCATAAACCGGCGCTGCATCTCAAGATCATAGACTTGGCGCCTCCGCTCCATCTCGTACCAACAAGCCCAAGGATCCGCGCTCAAAGACTGGGAGCTGCTCGCTCCTAAATGGACGCCAGGGGGAGGCGTGAAAGGCACCTGGCTGCCCATACCTCCAGCAGAGTACGAATGCCTGGTGGGCTAAGCATATGTAAAGGGAACAACTCCCCTATCAGCATTCAAATGCCTCTGACGGGCACCAGCACTAGTACCCGGGACTTGACCTAAGCTCTGCCCGGCTTGCTCTCTCGAAGTATCTACCGGAGAACCCCCTATCCACAGAATCCCTGCGACCTCGACGACGCTCCTATACAAGATTCAAAATCCAAGCATCAGATATACATGTACAAGTATCAAGAATACGAAACCCTCACAGTCAATGAATACACCTCTCTGTCCCGGCCAGTAAGTTTCATGGTCAGATTGACGCAATGCCTCTTCAGGGAATCAATCATAAGCATCCAGCGACGCACGCTCACCCGAGGCGCCTGCATACAAAATTCAAAATCAAATTCCAGATACAAGACTACAATCAATTTCAAGAAAATACGAAGGCACTTACAGCAGCAAAATACTCCAGTACAGCATCGTACACCATCTAATGTAGAGGAGAGGCCACCGGAACAGTAACCTCCACCTGCTCTCCATCCGAGTCGACATAACGGATAACACTGTCAGCATAGGGAACATCCTATGGGTCGATCTCCTCCTCCTACAAGCACATACACAATGACCCGAGAATACAAGAACACAAGAATACAAGAATACAAAAATACGAGAATACAAGAATACGAGATTCAAATCCAAAGCTCACCGGCGGTACAAAGAGTACAGGTGGGGCGAGCCTCGCCAAAAGGTCATCATGACGGCGCCTCCTATCCACAAAGTTCTCCCAAGGAAGACAAAAAGACTCACCTCCCGCCTCCATAGCATCCGAATAGAGCTGGGCCACATCCTCAACCTTCGCCATCATAGTCTACGGAGGATCCGTAGGGACAAGCCTGCCTCTCGTACTATGCTGAAGAGTCACCCGCTCCCCTAGATACCACATATGGCGGTACACCCCCGGGAACAGAACCCACCGTCCATACAAGTAATAGGCCCGCATGGCCGAAGCAGGCCTAGGCGCATCATCAAAAGGGCGCCAGACCACTCTAACAGGCAAGCATACAAATATAACAAGGATAAAAATCTAGAACAATACAAAGGCATACCTGTCTAACAGGCAAGACCCGAAAAGCTCTGCGGAAGGTCGCTAAAGACACATCGTTGCGCACCGCTCCTTCCCAAGAGGCAGCAAACGGATAAGCCGCAACCCTTGGGCGAGCCGATGCCAAGCTCGAAAAGTGCTCATACGCCCAAATCTTCAAAAGCAAGCAAAGGCATCAGTCAAGTCTTATGCATACAAAATTCAAGATACAAACATACAAGTAGAAAATACAAAATACAAGGAGTTCCAAATACGTCCAACACGCTTCACAAAGCAGCTACACTCGTCTTGCTCTCCAGTGCAGTCCGGGAGGCGTTCTTCATCTCGTACAAAAGGTGGCCGTATGCCAGATCACCCCAGTTGAGGCCCGAAACAGCCCTCAAATCCCTCAAAGACCCCATGAAGCCCACCAGCATGCGGCTATTCTTGCCCGGAGCCATCACTCTACTTACAAGATCCAGGAGGAAGAGCTGAACCCTCTGCTCCGCGGATATATCCGTCATGCGAAGTCTAGTCATGATCACCGCCACAGATGCATGGGAGCCCTCCGCAATAAAGTCAACGACAGGTCCAATCAAATCCCAGACGCCCTCCGACTGCCATTTTAGGTTGGAATCAAAAGTCACCTCCCTCTCAGAAAAGGGGAGGCCCGTGATCATAGCAAAATCGAAAGGGGTGATGGTGATATCCCCCCAGACCACATAAAAGGTGTTGGTGGTATCCCACCACCGCTCTAGCAGGGCCTGTAGTCGGGCTTTAACGCCCGTCTTCCCTTGGAAGCCTCCCAAAGCCTCCCAGAAAGGAGCCAAACCCGTCTGAGTCCAGATCGCTCGAGTCTCCTCGGCGCTGAAAACAATCGGATAAATTATACAAAGATCCCTCAAGGACCAATAGGTACGTCGCTTCCCCGTCAGCCTACAAATGGGTGGATCAGTTCAAGCCTATACAAGTTCAAGAAACGAGTTCAAAATACAGTACCAAACTCACCAAGCCAGCGCGTGGCCGCTGGGACAAATGAAACTCTGGTCGAAATGCGAGATCTGAGGGCTGCCAGCCGGTGCCCTCAAAGGTAGGCACTGTCCGTGGTACCATGCCCGGCGCTGGCACGTCCGTCGTCGCCACTTCATTATCCGAAGCATCCTCCATGGCTACTCGAGCTGTCGAGCGTTCAGCGAGCTTCCTCCCAGTATGACGAGGCATGCTAAAGCATTCGAAATACAAAAATCCACATTCAAGCTTGGGGTCTATCTTATACTAGCCCGTACAAAAATCAAGGTTCAAAAAAAATCCCCAGTGGCAATACAAGTTTAGCCAGGGACCCCTACGTCAACGGAGAATTCTACACCAACGCCTAGGCTATTCACGCCGAAGCAGGTATTCAAGTTCTACACCAACTCCTAGGCTACCCACGCCGAAGCAGGTATTCAAGTTCTACATCAACTCCTAGGATATCCATGCCGAAGCAAGTATTCAAAATTCTACAACAACGTCTAGTCTATCTTAACCTACTCTCTTACAAAGACCCAGTAAGATCACCAATGGGGTCACTATCTACAAATGCCCAGTACAAAATTCAAAGAAAAGTTCAAAATTCTACAAGTTCCAACAATTCAAGTTCAAGTGGCTACCAAACAATTCTCTCCTACAAGATACAAGAAGCCTACTACCATACAAGCATAGCATCAACAAACATTTGAAGTACAAAAATCAAAACTACATGAAATCCTAAAAGTTATTTCATAAACAAAACATGAAATAATTACATGGACAAGGCAATAGCAACAAGATCAAGGGAAGAGAGTAGTCGACCTTTGAGAAAGAAAGAGATAAAAGCAAATAAAGGTGCTCTCACAAGGGCACGACAAGGGGGGTATTTATAACCCAGCCCTGCGTTGGACGCGGGCCCCTGCATCGGGCGCAACACCTCTGCATGCGCAGAAGATTCTCCGCGCGGTCCTCCGTGTTGATTGCACGTACTCTGCTGCCACTGTTTTCTGCACCAGGCATCAAACATCAAATCATGCTACCTTCCGATAAATACCGGTATAAATCTGTTTCTCCAACATTTACAGATAAATATTTCAAGAATGCAAAGTCCAAAAAATACAAGAATTCAGGCGTTCGACTCCAAACGGACCCAAGCTCCAGGAAAATCAGCCGAAATTTCAAAATCTTAAGAGTCGACAAAAAACTCTTTCCCTAGTGGACACATCCCCAACGGATCAACTCCGGGGGTATTTAAAATTCAAAAATTCAAAATTCAAAATGGTCTTTATTGCAAAACATCTTGACCGTTCTCCGTTCCTATTTGAAAACTTTGACTATCACTTTCCTAACCGAACGCTCAGTCAAAGTGGGGGCTTCTGTAGACACCTAAATCGTGTCTCCCCTATGGGATGATGACGATACTATTATTCTTGCTAGGTGGTTGGTACAAGTCCGTGCGGAAGTCCAAATTGCTAAAATATGTTCCAAAATCCAAAATCCAAAGTCCCATTATCGAGCCCGTTCCATTCCGAAACTCGATACAAAATTCAATCAATTTCAAAATCTAAACACAATCTCACCCAATGGACCTCTCTATTGGTTTTACAAGGCCTTTTCCAGTCAAAATGACATTAAGCAATCCCAATTCGGGCGCCGACCCAGAAAACCGAGCATGCCGGGCCCCGTCCCATAAAACCGAGTTCAAACCCGAAAACGGCTTGTTTTTAGTCGCAAAATCAAAGCCTTAATCATTAAGAATTCACTACGTGCCAACTTCATACAATTCGTACAGAGGTACATCCATAAAAGACAAATGCAAGGACGATGTCATCGTCCTTGCTTTTGGATTTTAGCCGGCTATTTTTCTATTTAAGCCCTCATTTCCAAGCATTTAGCGCAGCAAATAAAAAACACAACGTCGTAATTTCGAAATATGCTCTCAAAATCAAAATACAAAAATCAAGTTTCAATTTACAAATTCCTATACAATTTCAAATATTTAAGCAATTGGGGGCACTAATTGGAAATCCAACCTAACCCTAACTAGGTAATTCCGAATCCCTACTTAAATCTACAATGCTTTCTACTCTCCTACCTTTCTAAATACAAAATCCTATGATGTTATCATTAGGGTTCATACCCTTGATTAACTAGGAAAGCTATGCCAAAAGGTGTCATCTTTGGGAGGTTTCACTCTTGAAATCCTCTCCAAATGATTGTCCAAAACACCATTTCAATTATGCCATACAAGATTAAATTTTTATTCCAAAAATGATTAGTAAAAGTTGACACTTTTGCTCTCAAAAGTGTTACTTACAACAATCACACATTTTTACAAAATCAAAACATTTTATGATTCAAGTACAAGTTATAGATTCCATGATGTTTAAGGTTGATTGTAATCAGTTCCTTAAACTAGAATCATTTTCAAGTTATGGAGCAAATTAAAGGTGATGCCTTTTTAACATTAAAAGGTCTAATCTTTGAGATTCAATACTCCTAATTTCAATAGTCAAATACAAGTCTCATTTTCAAGATTCTATGATGTTTAAGGTTGTTTGTAATCACTTCCTTAAGCTAGAATCAATTTCAAGTTATGGTGCACATCAAAGGTGGGGCCTTTTCAACATTAAAAGGTCTAACCTTTGAGATTCAAGACTCCTAATTTCAATATTCAAGTTCAATATTCAATATTCAATATTCAAAATTTAATTTCAATAACCAAAATCTAAGACACTTTTGGATTAGCAACTTATCCTAAAGTTAAGATTTTTAGAATTGAATCTGTGTCGGACGCACTTATTATTAAGTAGTCGTTTGGCGTTCGGATCTCAAATACAATAGTACAATTTCAATATCGCACCTTTTCAATAATGCATTTCAATACCGCAATTTAAATATCGCACCTTTTCAATAATGCATTTCAATACCGCAATTTAAATATCGCACCTTTCAATAACGCCTTTCAATATCGCACTTCAATTTTGCACCTTTACTATTACAATTTCAATTCCGCACTCTTTACTCACCTTGTTTTAAGGTGATGTGGTTTTGTAGGCACTTTCAATAATTCCTTTAATTATTATGATGATGCTTTATGTGCTTATTGTTTTCATATCCTCACATGCTAAATCCAACAAATTACAAAGTTACATCACGCTTAACAAAGATAATTCTTGGACAAACCGGCCTTAGGTTCCTTTAATTAACTTAAAGCAAAGTGATCACAATACAAGTAGAATTTCTATGTCCTAAATTCAAGTTCAAATAAACCAACATAGTGTCATGATTAGGGTTATCCGAAAATGCTTCTTGTCATGTACTCGAATACAATTTTTAAAGCTCGCGGAATAAGCACTTTGTTCCCTTGCCCGGATCTCAACCATCCGTTTCTAATATTCAATGCCTTATCCACAAAAGAGTCAACTTTGGTCTTTCCAAACCGGACCCTTAAAATTGTTTGGTGGCGACTCCTTCAAAATTCAAAAACTTTCAAAACCCCGTAGGGAAAATACAAAAAGGAGTATAAAAAATACCCCCTATAGTGACGAAGCACCACTTATCCACGCCAAATCAGCGCAAAATTAAAACAAAATAAAAATTATCGGTTACAAACGCCCCCGACATCATAATAAGTCAAGCGCAAAAAGGCGCAAAAGTTGAAATTATCCATTACAAGCGCTCACGGCGCTATAAAAACCTGTTATTTAAAGAGAGGGTGGAAGGAACTAAGGATGAGCAGCGGCAGAGTTGGAAGAGGCAAGCACGTCCCTATCATTTGGACCGTCACCGACAGCAGGCTTTGGCATCGGCTGGACAGAAGTCTCCTCCTCCAGAACTGGTGGGTTTACACTCTCACTTTCACCATCAGAGTCCTCGAAAACAGGAGGGGGAAGGCCTTGTTGCTCAGGAGAGATAATGGCGCCCTACTTTTCTATCTGTCGTTCGAACTAGGAAAATAAAAACTCTTCCATGCAAGCATCCCAGGCACGGCGAGTTTTCTCCCTCGTCTCATCTGCGGCTAACTTAGCCTCAGCTTTAACGATGGGCACCTTGGACTGAGCAGCAGATACCAACTCCTCAAGTTGAGTCATTCGCTGTCGCAGGGACTCCGCCTCCTTAACCTTGGCCTCGGATGTAGGGGAATACAGTTAAACATACATAACATGTGCGGAACATCCCCAAAGCCAGGAAACATGTATAAAGCACAGATTAAGCATACTTACATTTGAAGCGTGTTTTCCCGAGTATAGTATCAACGAACACGAACAAAGAACTGTAGGGGAATACAGTTAAACATAAATAACATGTGCGGAACATCCCCAAAGCCAGGAAACATGTATAAAGCACAGATTAAGCATACTTACATTTGAAGCGTGTTTTCCCGAGTATAGTATCAACGAACACAAACAAAGAACTCCAATTGTCGTTCCTCTATTTGGTTCACCGACACGTTCAGATCCGTCTTGATTATTGTAGCTTAGACAACGCACAAAATAGTGTGCTTTTCAGGATGAACAGTTTTTGGTAGAGAGCAAAAATGAACTACGTACTTTTGGAATTAGGTTTAGGTTACTAGAAAAACTGATTGTGTTGTGTGGAAAATAATATAACCTAATGTTATATTAAGTGTAACCGGCCAAGACCAAAGGCCTTGACCGGCCACACACAACACACGCACACACAGCCCATGCGCACAACACACACCGCAGGCTGAACCCCACAACGCAGCCGAGCAGCATGGGCCGTGGGCATTTTCTTTGCTCGCTGTTGTGTTGCTGCGCCTTTGTGCACGCTGCCGTGGCCAGGCGGGCTGGCCTGCTTGCTGTGTTGCGAGCTCGCTGGCTCATTAGGCCTTGAGCGCATGCGCGCTTGGCTCGATGGGCCGGTAGCTCCGATGCGACTCGTATTCGCGACGAACGCCTTAAAGCTATTATTCATCGTATCGTACACGACGAATCACCGTTGTACGATACGATTATTCGTTTCGCCTAGCTTACGAATATTCACGACACGATATACGATTCCGATGCAAGGTCGTATCGTCTAATACGTTTTTCCCAACTAATTCACAAAAAGCTATTAAATGAATTTCCGATTCATTTAATCCGGTGATCTGTTACATGTCATTGGTGTGACCTTATAGGTTCAGTCAAGAGTAAGTTTTGAGCCTAATATAGATTAGAACTCACTGATTGGAAGCATTGCTCCAGCTAGCTGTTCCGATCACTTGATCTTACTGAATTTATTGTTCGCAATTAATCTGAACCTTGGTATTAGACTTAATGCACCTTGGGTGAAGGACATATTTCCTTCAATCTCCCACTTGTCATTCAGACAAGTGTGCATTCACATTCCATTGTCGCTTAGTGTTACTTGCTGAACATAAGGTAAGATCCAAGCCATCCTTATTAGGTCCAGAAGTGTTTCTCGGATTACAGAGCTCAACTGTTAAACTTTTACCGAAGGTTAAGCCTTAACCATTCGAGCACGGCCATGAATTTTCACAGTATCTAACTCTCCGAGAGGCCTTGTTACATAACAACACCATATCCTATCAAAGATAGGAGGACAATCCATTCTTGCAATCTATGAACACTCACTTTGATTCATAGCGTCCCAATAACTGCTTTTATAGCCTACTTTTACGTTGCGACGCTTAGCTAGCATTAGAGCGAACTAATTCTCAAACGAGCAGACATAATCACTCATGTTATGAGGAATGGTTCTAATCACCATTAATGAGAACTACTTATGACATGACTTTAATCTCTTAAATTGTTCTCATGGTCAATCCGATACAAGATCCAATAAGTATCTATGCAAAAGATTCTGACATCCAGTCAATCTAGTTCAAGAAACCGAACTACAAATCTACTTGCAATCTAATCTTCATTAGTCATTGGTCGTCCACCTTTCAATGACCTGGATTAGGGATCTTTTGTGACTTCAATATTCAAATTCACTTATTGGTGTTTCTTTGTCGAAGAATCCATCTTGACATCCCATTTGAATGTTTTGAATCACATGGACTTATCATTTAATACTAAACCAAATTAAATGAATATAAAATAATAAATTTCATAAATATGAAATGGTTAAACCAATTGTTTTAAACACAGATCTAACAGATGTTCTAAAAAAACTTAGAAAACCAAAGTCATTCTCCAATATTCTTGATTCCCAGGGTTGCTACATGTGCGTTGTGCTTCGCTTTTGGCAACAGTTTAGTCAATAGATCCGCAACGTTGTCGTCAGTTCCAACCTTGCAAATCTCGATTTCTTTCCTTTCAATGATTTCTCGAAGTATATGAAATCGTCGCAGTATGTGCTTGGACTTCTGGTGGCTCCTAGGCTCCTATCGCAATACAAAGCCATTGGTCCTTTAGTGGAGGGGACAACCCCAAGTTCTTCGATGAACTTCCGAATCCAAACAACTTCCTTTGCTGCTTCTGAGGCAACAATGTACTCGGCTTAAGTTGTAGAATCCGCAACAATGCTTTTCTTAGCACTTTTTTAGCTTACTACTCCGCCATTAAGGCAGAATACAAGCCCTGACTGTGATCTGAAATCATCTCTGTTGGGTTGAAAGCTTGCGTCCATATAGCCCTTAGCAATCACTCATCTGTACCACCATAGACCAGAAACTGATCCTTAGTCCTTTTCAGGTACTTTAGGATATTCATGGCAGCAGTCCAATGTGCCTCACCTTTTTCTGATTGGTACCTGCTCGTTTCACTGAGTGCGAAAGAAACATCCGGCCTTTTACAAATCATAGCATACATGATGGATCCAATAGCCGAAGCGTATGGAATTCCACTCATCTTTCTACGCTCATCATATGTCTTGGGACACTGAGTCTTGCTTAGATATGTGCCATGTGACATGGGTAGATGGCCTCTCTTGGCTTCCATCATATTGAACCTGGCTAGCACTTTGTCAATCTAAGTGCTCTGCCTTAGTCCAATCATCCTCTTAGATCTATCCCTATAGATCTTAATGCCCAATATAAACTGTGCCTCTCCTAAGTCCTTCAATGAGAAACACTTTCCAAGCCAAGTCTTTACAGACTCCAACATAGGAATGTCGTTTCCAATTAGTAGTATGTCATCTACATACAAGACTAGGAATGCAATTTTACTCCCACTGACCTTCTTCTATACACAAGATTTGTCTTAGTTCTTGATGAAGCCAAACTTATTGATTGCTTCATCAAATCGTTTATTCCAACTCCTTGATGCTTGCTTTAATCCATAAATGGACTTCTTAAGCTTGCATACCTTTCCTTGGTTCTTTTGATTGACAAAACCCTTCGACTGTGTCATAAATACAGTCTCTTTAAGAACACCATTCAAGAAGGAAGTTTTGACATCCATTTGCCATATTTCATAGTCATGAAACGCGACAATCGCAAGGATTATCCGAATAGACTTAAGCATCGCGACTGGAGAAAAGGTTTTATTGTAGTCAACGCCGTGAACTTGCCTATAACCTCTTGCTACCAATCTAGCTTTGTATATGTATAAAATTCCATCTTTTTCTTTCTTCAATTTGAAGACCCATTTTCATCCGATAGGTGTGAACCCATCCGGCAAATCTACCAAATCCTAGACTTGATTTTCAGACATGGAGTCTATCTCTGATTTCATGGCCTCTAACCATTTAGTGGAGCTTGGGCTCGTCATAGCTTGCTTGTAAGTCATATTTTCATCACTATCTAATATGAGAACGTCTAAGTTTTCAGTCAATAGGACGCCTGTCCATCTGTCCGGCTGAACCTTAGTTCTATTTAACTTACGAGGGGCAACAACGTTTTGAGGAACTACTCCCACTGGCTCTTCTAAAGACCTTGCAGGTTCTTCACCTTGAACTGCTTCTAAAGAATTCTTGGTTTGTTGTTCGTCTCGAATCTCTTCGAGGTCTATTATTCTCCCACTTGTCATTTTGGAAATATGATTTCTTTCCAAAAAGACAGCGTCACGAGCAACGAATACTTTGTTGTCTGACTTGTTGTAGAAGTAATACCCCTTTGTTTCTTTTGGATACCCAACAAAGAAACATTTGTCAGATTTTGGTTCGATCTTGTTCAAAATGAATCGCTTGACATATGCTTCGCAACCCCAAATCTTTAGAAAAGACAACTTTGGAAGTTTCCCAGTCCATAATTCGTATGGAGTCTTTTCAACAGCTTTTGACGGAGCACGTTCAGTGTGAGTGCTGTTGTTTGCAACGCATGTCCCCGAAATTGTAAAGGAAGTTCGGCTTGACCCATCATTGACCGGACCATATCGAGTAGGGTCCTGTTTCTCCGTTCCGACACTCCATTCCATTGAGGTGTCCCTAGAGCAGTCAATTCAGAAAGAATACCGCATTCTTTTAGATGGTCATCAAACTGGTGGCTAAGATATTCACCTCCTCGATATGATCTTAGAGCTTTGATTTTCTTGCCATGTTGATTCTCTACTTCATTTTGAAATTCTCGGAATTTCTCAAACGATTCAGACTTGTGTTTCATTAAGTAAATATAGCCATATCTACGGAAATCGTCCGTAAACGTTATGTAATAGCTGAAATCACCTCTAGTTTTCGTACTCATAGGCCCACATATGCCCGTATGTATTAGCCCTTGTAGTTCGCTTGCTCTTTCTCCCACCTTTGAGAAAGGTTTCTTTGTCATTTTGCCACGTAAACAAGATTCGCATTGATCAATCTTCTCTAAGTCGAATAATTATAGTATTCCCTTTCATTGAAGTAATTCCATGCGCTTTGTATTTATATGGCCTAATCGACAATGCCACAGAAATGTGAGATCGGAATCACCAGTTTTAGCCTTTTTAGTATTTATGTTATAAATGGTTTTGCTCGTATCTAGCACATATAGACAATTTTCTTGTTGTGCTGAACCATAAAACATTCCATTCAAAGCAAAAGAACAACTATTGTCTTTAAATTGAAAACTAAAACCTTTAGAATCCAAACTTGAAACAGAAATAATGTTTATGGTGATACTAGGAACATAGTAACAATTTTCTAGTTCCAAAACAAAACCACTAGGCAAAGAAATAAAATAAGATCCAACGGCTAATGCAGCAATCCGTGCTCCATTTCCCACGTGTAGATCCATCTCGCCTTTATCAAGCCTTCTACTTCTCCTTAGTCCCTGCGAATTGGAACATAAGTGTGAACCACAACCAGTATCTAATACCCAAGAAGTAGAATTAGAAAGATTACAATGTATAACATACATACCTGAAGGAGAAGCAGCGTTTCCGTTCTTCTCATCTTTCTTTCTCTTCAAGCAATCCCACTTCCAATGCCCCTTCTTCTTGCAGTAGAAGCATTCAGAGTCGGCAGGAGAACGAGTCACCCTCTTCTGTTTACCAGAACTGGCGTCGTTGGACTTAGGTGAGGGCGTAGCCTTGACCTTACCCTTCTTTCCCATTCCCTTGCCTGATTTCTTAAAGCCCTTGCCCTTACGCACCATAAGCACATCGTGCTTATTCTCTTGCTTGAGCGTGTTTTCAGCGGTCTTCAGCATACCGTGAAGCTCAGTAAGAGTTTTCTCCATGCTGTTCATGTTATAATTCAACTTGAACTGATCATATCCATTATGAAGAGAATGTAGAATGATGATGTCAATAGCCATCTCATTTGAGACGTCAAAATCTAGAGCTCTCATGTTCTCAAAGAGTCCAATCATTTTAAGAACATGTTGTCTCACTGGTTCTCCTTTCTTGCTTAGTCTCAAGGATCAACCTCTGAGTCTCGAATCTTTCGATTTTGGCTTGGTCCTGAAACATGTTATTTAACTCTGAGATGATTTGGTAAGCATCCGAGTTAATGAACGTTTTCTGAAGTTCAAGATTCATGGATGCAAGCTTCACACGTTTGACATACCTGTTGGCCTGGAACCAACGGTTAAGGGCAGCTTGAGTCACCTCCAGCCCGGCGGCCTCTAGTAACTCTTCCTCTAGGACATATTCTTTTTCCTCATGCATCAGAACTATTTGCATGTTCCTTTGCCAGTCGAGGAAATTGTTGCCGTTCAACTTCTCTTTGTCGAGAATTGAACGCAGGTTGAACGAGTTGTTATTGTTTGCGGCCATTTGATTACTACATTTGAAAAGAATTTGTAATAAATAAACATTCATAACTTAATAACTTTAAAATAAATGCTAGCATGCAATCATTAAAGCTATTAAACATTTCATTAATGCATAAGCAAAACATGGTCCAAAAATGAATGAAACGATTCCAAGACCCTAAAAGTCCTAAATCCTTAAGCAGCTTTGGCATGTCTTAAGTATTTTAAGATTCTAGGTAAGCAAAACCTATTGCTAGTAATCTCCAAATTACTCTTGGTTAATAAATTAATACCATAATTTATCCCATTGCCACAACATAATGCCATTGTTGTTTGAGTTGAAACTACAATCAACGTGCTCCTTTGGGACGCCTTACCATCTAAGTCAACTAATATAGCACCTCGCTTTGGCGTAAACCTACTACGTTAGATCCTTAGAATTTTGTAAGTGCTTGATTTGGAAGGCAACTTTTGAACTCAATATTACTTTGGACCTAGTTGTTTCTATGTTGGTTCGGTTATTTAGTGAACTATATCTAATCGAGCATACAAACAACGTATTCATGCATAATATACATTCATTCAATATATAAAAGCATAAATAAAATTGGTGAACTAGTATGGCCCAAAACTCTCGTCTTGAAGCATCCAATCTTCTTCACCATCTTGTTAGCTTGGCATCGTCTTGAATCTTCATTCAATGCTAACTTAAAGTTCTAAACTAGAAATACTTGAAATAATAAAAATTACATCAAAATTCAATGGTTCGCATACCATGTTTAAAACTTTACATTCAAAGATAAAACGGTTCGCAGACCGTATTTAACTATCCTAGATTGGCCATACTAGTCACATGGAGTACCTGCATTACATAAAATATATATATTCTATGCATTCACCCATTCGTATCCTAAAACGAATGGCCCATTTAATTATGCAGGTAATTACGTGAATTAATTAAAATTCACGTTTACATAAACGCGTCCTAAAAGAGTAATTAATTTCCAAATTATTAATCCTTAGAATTTATTCTAATTAAAATTTAATTTAATTAAAAATAAATCGACCTACGAAAATAATTATTTCATTTTAATTTCAATAAGCGGTTCCCACTAAACCAATAATTATTCTGGATAATTAAATGTTTAAATATTAAATTTAACTCACGGCCCGGCCCAAGTTAAATAAAATAATTATTAATTATCCCGTTAGCCATTTTAATGCAAATACAAAATTTCAAGCCCAACGAAACAAAAAAATGCCCAAGTGCAATGCGGGCTAGGCTTGTGCCCAGTGTAGGGGAATACAGTTAAACATAATAACATGTGTGGAAACAATCCCCAAAGCCAGGAAGCATGTATAAAGCACAGATTAAGCATACTTACGTTTGAAGCGTGTTTTCCACAAATCTGTCAACGAACACGAACTTAGAACTCCACTTTCCGTTCCTCTACTTGGTTCACCGACACGATCAATCCATCTTGATTATTGTAGCTTAGACAATTGATCAAGATAGTTTGCTTTTGGGAAGAACTCACTTTGGAGGTACAAAGAGAATTAGGGTTCTCTGTGTCTCTAGCGTTTGAGTGTGTATGAATTGTTATGTTGGAAAAAGGGTTAGAAGGTTATTAACATAACCTTACTAACCGACCAAGCCACAAGGGGCAAGGCCGGCCAGCAAGCCCGCGCACACGAGCACAGCGCCCTGGGCCGTGGGCCTCGCTGTTGTTGCTGTGTCGCTGCTTCGGCCCGCGCGCACACACGCGCAGCTCGCTCGGCCATGGGCCAGCGCTGCCGTGTTATTTCGGCCTTGCTTGCGTGCCCAGCACCTGTGGGCCTTGAGTGCTTCGCGCACTCGGCTCGTGGGCTGTTCCTCGTAGTCGCACTACTACATAAACGAGCTAATGCAACCCCTGAAAACCGTTGCAATAGGACCAAAAACCGTTGCTATATGCCTATTGCAACGGTTCATGAACCGTTGCAGTTGAGGCCGTTGCATTAGGCTTGATGTAACGGTTCTATTTAGCTAATGCAACGGTTCATTCCTATCCATGAAGACCGTTGCAATAGGATCCCAATGCAACAGTTCACATAGCTTATGCAAGGGTTCTTGGCATCTACAAGAACCGTTGCATTAGGCTATAATGCAACAACTCTATAGAGCTAATGCAACAATCATGTCGTATTTAGGAACCGTTGCAGTATGTCTTATGCAATGCTTAAAGGACCAAATGGGCAGATCAATAAATATTTGTGTTGGCAAAATAAAAAAATACAACAATTGATGATAATATTTAATTTTTATTAAAACTATCAATAAATATGTACACTTTATCATCACATCGTTTATTGATGATTTATAAAATGAAGTTACTTGTACAACCTAAAAGACATAACAAAAGTTAAATAAACTCTAATTATGTAGCGTGTGTAGCACTATTTTATGAGACCCGCCACCAAAAAGGTTGAATCCCTATTATTATCATACCTTCGTGTGTCATCAATTTGGTTCTTGAAGGACCTGTACATTCAAACATTTAAGAAATTATCAATGAACAAATTCAGACCAATTTTAGTAAATTAGATCATTGTAAACAAAGTAAATGTTATTTTAAATACGAAGTACTACATTATCTAAGCATGATTTTGGTCCACTATATTTTCCCTGAAAAATCAATTTTTTAGATCACATGGTATCTAACCTCTAAGACAATAGAAAAACTTATAAGTAAACACATACAACTTACATAATGATAATTAATTGGATAAGCACGTTGAGCAATCAACATCTACCTTAATTACAACAAAATCAGTTTATCTCTAAAAAGTCAATCCCACCAACTGACAATCTGTGAAAGGTGGACACAGGTGCACCGTGCACGTACCTATTCCAAAACGAAAATCTTTAGAATATTAGAAAGTGACTAAATTAATTAACTTTACATTCTTAAGGTTACAAAAAATTAGAATATAACCACACATAACTTCAATAAAAATGGACTAAAACCATCAACAAAAATAGGTAATCAGTGGTACTAACGACGACAAGACTGGTGGAACGTGAAGTCGAAAACAACAATGACACAATGACAAGTTGATCATGCATTTAAGTCTGTGACAATGCATTCTATCCAGCATCTATTGCAGGCCAATATCCAGCAGTCACATACAACAACAACCTTCAGTTTTAGAATGTCACAACAGCCCTACCATCCCTTGCACAACCAGTCAACCACCAACCGCTACCATTTACCAACAAAGATAACAATCATTCTAAAATGGCCACTTATGACCCCAAAGCACTAAAAATTAACACATAGATTAAAGTCTATTATGTTGTTGTTACCATTTAAGTCTATAATTTTCACAAATTTTGTTCAGGTACATAAAAATATTATATAATGTCATGACCTCTAAAAAAAAACTAAAAATCCAGGCAACAAGCCAAGTGAGGGAGGTGATGTTTTACCCTTCACGTATAACTGAATGTTCTGATCACTCAACCCACAAGATTAAACTATCAGTTTTACATAGAATAACCGAAGCTCAAGAACCAATACAATAGCGTGCATTGGTGCATGTAATCATATATCTTGAAAGCTAATATTATTCACAAGTTATAGTAAGACAAAAGGAAATTAAAACATAATAATTAGATCGATAAACACAATAAACAACGAAAAGTTAAAAGGCATAATCTCAGCGAGTTAGAGAACAAATGGTTTATTATTTTATAAAGTAAAGCTAGCACGACAAATGTAATGCAGTACAATAACTTAATATCCTAGAAAATCAAGCATGTAAGTACAAATCTTTACAAAATTTTTGTAATGTAATGGATTTAATTAAAAAATTATAGTAGTAAACTTAGTTTCCAACTATAAAAATTTACGAAGGTGTAACTCCAAAATCGAAACATAACCTAAGGGCGATACAAGTATAATTAAATCACAGACAACACCAGTAATAGCTACGTACTAATTTATTTTCGATAATTAAGTTCAGTAGTAAGTATAACCTTATATTAAATACTTCTTACTTAGTACTAAACAAGAGGCTATATATATGCAAAAACAAAGAGGTTTCGTTTTGAAAATTTTATATAACTTTAAGGATCTATGAACAAAAGCAAGGAGTTTGATTCTTTTAAATAAGACACACTAATATATTTTTTAAAAATATTTCTATCACCATAACAACTTCTAAAATATGTAAAGAGCTAGAAACATATAACTTTTGGTAATTAATCAATAAGAAAACGGCTAATTTATTTGATCAAAGAGTCATGAACCCCAATTTTGTTTCTAGTACTTTTATGGAATCATAGAAAAACAACAGAAAGCAAATATTTGCAATAAACAACAGTTGCAATAAACCGTTGGCTTATGTATGGCCGTTGCAAATAACCGTTGCATTATCCATGACTGTTGCAAACAACCGTTGCGTTAACCAAAACCGTTGCAAACAACCGTTTTATTTGCTCGTTTATGTTGTAGTGTCGCGACTTAATATCGTTCCGGATATTTTTTTATCGTTTTGTATACGACGAATCACCGTCGTACGATACGATTTATTCGTGTCGCCCAGCTTACGAATATTCGCGATACCATATACGATTCCGATGCAAGGTCGTATCGTATAATACATTTTCCAACTAATTCCCGAAAAGCTATTAAATGAATTTTCTGATTCATTTAATCCGGTGATCTGTTACGTGTCATTGGTGTGACCTTGTAGGTTCAGTCAAGAGTAAGATGTGAGATTAATATTCATTAGAACTCACTAATCGGAAGCATTGCTCCAGCTAGCTGTTCCGATCACTTGATCTCACTGAATTAATTATTCGCAATTAATCTGAATCTTGGTATTAGACTTAATGCACCTTGGGTGAAGGACATATTTCCTTCAGTCTCCCACTTGTCATTCAGACAAGTATGCATTCACATTCCTTTGTCACTTAGTGTTACTTACTGAACAGAAGGTAAGATCCAAGCCATCCTTATTAGGTCCAGAAGTGTTTCTCGGATTATAGAGCTCAACTGTTAAACTTTTGCAGAAGGTTAAGCCTTAACCATTCTGAGCACGGCCATGCATTTTACAGTATCTAACTCTCCGAGAGGCCTTGTTACACAACAACACCATATCCTATCGAAGATAGGAGGACAATCCATTCTTGCAATCTATGAACACTCACTTTGATTCATAGTACGCCCAATAACTGCTTTTATAGCCTACTCTTACGTTGCGACGCTTAACTAGCATTAGAGCGAACTAATTCTCAAACGAGCAGACATAATCACTCATGTTATGAGGAATGGTTCTAATCACCATTAATGAGAACTACTTATGACATGACTTTAATCTCTTAAATTGTTCTCATGGTCAATCCGATACAAGATCCAATAAGTATCTATGCAAAAGATTCTGACATCCAGTCACTCTAGTTCAAGAAACAGAACTAAGTAATCTACTTGCAATCTAATCTTCATTAGTCATTGATCGTCCACCTTTCAATGACCTGGATTAGGGATCCTTTGTGACTTCAATATTCAAGTTCACTTATGGGTGTTTCTTTGTCGAAGAATCCATCTTGACATCCCATTTGAATGATTTGAATCACATGGATTTATCATTTAATACTAAACCAAGATTAAATGGACTATGAAATATAATTTCATAAATGATAAATGTTTAAACCAAATGCTTACCAATTTGTGGGCCTCTAACCCAAAATCAAACATTCATGGAACTCAAACTTGATTCCATATCTTCATATGAATGTTGTGTATCATTCAATGCAGAGGTTTAGTTTATCATACTTTGCTATCCTTAGCATCTTTTCTATCGAAAGCCTTTCGATGTAAGATGAAAATATCTTTGAATATGTTTCTAGAATGATCTAGTCTTTCGTGGCTGTTTAGAAAGATAATCATATCTAAAATAGAAACTCATCTAGGTAGCAGATTTGTGATCAACCTGAGTTCATTGAAGAACTCCCACTAAAAACAATTCCCTTTTATTGCTTCTTAGGCAACAATGAATTTATTTCAATTATGTGGAATTTCAAATGATGCTTCCTTTTGGAATGCTCCAACAAGTTCACATAGATGTGGGAGATACATCTTTCAACTGAGAACTTGGAAACTAATCATTGATTCAGTTTCCCATGCATCACATATGGTTTAGAACCTATGTTACCACCTTTTAATCACGACGCCTAATTGCCCGTGTATGTTTGTGGTTTGCCTAACAAAAAGATTCAACTTTTGCTTAGGCAAATGCATGTAGCATCAAAACTTTAGTTATCTTCACTTCCTCTTATCAAGTGCTCATCCTACATATCCAAATGTATTGGATGGTCTTGATACTGTTCCAATGATCTTTGATCCAGATCAATTGAGATTGGTATAAACTCGTCACGATCCAATGTTCACGAGTTATCTTGGCGATCTATATATCACATCATACATGATTGATTGTAATGCAAAAACCATTCGCATTTTGAATCCATCCATGTGACTTTTAGCTTTATTCTGTTTCAAGAGATACTGAATCTTGCTAAAATCTTGGCATTGCCATGTGATATAAGGTGAAGGCACCTCTTCAAGGTCCTTCATGCTTAACTCTAGTGATAACAGCCTAGCTTTATACTTAGTTAAAGCATTCATAACTTAGACTTACTCATATGGGTTGAGAGTCTCTTTCGAGTCTCTCCATTGTGTTTGATTTAGTAATTACTTTTACAGAATCCAAACACGCTTTAGATCCTATCCAATAGATCTTCAACCCAGTATGTTCTAAGTTTCGCCTTGGTTCTAATATTGACAAATACTTTCAAATCTAACCATTTAGAATTTGAATGTCATTTTCAATACAGAGATATGTATCTCATATATAGAACCAGTAAACTTGACTTGGCTCCCACTAAACTCCTCATCTATAAGATGATCCATATTTTCATAAAGCTATGATTGCTCAATAGCCGTTTAGACAAATATGGTCCAATTCCCACTTGCATGCTTTAATCTACGAATAAATTTCTTAAGCTTGCTCTTTTATCTAGCATCCAAAACTTTTACATTGTGTGATGTACACAATTCCTTTCCACAAGTCCAATTGAGTAAGGTGTTTCGTTTTCCAATTGCCATATTGCCATATGCAATGATTGCTAGATTTATCCAAAATAGTTCAAGCATCTCGACTTGGTGAAAAAGATTTCAACATTATCAACGCCGTGAAGTTGTTTACAATCTTTAACCACCAATCTAGCTTCTCTTTTGTATGTGTATACAATATCATCTCTGTATGTTTTGAAAACATGTTTGCAACGAATGGGCATAAACCCTTTATGCAAATCAACGGTGTATGTTTAGAAAACATATTTGCAACCAATGGGAGTGAACCCTTTATGCAAATCAACCAAATCCTAAATTCGAACTTTATTTTAATAAACGAAGTTTTATTTTGCTTGAATTTTTAATATTGCTACCCAATTTATTTTCCAGTTTATAATTTAATTTCATATTTACGAGTTTAACGACCTTTTCAAATTTTAATTATTTTCGGATTTTTAATAATTTCTAAACGTTCTTATTTTATTCGGAAACTAAATTTATTTTTCGTTAACGATATTTTGTTTTTATAAAGAATTATTTCAAACTTGATTTTTAATTAAACATTTCTATTAATTTCCTAAAATAGCACCAAGTATCAGAAATTTGCCAAGCTGATTGAAATCACTAAAATACCCCTAGAGGACAAAATTGCAATTGCCTTGCCTTCCCTTCCTTGCTCTTCGCGTATACAAGGAAGAGACCTCTTTCCCCTCTTCCCTAAAATCAGTCCCCATGCATAGCCAAGTCCAAATTTGCTTCTTTTTCTTCTTATTACAAATTCAACATTTCAGAATCGAATGACAATATCAAAAAACCAAATTTTTGTTTCCCCTGCTTGTGCGAACCCCCACCACCATCAGTGGCTGCCGCCACTGAAACCACCACCACCACCGTTATAACCACCGACCAAAAACCCCTCAGAACCACCCTCAAACACCACTGTCCACCACCTTCAACCACCACACGCACTCCACCGTCTTCCCTGCTCCCTCTCCTCTTTACACTCCCTGCGCCCGGGTTTCGCACCCCTTCCCTGCCTTTTCTCTCCTTCACGCCCAACCGTCAGCACCACCGTGCTGCCGCGCTCCACCCTCCCTCTCCTCTGCGAGTTTCTCGTAACCCTAACCAACCAGAACCACCACCGCAACACCTCCCTTATTTTTCCCCCTTCCTCGCAGCCCACCCTCTCATGTTCCCCTTTCTCTCTTCTTCGACGTGCCACTAGGGCCGCAAACCACCACACTCCGGCCACCTCACCACCTTTTAAACTCAGCCTCCACCCTCACCGTCGCCTTAAACGACGCAACCCAGCCCAACCGCCCAGCTCACCCAACTCCCCTGCTTTTTCCGCCCCTTTTTCGTCCTCCCTCTCCTTCGCGACGCGCCGCCCATCGGCCACCACCACCCCTGTCTCCCTACCGTCACAATCCGGCTCGGAATCGCGCTGCTGCGACACCTAGGCCGCCGCCCAGCCGAGCCCAGCCACCCCTGTTTCCCTTCCTCTCTTCCCCTGTTTCGCACCTCTCTCTCTTTGGTCGACTTCCAGAAACCCAAAACCAATCCTTGAAAACCTTGATTCTATTTTTCCTAAACCCATAAAAAGTTGGGCTATTTCATTTGGGCCTTTTGGTGAGTTAAAAAGCAAATTATATTTTTAGATTTTCTAATTTATCATTTTTATGTTTAATAATTCTTATTATATAATTATTTACTAATAAAACGAATTATTATTTTCAGGTTTAATTATCGATTTAACTAAAATAAATTACTAGCTTGCTTTAGCAAAATCGAATTTATATAATATTTTTATGTAAATCGATTTATGAAATTTATAAATATATTTGGATTAAAATTTCGTTTAATAATAATATTCTCATTAAAATTCGAAATTTATACTTTTTATTAAAATTTGTTAATTATGAATTCATTGCTTATAAAATTTATTATTTATAAAATATTGATTTCAGATTATTTATCGTTGTAGTACTAATTCAATAATTTAATATTCTGAAAGAAATCGGACATGGAGTTCAGGAAGAACGATCCATCAGACGGGAAGTATAAAACTACGGTTGAGGTAACGGCTATTGCTAGTACCCGCAATCCCCTTATAAATATGATTTATGAAAATATGACGATATGATTGAATTTATGAATTAAATGTTTTGATGTGTTTTATGGATTGTGGGATGAAATATGATTTGATTGAATTATTTCCTATAATATGATTTGATTGAGTTTTCTCATAAAATGATGTTTAAGCAATGCAATGAAAGAATTGATATTTTATTGATCCCAGGATCAAAATGACGTTTTATGAGTTAAATGAGTTATGTTATTTCAACTGAAATACAAGCCAAGGCTTAGTAAAAATACATAAAACATGATAAATGAAAGTGAAAGACATAGTTTGTCTGGCGGTATATAAACTACCATCTTCCTATCTACCGGTCATGCATGCACCACGGACACCTGTCCACCCATGGATTACGAGCCCAGGATCCCATGGTTTATGAGCCCAGGCTCAGGGCCCAGGCCCAAGCTACGATGATGAGCCCAGGCTCTTATGGGCCCAGGTCCAGTGGAGAATTCCTTCACGGTTCGTACTTGCCGACAACTAGCTTGTTAATTAAAAGTTTATGAATGACGTTTTCATTAAAAGTTTATGAATAAATTTAATATGATGTTTTATTAAATGTTTTACTTATTCTGTTCTCCCTGTGTTATTAAATAAAATGAGTTGAAATGAATTTACGTTGCTAGGGTAGTCGTTACTGAGTCTTCGGCTCACCGTTTTGTTTTCCGTTTTAGGTATTGCTGGGAACGATGGACACGAGTAGTGGCGAGGAATTTCACTTTATTAATATTCACCTAGTTTATGCTTAATGCTTTGATAGTTTAATTAAAGACTTTTATTAGTTATGTACTTTTATTTTGGGAATATAAAGGATTACATATTTATTGGAGAATTTAATAGCTTATGATTGATGGTTTCCTTGTAATTCCCAAGAGGAAGTTACGGCAGGTAATGTCCCGACCGAATTAGGTTAATTCCGCTGCTAATTATGCTTTAATAAGTGATTTAGAGGTCGGGGCGTTACAGTTTGGTATTCAGAGCCAAGGTTCTGCGACCTTAAGTGCTAAACCTTACGGGTTTTGCACGTAATAGAATTCATTAGGCTTTAAGCAAAGAGTTTTAAGGAATAAGTTAAAAAGAATATGTTAAAATCATGTTAAGTTAAAATGGAATGAGTGTGAGCGTAGGAACGCACGGGATCAAAGGGATTCATTTCTCATGTTATATATGTTTTTCTGATTGAATATGTTATGCAAAATATCGATTATCGAGGTTACTAACGATGCCACGAACGAAGCTCACAACAACCGCAACATTCACGATGACGTCATCCACAATTATGTTTTCCATGATGATTCCTATGACGACCAATCTATACAAGACCACAAGGAGATGATGGAACGATTAGGAACGGAAAGTACGATGTCAACTGAATTAGTCAAAGATTCTCGAAAAACGAAAGTCACTAATGCAAACGAAATTGCGTCACTATTCACCCTCGAATCCACCAATCTATGATCGTAAGCCGATTCGATGGAATTTGAAGACTAGATCAATCATATGGACCCACTATTCGAGACTTTCGAAACGCTCTAACGAATGGAAGTGAATATCATGCTAAAACGAATAATTGTTATCGATGTCGAGGAAAAGATCATTTCGTTAAAGATTGTCATAAACCACCCCAACGAATACCAAAACATCAACATCGACCAATCATGAACGAAACAACAACAATGCTAAGGATAAACCTAATCCATCACCCCCACCAACATATGTAAGCGCTTATATAATGAAAGGCGAAGACGACGCCAATGCTGATATTATTTTGATTTAGCTCTCTCTCTCTTTAGAGCCGAACTTCCCTTGATTTCATGCTTATCGTCACATGTCATGTTATGAGTTTCCTACCTAGATAGACTAGGCAAAGTTTAAGCATTTCCTTGGAAGAAGTTAAGTTAAGCACGGTGCGAACTCAAAGATTTTGTGGATATGAATGGTTTTGAGGAATTTTGATGGTTATGAAATCTTTAAGGATAGTATAAACGTTAGGAGTACCAAACAAGCATAAGGTTGTATTTCATCAGTGGTTGATCACTAATTAAGTTAAGATTATTCGAAGTTTAAAGTGTTAAAGTTATGAACAAAAGTGATTCTTGGGTTACCTTTCCGATGAATATTCTGATGTTTATAAGTACTAAAGTCTATTATCTGGAAGATTATTAAGTAAGGAAGCTAAGAAGTTATACAGAAAAGTTATGAACCACATGAGTTATGATAAAGGACCAAATTGAGTTGACACATGAATAAGATCTTGAGGAGTTTACCAAAATAAGCTATCAAGAATTAGTCTGTCAATAAGGTTAAATGATAGAGTACCGAAAGAGCATGAGTTTGTATTTTTATAAGTGGCGAATCACCAATTAAATTAAGGTTATTCAAGGTTTAAAGCGTTCAAGTTATGGTTGATTTATGAATTACTTTCCCGCACCCTTGATAATGATTGTTTTGTTATTGTAGGTACCTAAGTGTGTATTCAGATACGTTAAGGAAGCTAAGCTAGAACTTTTAAAAGTTATGCAAGAATATGATTTATGGTGGAAAGATGAAATTGAATTTACACATGAAGTTTTAAGGGTTATACCAAAAGAAGTTATCGGGAATTAGTCTGTTAGTTAGGTTGATGGTATTCTTGGTTTACCTTTCCGCATCTTTGATAGGGATTATTTTTGTGTATTTATGTAAAAGGATTCTTGATAATCTCCATAAAGGAAGTAGAACTAGAGAATTACAAAGATGTTATCTATGATTTATGGTGGAAACATGAAACCGAGTTGGCGTAAAGCTTTAAGGATCTTACCAAGGTAAGTTACGGAGAATTAGTCTGTCTATTGTTAGGTTATGATTCATATGACAATTCATAAATCATGCGGAAACAACCATTAAGCCAGGAATGCATATTATTTACACATAATCATATAGCATAATTTAGATGCATACTCTTTGTTGCGTGCCTTCCCTAGCTGCGCCCGAACCGAACAAGAACAAGTCTTTAGGACTCCAAGTGTCGTCCCTCCGTATATAGTCCACAGCACGTCCGGATCCGCCTTAAGATTGACCAACTAGAATCGCCCTTAAGGTACTAGAATTTTCGGCACTCTTAGGTAAGAAATATGGCTGAATTTTTCTCTCAAAACTCACTTTGAATACTTGAATTAATCTCGTTATAAATTTTGAACCCAGGCCACATATTTATAGGGGTATGGAAAGGGAATTGGAATCCTATTCAGATACAAATTAATTAAACCTAGAATCCTACAAGAACTCTAATTAATTAATTTATCTAATAGAATTAGGAATTTAATCATTAACCGAACTCTGCATGTTTTAGGAATCGTGCATGAACACAAACACTCACGCACACACACACGGCAGCCACGATGGGCCGCCCATGCGCGTGCGTGCGAGCAGCAGCCCACGCAGCGAGGCCTACGCGAGCTACAAGCCCACGTAGCTCCTGCGCGCGCTGCGCGCGCTGTGCGCGCTGCCTCGGCCTGCTGGGCCTGGCCTTGCGCTGGGCCTGGCGTGGCCTTGGCTGTTCGTGTGGCGCGCTTGGCTTGCTGGGCGATGGCCTGGCTTCGTGCTGGGCCCTCGTCCGGCAAGCCTCGTCCGATGCTTATTCGTACGATACGCTTCCGATTAAATTTCCGATTCCGGAATTCATTTCCGATACGAACAATATTTAATATTTCCGATTCCGGAATTAATTTCCGTTTCGAACAAATATTTAATATTTCCGTTTCCGGAATTATTTTCCGATTCCAATAATATTTCCGATTCTGACAATATTTCCGTTTCCGGCAATATTTCCGATTCTGGCAATATTTCCATTTCCGATAATATTTTCCGATACGTACCATGTTTCCGTTTCCGGCAACATCTACGACTTGGATAATATTTATATTTCCGATACGATCCATATTTCCGTTTCCGGTAATATCATCGTTTCCGGAGTATTCATTTCTTGCCTGTGACGATCTCAGCTCCCACTGAAACCAAGATCCGTCGATTCCGAATATTCATAGATGGAGTATTTAATGCCATTAAATACTTGATCCGTTTACGTACTATTTGTGTGACCCTACGGGTTCAGTCAAGAGTAAGCTGTGGATTAATATCATTAATTCCACTTGAACTGAAGCGGCCTCTAGCTAGGCATTCAGCTCACTTGATCTCACTGAATTATTAACTTGTTAATTAATACTGAACCGCATTTATTAGACTTATCATAGAATGCATACTTGGACCAAGGGCATTATTTCCTTCAGTCTCCCACTTGTCCTTAGGGACAAGTGTGCATTTCCTAATTCCTTTGTCGCTCGATGCTTGCTCTTGAACATAAGGTAAGAGTTGTCATCCTTATTATATCCAGAGGTGTTCCTCGGTTTCAGAGTTCAACTGATCAAATAAACAGATAATCATAGCCTATGATTCATCCGAGCACGGCCATGCATTTCACAGTTTCTAGCTCTCCGAGTGGCCTTGTACAACTTTTAAGCATCTCATCCCGATTTATGGGAGGACAATCCCAATCTTGCGATCTTGAGATTAGACTTCGTTTGATAGGTGATTACCTGAGCGTTGCCTTTATAGCCTCCTTTTACGGTGCGACGGTTGGTAAACGTCAAAGCAACCAGTTCTCAAACAAGTAATCTCAAATCACTCAGGTATTGAGGATTTAGTGTCTAATAATTTAATGAAATTTACTTATGACAGATTTTCATCTCTTACAGTAAAGTTTCATAGGTCTTGTCCGATACTAGTCTTCCCAAAGTAAGTATCTATGCAAATGATTATGACATTGCCATGTCCACATAGTTCAAGAAACAGAACTACTAGTCATCTTGCATTCTAATCGTCTAACGTTTTCTATGCGTCCAATTTTATAGAAAACTCCGACTAGGGACCATTTTCAACTTTTGACATTCAAGTTCACTTGATAGACATTTCTTAGTCACAGGACTGGTCCTGACAGTCTATCTTGAATATATCGTCAAATTGAAGGGACTCATCATTTAATACTAAACCAAGATTAAATGGAATATGAAAATACATTTCATATATGATAAATGTTCAACCCAATGTTTTACAACCATGGGCCTCAAACCCATCTTCTAAAACAGTTCATGGAATTCAAAGCTATGCTTGATTTCCAGTGCTACAATGTGAGTGTTGCTTCTCACTTGTTGCATAGGTTTAGTTATCATGCTTTGCCAATCTTAATATCCTTTTCATCGAATGTTCTTCGAGATATGATGATAAGATCTTTTCGAGTTTGTTTATTATGTGATCTAGTCTTTCTTACTTCGATGGTGGTTTTACTCATTTTGCAATGAAGAACCATCAAGTTAGCTTTTCTTGCTTCAAGAGTGGTTCTACGCATTTTTCAATGAAGAACCATCAAGCCAGCAGATAGGTGATCTACCCAAGTTCAGTGAAGAACTTTAAACAACCCTGTTTTATTGCTTCTTAGGCAATAATTACTTTTACTTCAACTGTATAGGTTGCTAGTGATGCTTTGTTTGGATTTACCTATCCAAGCAGTTCATAGATATGTGGAAGATTCTCCAACTATATCTTAGAACATAGAAATTATTATTTTAATTTCCCATGCAACAACTCATGGTCTCCAACCCATGTTGCCATTTTCAAAACACGATGCTCTATAGCTCGTCCTTATCAATGGTTAACTCCAAAGGGTCTTGCTTGATCCTTTGCCAGTGTTTATGCGTGTAGCATCAATATTTAGCATATCTTTATTTCCTTGAATCAAGAACTATTCCTATGTACCTTTTCAAGTACCATAAGTATTCTTGATCTCAATCTAGTTGATCTTCACTTAGATCAATAGAGATTGGTATATGTTCGTCATGCCTAAAGTCATACGATGCGTTTTTGGCGATCCTCATATTATATCATACATGATAAATTCTTTTGCAGAATAATTCCCAATTGAATTCTATTCATGTAACTTTAGCTCATCTAGTTTCAGTAGATACTAAATCCAGCTAAATTCTTTGACATATAATATAGGTTAAGAATCTTACTTAGATCCTTGGATGTTTAACTTAGTAAATGCTTATACATAGTTCAAACATTCTTTACTTAGATTTATTCACATGGGTCGAATATCTCCAATGGAGTCATTCGTGTTTGATTTAGTAAATGCCATTACTTAATCTAAAACATTAATATAAGATCTTTGTAAATAGATCTTAATACCCAGTATGTACTAAGTTTCGCCATGGTCCATCATTGATGAATAATCTCAAATCTAAGTCATTAGCATTTGAATGTTATTTTACAATAGAGAGATATGTGTGTGATACACATAGGACCAATTAAGTTTTTATGTACTCCCACTAAACTTCTTATATATCTATAAGAATCATGTATATTTTATGAAACTAAAATACTTATTAGCTTCATTAAAATATAATTCCAATCCCCAATTGCTTGCTTAAATCTGTACTTAGATTTTATAAGCTAGCTTTCAAGCATTTATTTGGATCCACAAATCCTATGACATACCATGTACATAGTTTATTCCAACATTTTATTGAGGAATTGTTTTGTCATCCAATTGCTATATGTACCGATATGCAATCATTGCTTGAATTATAGACTTGAGCATTACGATTATGCATGAGGTTTCAACACAATCCATGCCATGAATTTGCTTGTAACCTTTTAGCAACTAATCTAGCTTTGTGCGTGAACACAATTCCATGTTTGATGGTTTTTATCCTTAAAACAAACTTGCAACCAATAGGTGTGAAACTATTCTTGCAAATCAACAAAATTTGAATTTTGTCATCAAAACATTGAGTATGTTTTATGGCCTCTAACCATTTAAACATATAGTCTATATATGGCCTCTAACCATTTTAGGGAATCTATATTTCGCCATAGCTTTCTTACAAGTCACAAACTCATTAATCTATATGATAATAGTTTGACTGCAAGTTGTAGGTTTCTTCACTATTTAATAGAAGAATCTCATAGTTTCATTGACCTGATCTCTATGTTTCTTCACTATCTAATAGAAGAATCTCATAGTTTCAGTGACTTGAATTCTATGCCTACTTCGGTATAGAACATCAAACAATAGAATATCAATAGCCACTTGAAAGTCCTTTGAATATTCTTGTTCTCCTTGAAGCACTTGTAAAGTCTTCTAAGAGATGTCTATTCTTTAAAGCCACTTGTAAAGTCCTTAAAGAATAAGTTCGGATTTTCTGAAGCACTTCGAAAAGCCTCCGGAATGTCCGTTTATGTTTGTTGTTCGCCTCGAAGACTTTCGAGGTCTATTTTCTCCCACTTGTCATTTTGGAAACGAATCTCCAAAAGGACATTATTTCGAGCAAACAAACATTATGTTCTCAAAAATTCGTGGTAGAAACAATACCCTTGTGTCTCATTTGAATAAATCACAATGAAACATATATCTATACTTGGGCCTTAGTTTGTCGAATGACAAACACTAAGCTCCCACTGAGTTTAGGAACTTTCTAGATATATTTTATGAAAAGTTATTCTGAAATTACTTTTCAATAGCTTTGACGAATTTGGTTTAGTTTGGTGGTAGTTGAGCATTTTGTTTTAGAAATTATAGGAAAAGTCTTTATGATCCATCATTGATTGAATCAAGTACTAATTGACTTCGATTATTCCAACTAAGATATGCCATATCTTATGGACCTAGATTGTGAAATTACAACACACAATCATTGATGATCATATTTGGTCTCAAGTAATCATCAACATGATCTAACCTAGATCTTTATGATTTCTTGCCAAGTGGATTTTATACTTCTGAATCTTTGAACTAGCCAAACAGATTCAACTTATATCACATTTGAGTAAATAAACCTATATTCACTCAAATCCATGTGAAATAATAAAGTCATAAAAACCTTTCTTTAGCTTTGAATTCTATCGTCTAGGCGTTCTAACAATAGTTCATATTCTTTGTTACTTTCAACAAGTAAGACTAGTTGTCTTAAATTGATTTAGAAATCAATAAACTTTCAAAAGTCCATCAAAATAGAGCTTTTGAATGTTAACTTATTGATATGGTCTAAGCAACAATGCCAAAGATTAGTGGAACTCAAATCAAGGGGTTGATTTGAACCTAGTAAAGTTCTTTAAAGAGTTGTTTGTTTTAATCAAGCATATTGACTCAACCTGTAATTGACCATTTCATTCAAATAAACAAACAAACATTGTTTTTGTTTTTCTTGAATGTGAGTCTTTCTGTGTTTGAAGCAGAAATTTAGGTATGCTGATTATGGAACAAAATAGCCATTAAGTTCCAGCCTTTGAAAGGACTTAAAACAAACTAGATGACCCTACAACTAATGTAGCATTGCCATGCTTCATTTCCCACTTGTAGGTCATTAGTGTATCCTAGCTTCCATTGTTTGAGTTATTACCGAAGTAAGAACCTCAAGAGGTATATGATACCAAGGAAGTTTGATTGCTAGGTCACTTCTCTTTAAACATAAACTTATAGGTAGAAACGGAATCGTAAATTCCTTTCATTTGTTCCTCGTTTTCCTATTTCTTGTACCCTTTCTTATAGTCTTAAGAATTGAATTCTTTAGTGTTGACTTTTATACTTTGTTAGACATGTCCAATGTCACCCCAACAAGGTTCTTAACATTTAATTTATGTTGAATATTAAGTTTCAACTAGATGATCTTACCAGAAGCTTCTAAAGTTCTCTAAGCATCGATCTATTCGAATGTCTAGGGACTAGACTCATTCGAGAATTAAATAGACAAAGATATTAGGTTGTTAACCATTGGTAAAGCTGAGCGTATTAAACTCAATGCTTTATGATCTCAAAACTACATTGTATTTTGAATTCACAAGCACCAATTGGTTTGCCATTCGATTTTGATATTCGAAAACAACCATAAAAGTCGCTAAAAGAAACGTACATTTTAAATTGCTCACTTTCTCTCATTTCCGTGAATCGTTCTTGGATTCACTACCAATCGAGGAAATTTACTGTTACCTTTCTAAAAGGATTTATTGCAGTTCAAGATATTTAATTATAACCAATAATTAAAACATACATTGAAGCATGCAAAGTCTAAACATTTATCATGAGTAATAACTTGAAAATTAAAGCAATCATGCAATTTCAACAAGTTATTAGCATTTTATTCGAATTTATTGTTCCGGCAGGTGTGAATAAAATGATTCCAAGATCCTAAAATCATTGAAGAACTAAGCACAGTTTGTCGACTTAATCCTAAAACATCTTAGGTAAGCAAAAGCCTTTTGCTAATAGTCTAGAAACTATTCTTGGTTGATAGGTACGTCTAAGAACTTATTAGGTAAACCTATCGATTTTGCCACGACATAAAAGGACTCCTTACTTATATCGTTGAGTTTCACCAAAACTAACATGTACTCACAATTATTTGTGTACCTTGCCCCTTTAGGACCAATAAGTAACACCTCGCTGAGCGAAAACTATTACTAGATTGATGTAAAGGATATCCAAGCAAGTGTATATTTTGGCATGGCACCTTTTAACTCAATTTTTTAAGTTTGGAACTTAAGGCTCTTACTATGTTGGTTAGATTTTAAGTGAACTAAAATCCTTAATCATGCAACATAATCAAGCTTTTGATCTCATGCATTTTAAGACATATTTAAAAGCAATAAATAACTTAAAACATGCATAAGATAAATGTGATCTAGTATGGCCCGACTTCATCTTGAAGCTTTGACTTCAAAGTCTGTCTTGAAAATCTCCGTGGGAGGCACCATTTTCTTCAAATAGGATAAGCTATAACTAATTACAACTATTTGATGGTACGCAGACCATTTTTGAATTGAAAAATAACTTTGGTACTTTAGACCAATTACATTCAAATTAATGGTACGCAGACCATATTTTCTATCCTATTTGGGCCATACTAGTCACTTTATAACCTGCAAAACAGTACATATACAATATATACCATTCACCCATTCATTATCATGAATGGCCCACATAGCTGGTTAGTAAAACACATTATGCATCACGTAAACATTTGCAGCAATTAATCAAGGGCACCAATAATCTACCAATTATTCAGTCCTTATTAATTCTAATCAAGTTGTTTTAACCTTAAGGATTTGTAGACCTAATCAAGAGTTTTATGACTAAAAGGGCTCCCACTCAAACCAATAAATTCATATGCTTTACTAATTTTAAGCATAAAAATGTATTTCAAGTCTAACCGGAAACATACAAATTTAATTAAAATTTAAAGCTCATATAAATTTATAATTGAATCCAAAAGTTTAATTTAATTTCAGTCGTATTTAAATTAATTCATGATTTTAATTTTAGTAAAATAATTAGAATAAATAAAATTTATTATAATTACAATATTCAAAATTAAAATCCAAGAAAATAATTTAAATTATTAATTTTAAAATTAATTAAAATTACGTGAACTGAAAATTTCAAATTAAACATTCAAAACGATCTAATCGTAACGCAAACACCCTACGCATCGCACGCCCATGGGCCGCACGCACACAGCCATCGTTGGCCATGTGCGCGCAGCCCATGCGCTCGTCGCATAGCTGCTGCATTTTCCCATCGCAAGCCATCGCACAAGTGGTGCTCGCTGCGCGCGCGCCAGCGCTCGACGCACGCGAGCCATCGCTCGCAGTGCGCGCTCGCCAGCGCTCGCTGTGCGCGCGAGCCATTGCTCGCTGTGCGCGCGAGCCATCGCTCGCTGTGCGCGCGAGCCATCGCTCGCTGTGCGCGCGAGCCATCGCTCGCTGTGCGCGCGAGCCATCGCTCGCTGTGCGCGCGAGCCATCGCTCGCTGTGCGCGCGAGCCATCGCTCGCTGTGCGCGCGAGCCATCGCTCGTTGTGCGCGCGAGCCATCGCTCGCTAGGCGCGCGACATCGCTCGCTGTGCGCGCGAGCAACGCTGGGCGCAGCGCTCGTGGCACGCGAGCTTGCGCTCGCTGCGCGCGAGGCTGCGCGCTCTTGCGCGAGGCAGTGCGCGTTGTGGCGCAGCTCGCTTGCTGCCCACACGCGACTGCCTTGGCTTGCCTTTCGCCCATGCCCATTTGTTCATAGCTCGTGGCACACGACACAAGGCAGGGCTGCTGCCTTGTGCTCGTGCACTACGCCCTTGCTCATTGCATTCGTGCCGCACGGGCGACGAGCTCCCTTGCTCATCGTCGCATGCCCGCACTATACAACACCCCTTAAGGGTAACACGAAGCGTCCATTGCTTTGTGCGTGCAAGTTATATGAACGAATCGCATAAAAATTTAAAATTTATATTTAAAATTAATGACAAATTAATAAATAATATTAATTTCATAATTTTAGGGCGAAAAATCAAAAATTTATTATTCAATTGATTTCCGATTTACATGGATTCAAGTCTAGGTCATAAAAATTTAAAATTTATCATAAATTTACAATTTTTATGGTGGTTTTTAATCATAGGTTTCTAATTAAATTATAATTAATTATGAAAATCAAATTAATTCTAAATTATTCTAATTTTCAACAAATTAATCATAATTACAAATTAGATTGCATAAATAACAAGGCTAGGCATTCAAACTTGTTAAACATATACAGTAGGTCAATCAAAAATTCAAGATTTATCAACAAGAATCGCAAATATTTAATTTAACATCTTAAATTTACGAAATTTTGCATTCGAAAAACTAAAACCTTCGAAAAGTCATAGTTAGGCTTCGAATTTGAGAATTCTGGGTTCGGCAGAAAATTAGTGTTTTTGTCAAAATTTTAGAATGCCTTTTACATGCGGAATTGACACAAAAATCACTCGATTTGGATGAGTAACGAAGAAACTGCCGAAAAACTGCGTACGTATAATTAAATAAACGCAATTTGCAATTAATTAACAATTACGAAAATTAATCACCCCTTTTAATTCTTGCAAACTTGTAATATTTAACCATGTTTATGCAAATTAGATTATGAAAATAATAAGGGGCTTCTGATACCACTGTTAGGTTATGATTCATATGACAATTCATAAATCATGCGGAAACAACCATTAAGCCAGGAATGCATATTATTTACACATAATCATATAGCATAATTTAGATGCATACTCTTTGTTGCGTGCCTTCCCTAGCTGCGCCCGAACCGAACAAGAACAAGTCTTTAGGACTCCAAGTGTCGTCCCTCCGTAGATAGTCCACAGCACGTCCGGATCCGCCTTAAGATTGACCAACTAGAATCGCCCTTAAGGTACTAGAATTTTCGGCACTCTTAGGTAAGAAATATGGCTGAATTTTTCTTTCAAAACTCACTTTGAATACTTGAATTAATCTCGTTATAAATTGTGAACCCAGGCCACATATTTATAGGGGTATGGAAAGGGAATTGGAATCCTATTCAGATACAAATTAATTAAACCTAGAATCCTACAAGAACTCTAATTAATTAATTTATCTAATAGAATTAGGAATTTAATCATTAACCGAACTCTGCATGTTTTAGGAATCGTGCATGAACACAAACACTCACGCACACACACACGGCAGCCACGATGGGCCGCCCATGCGCGTGCGTGCGAGCAGCAGCCCACGCAGCGAGGCCTACGCGAGCTACAAGCCCACGTAGCTCCTGCGCGCGCTGCGCGCGCTGTGCGCGCTGCCTCGGCCTGCTGGGCCTGGCCTTGCGCTGGGCCTGGCGTGGCCTTGGCTGTTCGTGTGGCGCGCTTGGCTTGCTGGGCGATGGCCTGGCTTCGTGCTGGGCCCTCGTCCGGCAGGCCTCGTCCGATGCTTATTCGTACGATACGCTTCCGATTAAATTTCCGATTCCGGAATTCATTTCCGATACGAACAATATTTAATATTTCCGATTCCGGAATTAATTTCCGTTTCGAACAAATATTTAATATTTCCGTTTCCGGAATTATTTTCCGATTCCAATAATATTTCCGATTCTGACAATATTTCCGTTTCCGGCAATATTTCCGATTCTGGCAATATTTCCATTTCCGATAATATTTTCCGATACGTACCATGTTTCCGTTTCCGGCAACATCTACGACTTGGATAATATTTATATTTCCGATACGATCCATATTTCCGTTTCCGGTAATATCATCGTTTCCGGAGTATTCATTTCTTGCCTGTGACGATCTCAGCTCCCACTGAAACCAAGATCCGTCGATTCCGAATATTCATAGATGGAGTATTTAATGCCATTAAATACTTGATCCGTTTACGTACTATTTGTGTGACCCTACGGGTTCAGTCAAGAGTAAGCTGTGGATTAATATCATTAATTCCACTTGAACTGAAGCGGCCTCTAGCTAGGCATTCAGCTCACTTGATCTCACTGAATTATTAACTTGTTAATTAATACTGAACCGCATTTATTAGACTTATCATAGAATGCATACTTGGACCAAGGGCATTATTTCCTTCATCTATCAGGTTGATGGTATTATTGAATGCTGTGAAATTCGAAAAGAAATATGAATGATTGAGGAATGCAATGGAGTTGAGAATAGAAAATCGGCAAAATGACATGTCTACAGGACCAGGTAGTCTGAACTGAGTTTTCTAGGAGCTAGATTGTTTCTGATAAAGGCACACTTGGTGGCTTAATGTTATCCGCAAAATACGAGATTCACTAACTTAAAATATTAAGGATAAGTAACGAAGTTCTATGTCTGACGATGTATTCCTAGTCGCGTGATTTGACTCGAACCCCTGCAACGAACGCAGTTAACGAAGTTACTCAACGCAGAAGAAAGATCGGAGATCGAAATCAAAACGTATCGAATAATTAAAGTCAGCAACAAAGATTTCTGCAGCAAAGGAGCCATAGAAAATGAAAGTGAAATGTCTCTAATTATTCGCCCATGAACGATATGATGTATGAATGACTATGTTTTCTATGAATGATTATATTATGGTTAATCATGCTCGTGTGTTATATCAAATGATTATGAATGTTATGCTTATGTTGAATTTGAAATTTTCAATTTATGAATTTTGTCTCTATGATATGGATTATGTCTATGCTGGCATGATTGTACTGGTAATCTAATTGTTATACATGGATGCCGTCGTCGATGGAAGTTCTCCTGAGCTCAGAGTACGAGATTGTGAAAATAAATAACTTTTACAATTGTTTAAGTATTGCAATTTATAGATAAGTATTTATTTTCATTATATATACATATATTTTCAGAATTATAATTTTGCATTAAATGTTACTATTTTTGGTAGAAAATATTTTCAAACAAGATATCACAAAGTAAAATGGGAGCTTAGTCTATGCTAACAAGTTTGCCCCTTTTATGTTCTTTGCTCCTCGATCCTATTATATGAAATCAAGTGGAGATACGATAGACGATGGCGAAATGTAATTGACCTTAATGACGATTAAGGATCAATATATACTTTTTGCCCCTTTTGTATTCTTTACTCTTCGATTCTAGGTCTCGAGTTGAAGCGAAGTCCTAAAAGATGATGGCGGAATGAGGGCTAGACATTGTCGGGATTGAAATGAAATTGTGAGATCTTGGTTTTAAAATAAAACATCATACTTTTATTCGAGCGTTTTCAATTTTTCCACAAACATTTTATAAATATAATTTTCAAGTTTCGAGGACGAAACTTTTTCTAAGGGGGTAAGAATGTAATACCCCGAATTTTTAAAACTCGATTAATTATGCTTAATTATTTTTATTTGGCTTAAAATCGTTCTAAATCCTAAATTCGAACTTTATTTTAATAAACGAAGTTTTATTTCGCTTGAATTTTTAATATTGCTACCCAATTTATTTTTCAGTTTATAATTTAATTTCATATTTACGAGTTTAACGACCTTTTCAAATTTTAATTATTTTCGGATTTTTAGTAATTTCTAAACGTTCTTATTTTATTCGGAAACTAAATTTTATTTTTATAAAGAATTATTTCAAACTTGATTTTTAATTAAACATTCTATTAATTTCCTAAAATAGCACCAAGTTTCAGAAATTTGCCAAGCTGATTGAAATTACTAAAATACCCCTAGAGGACAAAATTGCAATTGCCTTGCCTTCCCTTTCTTGCTCTTCACGTATACAAGGAAGAGACCTCTTTCCCCTCTTCCCTAAAATCAGTCCCCATGCATAGCCAAGTCCAAATTTGCTTCTTTTTCTTCTTATTACAAATTCAACATTTCAGAATTGAATGACAATATCAAAAAACCAAATATTTGTTTCCCCTGCTTGTGCGAACCCCCACCACCATCAGTGGTTGCCGCCACTGAAACCACCACCACCACTGTTATAACCACCGACCAAAAACCCCTCAGAACCACCCTCAAACACCACTGTCCACCACCTTCAACCACCACACGCACTCCACCGTCTTCCCTGCTCCCTCTCCTCTTCACACTCCCCTGCGCCCGGGTTTCGCACCCCTTCCTTGCTTTTTCTCTCCTTCAAGCCCAACCGTCAGCACCACCGTGCTGCCGCGCTCCACCCTCCCTCTCCTCTGCGAGTTTCTCGTAACCCTAACCACCCAGAACCACCACCGCAACACCTCCCTTATTTCTCCCCCTTCTTCGCAGCCCACCCTTGCCTGCTCCCCTTTCTCTCTCCTTCGACGTGCCACTAGGGCCGCAAACCACCACACTCCGGCCACCTCACCACCTTTTAAACTCAGCCTCCACCCTCACCGTCGCCTTAAACGACACAACCCAGCCCAACCGCCCAGCTCACCCAAACTCCCCTGCTTTTTCCGCCCCTTTTTCGTCCTCCCTCTCCTTCGCGACGCGCCGCCCATCGGCCACCACCACCTCTGTCTCCCTACCGTCACGATCCGGCTCGGTCTCAAGCTGCTACGACACCTAGGCCGCCGCTCAGCCGAGCCCAGCCACCCCTGTTTCCCTTCCTCTCCTCCCCTGTTTCGCACCTCTCTCTTTTTGGTCGACTTCCAGAAACCCAAAACCAATCCTTGGAAACCTTGATTCTATTTTTCCTAAACCCATAATAAGTTGGGCTATTTCTTTGGGCCTTTTGGTGAGTTAAAAAGCAAATTATATTTTTAGATTTTCTAAGTTATCATTTTTATGTTTAATAATTCTTATTATATAATTATTTACTAATAAAACGAATTATTATTTTCAGGTTTAATTATCGATTTTACTAAAATAAATTACTAGCTTGCTTTAGCAAAATCGAATTTATATAATATTTTTATGTAAATTGATTTATGAAATTTATAAATATATTTCGATTAAAATTTCGTTTAATAATAATATTCTCATTAAAATTCGAAATTTATACTTTGTATTAAAATTTGTTAATTATGAATTCATTGCTTATAAAATTTATTATTTATAAAATATTGATTTCAGATTATTTATCGTTGTAGTACTAATTCAATAATTTAATATTCTGAAAGAAATTGGACTTGGAGTTCAGGAAGAACGATCCATCAGACGGGAAGTATAAAACTACGGTTGAGGTAACGGCTATTGCTAGTACCCGCAATCCCCTTATAAATATGATTTATGAAAATATGACGATATGATTGAATTTATGAATTAAATGTTTTGATGTGTTTTATGGATTGTGGGATGAAATATGATTTGATTGAATTATTTCCTATAATTTGATTTGATTGAGTTTTCTCATAAAATGATGTTTAAGCAATGCTATGAAAGAATTGATATTTTATTGATCCCAGGATCAAAATGACGTTTTATGAGTTAAATGAGTTATGTTATTTCAACTGAAATACAAGCCAAGGCTTAGTAAAAATACATAAAACATGATAAATGAAAGTGAAAGACATAGTTTGTCTGGCGGTATATAAACTACCATCTTCCTATCTACCGGTCATGCATGTACCACGGACACCTGTCCACCCATGGATTACGAGCCCAGGCTCCCATGGTTTATGAGCCCAGGCTCAAGGCCCAGGCCCAAGTTACGATGATGAGCCCAGGCTCTTATGGGCCCAGGCCCAGTGGAGAATTCCTTCACGGTTCGTACTTGCCGACAACTAGCTTGTTAATTAAAAGTTTATGAATGACGTTTTCATTAAAAGTTTATGAATGAATTTAATATGATGTTTTATTAAATGTTTTACTTATTCTGTTCTCCCTGTGTTATTAAATAAAATGAGTTGAAATAAATTTACGTTGCTAGGGTAGTCGTTACTGAGTCTTCGGCTCACCGTTTTGTTTTCCGTTTTAGGTATTGCGGGGAACGATGGACACGAGTAGTGGCGAGGAATTTCAATTTATTAATATTCACCTAGTTTATGCTTAATGCTTTGACAGTTTAATTAAAGACTTTTATTAGTTATGTACTTTTATTTTGGGAATATAAAGGATTACATATTTATTGGAGAATTTAATAGCTTATGATTGATGGTTTCCTTGTGATTCCCAAGAGGGAGTTACGGCAGGTAATGTCCCGACCCAATTAGGTTAATTCCGCTGCTAATTTTGCTTTAATAAGTGATTTAGAGGTCGGGGCGTTACATATATAATCCAAACTTGAAACGGAAATAATGTTTCTGGTGATACTAGAAACATAGTAACAGTTTTCTAGTTCCAGAACAAAACCACTAGGCAAAGAAATAAAATAAGATCCTACGGCTAATGCAGCAATCCGTGCTCCATTTCCCACACGTAGATCCATCTCACCTTTATCTAGCTTTCTACTTCTCCTTAGTCACTGCGAATTGGAACATAAGTGTGAGCCACAACCAGTATCTAATACCCAAGAAGTAGAATTAGCAAGATTACAATGTATAACATATATACCTGAAGTAGAAGCAACATTCCCGTTCTTCTCATCTTCCTTTTTCTTCAAGCAATCCCTCTTCCAATGCCCCTTCTTCTTGCAGTAGAAGTGTTCGGAGTTGGCAGGAGAACGAGTCACCCTCTTCTGTTTACCAGAACTGGTGCTGTTGGACTTGGATGAGGGCGCAACCTTGCCCTTACCCTTCTTGCCCTTATTGTTGCCTGATTTCTTGAAGTTATTGCCCTTACGCACCATAAGCATATCGTGCTCATTCTCTTGCTTGAGCGTCTTTTCAGCGGTTTTCAGCATACCGTGAAGCTGAGTAAGAGTTTTCTCCATGCTGTTCATGTTGTAATTCAACTTGAACTGATCATATCCACTATGAAGCGAATGGAGAATGATGTCAATAGCCAATTCATTTCAGAATCTAGAGCTCTCATGTTCTCAAAGAGTCCAATCATTTTAAGAATATGTGGGCTCACTGGTTCTCCTTTCTTGAGCTTAGTCTCAAGGATCAACCTCTGAGTCTCGAATCTTTCGATTCTGGCTTGGTCCTGAAACATGTTCTTCAACTCCGAGATGATTTGGTAAGAATCCGAGTTAATGAACGTTTTCTGAAGTTCAGGATTCATGGATGCAAGCATCACACATTTGACATCCCTGTTGGCCTGGATCCAACGATTAAGGGCAGCTTGAGTTACCTCCGGCCCAACCTCTTCCGGTAACTCTTCCTCAAGGACATATTCTTTTTCCTCATGCATAAGAACTATTTGCAAGTTCCTTTGCCAGTCGAGGAAATTGTTGCCATTCAACTTCTCTTTGTCGAGAATTGAACACAGGTTGAAAGTATTGTTATTGTTTGCGGCCATTTGATTACTACAATCGAAAAGAATTTGCAATGAATAATCATTCATAAACTTTAATAACTTTAAAACAAAAGCTAGCATGCAATTAATAAATCTATTAAACATTTCATTCATGCAAAAAGCAAAACATGGTCCAAAAAGAATGAAACGATTCCAAGACCCAAAAAGTCCTAAATCCTTAAGCAGCTTTGGCATGTCTTAAGTAGTTTAAGATTCTAGGTAAGCAAAACCTATTGCTAGTAATCTCCAAATTACTCTTGGTTAATAAATTAATACCATAATTTACCCCATTGCCACAACATAATGCCATTGTTGTTTGAGTTGAAACCACAATCAACGTGCTCCTTTGGATGCCTTACTACCTAAGTCAACTAAAATAGCACCTCGCTTTGGCGTAAACCTACTACCTTAGATCCTTAGATTTTTGTAAGTGCTTGATTTGGAAGGCAATTTTGAAACTCAATATTGCTTTGGACCTAGTTGTTTCTATGTTGGTTCGATTATTTAGTGAACTTAATCTAATCGAGTCATATGAAACAACCTATTCATGCAAAGCATACATACATTCATACATTCAAGCATAATATATATATATATATATATATATATATATATATATATATATATATATATATATATATATATATATATATATATATATATATATATATATATATATATATATATATATATATATATATATATATATCAAAGTGCAATGCATAAATAAATGGTGATCTAGTATGGCCCAAAACATCTTGTCTTGAAGCATCCAATCTTCATCACCTCCTTGTTAGCCTGACATCGTCTTGAATCTTCGTTCAAATGCTAACTTAAGGTTCTAAACTTAGAAATACTTGAAAATAATACATCAAAATTTCCATGGTACGCAGACCATACTTACAACTTTACATTCAAAGATAGAACGGTACGCAGACCGTATTTACCTATCCTAAATTGGCCATACTGGTCACTTGGAGTACCTGCATTACATAAAATATATATATTCTATGCATTCACCCATACGTGTTCTAAAACGAATGACCCATATAATTATGCAAGTATTTACGTGAATTAATTAAAATTCACGTTCACATAAACGCGTCCTAAAAGATTAATCAATTTCCAAATTATTAATCCTTAGACTTTATTCTAATTAAAATCGAATTTAATTAAAATAATGCGACCTACGAAAATAATTAAAATTAATTATTTCATTTTAATTTCATTTAGCGGCTCCCACTCAAACCAATAATTATTCCGGATAATTAATTGTGAAATATTAAATTAAAACTCGCGGCCCGGCCCAAGCAAATAAAATATTAAATTAAATATCCCGTTAGCCCGAATTAATGCAAATATGCGAAGCCCAACGAAATAAACAATTTTCAACGAAAAAGTCCAAGTGCATAGTTGGGCTAGGGTTGCGCCCAGCCCATTGCCCCTTGTGTGTGGCCTACGAGGCATACGAGCAATGCTCGCACACCCCACAGCTGAGCATGCGTGCCCACAGCGCTAGCTGCCCCTGCGCGCCCATCGTTGTGCCTATCGATGTGCTCCACGTCGCAGGCCTTGCGCCTTGCTTCGTCGCAGCACTCGCAAGCCAAAGCACAATCTTGCTTGCCCTTTCCTCGCCCAGGGCGCACGAGGCACGCAGCTCGCTTGCTGCTGCCCATGTCGCTGCGGCTCGGCACTCGTACAGCAGCCTGCATGGCTCGTCGAGCCATACGTCCACCACACATCGTGTTCGTGCCTTTGGTTCGTGCCTACGGACCAACTTAATTAAAAATGAATTTTAATTTCACGAACTTTGCATTAATTTTATTTTCAAAAAAAAGTTACGATTTTTATTTTCGAAAACAACGATTTTTAACGATTTAATAAACTTTAACGACAATCCAATTTCGTATAATTATTAAATCAAGGCTAACATTATTCAAATTTTTAAGAACGAACGAATCAACTTGAAAAATTTGAACTTTTAAATAATAAAATCCAGAACTTTAAATCGTTCTTTAACATTTAAATTTCAGATTTTAATAATTAGGTTTAAGTGCGATTAAAATTAACGAAACCATTCAAAATTTTAATCCAATAATTTTTAAAATTAGCCACTGACCCATGAAATTATATTCCCTTTCCCAATTAACCGAATTATTAAACCTAAATTATTTTAAAAAAACAATTAGGGTTCTAAATTCTACGAATTGGGGAAAGGAAAAGTTAGGGTTTATACTTATCGTAAAAATCTGTAAATTTTACCATAGATCAAGAATATACCCAGCAACAATGTGTCAAAATTTCAAGAAATTCCGAGTAGTTTAGGTTGACCTTTTAATTAAATTACTTTCCGACACTTTTAATTTTTATTAAAAAATTAACAAAAACGCCCAAAAAACGACACTTCGAGGCCTGTTTTTACAATTTCGTTCCCATGAGTTGATCTTAGAAAATTGTTTTCAATCCGATTGGAAAAATCGAAAAAGCGAATATTTTTGAAATCAGACCATATTACGCAATTCATCCAAAAATTCGTAATAAATCCGAAACATTCACAAAAAATTCCAAATTTTCGACAGATGCAAAAACAAATAAATCATGCTAAAACATGCTTTGAATACATAAGGATCATGATACCACTGTAGGGGAATACAGTTAAACATAATAACATGTGCGGAAACAATCCCCAAAGCTAGGAAGCATGTATAAAGCACAGATTAAGCATACTTACGTTTGAAGCGTGTTTTCCACAAATCTGTCAACGAACACGAACTTAGAACTCCACTTGTCGTTCCTCTACTTGGTTCACCGACACGATCAGATCCGTCTTGATTATCGTAGCTTAGACAATTGATCAATATAGTTTGCTTTTGGGAAGAACTCACTTTGGAGGCACAGAGAGAATTAGGGTTCTATGTGTCTCTAGGGTTTGAGTGTGTATGAATTGTTATGTTGGAAAAAGGGTTAGAAGGTTATTAACATAACCTTACTAACCCATCAAGCCACAAGGGGCAAGGCCGGCCAGCAAGCCCGCGCAAACGAGCAAAGCGCGCTGGGCCGTGGGCCTCGCTGCTGTTACTGTATCGTTGCTTCGGCACGCGCGCACACACGCACAGCTCGCTCGGCAATGGGCCAGCGCTGCCGTGTTGTTGCGGCCTTGCTTGCGTGCCCAGCGCCCATGGGCCTTGAGTGCTTCGCGCACTCGGCTCGTGGGCTGCTCCTCGTAGTCGCGACTTAATATCGTTCCGGATATTTATTTATCGTTTCGTATACGACGAATCACCGTCGTACGATACGATTTATTCGTGTCTCCCAGCTTACGAATATTCGCGATACGATATACAATTCCGATGCATGGTCGTATCGTATAATACGTTTTCCAACTAATTCCCAAAAAGCTATTAAATGAATTTCCGACTCATTTAATCCGGTGATTTGTTACGTTTCATTGGTGTAACCTTGTAGGTTCAGTCAAGAGTAAGATGTGAGCTTAATATTCATTAGAACTCACTGATCGAAAGCATTGCTCCAGCTAGCTGTTCCGATCACTTGATCTCACTGAATTAATTGTTCGCAATTAATCTGAACCTTGGTATTAGACTTAATGCACATTGGGTGAAGGAAATATTTCCTTCACTCAGCCCAACAATGCTCATGCTGTGTGTGGCCTACGAGGCACACAAGCATAAGCCCATGCCCCCGCAGCCAGCGCGCACACTTACCGCAGCTCGTCGGTGCCCGTGGCACTGCTGTTGTTGTTGTGCTCAGCGCTGAGCGCAAGGTAGGCAGCCTTGCCCATGCCTGCTCGCAGCCCGCAAGCCAAGGCTCGTTGCCTTGCTTGCTCTCCTCGCCCAGCGCGCGCGGCACGCAGCACGCTTGCTGCTGCCCGCGTTGTTGTGGCTCGGCAGTGGTGAGGCAGCCCGCATGGCTACGACGAGCCACACGGCCATACACACCCCTCGTGTTCGTGCCTTTGGTTCGTGCTTAAGGACCAACTTATTAAAAAAATTAATTTCACGAACAAATTTGCATTAAGTTATTTTTCAGAAAATTTACGATTTTTATTTTCGAAACATAACGACTTTATGATTTAATTAGTTTTTAACAACAATCCGATTTTGTTAAATTTATTAAATCTAGGCTAACTTTATTCAAATTTTAAGAACGAACAATTTCAACCAAAAATTTGAAGTTTTAAATAATCGAATCTAAAACTTTAAATCGTTCTAAACATTTAAATTTCAGATTTTTATCAAAATTTTAATCCAATAATTTTTAAAATCTGCCACTTTACATGAAATTATATTCCCTTTCCCAATTAACCAAATTTCGAGATCTAAATTATTTAAAATATCAATTAGCGATCAAAAAATTACGAATTTGGGGAAAGCAGAATTAGGGTTTATACTTAACAAAAATGGCCCAAAGTTTTACCATAATTTTAAAATATACCCAAAAGCATTGTGCCCAAAGTTTTACCATAGTTTAGGTCGACCAATTAATTGAAAAATCTTTCCGAATTTGTTAATTTTAATACGAAAATTAACAAAAACGCCCAAAAACACATACTTTGAGGCCTGTTTTTTCAATTCCGTTCTCATGAATTGATCTTAGAAGATCGTTTTCAATCAGATTAGGGTCAGAAAAGTCGAAAATACGAAAAGGTCAGAAAAGTCGAAAAGTTCAGAACTTATTATACGATTCATCCAATAATCCATAATAATTCGAAAAATTCAATAAAAAATCCAAAGTTCGACAATCAGCAAAAACAATAAATCATGCTAAAAACATGCTTTGAATACATAAGACTTTGATACAACTGTAGGGGAATACTTGTTAAACATACATAACATGTGCGGAACATCCCCAAAGCCAGGAAACATGTATAAAGCACAGATTAAGCATACTTACATTTGAAGTGTGTTTTCCCGAGTATAGTATCAACGAACACGAACAAAGAACTCCAATTATCGTTCCTCTATTTGGTTCACCGACACGTTCAGATCCTTCTTGATTATTGTAGCTTAGACAACGTACAAGATAGTTTGCTTTTCGGGATGAACAGTTTTTGAGAAGAGAGAAAAACTGAACTACGTAATTTAGAATTAGGTGTTACTGGAAAAACTGATTGTGTTGTGTGGGAAAAATATAACCTAAATTATATTTTAAGTGTAACCGGCCAAGACCAAGGGCCTTGACCGGCCACACAAACACGCACGCACAACCCATGCGCACAACACACACCGTAAGCCGAAGCCCACAGCGCAGACGAGCAGCATGGGCCGTGGGCCTTTGCTTTGCACGCTGCTGTTTTGCTGCGCCTTTGTGCGTGCTGCCGAGGCCCTTGCGGGGTGGCTTGCTTGCTGCGTTGCGAGCTCGCTTGCTCGCTGGGCCTTGCGCGCATGCGCGCTTGGCTCGACGGGCCGGCAGCTCCGATGCGGCTCGTATTCGCGACAAATGCCTTACGACTATTATTTATCTTATCGTATACGACGAATCACCGTCGTACGATGCGATTATTTGTTTCGCCCAGCTTACGAATATTCGCGATACGATATACGATTCCGACGCAAGGTCGTATCGTATAATACATTTTTCCAAACTAATTCCCGAAAAGCTATTAAATGAATTTCAGATTCATTTAGTCCAGTGGTCTGTTACATGTCATTGGTGTGACCTTATAGTTTCAGTCAAGAGTAAGTTGTGAGCCTAATATAGATTAGAACTCACTGATCGGAAGCATTGCTCCATCTAGCTGTTCCGATCACTTGATCTTACTGAATTAATTGTTTGCAATTAATCTGAACATTGGTATTAGACTTAATGCACCTTGGGTGAAGGACATATTTCCTTCAAGAACTCCAATTGTCGTTCCTCTATTTGGTTCACCGACACGTTCAAATCCGCCTTGATTATTGTAGCTTAGATAACGTACAAGATAGTTTGCTTTTCGGGATGAACAGTTTTTCGTAGAGAGCAAAAACTGAACTACGTACTTTTGGAATTAGGTTTAGCTTACTGGAAAAACTGATTTTGTTGTGTGGAAAATAATATAACCTAATGTTATATTAAGTGGAACCGACCAAGACCAAAGGCCTTGACCGGCCACACACCACACACGCACGCACAGCCCATGCGCACAACACACACCGCAGACCGAACCCCACAGCGCAGCCGAGCAGCATGGGCTGTGGGCCTTTGCTTTGCTTGCTGATGTGTTGCTGCGCCTTTATGTGCGCTGCCGTGGCTAGGTGGGCGATCCTGCTTGCTGGGTTGCGAGCTCGCTGGGTTGTTGGGCCTTGCGCGCATGCGCGCTTGGCTCGACGGGCCGGCAGCTCCGATGCGGCTCATATTGACGACGAACGCCTTACGGCTACTATTTATCTTATCGTACACGACGAATCACCGTCGTACGATACGATTATTCGTTTCTCCAAGCTTACGAATATTCACGATACGATATACGATTCCGATGCAAGGTCGTATCGTATAATACGTTTTTCCAAACTAATTCCCGGAAGGCTATTAAATGAATTTCCGATTCATTTAATCCGGTGATCTGTTACATGTCATTGGTGTGACCTTATAGGTTCAGTCAAGATTAAGTTGCGAGCCTAATGTAGATTAGAACTCACTGATCGGAAGCATTCCTCCAGCTAGGTGTTCTGATCACTTGATCTTACTGAATTAATTGTTCGCAATTAATCTGAACCTTGGTATTAGACTTAATGCACCTTGGGTTGAAGGACATATTTCCTTCAGTCTCCCACTTGTCATTCAGACATGTGTGCATTCATATTCCTTTGTCGCTTAGTGTTACTTGCTGAACATAAGGTAAGATCCAAGCCATCCTGATTAGGTCCAGAAGTGTTTCTCGGATTACAGAGCTCAACTGTTTAACTTTTATAGAAGGTTAAGCCTTATCCATTCTGAGCACGGCCATGCATTTTCATCGTATCTAACTCTCCGAGAGGCCTTGTTACACAACAACACCATATCCTATCAAAGATAGGAGGACAATTCATTCTTGCAATCTATGAACACTCACTTTGATTCATAGTACGCCCAATAACTGCTTTTATAGCCTTCTTTTACGGTGCGACATTTAGCTAGCATTAGAGCGAACTAATTCTCAAACGAGCAGACATAATCACTGATGTTCTGAGGAATGGTTCGAATCACCATTAATGAGAACTTCTTATGACATGACTTTAATATCTAAAAGTGTTCTCATGGTCAATCCGATACAAGATCCAATAAGTATCTATGCAAAATATTCTGACATCCAGTCAATCTAGTTCAAGAAACCGAACTACAAATCTATTTGCAATCTAATCTTCATTAGTCATTGGTCATCCACCTTTCAATGACCTGGATTAGGGATCCTTTGCGACTTCAATATTCAAGTTCACTTATGGGTGTTTCTTTGTCGAAGAATCCATCTTGACATCCCATTTGAATTTTTTGAATCACATGGACTTATCATTTAATACTAAACCAAGATTAAATGATATATGAAATGTAATTTCATAAATGATAAATGTTTAAACCAAATACTTACCAATTTGTGGGCCTCTAACTCAAAATCAAGCATTTAATGTTTTACAGATACGGGCCTTTCACCCAATACTTAAAACATTCATGGAACTCAAACTTGATTCCATTTCTGCATATGACTGTTGTGTCTCATTCAATGCAAACGTTTAGTTTATTATACTCTGCTATTCTTAGCATCCTATCTATCGAAAGCCTTTAGATGTAAGATGAAAAGATCTTTGAATATGTTTATAGAATGATCTAGTCTTTCATTGCTCTTAGAATAATTCTCGTATTCAAAATAGAAAATTATCCAGATAGCAGACTTGTGATCAACCTGAGTTCATTGAAGAACTCCCACTAGAAACAATTCCCTTTCATTTCTTCTTAGGTAATAATGAATTCATTTCAATTATGTAGAATTCCAAATGATGCCATCCTTTTGGAATACTCCAACCAGTTCACAAAGATGTGGGAGATACATCTTTCAACTGAGAACTTGGAAAATAATCATTGATTCAGTTTCCCATGCATAACATATGGTTTAGAACCTATGTTACCACCTTTTAATCACGACGCCTAATTGCCCGTGTATGTTTGTGGTTTTCCTAACAACAATATTCAACTTTTTCTTAGGAAAATGTATGTAGCATCAAAAAACTTTAGTTCATCTTCACTTCCTCTTATCAAGTGCTCATCCTACGTATCCAAATGTATTTGATGTTCTTGATATTGTTCTAATGATCTTTGATCTAGATCAATAGAGATTGGTATAAACTCGTCACGATCCAATGTTCACGAGTTATCTTGGCGATCTATATATCACATCATACATGATTGATTCTAATGCAAAAACCATTCGCATTTTAAAATCTGTCCATGTAACTTTTAGCTTTATTCTGTTTCAAGAGATACTGAATCTTGCTAAAATCTTGGCATTGCCATGTGATATAAGGTGAAGGAACCTCTTCAAGGTCCTTCATGCTTAACTTTAGTGATAACAGCCTAGCTTTATACTTAGTTAAAGCATTCATTACTTAGACTTACTCATATGGGTTGAGAGTCTCTTTTGAGTCTCTCAATTGTGTTTGATTTAGTAATTACTTTTACAGAATCCAAACAACGCTTTAGATCCTATCCAATATATCTTTAACCCAGTATGTTCTAAGTTTCGCCATGTTTCTAATATTGACAAATACTTTCAAATCCAACCATTTAGAAATTGAATGTCATTTTCAATAGAGAGATATGTATCTCATATATAGAACCAATAAACATGACTTAGCTCCCAATAAACTCCTAATCTACAAGATGATCCATATTTTCATAAAGCTATGATTGCTCAATAGCCTTTTGAAAATATGTTCCAATTCCCACTTGCATGCTTTAATCTACGAATAGACTTCTTAAGCTTGCTCTTTTACCTAGTATCCAAAACTTTTACATTGTGTGATGTACACAATTCCTTTCTACAAGTCCAACTGAGGAAGGTGTTTCATTTTCCAATTGCCATATTGCCATATGCAATGATTGCTAGATTTATCCAAAATAGTTCAAGCATTCCGACTTGGTGAAAAAGATTTCAACATTATCAACGTCGTGAAGTTGTTTATAATCTTTAACCACCAATCTAGCTTTTCTTTTGTATGTGTATACAATATCATCTTTGTATGTTTTGAAAACATATGTGCAACCAATGGGAGTGAAACCTTTATGCAAATCAACCATGTATGTTTAGAAAAACATGTTTGCAATTAATGGGAGTGAACCCTTTATGAAAATCAACCAAATCATAGATTTGATTCTTTAAAATGAAGATACTTCGGATAAAATGGCCTCAAACCATTTTGTATAGCCTCGAACCATACTTATGTTTCTGATGGCCTCAAACCATACTTGGGAATTTTTAATTCGTCGTAGCTAACCAGTAACTCGTATGTTCTTGAAGCACTTCCAAAGTCTTCATAGTTTTCATTCCTCAAGATATCTATGTATCTATCTTGGTTGAATTCTATTCCTTATACGATTTACCTAGGTATTGAACATCAAACGTTAGTGTCTATAAAGACATTACTCAAGTCCTTTGAGTATTAGGATTCTCTTGAAGCACTTCCAAAGTCTTCCTGAAGCTCTTCCAAAGGCTTCTAAGTACGGAGCTTTTTCAAAGACTCCTAAGTATCCTACATTTGTTTGTTGCTTGACTCGAAGTTCTTTTGAGGCTACTTCGAGGTGATTTTTCTCCCACTTGCCTTTTTGGAAATATGATGGTTTCCTAAAATACATTATCTGTAGAATCAATACCTTTTGTTTCTATGAGTCGCTCAAAAAGAAACATATATCTATTCTTGAGTTTGTTTGATGTAAACACTAACTCCCATTGGGTTTGTGTAATACCTCGTATTTTTCTATAATTATAAATATATTTTATTATATTTATAAAGCATTTCGTTGTATTTTTTATAAATTAATTTCATTTAATGAGAATTAAATGCGCTTTTTATTTTTAATTAACTAAATATTAATTATTTCGAAAACTGTATTTTTATTAAATAAATTCAATGAATTTATTTAATCGGGAATGTTTGGGTCGTATTTCAAAAACGAATTTAATTTAATTAAGGCCCAGTCATTTGCCATAATCAAACCCAACAAAAGCTTGCAAAGATTAAATTCAACTAAGCCCAAAAAGCAAGCCCAACCTTAAACCCTAATACCTAACCCATGAAGGGATGAGAACCTATAAATACCCCTCCCCTTCATGAGATCCCCTAACTTAAAAATTCTGAATTTTGCTCTCCTCTCTTACCTCTCCTCTTCGTCCGGCCCTTTCTTGAGCCACAAGGCACGAGCCGTGCCCTTGTGCTCGTGCCCAGCCGCGCCTCACGCGCACCCCTCTCTCTCCCTCTCGTCGCGTCGCAGCCCCGCAACGCCCAGCACTCGTGCACGAGGCCGCTGCTGCTGCTGCTTGTTGTGCGCACTCGCATGCTCGTCCCTTGCTCGCCCTCGTCCCGCGTCGCGTCGCAGCACAACAGCAGTGTTGTGTGTGCGCACGCTGTGTCTCGCCTGTGCCCAGCACCTCTCGTCTGCCCTTGCGCGCACGCTGTGCCGCGTGTGTGTGCCTTGTTGTGCCCAGCGCCCTCGTCACCCCTCGCCTGCCCTTGCGCGCGCACCTCTGCTGCTTGCGGTGTGTGTTGCGTGTGTTGTTGTTGCGTTGTTTGTGCGACACACACGCACACAACACGAATAATTGTTGTGTGTGTGTGTGTTTCCAATTGGAAAGATCAAATTTTGTTTTCAAAAATATTAATTTTCAGTTTTAAATTGATTTAAGTATTGTGATTTAATTTAATTATTGGATTGTTTGGATTAATTAAAACGGTTATGAACACCGTATTGGGTTAGTATTGTGTTTTAATTAAAGAGATTGGTTTTGATGATTTAAATTATGATTTTCTAATAAGTTTATAAAGTGTTGATTTTTGAAGTCAAAACATGTTTTCGGATTAAACCATTGTTAGAGTTTCGGTTTCAAATCGATTTAGCGATTGATTCACATAATTTAATGACAATTTAAATTATGGGAATCAACCTAAATTTTCAGATTGGTTATAAGCTTTAAAAAGTTGGTTTAAAAGGTTTTAAAGCGAAAAAGTCAATGTTTTTATGCTAGGACTTGAGTTGACTATTTGAGACTATTAAATTACCAATTAATGAATGAATTTTAATTAAACCAAGGGTTTTAGTTTCTTAAATAGTTGCTGGAAATTTAGTGAACATGGATAATAATTTAGTTCTCTTATTTTGTTTTATAGGAGTTGATTTCTAGTGAGTCGTGATTCGCACAGTGGCCCCATACTTAGGTATTCCAGGTACGTACAAGACTAGGGTGACCACCCATCCCTTGAGGACTTTGTGAAGTGTATTGAATGCGAATCATGTGAACTTATATGCTATGAATTCATGTTTGATGATCGGGAATGATTATGTTGTTATGAATTCATGTTTAAGGTTGAGAACGAGCATGTTATTATTATTGTTGAATCTATATGAACGAGCATGTTATGTATTGAATTATGCTTTTTAGATTCTATTGAAGTATCATGTTATGGACTTTTATAATCGTTGAATTATGTCAAGCATGTTGTTCAAGTTGGTTTGCATGTATGAGTAGTGCGCATGCAAGTTGTTATTATTATTATGCTATAGTACAGGATGTCTAGCATAATTATTGAGCCACTCGAATATTTCCAGTGAGCAATATATATTCTACCAAAGGGGTAGAATATGTTAGAGAATCTATGTGAATTGAATTAAGGACAATTTGTGCTAAGGGCACACCCCGCTTGTTAATAGGCAATGTCGGATTATCTCAAACAGTGTTTTTGAGAAGGAACAATGGGAGTAATTTCACTTGAGTCTTGTTTGATCACAAGTCCTAAAGAATTAAAATAATGAAGTGTCATTGTTGAATTGTTGAATTGTTCAATTGTTTGTATGTTGTGTCTTGAGTCGCCTTGAACATAATATACTAATTAACGTAAAGTGTAACCCAAAGAGCTTCAAAACTCTTGGAACATATATACCTTGAGTATGAACAATGGGGGGAGTATTGCCGGAAAACTTGTACTCCTAGAATGATACAAGACGTTGTTTCATTCTCTTTTATGCCGTTGTGCATTGGAATTCCTGTCGGTATGGCCCGACTGTCGGTAGTAGCCCGACTTATTTTAGTGTATGGTTGGCTCCCATCACCCTTTCTTTCCTTTTGAGGATACTTTACTTTACCCGTTCGAAGGTACTTTTATTAATCTGTGAGTCAAGAGTCGTGTCAAGTGTCGTGTCTTGTCTCCATGTTTGTTTTTTTTATTACATGGCTTTTGCATGTCAATTATTTAAATTGTCGAGTGAAGCATGTTAGGATAGAATGTTATTCTAGCTTGTTCGTACTCAGCTTTTGCTGACTTCGTGCTTCATGCCTTCTGGTCATGGCCTTCGCCTTAATGACCCTATGATGATCCATCAATTGCATTGCGTTGTTTAGGGAGTAGATTTTCAATAAAGCAGGTTTGTAGAGATAACTTGCGGGAGAAATTATCATGGGATTCGAGTTGAGAGTTTTATGCTTCCGTAATTTATAAACTCTATTTCTATTTATAGTCATGACTAATACTACTATTTTCAGTTAATGGATTTCAAATGGTTTGTTTTAGTTTGGGCCTCAACGGTTCCAACTTGTTTTAATGACCATTAACTATTTATTTAATGTGTTTTGAAAGTTAGTTATTTCCGCTGCGTAATTCTGGTAAATAGCCTTAGCGATTATCACGATGGCGGTAATATCTTGGTAATTCCTGTGTTTTAAGTTGGAAAATGTTTTATAAAAGGCAAGGAATTATTAGGGTGTTACAAAGTGGTATACTAAGAGCTTAGTTCAGTCATTCTTTGTAGTAAGTAATATTACAAAGTGGTATTTGCAGAGCTCTAGTTTGAGAGCTACTTTGCATTAATTAATAGTGCAAAGTGGTAACTCCTTAAACTACGATTGCGGAACTTTAGGATTTTCGAAAACTATTTTCCTAAAGTCAAAACGTTATTTATGAGTACTCAAAATTTTGAAAAGCCAAATACCAATTATTTCTAGTATTTGAAAATTATTTTAAATTTCGAATTATTTTTCGAATTTTCGAAATATTTTCGGACTTTTCAAAAAAAATAAAAAATTATTAATTTTATTTTCGGATTTTTCCGAATTTTAAAATAAAAATAAAATAATAATATTAAATTCTTTCGAAAATTCAGAATTAATTATTTAATTATTTATTTAATTCTTTTAAATTATTTTTGAAAATAATCGAATTAATTAAATTATTCGAGTAATTATTTAAAATTTTCGATTTTAATTTCTAATAAATTCGCGTATATTTGAAGTTATTTATTTAAATTAATTTCGAAATTTTTTAATTCTTTTCTATGTGAGGAATGGGTAGAATAAGAAGGGTTAATTAGTCTAAGTATGTGTTGTCTAGGTATGCCTTTCTAATCAAGTGTTTATATGATTATGCCTTGATGTTGTGATCTTTTAAAGTTTGATCATGTTTTGTTTGCTTTATGTGATTAATTGCATCACGAATCATGATTAAGCATGTACTTGTGCATTGAAAATTGTATGGCTCAACGAACTTACTTTGTTTTGGAACACTTTTAGTAAGACTTTGTAGTTGTTAACTTTCAGGATTAAGATGTTGATTTCAAAGTACGCAAATCTAGGAAACCTAGAGAAGCTAGACTGTGAGACCCCACACATTTATGTCAAGAAGATTGAGTTTGCCTGCAATTACTTTGCTTCAGTGAAGAACCTACCTGAATTGAGAAAGAAAGATGTTATGGCAGGGATGGTTATTCATTGCTTACCTTCCAAGAACCCATCCATAGAGCTTAAGAACCGATTTCGGGATATGCATATGGAAAATGGTATTCCTAATTACTACAAGTATGGTACTCCAGATGGTAGATGGAGATATGATTTGGAGATTATGACTACAGTTATAGAGTTAGCGGAGGAATGTTTTGTGGATGCACTACTACAAAAACACCCTATAGAGTCGGCCTTTTCGAGTCGCCTCAAAAAAATAGGCGACAAATAAGCTTTCAGAGTCGCCTGTTATAGAGTAGGCGACTCATAAGGTTGCATAAATCAAAATAAAAAACCAAATAAAATGCTTACGTGTCGCCTGCAACTTATCAGGTGACACATAAGCTTTTAGAGTCGCCTTTTATAGAGTAGGCGACTCGAAAAGTAAAAGTTTTCGAGTCCCCCACACCATCAAATGGGACGTGTATACTTTATGTGTCGCCTGTATATTGCAGGGGACGTATATAGTTTACGTGTTGCCTCTTACATTGTAGGCGACACTATAGAATTGACCTTATATGTCGCATTTTGTTTATAGGCGACTCCTTAGATCGATATAAATAACTTTTATATTAAATTTCCACCCCAAAGAGAGTATTGAGGGGTTAATTTTAAAAAAGTAATATATAAAAAATACTTAATTTATTACTTCCTTGAAAAAACAGAAATCTCTTCATCAAGTCTTAGAAAAATCGAAAGCACTCCATCAACCCTCACGAAATTGATGATAGGTTATGATACATATGACAAAACATAAATCATGCGGAAAAACCATAAAGCCAGGAAAGCATATTATTTACACATAATCATTTAGCATAGTTTAGGTGCATACACTTTGTTGCGTGCCCTCCCTAGCTGTGCCCGAACCGAACAAGAACAAGTCTTTAGGACTCCAAGTGTCGTCCCTCCGTAGATAGTCCATAGCACGTCCGGATCCGCCTTAAGCTTGACCAACTAGAATCGCCCTTAAGGTAGTATAGATTTTCGGCTGGTTAGGGGCAAGAGAGTGGCTGATTTTTCTTCAAAATCTTACCTTTAGAATACTTCAATTGTGTCTCTAAATAATGACCTAGGCACTTATTTATAGAGGTATGGAAAGGGAACTGGAATCCTACTAGGATACGAATTAATTAAACTAGAATCCTATTAGAACTCTAACTAATTAATTTATCCTTTTAGGATTAGGAATTTAATCATATATCAAATCCTAATAGTTTTAGGATTCGTGTATGAACACAAACACACACACACACGGCAGCCCACGAGGGGCGCCTATGCGCGCGCGGCCTGCGAGCTCGCAGCCCATGCCACGAGGCCCACACGCTGCTGTGGCCTTGGCGCGCGCTGGGCCTGCCTTGCGGTGGGCCTGGGCGCTGCCTTGGCTTGGGGAGTTTGTGGCGCGCTGGCTTGTTGGGCGATGGCCCGGCTTCGTGCTGGGCCTTCGTCCGGCAGGCCTCGTCCGATGCTTATTCGTACGATGCGCTTCCGATTAAATTCCCGATTCCGGAATTTATTTCCGATACGAACAATATTTAATATTTCCGATTCCGGAATTAATTTCCGTTTCGAACAAATATTTTAATATTTCCGTTTCCGGAATTATTTTTCGATTCCGATAATATTTCCGATTCTGACAATATTTCCGTTTCCGGCAATATTTCGGATTCCGGCAATATTTCCATTTCCATCAATATTTTCCGATACGTACCATGTTTCCGTTTCCGGAAACATCTACGACTTGGATAATATTTATATTTCCGATACGATCCATATTTCCGTTTCCGGCAATATCATCGTTTCCGGAGTATTCATTTCTTGCTTGTGACGATCTCAGCTCCCACTGAAACCAAGATCCGTCGATTCCGAATATTCATAGATGGAGTATTTAATGCCATTAAATACTTGATCCGTTTACGTACTATTTTGTGTGACCCTACGGGTTCAGTCAAGAGTAAGCTGTGGATTAATATCATTAATTCCACTTGAACTGAAGCGGCCTCTAGCTAGGCATTCAGCTCACTTGATCTCACTGAATTATTAACTTGATAATTAATACTGAACCGCATTTATTAGACTTAACATAGAATGCATACTTGGACCAAGGGCATTATTTTCTTCAATTGAAACCTGCAACATCACACTGAAGAAACCGAAACCCTCCATCTACGAAATTGAAACCTTCTTCTCCATGTTATTTCACCCAATACAATCCAAGCCAAACTCTACAGCGTCTCTCCTTTCCCCGATTAGTGTTGTGCGCGATGTGCTCTTATCTCTTCTCCCTCTGTGGTGGTTGCGCCTGATTCCGCGGCTCTCTTCTCTCATCCTCTCCGGCGTGCCCTCGGTGGTTGCCACGTTGTCGAGCTGAGGTGAGCCGCCGTTCAATTTAGAAGATCTGGTACCTTCTCTGTCTCTGCCGCCTTCGCTGACTTCAACTTTCAGACCTTGTCTATTAGCTTTAAACTAATAGACCCTAATTTTATGGTAATTGTTCCTTATTGTTGTTAATTAGTTGCGTTGATTTTGCGCGTTAAGGGTTTTCTTGGGTGATATTGGGTTGTTGAATGTGTGTTTAGTCGGACATATGTGGAATCGTATGATTGAAATGGATTAGTTGTTAGTTCAATTGATGTTATTTGTTAGTTCAACAAGATCAGTTTGTAGTCTGTTCTGCGTCGCAAATGATTATTGATGGAGTCTGATCTGCATTAAGTCTTGATTTTCCTTGGTTTATTGATGAAGTGAAAATTATTACTCCGTATGATTGTAAGAAATTTGGGGCTTGGATTTTGTGTGGTATGTTATTTTGTTTGATTGAGTATGTATGCTTAAATTAGACTATAGTAATTGAGATAGTATTGGAAATGTCTTGATATTTTGCCAGTCTTAAGAATTTGGATATTTTTGTGGAGTGAGCACAGGGGACGATATATTTTTTAGTTAGTATGTTGGGTGCAGGGGTTGGTCTCGTATGTGTCCGGGACTATTAGCCGGCGAGGGCTTGCAGCGAGTGCACGTGTGCAAGGCCGTAGGGGGTTGGTCGTTTAGTAAGAGGTTGTTGGGTAGGTTTCTTGGAGTTGTCGCCACTGGTAGCAGTGTCGTTGTGAGAGTGTAGGTTCACTAACACATGAAATTCTTGGATTGTTAGTTAGTTTCTTAAGTGACTTTTTAAATCAGAAATGGCAGGAATTGGATTGTTGTTGATTGTTTTCTTGGATGGGACACTGATTTTTTAGTTTGATTGTGGGGTTTTGTCCTTTTGGTTAATTGCTAGCTGTTGACTTGTTTAATATTTAGTGTAGGTTCATACATAATTGATTTCTGGGGTTGCCTTGTTCTAACTTTTAGACTCAATGTCCTGATGCGAAATATGGGAAGTGTGTCTATATTCTTCCTATTGTTGATACCATTGAGGGTATCATTGGAAATTTGTTTGATGCATACCTGAAACGTATGTTTCCATTTTCCATAGCATTAAAAAATTTGTACTTCGTAGTACTGAAGTTCTAGATGTGTGAATGATATTATCATATATAAAACGCTGTTAAAATTGCAATATTATTTTGATTTTCTGCATTTATTGGGTAGTGCCACAGGCATTGAGGAATCAGATGCAAGAAGCAGGATGAAAAATGCGTCGTTCGCACAGGCATTGAAGAATGACAAAGTTGTCTACTTTTTTTGTGGTTGTAACTTACAAGTCATTGAATCTTTCTGCTTTCCAGTGTTTTCACATTGTTGACATATATTTCTTGATATTTTGGAATAATTGTTACCTGATTAACATTCAACAGTTTTCCTTCTGTATCTTCAGATGTTGCAGATGGTAGAATTTCATGCACAAGCTGCTACTTCTGCTAAACCTCCTGAAAAATCGCTAAAAATTAGAAAGCAGAAATTGCTTTCTTTCTTGCAAGGTAATTGACACTTGTCTGATACTTGTACAATTTACTACGGGATGGAGATCGTATCCATATTGATTAATACAGAGTCTCACTGTATTGTTGTTGCGTTTACAGAACAATATGAGTCTGTTTATGCTAAATGGACAACCGAAAGATGTGTTGTATGTCGATGGGTTGAGGATTGGGATTACAACAAGATTATTATTTGCAATAGGTACTTTGTCTGAAATTTACTTGCTTGTGAGTCGTGTACATTTTCCTGCAATGTTATGGTTGGGTTGTGGACATTTTAGCATTTTGAATGGAACCAGGATTTTTTTTATCAGGGGGCCGCTTTTTTTTAATCTTGACCATGTCCATAATATATATTCTACTGAAAATTTGTCTGCGTGTAATAATAGTACGTTGATTATTTAATTCACGATAATATTATATTCTTTTGAATCTTTCACCGTACAAAAAATGCAATACTATTAGGTTATAAAATTTTCAAAACTTGCAACAGATAAGGCCATATAAACAATCATTACAAATGAGACAATATAACTTCTGTACAAAATAGAGAAAAATTAAAATTCTACAAGTAAGAAATATTATATCTCTAAGAAGTTTATATTGTTTCGCATAACTAATGTTTTTGTATATTATTTGAGAGAAATTATTGTTTTTATATAAATTTTAATAATGATTGTACAAAGAATATAAAACATTCCATTGTTTAAATAATAAAAAAGACAAATTAATAATGGTACATAAAAAGTAGCTGAAGAAATCAAGAAAAGAAGTAAATAGGGTAGCTGGCTCTAAGTTGTAATGAGATGTAAAAATGTAAGAGAGGTTTTTGGAAAAGACTGTTGCGAGAAATGTGTGCTTCTGAATTTGCCAACTACTATGTATTTTGGGTGGAATGGGAATAACCTGCTCGGTTGTCGGCTTGGTAGTTGTAATGAAAATTATTGCATGCTTATTGTGCCTTACAATCTCTTTGCTGACCTTTAGCCAAAGATACACTATACTGGACTGTCAAGCTTTTTCACTTATTGTAGACAAGGGAAAATTTGACTGTGGATCTCTTCCCTTTTTAATGGATAAGAGGCAGTTTAATGTTTTCTTGGTGTATGCTTGTAGTTTTAAAGTTAATGGATATAAATAGTAATCAAGCGTTAGCATTCCATGCATATAAATATTTTCCTTGATCTGACTTTGTATGCCTTTACTCATTCCCTTCTTGGGTATACATTTGTTTTGTCTGAATTCACTTTAGCACCAACCATATAATCGTGAATTTGGTATTTGGAATTACTTTTGAGTTTTGGGTTGGAAATGTGATTGAATTTAGTGTGAACACTGAAGTTAAATAAATTTGGAGCTAGTCGGTGTTGGAGGTATGTATTTAATTTTTCTTCAGATTTCAGTAATGAGAATTAAACTATCGTGATTGTGTAAAGTGCTAGTTTGAACTATAGAAGTTTTGTGAATAAGGTCTTGCGTGTGACTAGTTTGTTGTTTAGATGGCTCTTTCGTTTGTGTTTTCTCGTTGCTTGCTGTATGGGATAGAGGAAATTCTTCTTCTTGTAAGTGTATCTTCTTAGTTGTACTTTGGTGTTGTTTGCTGGAAGTGGAAATAACTTATTTGCAATTATCAGGTTCATCCAGATTGAGTGTTGTTGTAAAAGTGAGGGCATCTAGGTTATCAGACCAGGCCTTGACTTCTCTTTAATTGATATATGTAGATTTTTCTTTTTCTTTTTTTCTTTTTCTTTTTAATGTTTAGCAAGGACTTGGGATTACAAATATTACTCCAAATTTTCGTTGAAGCATGGAATGACAGATATATTACATACATGGTATTAGACTGAAGCTTTCTTTTGTGGGATAAGTAATTGACATGTCTTGGTAACTTGGTAACATGTGTGCAACTTCTACCTTGGAAGCTCATCTTTAAATTGGCAAACAGACTTTCTTAGAAACAATTACGGAGGCATACATCCTTTCAATTTAATAGAGAAGCCACATACATGAAAGATATTCCTATCTATTATAGTATTCTAAAGTGTCCACTGTCAAGTTCTATCATCTTCGACTTTCCTTTTCTTGTTTAAGGGGGTTCTGTCTTAATTGAGACACTTATATTAATGCATCAGAAAGTAACATACCCCCCTCCCCCTTAATTTAACAAGAGCACTACAAGGATCTCAAGGCCAAGTCATTGTATCAGAATCTGAATCGACTGCATAACTTTTGGTCCTGTTGTGTGTAAATGCAATCTTGGAGTGAATATAAGTAGTTATATGAGCTGATATTTGATGAATACTAGGGTTGGAAGGGTGTTGGAGTTGTTGCTTCATCACGTAAGCTAATAGGAGCTACCGATCCTCTTTAGGCTGAACTTGGAACTATCAGAGGGGATCTTATTGTTCAAACGAGGAGGTTGGTCTCTTAGCCTTTCAACTAAATTTCCATGATGTCTAAAGTTGTAAAATCATGTTGCGGTCTCAGAGATTGTTAGCTATGCACTATTCTGAATTCTATTTAATACTTGCTGGAATGTGGTTCATGGAAGTGATAGCCCTGAAAATGGCAAGCGTGAAATAGGTTAGAATTCTATTTTTTATTTATACTTGGTATTTTCTGTGAATTAATTTCATGGCCATAATGTTTGGTAAATGGGTATAAGTTAATTAGCTGCTAAGGTGATTTTGTGGCTAGTCAAATGCGAAATATATCCGAGACATCTGTTTTTTTGGTATGTTGCAAACTGGGCATGTCTAAGATGTCACCTGAAATCCAATGAATGGATAGGGGTCCGAAAGCTACTAAATTCTGCTTAAATCAATTAATTTCTGAGAAAAGGTTGAGCAAACTTGGTGGCAATTGCCTCTCTAAGCTATCTCCTAGTCAATTACTGGTTATGGTGCTTTGTAGCTGCATATATCTTGACCTCCAAAGTTTTTAGTAATGGGATTGATATGAGGGTACTTTATCTATTTAATAAAAGTAGAGACTGGTAATATTTCCTGGCAGGGAAACCATACTAGCCCCTTAACTCACTTCTGCAACTGTTGATGAGTTTTATATGCACTGCAATAGTTCTTTGAAAATTTTGTGTACTCTGAAATATAAATATGTCTACTGATCTGCAGACTGCCTTCTCTAATTTTTCTCCAGCTGTATATTCACTTGCAGGTGTGTGCCTTTTCTAATTTCTTATCTGGAATACAATTACTTCCACGAATGTCCAAGAAATTACTGAACATGGAATGCATACATATATCTTGTGTGGATATCTGGATAAGGTAAACAAAAAATATGATCTCAAAACTTTGTTTAACTTTGACTAGATATGATTAATAAAGGGTAAATTATACTTGTGGAATTGGTTTAGGTTTTTGCAAAAGGAGATCACGATGTATTCCATTTTTCCCTTTAAAATTAATGTTTTCCTTGTTTATGAAGTATAAATCATTGGATTTTGGTTGTGATTTCCCTTGAAAGAGGGGAAGCTTTTTCTTCGATTTCATGGTTGATGGGTTGTTAGACAATTTGCATATCAAAGGCACCTTGGTTGTGTGAGTACTCTATTTAATAGTTACGACAATCTATTTTACAGTCTTGTTTCCATTCCTTTGCTTCCTCTCGTGCTATGTGCTTATATACTTGGTATGAATGAAATACGCATAGCTAGTTCCTCGTACCTTAGGAAAATGTAGCAGGTATGATTTTGTGATAGACAACAAGAACCAGTAGCTACCTAAAATTTTAACATCAAAATATTTAGAATAACAAGGAGAAACTAAGCAATTATCGGTATGTTACCCTAGAGTTTGAATTGGCAGACATACACCGACATGCACATCAAAAGATACATCGCAGTTGAATCTTGATTAGGTAGAAGAAATGGTTACTCTCGGGGTTCAGCTAATAAGGACAAACTTAGGCACCACCTCCTGCTGTGAGAGACATGCCAAACCAATGTGATGTGAACTTTAAATAACATTGTTCAGATATATATGAAAATACATGTTGTATAGTACAGAAGCAGGTGAGTCCATATTTCAATGACTCGTGTTTTGTTAGTTATACTGAACATTAAATATGAAAATGCTGAATTTTGTGTAAACAGTTGTAGGTGTTGGATGTATCCTGGTTCTGTTCAACCACAAAGCTTATGTATACTTTTCAGAAAGAAAGACTAACATGGTTTTTTTTTTTTGGAATTAAGGAACACTTGATTAAATAAAAGAGCTATACAGAGACATGCTGCTAGCCCCTAAGTTCTCAAAGGTTACATCAGGTGGGTGTGGCGCTACGCCAACAGCCTTGTTAATACTATCATTCTCATCCGCATCATCAGCTAAAACTTTAGACTAACATGGTTCACTATCTTAAAATACATGCTGTATAGAACAAAAGCAGCATTCTGCTTTCAAAATCCTAGAAATTTGCAGCTTCATTGTTTTAGAATAGTTCATTAGAGTAGTTTAATTGTTTTGGAATAGTTTCATTGTTTAAGGGTAGTTCATCAGGTAATTCTAGTATTTACCCCTTTTCTAAATTGTTTAGTCTTAAACACATTTTCCAGCCGAGTATTTCAAGTAATTTAATAGTACCATTAATTCTTCTTGAAAGCCTATTAGCTCAAATGGTAGAGCAATGCGCCACGCACATATATGTAGGTTCGAGTCCTACATAGGCAAATTATGTGTGCGCTAAAAAAATAAAAAAAATAGCAATTCTAATTAAGATGCGACTCATTAACGGAAACTAAAATATGCATCGCCTCGAACAAATGAGGCGACACCATAGAATATCTTATGCATCGCCTCAAACGAAGTAGGCGACTTTAAAGAGTACCAAATGAATCGCCTCTAACGAAGTAGGCGACACCATAGAGTACTATATGCGTCGCCTAAAACGAAGCAGGCGACACCATAGAGTACCTTATGCGTCGCCTAAAACGAAGTAGGCGACACCATAGAGTACCATTGACATCGCCTCAAGCGAAACAGGCGACACATATGGTGCTCTTTCGCGTCGCCTAAAAATACAAGCGACACCATAGAGTACCATATGCGTCGCCTCAAATGAAATAGGCGACTAAAACATATACATACAAATTCGTAGATTTCCTCTTCGGAGTCGCCTCCAACTTAAGAGGCGACACATAAACTGCCCTACAGTGTCGGTTGACAGGCGACACGTAAAGAGGGTACCTATAGAATCGCCCCCTGTGGAGTCGCCCATGAGGCGACTCTATAGGTGGTTAAGAGGCGACTCCAAAAGGGTTTTTTGTAGTAGTGATGGCAAGATGGTGTCGAGTGTTCACAATGTAGGAGTATATCATGATACAGAGACTCAGATGGATGAGGATAGTGATGATGATGTTGTTGAGATTGAGAACCCTAACCCTATCATTCCTGAACCCACTATTGAGATCTCCAGTGACACAGAAATTGAGTCTGAAGTCGACAATGAAGAGGTAAACAGTGTGTTACAGCAAAACAATGAGGATATGGAGTATGGGTCTGATCCATAGGAAGACTTTGATGATTTTGAAGACCATGAGCCCTCTTCACCTGTTTGTAAGGGTGGCTGGATAGTTGAGTAGCATTTTAAGCTTTTGTAATAGCTAGTGCCTAGATTTAGTGAAGCAAGTAATTTATGTTTTAGTAGTTCAGTTTTGTGGCTTTCCGAATAAAGTACGATCCAAAGGATGTATCATTTTTCCATTGAAGTAATAAAATCTAGAATTCCTTCTTATATCCTTAATTCAAGTCTATACTATCTTTGAGCGATTATCGCGAAAGGAATTTTATGCATTTCTTCAATAAAATTATACTTCCAAGGTGGTTCAATCTTTCACCACTTGAACTTTGTGATGCGGACTAAGGGGAAAAAGCGGCCCATAAACAGGCGCCTATCCAGCCTAGGGTCCGACATTTTTGTGTATGTGCACCAAGTGAATGACTAGCTAGTGCAATGTGTTAGTAAGGCAGTGTCCAACCTCAGTTGTTAAAGTTAGTCTTTTGCTTTATTCAGGAGAAGGGAAATGGCTACCCAAGGAATTGCTGACGTGGTCAGGCAACTGGTTGAGGTAGTGCAGAACTTAGCACAGAATAGGAATAACCAGGGAGTTGATCCAGCTGGTGAGATGTTTAAGAAGGTGGCCCAAAGTAAGCCTCCTTTGTACCAAGGGGAGATAGACCCGACTGTACTTGAGAACTGGCTAAGGGAGTTCGATAAGCTTATCGTAGCCGTCAATTGCCCAGAGAACCTTAGGGTTAATAGTGCTGTTTATTACCTTAGGGGAGAAGCCGATCTATGGTGGCAAAGATGTGAGAATGCTTTGAGAGCTACACCTGGATTTGGATGGGAATCATTCAAGGTAGCCTTAAGAAACAAGTTTTACCCACCATATCTGAAGAAGCAGAAAGCTCAAGAGTTCATAGAGTTTAAAATGGATGGTATGTCTGTGACAGAGTATTATTCGAAGTTCATCGAGTTGTCTAGGTTTGAACCGGAAGTGGTGGCAACGGAGGAGCTTAGAGCCCAGAGATTTGAGAGTGGATTGACTATGGACTTGCAACTAATGCTTGCTGGAGAGACCTTTACATCTCTTGACACCCTATATGGAAAATCTGCTCATCTGTATGGCCTGCAGCAAAGAAAGAATGGGATTGGTGAAAAGAGGAAGGATGTTGGAAACCAAAACCAAGGTGGTGGTCAGCAGAATCAGGGGAATTTTAAGAAAAACAAGGGAAACAACCATTTCCAGTTCAAGGGAAACCATGGTGGAAATAGGAACAACTTCCACAATAACAACGGAGATAAGAATCAGTCTGCAGGGAACGGAACGAGAGTCTATGAGTGTAGACGTTGCCATACTAATCACCCAGGTCGAGACTGTAATGGAAACCAAGTTGTCTGTAGGTTTTGTGAGAAGCTAGGCCATAGAGAATTTGAGTGTTAGGCCAAGAATGGGAAACCCAACCAAGGTAACCAAGGCAACCGCCATAACAACAACCGGAATAACCAAAACCGGAATGGAGGAAATAATGGTGGAAACCAAAGGGGTAACCAGAATGGTGACAATGGCAATAGTGGCCAGGGTAATGGAAAGCCCGGATGGAACTATCAACCAAATGGGAACCAAAATGCCAATGGAAATGCCAATGGAAGTGGCTATAACAACGGAGTTGCCCAAGGGAAGCTGAATGTGATCACTAGGCAGGAAGCCGAAAACTCGTCTGACGTCATAGCTGGTACTTTTTCTATTAACTCCGTTTTAGTTAAAGTACTATTTGATTCTGGTGCGACTTACTCGTTTATATCAAAGGATATCTTAGAGAAGTTAGAACTGAAGGAACCCGAAGAAATAGAAGTACCCATAGTGATACCAACAGGTGAGATCGTGAAGTGCACTAAGATCCATAGGAATGTACCTTTAACCATAGCCAAGACCATATTCTTGTCTAGCCTAATTGAGTTTGAGTTAGGAGATTTAGATGTAATTTTGGGAATGGACTGGTTGGCCATGTTTAAAGCTAAGATTGACTGTGAGAAGCAGAAGATTCACTTGAAGTCTAGTCTAGGAAAGGTGGTATCGTATCGCCATTTTGGGAAGCCTAGGAGTGTAGGAATCGTCACGGCAATGGAGCTCGTGAAATTAATACACAAATAGAACCCTGTCTTCTTATGCAATGTGAGAGACCTAGACCATGTAATGAAAGAGCAACCAGGGATATTGCAGTGGTGAGTGAATTCTTGGACGTGTTTCCGGAGGAGATCCCGGGAATGCCGCCCAGTCGACCAATCGATTTTACCATAGATTTAGCACCCGGAACTGCACCTATCTCGAAAGCCCCATACCGAATGGCTCCAGCAGAAATGAGTGAGTTGAAAGGTCAACTAGAGGAATTGCTAGAGAAAGGTTATATTAGACCAAGTGCATCGCCTTGGGGAGCGCCGGTCTTGTTTGTGAAGAAGAAGGACGGTAGCATGAGACTCTGTATAGACTACAGGGAACTCAATAAGGTCACAATCAAGAATAAGTATCCTTTGCCTAGGATAGATAATCTATTTGACCAGTTGAAAGGAGCAAGAATGTTTCGAAGATTGACTTGAGGTCAGGTTATCATCAATTGAGAATCGCAGATCACGATATACCAAAGACTGCATTTAGGACTAGATACGGTCATTATGAGTTCACTGTTATGCCTTTTGGGTTAACCAATGCACCTGCAATCTTTATGGACTTAATGAACCGAGTATTCCATGCATTCTTGGAAAAGTTTGTAGTGGTTTTCATAGATGATATTCTGGTCTACTCTAAGAATGAGGAGGATCATGCGGAACACTTAAGGTCAGTGTTGAGTACCCTTAGAGACAATCAGTTGTATGTCAAATTCTCTAAGTGTGAATTCTGGCTAGAAAGAGTTGCGTTCTTAGGACATTTTGTATCTAAGGAAGGAGTTGCAGTGGACCCTGCAAAGATAAAAGCTGTTAGTGAGTGGCCTACACCTAAGAGTGTCACCGATATTCGAAGTTTTCTTGGTTTAGCGGGTTATTATAGACGCTTTGTGCAAGACTTTTCTAGAATCGCCAAACCAATGACAACCTTGATGAAGAAAGAAGCGAAGTTTGAATGGAATGACCAGTGTGAGGAAGCGTTCCAAGCCTTAAAGACTCGATTGACAACCGCTCCAGTGTTAACTTTGCCAGATGAGAGCGGTACTTATGATGTGTATAGTGATGCCTCTAAGAATGGTTTAGGGTGTGTGTTGATGCAGAACGGGAAAGTGATTGCGTATGCATCGAGGCAGTTGAAGCCATATGAATCCAATTACCCTACCCATGATTTAGAGTTAGCCGCCATAGTGTTTGCATTGAAGATATGGAGACACTATCTGTATGGTGTGAAATGTAGGATATTTACGGATCATAAGAGTTTGAAGTACATTTTCACATAGAAGGACTTAAATATGCGCCAACGAAGGTGGTTGGAATTGATCAAGGAATATGATCTGGATATTCAGTACCATAAGGGAAAAGCCAATGTAGTTGCAGATGCCTTGAGTAGGAAATAAAGTCATGGTGTGAATGCGTTAGTAGTTCCTAACGAGCTGTGTAAGGACATGCAGCGATTGAGTCTAGAAATAGTGAGTGGAGAATTCCTTGAGGGTATGATGAATGCCTTAACCATCCAGTCGTCAGTATTTGATGAAATCAGGGAGAATCAGGCTGGTGATGTTAAGCTAGAGCGGATCAAGGAGAAGATTTCGCAAGGAAAGGAGGTTGATTTTAAGATCCACAAGGATAGAAGTTTGAGGTATAAAGGACGTTGGTGTGTACCTCAAAAGTGTAATGAACTTAAGGAAAAGTTGATGAGAGAAGGTCACAATACACCATATTCTGTTCACCTGGGAGGTGACAAGCTATATAAGGATCTGAAAAAGGTCTATTGGAGGCCAAGGATGAAGAACGAAGTGGATGAATTTGTGGCAAGGTGTTTGACTTGTCAGAAGGTTAAAATTGAGCATAGGAGACCTCAGGGAAAGGTCCAACCTTTAGAAATTCCGAGTTGGAAGTGGGACTGTATCTCAATGGACTTTGTCACTTGTTTACCCAAGTCAAAAAGTGGAAATGACACCATTTGGGTAGTGGTCGATAGGTTGACTAAGTCAGCAGTGTTAATACCAATGAAAGAAACCTGGAAAATGGAACAACTTGCCAAAGCTTACATCAAACATGTAGTGAGATTACATGGAGTTCCTAAGGATATCGTATCAGATAGAGATTCTAGGTTCCTTTCGAATTTCTGGAAAAGTGTGCAGAAGAACTTTGGTACCACATTGAAAATGAGTACAGCATTCCACCCAGCCACGGATGGACAAACCGAAAGGACTATTCAAACCCTAGAAGATATGCTAAGAGCTTGTGTGATTGATTTCCAAAGAAGATGGGAAGATAGCCTAGATTTAATTGAGGTTTCATACAACAATAGCTATCATGCCAGTATTGGAATGGCACCATTCGAAGCCCTGTGTTGGAATGACATTAGTGAAACTGTTGTACTAGGTCCCCAATTGATAGAGGACACTATGAATCAGGTTAGGACTATTCAATCCAAAATCCAAGCCGCGCAAGATCGCCAAAAGAGCTACGCAGATTTAAAGCGTAGGGATGAAGAGTTCCAAGTAGGTGACAAAGTGTTGTTAAAGGTTTCACCAATGAAAGCAGTGATGAGATTTGGGAAGAAGGGAAAGCTTAGCCCAAAATATATAGGCCCATATGAGATCTTAGAACGGTAAGGGAAGGTAGCGTATAGACTAGCCTTGCCCATGGATTTGCATAGAGTGCATAATGTGTTTCATGTGTCCCAATTGAGGAAGTATGTCCCGGATAAGTCTCATGTACTGCAATTGGAGACCATAGAGTTAGACCAAAGTTTGACCTTCGAGGAAAGACCTGTCAAGATACTTGAAAGCAAAGTGCGTAGCACTCGAACTAAGGATGTTAAGATCGTAAAAGTGTTGTGGTCTAACCAAGAGTCTGAGGAAGCTACATGGGAAGCGGAGGAGGAAATGAGAAAGAAATATCCCGAGCTTTTTCCCGAGGTTAGTTGAGTTACGGGGCCGTAACTCGTTTTCTTTAAGGGGGTAGAGTGCGGTAGAATTTCGCGCTTTTTACCTTATTTACCCAATTTACCCTTAAGGATATGCTTGAATCGTTGTTTCCAGTGAAGTTTCAATGTTTATTGTCATGTTGAATTACTTAAAGAGTACATCAACTAAAACTTTTTGCAAATAAAACGCACTAAAGTCTCAAAATAGTCTCAAGTTTAGTTTTAAAATTGTGATTTCCGTGCCCAAGTTTCGGGACGAAACTTCTTTTAAGAAGGGTAGACTGTAATACCTCGTATTTTTCTATAATTATTAAAATATATTTTATTATATTTATAAAGCATTTCGTTGTATTTTTTATAAATTAATTTCATTTAATGAGAATTAAATGCGCTTTTTATTTTTAATTAACAATATATTAATTATTTCGAAAACCGTATTTTTATTAAATAAATTCAATGAATTTATTTAAGCGGGAATTGTTGGGTCGTATTTCAAAAACGAATTTAATTTAATTAAGGCCCAGCCGTTTGCCATAATCAAACCCAACAAAAGCTTGCAAGGATTAAATTCAACTAAGCCCAAAAAGCAAGCCCAACTTTAAACCCTAATACCTAACCCATGAAGGGATGAGAACCTATAAATACCCCTCTGAAGGAAATAATGCCCTTGGTCCAAGTATGCATTCTATGTTAAGTCTAATAAGTGCGGTTCAGTATTAATTAACAAGTTAATAATTCAGTGAGATCAAGTGAGCTGAATGCCTAGCTAGAGGCCGCTTCAGTTCAAGTGGAATTAATGATATTAATCCACAGCTTACTCTTGACTGAACCCGTAGGGTCACACAAATAGTACGTAAACGGATCAAGTATTTAATGGCATTAAATACTCTATCTATGGATATTCGGAATCGACGGATCTTGGTTTCAGTGGGAGCTGAGATCGTCACAAGCAAGAAATGAATACTCCGGAAACGATGATATTGCCGGAAACGGAAATATGGATCGTATCGGAAATATAAATATTATCCAAGTCGTAGATGTTGCCGGAAACGGAAACATGGTACGTATCGGAAAATATTATCGGAAATGGAAATATTGCCGGAATCGGAAATATTGCCGGAAACGGAAATATTGTCAGAATCGGAAATATTATCGGAATCCGAAAATAATTCCGGAAACGGAAATATTAAATATTTGTTCGAAACGGAAATTGATTCCGGAATCGGAAATATTAAATATTGTTCGTATCGGAATTGAATTCCGGAACCGGGAATTTAATCGGAAGCGTATCGTACGAATAAGCATCGGACGAGGCCTGCCGGACGAGGGCCCAGCACGAAGCCAGGCCATCGCCCAGCAAGCCAAGCGCGCCACACGAACAGCCAAGGCCACGCCAGGCCCAGCGCAAGGCCAGGCCCAGCAGGCCATGGCAGCGCGCGCAGCGCGCGCAGCGATGGGCTGCGAGCTGTGCTGCTGCTCGCGTGGGCTTGCGGCTCGCGTGGGTTGAGCGGCCGTGTGGGCTGTGCGCGGGCATGGCCTGCACGCTCGTGGGTCATGCTAGTGTAGAGTTTTTGTTCACATACGAAACCTAAATTGTGTAGGATTTGTTTGATGATTAAATTCCTAATCCTAAAAGGATAAAATTAATTATTTAGAGTCCTACTAGGATTCTAGTTTAACTAATTAGTATCCTAATAAGATTCCAGATCCTTTTCCATACCTCTATAAATAAGGGCCTAGGGTCATTATTTGCAGGAACGATTGAAGTATTCAAAGGGTAAGTTTTTGAAAGAAAATTCAGCCACTCTCTTGCACTAATAGCCGAAAATTCTTAAGCACCTTAAGGGCGATTCTTGTTGGTCAATCTTGAGGCGGATCCGGACGTACTGTGGACTATCTACGGAGGGACGACACTTGGAGTCCTAAAGACTTGTTCTTGTTCGGTTCGGGCGCAGCTAGGGAAGGCACGCTACAAAGTGTATGCATCTATACTATGCTAAATGATTATGTGTAAATAATATACTTTCCTGGCTTTATGGTTTTTCCGCATGATTTATGTATTGTCATATGTATCATAACCTAACAGTGGTATCACGAGCCTCTTATTATTTTCATAATCTAAATTGCATGAACATGGTTAAATATTATAAATTTGCAAGAATTAAAAGGGGTGATTAATTTTCGTAATTGTTAATTAATTGCAAATCGCGTTTATTTAATTATACGTACGCAGTTTTTCGGCAGTTTCTTCGTTACTCATCCAAATCGAATGATTTTTGTGTCAATTCCGCATGTAAAAGGCATTCTAAAATTTTGACAAAAATAGTGTTTTTCGGCCGAACCCAAAATTCTCAAATTCTAAGCCTAACTATGACTTTTCGGAGGTTTTAGTTTTGCGAATGCAAAATTTCGTAAATTTAAGATGTTAAATTAAATATTTGCGATTCTTGTTGATAAATCTTGAGTTTTTGATTGACCTACTGTATATGTTTAACAAGTTTGAATGCCTAGCCTTGTTAATTATGCAATCTAATTTGTAATTATGATTAATTTGTTGAAAATTGGAATAATTTAGAATTAATTTGATTTTCATAATTAGTTATAATTTAATTAGATACCTATGATTAAAAACCACCATAAAAATTGTAAATTTATGTTAAATTTTAAATTTTTATGACCTAGACTTGAATCCATGTTAATCGGAAATCAATTAAATAATAAATTTTCGATTTTTCGCCCTAAAATTATGAAATTAATATTATTTATTAATTTGTCATTAATTTTGAATATAAAAATTTTAAATTTTTATGCGATTCGCTCATATAACTTGCACGCACAAAGCAATGGACGCTACGTGTTACCCTTAAGGGGTGTTGTATAGTGCGGGCATGTGACGACGAGCAAGGGAGCTCGTCGCCCATGCGGTACGAATGCAATGAGCAAGGCCATGGTTCACGAGCACAAGGCAGCAGCCCTGCCTTGTGTCGTGGGCTGTGTGCGATGGGCGAATGGGCGAGGGCGAGAGCAAGGCACGAGCAGTCGCGTGTGGGCAGCAAGCGAGCTGCGCCACAGCGCGCACTGCCTCGCGCAAGCGTGCGGAGCCTCGCGCGCAGCGAGCGCAAGCTCGCGTGCCACGAGTGCTACGCCCAGCATCGATCGCTCGCGCGCAGCGAGCGCCAGCTCGCATGCCACTGCCTCGTGCGATGTGCGCAAGCTCGCGTGCGACGAGGGCAGGCGCGCAGCGAGCCAGAGGCCAAGCATGCCTCGGATGCCTTGCGATGGAATGCAGCAGCATTGCGACGCAGCGCATGGGCTGCGCGCACATGGCCAGCGATGGCTGCGTGCGTGTGGCCTATGGCTGTGCGTTGCGTGGGGTTGTTGCGTTACGATTAGATCATTTTAAAATTTTAATTTGAAATTTTCAGTTTTCGTAATTTTAATTAATTTTAAAATTAATAATTTAAATTGTTTTCTTGGATTTTAATTTTGAATATTATAATTATAATAAATTTTATTTATTCTAATTATTTTACTAAAATTAAAATCATGAATTAATTTAAATACGACTGAAATTAAATTAAATTTATGGATTCAATTATAAATTTATATGAGCTTTAAATTTTAATTAAATTTGTATGTTTCCGGTTAGACTAGAAATACATTTTTATGTTTAAAATTAGTAAAGCATATGAATTTATTGGTTTAAGTGGGAGCCCTTTTAGTCATAAACTCTTGATTAGGTCTACAAATCCTTAAGGTTAAAACAACTTGATTAGAATTAATAAGGACTGGATAATTGGTAGATTATTGGTGCCCTTGATTAATTGCTGCAAATATTTACGTGATGCATAATGTGTTTTACTAACCAGCTATGTGGGCCATTCATGTTAATGAATGGGTGAATGGTATATATTGTATATGTATTGTTTTGCAGGTTATGAAGTGACTAGTATGGCCCAAATAGGATAGAAAATATGGTCTGCGTACCATTAATTTGAATGTAATTGGTCTAAAGTACCAAAGTTGTTTTTCAATTCAAATATGGTCTGCGTACCATCAAATAGTTGTAATTAGTTTTAATTATAGCTTATCCTATATGAAGAAAATGGTGCCTCCCACGGAAATTTTCAAGACGGACTTTGAAGTTAAAACTTCAAGATGAAGTCGGGCCATACTAGATCACATTTATCTTATGCATTCTTTAAGTTATTTATTGCTTTAAATATGTCTTAAATATGCATGAGATCAAAGCTTGATTATGTTGCATGATTAATGATTTTAGTTCACTTAAAATCTAACCAACATAGTAAGAGCCTTAAGTTCCAAACTTAAAAATTGAGTTAAAAGGTGCCATGCCAAAATATACACTTGCTTGGATATCCTTTACATCAATCTAGTAATAGTTTTCGCTCAGCGAGGTGTTACTTATTGGACCTAAAGGGGCAAGGTACACAAATAATTGTGAGTACATGTTAGTTTTGGTGAAACTCAACGATATAAGTAAGGAGTCCTTTTATGTCGTGGCAAAATCGATAGGTTTACCTAATAAGTTCTTAGACGTACCTATCAACCAAGAATAGTTTCTAGACTATTAGCAAAAGGCTTTTTGCTTACCTAAGATGTTTTAGGATTAAGTCGACAAACTGTGCTTAATTCTTCAATGATTTTAGGATCTTGGAATCATTTTATTCACACCTGCCGGAACAATAAATTCGAATAAAATGCTAATAACTTGTTGAAATTGCATGATTGCTTTAATTTTCAAGTTATTACTCATGATAAATGTTTTGACTTTGCATGCTTCAATGTATGTTTTAATTATTGTTTATAATTAACTATCTTGCACTGTAGTAAATCCTTTTAGAAAGGTAACAGTAAATTTCCTCGATTGGTAGTGAATTCAAGAACGATTCACGGAAATGAGAGAAAATGAGCAATTTAAAATGTACGTTTCTTTTAGCGACTTTTATGGTTGTTTTCGAATATCAAAATCGAATGGCAAACCAATTGGTGCTTGTGAATTCAAAATACAATGTAGTTTTGAGATCATAAAGCATTGAGTTTAAACGCTCAGCTTTACCAATGGTTAACAACCTAAAATATTTTTTCCATTTAATTCTCGAATGAGTCTAGTCCCTAGACATTCAAGTAGATCGATGCTTAGAGAACTTTAGAAGCTTCTAGTAAGATCATCTAGTTGAAACAAAATATTCAACATAAATTAAAATGGTAAAGAACCTTGTTGGTGACATTGGACATGTCTAACAAAGTATAAAAGTCAACACTAAAGAATTCAATTCTTAAGACTATAAGAAAGGGTACAAGAAATAGGAAAACAAAGGAACAGATGACAGGAATTTACAATTCCGTTTCTACCTATAAGTTTATGTTTAAAGAGAAGTGACCTAGGAATATAACTTCCTTGGTATCATATACCGCTTGAGGTTCTTACTTCGGTAATAACTCAAATAATGGAAGCTAGGCTACACTAATGGCCTACAAGTGGGAAATGAAGCATGGCAATGCTACATTAGCTGTAGGGTCATCTAGGTTGTTTTAAGTCCTTTCAAGGCTGGAACTAAATGGCTATTTTGTTCCATAATCAACATACCTAAATTTCTGCTTCAAACACAGAAAGACTCACATTCAGAAGAACAAAAACAATTCTTGTTTGTTTGTTTATTTGAATGAAATGGTCATTTACGGGTTGAGTCAATTTGCTTGATTAAAACAAACAACTCTTTAACAATAAAAACTTTACTAGGTTCAAATCAAACCCTTGATTTGAGTTCCACTAATCTTTGGCATTGTTGCTTAGACCATGTCAACAAGTTAACATTCACAAGCTCTATTTTAATGGACTTTTGAAAGTTGGTTGATTTCTAGATCAACTTAAGACAAGCTAGTCTTACTTGTTGAAAGTAACAAAGAATATGAACTATTGTTAGAACGCCTAGACGATAGAGTTTAAAGCTAAAGAAAGGTTTTATGACTTTATTATTTCACATGGATTTGAGTGAATATAGGTTTATTTACTCAAATGTGATATAAGTTGAATCTGTTTGGCTAGTTCAAAGATTCAGAAGTATAAAATCCACTTGGCAAGAAATCATAAAGATCTAGGTTAGATCATGTTGATGATTACTTGAGACCAAATACGATCATCAATGATTGTGTGTTGTAATTTCACAATCTAGGTCCATAAGATATGGCATATCTTAGTTGGAATAATCGAAGTCAATTAGTACTTGATTCGATCAATGATGGATCATAAAGACTTTTCCTATAATTTCTAAAACAAAATGATCAACTACCACCAAACTAAACCAAATTCGTCAAAGCTATTGAAAAGTATTTTCAAAATATCTTTTCATAATATATCTAAAGAGTTCCTAAACTCAGTGGGAGCTTAGTGTTTGTTATTCAACAAACTAAGGCCCCAAGTATAGATATATGTTTCATTGTGATTTATTCAAATGGGACACAAGGGTATTGTTTCTACCACGAATTTTTGAGAACATAATGTTTGTTTGCTCGAAATGATGTCCTTTTGGAGATTCGTTTCCAAAATGACAAGTGGGAGAAAATAGACCTCGAAAGTCTTCGAGGCGAACAACAAACATAGACGGACATTCCGGAGGATTTTCGAAGTTCTTTAGAAAATCCGAACACGTATTCTTTAAGGACTTTAGAAGTGGCTTTAAAGAATAGACATCTCTTAGAAGACTTTACAAGTGCTTCAAGGAGAACAGAATATTCAAAGGACTCTCAAAGTGCCTGTTGATATTCTATTGTTTGATACCCAAGTAGGCATAGAGTTCAGGTCAATGAAACTATGAGATTCTTCTATTAATAGTGAAGAAACCTACAACTTGCAGTCAAACTATTAATGAGTTTGTGACCTGTAAGAAAGCTATGACGAAACCCAGATTCCCTAAAATGGTTAGAGGCCATATATAGACTCAAATGTTTTAGATGGTTAAAGGCCATAAAACATAACCAATGTTTTGATGACAAAATTGAAATTTTGTTGATTTGCAAGAATAGTTTCACACCTATTGGTTGCAAGTTTGTTTTAAGGATAAAAACCATCAAACATGGAATTGTGTTCACACACAAAGCTAGATTAGTTGCTAAAGGTTACAAGCAAATTCATGGCATGGATTGTGTTGAAACCTCATGCATAATCGTAATGCTCAAGTCTATAACTCAAGCAATGATTGCATATTGGTACATATGACAATTGGATGACAAAACGTATTCCTCAATCAAATGTTGGAAGAAAACTATGTACATGGCATGTCATAGGATTTGTGGATCCAAATAAATGCTTGAAAAGGAATGCTAACTTATGAAATCTAAGTACAGATTTAAGCAAGCAATTGGGAATTGGAACTGTATTTTAGTGAAGCTAATAAGCATTTTAGTTTCGTAAAATATACATGATTCTTATAGATATATAAGAAGTTTAGTGGGAGTACGTAAAACTTATTTGGTCCTATGTGTATCACACATATCTCTCTATTGTGAAATAACATTCAAATGCTAATGACTTAGGTTTGAAATTATTCATCAATGATGGACCAAGGCGAAACTTAGTACATACTGGGTATTAAGATCAATTTACAAAGATCTTATGATATTGTTTAGTAATGGCATTTACTAAATCAAACACGAAAGACTCCATTGGAGATATTCGATCCATAAGAATAAATCTAAGTAATGAATGTTTGAACTATGTATAAGCATTTACTAAGTTAAACATCAAAGAATCTAATGAGATTCTTCACCTATATTATATGTTAAAGAATTTAGTTGGATTCAGTATCTACTGTAACTGAATGAGCTAAAGTTACATGAATAGAATTCAATTGGGAATTATTCTGCAAAAGAATTTATCATGTATATAATATAATATGAGGATCGCCAAAAACGTATCGTATGACTTTAGGCATGACGAACATATACCAATCTCTATTGATCTAAGTGAAGATCAACTAGATTGAGATCAAGAACACTTATGGTACTTGAAAAGGTACATAGGAATAGTTCTTGATTCAAGGAAATAAAGATATGCTAAATATTGATGCTACACGCATAAACACTGGCAAAGGATCAAGCAAGACCCTTTGGAGTTAACCATTGACAAGGACGAGCTAAAGAGCATCGTGTTTTGAAATGGCAACATGGATTGAAGACCATGAGTTGTTGCGTGGGAAATTAAAATAATAATTTCTCTGTTCTAAGATATAGTTGGAGAGTCTTCCACATATCTGTGAACTGCTTGGATAAGTAGATCCAAACAAAGCATCACTAGCAACCTATACAGTTGAAGTAAAAGTAATTATTGCCTAAGAAGCAATAAAATAGATTTGTTTATATGAGTTCTTCATTGAACTTGGGAAGATCACATGTCTGTTGACTTAATGGTTCTTTATTGCAAAATGCGTAGAACCACTAATGTAGCAAGAAAGACTAGATCACAAAATAAACATACTCAAAAGTTCATATCATCATATCTCGAAGAACATTCGATGAAAAGGATGTTAAGATTGGCAAAGCGTGATAACTAAACCTATGCAACAAGTGAGAAGCAACACTCACGTTGTAGCACTGGAAATCAAGCATAGCTTTGAATTCCATGAACTGTTTTAAAGATGGGTTTGAGGCCCATGGTTGTAAAACAATGTGGGTTGAACATTTATCATATATGAAATGTATTTTCATATTCCATTTAATCTTGGTTTAGTATTAAATGATGAGTCCCTTCAATTTGACGATATATTCAAGATAGACTGTCAGGACCAGTCCTGTGACTAAAAAATGTCTATCAAGTGAACTTGAATGTCAAAGGTTGAAAATGGTCCCTAGTCGGAGTTTTCTATAAAATTGGACGCATAGAAAACGTTAGACGATTAGAATGCAAGATGACTAGTAGTTCTGTTTCTTGAACTATGAGGACATGGCAATGTCACAATCATTTGCATAGATACTTACTTTGGGAAGACTAGTATCGGACAAGACCTATGAAACTTTACTGCAAGAGATGAAAATCTGTCATAAGTAAATTTCATTAAAATTATTAGACACTAAATCCTCAATACCTGAGTGATTTGAGATTACTTGTTTGAGAACTGGTTGCTTTGACGTTGACCAACCGTCGCACCGTAAAAGGAGGCTATAAAGGCAACGCTCAGGTAATCACCTATCAAACGAAGTCTAATCTCAAGATCGCAAGATTGGGATTGTCCTCCCATAAATCGGGATGAGATGCTTAAAAGTTGTACAAGGCCACTCGGAGAGCTAGAAACTGTGAAATGCATGGCCGTGCTCGGATGAATCATAGGCTATGATTATCTGTTTATTTGATCAGTTGAACTCTGAAACCGAGGAACAACTCTGGACATAATAAGGATGACAACTCTTACCTTATGTTCAAGAGCAAGCATCGAGAGACAAAGGAATTAGGAAATGCACACTTGTCCCTAAGGACAAGTGGGAGACTGAAGGAAATAATGCCCTTGGTCCAAGTATGCATTCTATGTTAAGTCTAATAAGTGCGGTTCAGTATTAATTAACAAGTTAATAATTCAGTGAGATCAAGTGAGCTGAATGCCTAGCTAGAGGCCGCTTCAGTTCAAGTGGAATTAATGATATTAATCCACAGCTTACTCTTGACCGAACCCGTAGGGTCACACAAATAGTACGTAAACGGATCATGTATTTAATGGCATTAAATACTCTATCTATGGATATTCGGAATCGACGGATCTTCGTTTCAGTGGGAGCTGAGATCGTCACAAGCAAGAAATGAATACTCCGGAAACGATGATATTGCCGGAAACGGAAATATGGATCGTATCGGAAATATAAATATTATCCAAGTCGTAGATGTTGCCGGAAACGGAAACATGGTACGTATCGGAAAATATTATCGGAAATGGAAATATTGCCGGAATCGGAAATATTGCCGGAAACGGAAATATTGTCAGAATCGGAAATATTATCGGAATCGGAAAATAATTCCGGAAACGGAAATATTGAATATTTGTTCGAAACGGAAATTGATTCCGGAATCGGAAATATTAAATATTGTTCGTATCGGAAATGAATTCCGGAACCGGGAATTTAATCGGAAACGTATCGTACGAATAAGCATCGGACGAGGCCTGCCGGACGAGGGCCCAGCACGAAGCCAGGCCATCGCCCAGCAAGCCAAGCGCCCCACACGAACAGCCAAGGCCACGCCAGGCCCAGCGCAAGGCCAGGCCCAGCAGGCCATGGCAGCGCGCGCAGCGCGCGCAGCGATGGGCTGCGAGCTGTGCTGCTGCTCGCGTGGGCTTGCGGCTCGCGTGGACCGAGCTGCCGTGTGGTCTGTGCGCGGGCATGGCCTGCACGCTCGTGGGTCATGCTCGTGTAGAGTTTGTGTTCACATACGAAACCTAAATTGTGTAGGATTTGTTTGATGATTAAATTCCTAATCCTAAAAGGATAAAATTAATTAATTAGAGTCCTACTAGGATTCTAGTTTAACTAATTAGTATCCTAATAAGATTCCAGTTCCTTTTCCATACCTCTATAAATAATGGCCTAGGGTCATTATTTGCAGGAACGATTGAAGTATTCAAAGGGTAAGTTTTTGAAAGAAAATTCAGCCACTCTCTTGCACTAATAGCCGAAAATTCCTAAGCACCTTAAGGGCGATTCTAGTTGGTCAATCTTGAGTCGGATCCGGACGTACTGTGGACTATCTACGGAGGGACGACACTTGGAGTCCTAAAGACTTGTTCTTGTTCGGTTCTGGCGCAGCTAGGGAAGGCACGCTACAAAGTGTATGCATCTATACTATGCTAAATGATTATGTGTAAATAATATGCTTTCCTGGCTTTATGGTTTTTCCGCATGATTTATGTATTGTCATATGTATCATAACCTAACACCCTCCCCTTCATGAGATCCCCTAACTTAAAAATTCTGAATTTTGCTCTCCTCTCTTACCTCTCCTCTTCGTCCGGCCCTTTCTTGAGCCACAAGGCACGAGCCTGTTAGGTTATGATACATATGACAATTCATAAATCATGCGGAAAAACCATAAAGCCAGGAAAGCATATTATTTACACATAATCATTTAGCATAGTTTAGATGCATACACTTTGTTGCGTGCCTTCCCTAGCTGCGCCCGAACCGAACAAGAACAAGTCTTTAGGACTCCAAGTGTCGTCCCTCCGTAGATAGTCCACAGCACGTCCGGATCCGCCTTAAGCTTGACCAACTAGGATCGCCCTTAAGGTACTTTGAATTTTCGGCTAACGTAGGCAATTATATGACTGAATTTTTGCTCTCAAAAATCACTTTGAATACTTGAATACTCTATACAAAATAATGACCCTAGGCCTTTATTTATAGAGGTATGGAAAGGGAATTGTAATCCTATTAGGAAACGAATTAATTAAACTAGAATCCTAATAGAATTCTTATTTAATTAATTCATCCTTTTAGGTTTAGGAATTTAATCATATGTCGAAACCTCATAGCTTTAGGATTCGTATAGCACACAAACACACACACGCATGCACAGCAGCCCACGAGGGGCGCCATGCGCGCGCGCGCAGCCCGCGAGCTCGCAGCCCATTGCCACGAGGCCCACACGCTGCCGCAGCGTTGGCGCGCGCTGGGCCTGCCTTGCGGTGGGCCTGGCACAGCCTTGGCTGGTGCGTTGTGGCGCGCTGGCTTGCTGGGCGATGGCCCGGCTTTGTGCTGGGCCTTCGTTTGGCAGGCCTCGTCCGATGCTAATTCGTACGATACGCTTCAGATTAATTTCCCGATTCCGGAATTCATTTCCGATACGAACAATATTTAATATTTTCGATTCCGGAATTAATTTCCGTTTCGAACAAATATTTAATATTTCCGTTTCCGGAATTATTTTCCGATTCCGATAATATTTCCGATTCTGACAATATTTCCTTTTCCGGCAATATTTCCGATTCCGGCAATATTTCCATTTCCGATAATATTTTCCGATACGTACCATGTTTCCGTTTCCGGCAACATCTACGACTTGGATAATATTTATATTTCCGATACGATCCATATTTCCGTTTCCAGCAATATCATCGTTTCCGGAGCATTCATTTCTTGCCTGTGACGATCTCAGCTCCCACTGAAACCAAGATCCGTCGGTTCCGAATATCCATAGATGGAGTATTTAATGCCATTAAATACTTGATCCGTTTACGTACTATTTGTGTGACCCTACGGGTTCAGTCAAGAGTAAGCTGTGGATTAATATCATTAATTCCACTTGAACTGAAGCGGCCTCTAGCTAGGCATTCAGCTCACTTGATCTCACTGAATTATTAACTTGTTAATTAATACTGAACCGCACTTATTAGACTTAACATAGAATGCATACTTGGACCAAGGGCATTATTTCCTTCAGTCTCCCACTTGTCCTTAGGGACAAGTGTGCATTTCCTAATTCCTTTGTCGCTCGATGCTTGCTCTTGAACATAAGGTAAGAGTTGTTATCCTTATTATGTCCAGAGGTGTTCCTCGGTTTCAGAGTTCAACTGATCAAATAAACAGATAATCATAGCCTATGATTCATCCGAGCACGGCCATGCATTTCACAGTTTCTAGCTCTCCGAGTGGCCTTGTACAACTTTTAAGCATCTCATCCCGATTTATGGGAGGACAATCCCAATCTTGCGATCTTGAGATTAGACTTCGTTTGATAGGTGATTACCTGAGCGTTGCCTTTATAGCCCCCTTTTACGGTGCGAAGGTTGGTCAACGTCAAAGCAACCAGTTCTCAAACAAGTAATCTCAAATCACTCAGGTATTGAGGATTTAGTGTCTAATAATTTTAATGAAATTTACTTATGACAGATTTTCATCTCTTACAGTAAAGTTTCATAGGTCTTGTCCGATACTAGTCTTCCCAAAGTAAGTATCTATGCAAATGATTATGACATTGCCATGTCCACATAGTTCAAGAAACAGAACTACTAGTCATCTTGCATTCTAATCTTCTAACGTTTTCTATGCGTCCAATTTTATAGAAAACTCCGACTAGGGACCATTTTCAACCATTGACATTCAAGTTCACTTGATAGACATTTCTTAGTCACAGGACTGGTCCTGACAGTCTATCTTGAATATATCATCAAATTGAAGGGACTCATCATTTAATACTAAACCAAGATTAAATGGAATATGAAAATACATTTCATATATGATAAATGTTCAACCCCAATGTTTTACCACCATGGGCCTCAAACCCATCTTCTAAAACAGTTCATGGAATTCAAAGCTATGCTTGATTTCCAGTGCTACAATGTGAGTGTTGTTTCTCACTTGTTGCATAGGTTTAGTTATCATGCTTTGCCAATCTTAATATCCTTTTCATCGAATGTTCTTCGAGAAAGATGATAAGATCTTTTGAGTATGTTTACTTTGTGATCTAGTCTTTTCTTGCTTCAAGAGTGGTTCTACACATTTTTCAACGAAGAACCATCAAGCCAGCAGACATGTGATCTACCCAAGTTCAGTGAAGAACTCTTTAACATAAACAGCCCTGTTTTATTGCTTCTTAGGCAATAAGTACTTTTACTTCAACTTTATAGGTTGCTAGTGATGCTTTGTTTGGAATTACTTATCCAAGCAGTTCACAGATATGTGGAAGACTCTCCAACTATATCTTAGAACAGAGAAATTATTATTTTAATTTCCCACGCAACAACTCATGGTCTTCAATCCATGTTGCCATTTCAAAACACGATGCTCTTTAGCTCGTCCTTGTCAATGGTTAACTCCAAAGGGTCTTGCTTGATCCTTTGCCAGTGTTTATGCGTGTAGCATCAATATTTAGCATATCTTTATTTCCTTGAATCAAGAACTATTCCTATGTACCTTTTCAAGTACCATAAGTATTCTTGATCTCAATCTAGCTGATCTTCACTTAGATCAATAGAGATTGGTATATGTTCGTCATGCCTAAAGTCATACGATACGTTTTTGGCGATCCTCATATTATATCATACATGATAAATTCTTTTGCAGAATAATTCCCAATTGAATTCTATTCATGTAACTTTAGCTCATTCAATTTCAGTAGATACTGAATCCAGCTAAATTCTTTGATATATAATATAGGTTAAGAATCTCACTTAGATCCTTTGATGTTTAACTTAGTAAATGCTTATACATAGTTCAAACATTCATTACTTAGATTTATTCATATGGATCGAATATCTCCAATGGAGTCTTTCGTGTTTGATTTAGTAAATGCCATTACTTAATCTAAAACATTAATATAAGATCTTTGTAAATAGATCTTAAACCCAGTATGTACTAAGTTTCGCCTTGGTCCATCATTGATGAATAATTTCAAATCTTAGTCATTAGCATTTGAATGTTATTTCACAATAGAGAGATATGTGTATGATACACATAGGACCAATTAAGTTTTATGTACTCCCACTAAACTTCTTATATATCTATAAGAATCATGTATATTTTATGAAACTAAAATGCTTATTAGCTTCACTAAGATACAGTTCCAATTGCCAATTGCTTGCTTAAATCTGTACTTAGATTTCATAAGTTAGCATTCCTTTTCAAGAATTTATTTGCATTCCATTACGATTATGCATGAGGTTTCAACACAATTCACACCATGAATTTGCTTGTAACCTTTAGCAACTAATCTCGCTTTGTGTGTGAACACAATTTCATGTTTGATGGTTTTTATCCTTAAAACAAACTTGCAACCAATAGGTGTGAACCTATTCTTGAAAATCAACAAAATTTCAATTTTGTCATCAAAACATTGAGTATGTTTTATGGCCTCTAACCATTTAAAACATTTGAGTCTATATATGGCCTCTAACCATTTTAGGGAATCTGGGTTTCGTCATAGCTTTCTTACAGGTCACAAAGTCATTAATAGTTTGACTGCAAGTTGTAGGTTTCTTTACTATCTAATAGAAGAATTGCATAGCTTCAGTGACCTAAACTCCATGTTTCTTCACTATCTAATAGAAGAATCTCATAGTTTCAGTGACTTGAACTCTATGCCTACTTGGGTATAGAACATCAAACAATAGAATATCAATAGCCACTTGAAAGTCCTTTGAATATTCTGTTCTCCTTGAAGCACTTGTAAAGTCTTCTAAGAGATGTCTATTCTTTAAAAGCCACTTCTAAAGTCCTTAAAGAATACGTGTTTGGATTTTCTAAAGAACTTCGAAAAGCCTCCGGAATGTCCGTTTATGTTTGTTGTTCGCCTCGAAGACTTTCGAGGTCTATTTTCTCCCACTTGTCATTTTGGAAACGAATCCCAAAAGGACATTATTTCGAGCAAACAAACATTATGTTCTCAAAAATTCGTGGTAGAAACAATACCCTTGTGTCTCATTTGAATAAATCACAATGAAACATATATCTATACTTGGGCCTTAGTTTGTCGAATGACAAACACTAAGCTCCCACTGAGTTTTGCAACTCTCTAGATATATTTTATGAAAAGTTATTCCGAAATTACTTTTCAATAGCTTTGACGAATTTGGTTTAGTTTGGTGGTAGTTGAGCATTTTATTTTAGAAATTATAGGAAAAGTCTTTATGATTCATCATTGATCGAATCAAGTACTAATTGACTTCGATCATTCCAACGTAGATATGCCATATCTTATGGACCTAGATTGTGAAATTACAACACACAGTCATTGATGATCATATTTGGTCTCAAGTAATCATCAACATGATCTAACCTAGATCTTTTATGATTTCTTGCCAAGTGGATTTTATACTTCTGAATCTTTGAACTAGCCAAACACATTCAACTTATATCACATTTGAATAAATAAACCTATATTCACTCAAATCCATGTGAAATAATAAAGTCATAAAATCTTTCTTTAGGTTTGAACTTTATTGTCTAGGCGTTCTAACAATAGTTCATATCTTTTGTTACTTTCAACAAGTAAGACTAGTTGTCTTAAATTGATTTAGAAATCAATGAACTTTCAAAATTCCATCAAAATAGAGCTTTTGAATGTTAAGTCTAAGCAACAATGCCAAAGATTAGTGGAACTCAAATCAAGGGGTTGATTTGAACCTAGTAAAGTTCTTTAAAGAGTTGTTTGTTTTAATCAAGCATATTGACTCAACCCGTAAATGACAATTTCATTCAAATAAACAAACAAACAAGCATTGTTTTTGTTCTTCTGAATGTGAGTCTTTCTGTGTTTGAAGCAGAAATTTAGGTATGCTGATTATGGAACAAAATAGCCATTTAGTTCCAGCCTTGAAAGGACTTAAAACAAACTAGATGACCCTACAGCTAATGTAGCATTGCCATGCTTCATTTCCCACTTGTAGGCCATTAGTGTAGCCTAGCTTCCATTATTTGAGTTATTACCGAAGTAAGAACCTCAAGCGGTATATGATACCAAGGAAGTTTGATTCCTAGGTCACTTCTCACTAAACATAAACTTATAGGTAGAAACGGAATTATAAATTCCTTTCATTTGTTCCTTTGTTTTCCTATTTCTTGTACCCTTTCTTATAGTCTTAAGAATTGAATTCTTTAGTGTTGACTTTTATACTCTGTTAGACATGTCCAATGTCACCAACAAGGTTCTTTAACATTTTAATTTATGTTGAATATTTTGTTTCAACTAGATGATCTTACCAGAAGCTTCTAAAGTTCTCTAAGTATCGATCTATTCGAATGTCTAGGGACTAGACTCATTCGAGAATTAAATGGAAAAAAGATTTTAGGTTGTTAACCATTGGTAAAGTTGAGCGTTTAAACTCAATGATTTATGATCTCAAAACTACATTGTATTTTTGAATTCACAAGCACCAATCGGTTCGCCATTCGACTTTGATACTCGAAAACAACCATAAAAGTCGCTAAAAGAAACGTACATTTTAAATTGCTCATTTTCTCTCATTTCCGTGAATCGTTCTTGGATTCACTACCAATCGAGGAAATTTACTGTTACCTTTCTAAAAGGATTTATTGCAGTGCAAGATATTTAATTATAAACAATAATTAAAACATTCATTGAAGCATGCAAAGTCTAAACATTTATCATGAATAATAACTTGAAAATGAAAGCAATCATGCAATTTAAACAAGTCATTAGCATTTTATTCGAATTATGTGTTCCGGCAGGTGTGAATAAAATGATTCCAAGACCCTAAAACCATTGAAGAATTAAGCACAGTTTGTCGACTCAATTCTAAAACATTTTAGGTAAGCAAAAGCCTTTTGCTAATAGTCTAGAAACTACTCTTGGTTGATAGGTACGTCTAAGAACTTATTAGGTAAACCTATCGATTTTGCCACGACATAAAAGGACTCCTTACTTATATCGTTGAGTTTCACCAAAACTAACATGTACTCACAATTATTTGTGTACCTTGCCCCTTTAGGACCAATAAGTAACACCTCGCTGAGCGAAAACTATTACTAGATTGATGTAAAGGATATCCAAGCAAGTGTATATTTTGGCATGGCACCTTTTAACTCAATTTTTAAGTTTGGAACTTAAGGCTCTTACTATGTTGGTTAGATTTTAAGTGAACTAAAATCCTTAATCATGCAACATAATCAAGCCGTAATCTCATGCATTTTAAGACATATTTAAAAGCAATAAATAACTTAAAACATGCATAAGATAAATGTGATCTAGTATGTCCCGACTTCATCTTGAAGCGTTAACTTCAAAGTCCGTCTTGAAAATCTCCGTGGGAGGCACCATTTTTTTCAAATAGGATAAGCTATAATTAAAAACTAATTACAACTATTTGATGGTACGCATACCATATTTGAATTAAAAAACAACTTTGGTACTTTAGACCAATTACATTCAAATTAATGGTACGCAAACCATATTTTCTATCCTATTTGGGCCATACTAGTCACTTCATAACCTGCAAAACAGTACATATACAATATATACCATTCATCCATTCATTATCATGAATGGCCCACATAGCTGGTTAGTAAAACACATTATGCATCACATAAACATTTGCAGCAATTAATCAAGGGCACCAATAATCTACAAATTATCCAGTCCTTATTAATTCTAATTAAGTTGTTTTAACCTTAAGGATTTGTAGACCTAATCAAGAGTTTATGACTAAAAAGGGGTTCCCACTTAAACCAATAAATTCATATGCTTTACTAATTTTAAACATAAAAATGTATTTCTAGTCTAATCGGAAACATACAAATTTAATTAAAATTTAAAGCTCATATAAATTTATAATTGAATCCAAAAAGTTTAATTTAATTTCAGTCGTATTTAAATTAATTCATGATTTTAATTTTAGTAAAATAATTAGAATAAATAAAATTTATTATAATTACAATATTCAGAATTAAAATCCAAGAAAATAATTTAAATTATTAATTTTAAAATTAATTAAAATTACGTAAACTGAAAATTTCAAATTAAAATTTCAAAACGATCTAATCGCAACGCAACAATCCCACGCAACGCACGCCCATGGGCCACACGCACACAGCCATCGCTGGCCATGTGCGCGCAGCCCATGCGCTGCGTCGCATCGCTGCTGCTCACCATCGCAAGGCATCACGCGAGCTGGTGCTCGCTGCGCGCGCCAGCGCTCGACGCAACAAGCATGCTGCCGCAGCCCATCGCTGGGCGTAGCGCTCGTCGCACGTCGCAACAAGCAAGCTGCTCGCCATCGCTGGGCGCAGCGCTCGTCGCACGTCGCAACAAGCACGCTGCACGCCATCGCTGGGCGCAGCGCTCGTCGCACGTCGCAACAAGCACGCTTCACGCCATCGCTGGGCGCAGCGCTCGTCGCACGCACACTAGCGCTCGCTGCGCGCGAGGCAGTGCGAGCTGTGGCGCAGCTCGCTTGCTTCCCACATGCGACTGCTCGTGCCTTGCTCTCGCCCTCGCCCATTCGCCCATCGCACACAGCCCACGACACAAGGCAGGGCTGCTTGCTTGCGCTCGTGCACCATGGCCTTGCTCATTGCATTCGTACCGCATGGGCGACGAGCTCCCTTGCTCGTCGTCAAATGCCCGCACTATACAACACCCCTTAAGGGTAACACGTAGCGTCCATTGCTTTGTGCGTGCAAGTTATATGAGCGAATCGCATAAAAAATTTAAAATTTATATATTTAAAATTAATGACAAATTAATAAATAATATTAATTTCATAATTTTAGGGCGAAAAATCGAAAATTTATTATTTAATTGATTTCCGATTAACATGGATTCAAGTCTAGGTCATAAAAATTTAAAATTTAACATAAATTTACAATTTTTATGGTGGTTTTTAATCATAGGTATCTAATTAAATTATAACTAATTATGAAAATCAAATTAATTCTAAATTATTCCAATTTTCAGCAAATTAATCATAATTACAAATTAGATTGCATAATTAACAAGGCTAGGCATTCAAACTTGTTAAACATATACAGTAGGTCAATCAAAAAATTCAAGATTTATCAACAAGAATCGCAAATATTTAATTCAACATCTTAAATTTACGAAATTTTGTATTCGAAAAAGTAAAACCTCCGAAAAGTCATAGTTAGGCTTCGAATTTGAGAATTCTGGGTTCGGCCGAAAAATTCTGTTTTTGTCAAAATTTTAGAATGCCTTTTACATGCGGAATTGACACAAAAATCACTCGATTTGGATGAGTAACGAAGAAACTGCCGAAAAACTGCGTACGTATAATTAAATAAACGCAATTTGCAATTAATTAACAATTACGAAAATTAATCACCCCTTTTAATTCTTGCAAATTTGTAATATTTAACCATGTTCATGCAATTTAGATTATGAAAATAATAAAAGGCTCGTGATACCACTGTTAGGTTATGATACATATGACAATTCATAAATCATGCGGAAAAACCATAAAGCCAGGAAAGCATATTATTTACACATAATCATTTAGCATAGTTTAGATGCATACACTTTGTTGCGTGCCTTCCCTAGCTGCGCCCGAACCGAACAAGAACAAGTCTTTAGGACTCCAAGTGTCGTCCCTCCGTGGATAGTCCACAGCACGTCCGGATCCGCCTTAAGCTTGACCAACTAGGATCGCCCTTAAGGTACTTAGAATTTTCGGCTAATGTAGGCAATTATATGACTGAATTTTTGCTCTCAAAAATCACTTTGAATACTTGAATGCTCTATACAAAATAATGACCCTAGGCCTTTATTTATAGAGGTATGGAAAGGGAATTGTAATCCTATTAGGATACGAATTAATTAAACTAGAATCCTAATAGAATTCTTATTTAATTAATTCATCCTTTTAGGTTTAGGAATTTAATCATATGTCGAAACCTGATAGCTTTAGGATTCGTATAGCACACAAACACACACACGCACGCACAGCAGCCCACGAGGGGCGCCATGCGCGCGCGCGCAGCCCGCGAGCTCGCAGCCCATTGCCACGAGGCCCACACGCTGCCGCAGCGTTGGCGCGCGCTGGGCCTGCCTTGCGGTGGGCTTGGCGCAGCCTTGGCTGGTGCGTTGTGGCGCGCTGGCTTGCTGGGCGATGGCCCGGCTTCGTGCTGGGCCTTCGTCTGGCAGGCCTCGTCCGATGCTAATTCGTACGGTACGCTTCCGATTAATTTCCCGATTCCGGAATTCATTTCCGATACGAACAATATTTAATATTTCCAATTCCGGAATTAATTTCCGTTTCGAACAAATATTTAATATTTCCGTTTCCGGAATTATTTTCCGATTCCGATAATATTTCCGATTCTGACAATATTTCCGTTTCCGGCAATATTTCCGATTCCGGCAATATTTCCATTTCCGATAATATTTTCCGATACTTACCATGTTTCCGTTTCCGGCAACATCTATGACTTGGATAATATTTATATTTCCGATACGATCCATATTTCCGTTTCCGGCAATATCATCGTTTCCGGAGCATTCATTTCTTGCCTGTGACGATCTCAGCTCCCACTGAAACCAAGATCCGTCGATTCCGAATATCCATAGATGGAGTATTTAATGCCATTAAATACTTGATCCGTTTACGTACTATTTGTGTGACCCTACGAGTTCAGTCAAGAGTAAGCTGTGGATTAATATTATTAATTCCACTTGAACTGAAGCGGCCTCTAGCTAGGCATTCAGCTCACTTGATCTCACTGAATTATTAACTTGTTAATTAATACTGAACCGCACTTAATAGACTTAACATAGAATGCATACTTGGACCAAGGGCATTATTTCCTTCACGTTGTGCATTGGAATTCCTGTCGGTATGGCCCGATTGTCGGTAGTAGCCCGACTTATTTTGGTCTATGGCTGGCTCCCATCACCCTTTCTTTCCTTTTGAGGATACTTTAATTTACCCGTTCGAAGCTACTTTTATTAATCTGTGAGTCAAGAGTCGTGTCTCGTTTCGAGTCTTGTCTCCATGTTTACTCGTTTATTTTATGGCTTTTGCATGTGGATTATTTAATTTTCGAGTGAAGCATGTTAGGATAGAATGTTATTCTAGCTTGTCCGTACTCAGCTTTTGCTGACTTCGTGCTTCATGTCTGCTGGTCATGGCCTTCGCCTTAATGACCCTATGATGATCCATCAATTGCATTTGCGTTGTTGGGGAGTAGATTTTTAATAAAGCAGGTTTGTAGAGATAACTTGCGGGAGAAGTTATCATGGGATTCGAGTTGAGAGTTTTATGCTTCCATAATTTATAAACTCTATTTCTATTTATAGTCATGACTAATACTACTATTTTCAGTTAATGGATTTCAAATGGTTTGTTTTAGTTTGGGCCTCAACGGTTCCAACTTGTTTTAATGACCATTAACTATTTATTTAATGTGTTTTGAAAGTTAGTTATTTCCGCTGCGTAATTCTGGTAAATAGCCTTAGCCGTTATCACGGTGGCGGTAATATCTTGGTAATTCCTGTGTTTTAAGTTGGAAAATGTTTTATAAAAAGCAAGGAATTATTAGGGTGTTACAGTTTGACAACCCTAGTTATATATGTACCGAAAAGATGTATTGAACCGAAGTTCAATCCTTATGACATCTTATCTTTATATTTGACCACTTTGTTTAGTGTGATAGTCACTTGAGAGTATCATTATATAGGAAAATAGTCGTGATTATCGTTAATCGAATAGATTCCGATTTCTCCATTTGTTCATATCATATTCTTATGGAGCTTGGATTGTTATAAATGCCATATAAACAATCTAGATAATCTTTCTTGGCTCATGAAAACATCACCTTGACCCAGCCTAGATGTTCCAAAATTCTTGCCAAGTTAATTTTATACCCTTTTGTGAATCGCATTGAAGCATTTCACATATTTCACCTTGAGTAACTATAGTCATATTTTCTCAAGTCCTTGTGAAATAGATAAGTCATAAAATCCATCTTTGGCCCATGAACATAATTGTCTAGACTCTTCTAACAATAGCCCATTTCGATGTCATGTTCAACAAGCAAGACCCACGTGTCTTAAATTAACCAACTTTCAGAAATCCATGCCATGGAATCTTAAAATGTTGTCTTGTTGATATGGTCGTATGACATTGCCAAAGATATGTGGAACACAAATCAAAATAATTGATTTGAACCTTCTGAAGTTTGATTGTGAAGAGACTTGTTTGTTTATTAATCAATCATATGACTCAACCCTTAAATGACCATTTCATTCAAATAAACACTCTACGAATGTTTTTGTGAGGCTTTCTGTTGTCCAAACAGAAATTGTTTATGATGATTAATGGAACATAATACCATTAAGTTCCAGCCTTTAGAAGGACTTTAAAACAAACATGATGACCCTACAATTAATGTAGCACAACTTTGCTTCATTTCCCACTTGTAGGTCAATAACCAGACTTAGCTCCCGGAATTTGAGTTCTTAACAAGAGTTAGAACCTCAAGCGGTAATCTAATACCATAGGATTTTATTTGCTAAGTCGTTTCTATTTAACACAAACTTTTAGGTAGAAATTGAATCTTGAATTCATTTCTTTTGTTCCCCTTTCCTATCCTTTCTAGCACGTTTTCTTATAGTCCTAAAGATTTTACTCTTTGCTTGATCTTCTTACTTTGTTATACTTACAAAGTCCCCTTCTTTTATTCAATTTGAATGACAACATCCAATGAGTCTAGTTCATTTATTGAATCAAAAGAAAATTGGTTGTTAACCATTGCTTATACATGAGTCTTTAACTCAATACTTCATTATTCCAAAACTACCCAGTATTCTGAATATATGAGGTCCAATTGGTCTACCATTCAAATTTTAGTTTGAAAAGAACCATGAAGATCACTATAAGAAATTAGCATTCAAGACACGCTCTCATTCTCCTTTTCTTTTGAGAACCGCTCTCAAAATTAGTTACCAGTCGATCGAGGAAGTATCGCAGTTCTATTATCCGAACGCAATAAAGTTGAAGATTTACAATTCTACAAAATGAACTAGCAAAGAAAACATTTATCATACTTTAATAACTTGAAATAAAGCATTCACGCAATCATTAAAGCTATTAAACATTTCATTCATGCAAAAAATAAAACATGGTCCATAATGAATGAAACGATTCCAAAACCCTAAAAGTCCTAAATCCTTAAGAAGCTTTGGCATGTCTTAAGGCTTTTAAAATTCTAGGTAAGCAAAACCTATTGCTAGTAATCTCCAAATTACTCTTGGTTAGTAAATTAATACCATAATTTATCCCATTTCCACAACATACCACGCCATGAATTTGCTTGTAACCTTTAGCAACTAATCTATCTTTGTGTGTGAACACAATTCTATATTTGATGGTTTTTATCCTTAAAACCAATTCGCAACCAATAGTGTAAATCTATTCTTGCAAATCAACAAATTTTCAATTTTGTCATCAAAACATTAAGTCTGTTTTATGGCCTTTAACCATCTAAAACATTTGAGTCTATATATGGCCTCTAACCATTTTAGGGAATATAGGTTTCGTCATAGCCTTCTTACAGGTCACAAACTCAATAATCTACATGATAATAGTTTGACTGCAAGTTGTAGGTTTCTTCACTATCTAATAGAAGAATCTCATAGCTTCAGTGACCTGAACTCCATGTTTCATCACTATCTAATAGAAGAATCTCATAGTTTCAGTGACTTGAACTCTATGCCTACTTGGGTATAGAACATCAAACAATAGAATATTGATATTGTCGATTAATATTGGGTATAGAACATAACACAATAGAGTTCAGTGACTTGAACTCTATGCCTACTTGGGTATAGAACATCAAACAATAGAATATCAACAGACACTTGAAAGTCTTTTGAATATTCTGTTTTCCTTGAAGCATTTGTAAAGTCTTCTAAGAGATGTCTATTCTTTAACGCCACTTCTAAAGTCCTTAAAGAATTAGTGTTCGGATTTTCTGAAGAACTTTGAAAAGCCTCCGGAATGTCCGTTTATGTTTGTTGTTCGCCTCGAAGACTTTCGAGGTCCATCTTCTCCCACTTGTAATTTTGGAAACGAATCTCCAAAAGGACATTATTTCGAGCAAACAAACATTATGTTCTTAAAATTCGTGGTAGAAACAATACCCTTGTGTCTCATTTGAATAAATCACAATGAAACATATATCTATACTTGGGCCTTAGTTTGTCGAATAACAAACACTAAGCTCCCACTGAGTCTAGCAACTCTTTAGATATATATATTGTTGAAAAGATATTCTGGAATTACTTTTCAAATAGCTTTGACGAATTTGGTTTAGTTTGGTGGTAGTTGAGCATTTTGTTTAGAAATTATAGGAAAAATCTTTATGATTCATCATTGATCGAATCAAGTACTAATTGAGTTCGATCATTCCAACGTAGATATGCCATATCTTATGGAGCTAGATCGTGAAATTACAACACACAATCATTGATGATCATTTTTGGTCTTAAGGTAATCATCGTCATGATCTAACCTAGATCTTTAAGATTTCTTGCCAAGTGGTGATTTTATACTTATTCTATGTATCTTTGAACTAGCCAAACAGATTCAAATTTATATCACATTGAGTAAATAAACCAATATTCACTCAAACCTAGGTGAAATAATAAAGTCATAAAATCTTTCTTTAGCTTTGAGCTCTATTGTATAGGCGTTATAACAATAGTTCATATCTTTTGTTACTTTCAACAAGTAAGACTAGCTTGTCTTGAATTGATCTAGAAATCAATGAATTTTCAAAAGTCCATCAAAATAAAGCTTTTGAATGTTAACTTGTTGATATGGTCTAAGCAACAATGCCAAAGATTAGTGGAACTCAAATCAAGGGGTTGATTTGAACTTAGTAAAGCTCTTTTGCTAAAGAGTTATTTGTTTTAATCAAGCATATTGACTCAACCCATAAATGACCATTTTATTCAAATAAACAAACGAACATTGTTTTTGTTTTTCTTGAATGTGAGTCTTTATGTGTTTGAAAACATAAATTTAGGTATGCTGATTATGGATCAAAATAGCCATTAAGTTCCAGCCTTGAAAGGACTTAAAACAAATTAGATGACCCTATAACTAATGTAGCATTTCCATGCTTTATATCCCACTTGTAGGTCATTAGTGTATCCTAGCTTCCATTGTTTGAGTTATTACCGAAGTAAGAACCTCAAGCGGTATATGATACCAAGGAAGTTTGATTGCTAGGTCACTTCTCTTTAAACATAAACTTATAGGTAGAAACGGAATCGTAAATTCCTTTCATTTGTTCCTTGTTGTCCTATTTCTTGTATCCTTTCTTATTGTCTTAAGAATTGATTTCTCTAGTGTTGACATTTATATTTTGTTAGACATGTCCAATGTCACTCCAACAAAGTTCTTACCATTTTATTTATGTTGAATATTCTGTTTCAACTAGATGATCTTACCAGAAGCTTCTAAAGTTCTCTAAGCATCGATCTATTCGAATGTCTAGGGACTAGACTCATTCGAGAATTAAATGGACAAAGATATTAGGTTATTAACCATTGGTAAAGCTGAGCGTTTAAACTCAATGCTTTATGATCTCAAAACTACATTGTATTTTGAATTCACAAGCACCAATCGGTTTGCCATTCGACTTTGATACTCGAAAACAACCATAAAAGTCGCTAAAAGAAACGTACATTTTAAATTGCTCATTTTCTCTCATTTCCGTGAATCGTTCTTGGATTCACTACCAATCGAGGAAATTTACTATTACCCTTCTAAAAGGATTTACTGCAGTAAAAGATATTTAATTATAAACAATAATTAAAACATACATTGAAGCATGCAAAGTCTAAACATTTATCATGAGTAATAACTTGAAAATTAAAGAAATCATGCAATTTAAACAAGTCATTAGCATTTTATTCGAGTTATGTGTTCCGACAGGTGTGAATAAAATGAATCCAAGATCCTAAAATCATCGAAGAATTAAGCACATTATGTATTTAGACTCAATTCTAAAATATTGTAGGTAAGCAAATCCTTTGCTAATAGTCTAGAAACTACTCTTGGTTGATAGGTACGTCTAAGAACTTATTAGGTAAACCAATCTATTTTTCCACGACATAAAAGGACTCCTTACTTATATCGTTGAGTTTCACCAAAAATAACATGTACCCACAATTATTTGTGCACCTTACCCCTTTAGGATCAATAAGTAACACTTCGCTATGGCGGAAAACTATTACTAAGATTGATGTAAAGGTTATCCAAGTAAGTGTTATTTTGGCATGGCACCTTTTAACTCAATTTTTAAAGTTTGAAACTCAAGGCTCTTACTATGTTTGTTAGATTTTAAGTGAACTAAAATCCTTAATCATGCAACATAATCTAGCCATAATCTCATGCATAATTAAGACATATTTAAAGTAATAAATAACTTAAAACATGCATAAGATATAAATGTGATCTAGTATGGACCGACTTCATCTTGAAGCTTCAACTTCAAAGTCCGTCTTGAAAATGGATTGGAAACTCCGTCTTGAATTTCACCATGGGAGGCGCCATTTTCTTCAAATAGGATCAGCTATAATTTAAACTAATTACAACTATTTGATGGTACGCAGACCATATTTAAATTGAAAAAACTTTGGTGCATTAGACCAATATTACATTCAAATTAATGGTACGTAGACCATATTTTCTATCCTATTTGGGCCATACTAGTCACTTTTCAATAACCTTCAAAACAGTACATATACAATATATACCATTCACCCATTCGTTATCATGAATGGCCCACATAGCTGGTTAGTAGAACATGTTATGCATCACACAAATATTTGCAGCAATTAATCAAGGGCACCAATAATCTACCAATTATTCAGTCCTTATTAATTCTAATCCAGTTGTTTAACCTTAAAGAAATGTAGACCTAATCAAGAGTTTATGACTAAAATGCTCCCACTTAAACCAATAAATTCACATGCTTTACTAATTTTAAACATAAAAATGTATTTCCTAGTCTAACCGGAAACATACATATTTAATTAAAATTTAAAGCTCATATAAATTTATAATTGAATCCTTATAATTTGTTCTTCAGTTGAATTAAAATGCATTTAAATTAATTCAAGGTTTTAATTTTAGTAAAACAATAAGTATAAATAAAATTTATAATAATTAGATTATTCAAAATTAAATTCCGAGAAAAAAATTTAAATTGCGAATTTTAAAATTAAATAAAATCGTTTCCGAACTGAAAATTTAAAATTAAAATCAAAACGCATCAATCGTAACAAGACGAGGCACTTGGGTTTGCGCCCAATCCCCGTCGAGTGCACGAGGCAGCATCGCCCCTTGACTGATCATACGGCACCACGCGAGCAGGCCACACGTAACGCAACAAGCCCGGGCCACGCTGCGCGCAGCCTGCCTCACTCGACGCGTATGCTTGCTTCGTTGGGCGCGGCAGCGCGCGCTGTGGCGCAGCTCGCTTGCTGCCCACACGCGACTGCTCGCCTGGCTTGCGCCAATGCCCATTGCCCTCGCCCCCTTGCCCACGCTGCACACAGCACTCGACACAAGGGCATCGTCCCATGGCCCTTGCTCGCTGCATTGTACCGCATGGGCGACGAGCTCCCTTACTCGTCGTCGCATGCCCGCACTATACAACACCCCTTAAGGGTTACACATAGCTTCCATTGCTTTGTGAGTGCAAGTTTTATGAGCGAATTTCATAAAAATTAAAACTTTTATTTCAAAGTTAATGACAAATTAATAAATCATATTAGTTTCATAATTTTAGGGCGAAAAATCGAAAATTTATTAATCAATTAATTCCCGATTATCATGGATTCAAATCTAGGTCATAAAAATTTAAAATTTATCATAAATTAACAATTTTTATGGTGGTTTTTAATCATGGATACCTAATTAAATCGTTAATTAATTATGAAAATCAAATCAATTCTAAATTATTCGAATTTCAACAAATTAATTACAATTACAAATTAGGTTGTATAATTAACCAGCTTAGGCATTCAAATTTGTTAAACATATACAGTAGGTCAATAAAAAATTCAAGATTTAACAACAAGAATCGCAAATATTCAATTTAACATCTTAAAATTACAAACTTTTGCGTTCGAAAAACTAAAACCTCCGAAAAGTCATAGTTAGGCTTCGAATTTGGGAATTCTGGGTTCGGCCGAAAAACAAAATTTTTGTCAAAATTTTAGAATTCCTTTTACATGCGGAATTGACACAAAAATCACTCGATTTCGTTGAGTAACGAAGAAACTGCCGAAAAGCTGCGTACATATAATTAAATAAACGCAATTTGAAATTAATTTACAATTACGAAAATTAATTACCCCTTTTAATTCTTTTCAAATTTGTAAAATTTAACCATGTTAAGCAATTATTATGGAATTAATTAGAGGCTCGTGATACCACTGTTAGGTTATGATGCATATAAACGAATATAAATCATGCGGAAAAACCATACACGCCAGGATTCCAAATTAATTGCCACATAACAATTAGCATAATTAGGATGCATACTCTTTGTAGCGTGCCCTCCCTTGCTGCGCCCGAACCGAACAAGAACAATTCTTTAGGACTCCAAGTGTCGTCCCTCTGTAGAAAGTCCACAGCACGTCCAGATCCGCCTTAAGATTGACCAACTAGAATCGCCCTTAAGGTACTAAAAATATTCAGATATTTGTGGGCAAGTGTGTGACTGAATTTTTGCTCAAATTCTTACCTTTGAATACTTCAAACTCGTTATAAATTATGAGCCTTGATCTCATATTTATAGGCCATGGAATAAGTAATCGAATCCTACTAGGATAAGAATTAATTAAATTAGAATCCTAGTAGAACTCTTATTTAATTAATTTATCTTTTAGGATTAGGAATTTAATCATTAAACGAATCCTATACGCTTTAGGTTTGGTATGTGAACACAAACACACACGCACGCACAGCAGACCACGAGGGGCGCCATGCGCTCGCGCGCACAACCCGAGCAACGCAGCCCACTTGCCACGAAGCCCACGAGCTGTCGCAGCCTTGGGAGCGCGCTGGGCCTGCCTTGCGGTAGGGTAGGCCTGGCGCAGCGTTGGGCTGGGCGTGCTTGTGGCACGCGTTTCCCTTGCTGGACGTGGGCATGGATTCGTGCTGGGCCTTCGTTTAGTAAGCTCGTCCGGTGCTAATTCGTACGACGCGCTTCCGATTAATTTCCCGATTCCGGAATTCATTTCCGATACGAACAATATTTAATATTTCCGATTCCGGAATTAATTTCCGTCTCGAACAAATATTTAATATTTCCATTTCCGGAATTATTTTCCGATTCCGATAAATATTTCCGATTCTGACAATATTTCCGTTTCCGACAATATTTCCGATTCCGACAATATTTCCATTTCCGATAATATTTTCTGATACGTACCATGTTTCCGTTTCCGACAACATCTACGACTTCGATAATATTTATATTTCCGTTACGATCCATATTTCCGTTTTCGGCAATATCATCGTTTCCGGAGTATTCATTTACTTGCCTTTGACGATCTCAGCTCCCACTGGAACCAAGATCCGTCGATTCCGAATATGTATTAGATAGAGTATTTAATGCCATTAAACACTTGATCTGGTTACGTACTATTTGTGTGAACCTACGGGGATCAATCAAGAGTAAGATGTGGATTAATATCATTAATCCACTTGAACTGAAGCCGCCTCTAGCTAGGCATTCAGTTCACTTGATCTCACTGAATTATTAACTTGTATAATTAATACTAAACCGCATTTATTAGACTTACCATTAAATGCATACTTGGACCAAGGGTATTATTTCCTTCAATTCTTAGAGGCATCACTATACACATCATAGGTACCACTATCATATGGTAAGGTTAACACAGGCGTGGTTGTCAATCGCGTCTTCAAAGCTCGGAATGCCTCCTCACACTGGTCATTCCACTCAAACTTCGCTTCCTTCTTCATCAAGGTTGTCATTGGTTTGGCGATTCTAGAAAAATCCTTAATCATGCAACATCCTTAATCATGCAACATAATCAAGCCACAATCTCATGAATAATTAAGACATATTTAAAGCAATAAATAACTTAAAACATGCATAAGATATAAATGTGATCTAGTATGGCCCGACTTCATCTTGAAGCTTCAACTTCAAACTCCGTCTCGAAAATGGATTGGAAACCCCGTCTTGAATTTCACCATGGGAGGCGCCGTTTTCTTCAAATAGGATAAGCTATAATTGAAACTAATTACAACTATTTGATGGTACGCAGACCATATTTAAAATTAAAAAACTTTGGTTCTTTAGACCAATTTTACATTCAAATTAATGGTACGCAGACCATATTTTCTATCCTATTTGGGACATACTAGTCATTTTCTATAACCTGCAAAATAGTATATTTACATATTACCATTCACCCATTTATTTATCAACGAATGGCCCACATAGCTGGTTAGTAGAACATATTATGCATCACATACATATTTGCATTAATAAATCAAGTCTTCCAATAATCTACAAATTATTCAATCCTTATTAATTCTAATCGAGTTGTGTAGACACCTAATTTGTATCTCCCCATTGGGATGATGACGATACCATTATCCTTATTAGGCGGTTGGAGCAACTCCATGCGGAAATCCCAATTGCTAAGAACATGTCCAAAATCCAAGAGCCAAAATCCAATCCCCGAGGCCGTTCCCATTCCGGAACTCGGTATAAAATACAACTTCCAAAAATCAATTTCAAAATCCAAGTACAATCTCACCCAATGGACTATTCCATTAGTTTTACAAAGCCTTTTCCAGTCGAAATGACACTAAGCAATCAAAACTCGGGCGCCGACCCACAAAACCGAGCGAGCCGGGCCTCGTCCCCGTAAAACCGAATTCCAAAACCCGAAAAGGCTAGTTTTTAGTTGCAAAATTCCTTAATCATCAAGCAAACACTACGTGCCACCATTACAAGCCAAAACAAGGACGACATCTTTTGTCCTTGTTTGGCAGCTTCTGCGCCACGTCAGCGCGCCTGGCGCTGGCAGCTGCGCCGGACGCTGGCGTGAGCTGGCGTTTAGCAGCAGCTTCTCCTATTTAAACCCCTAATTCTAAGCATTATGGGGAGGCAAAATCAAAACACAACGTCGTAATACAAAAATTGCCACTCAAATAAAAAATACAAAAATCCTCCAAAATCACATACAATTTTCAAGTTCTAAGCAATTGGGAGCTCTAAAAGGAATTCTTGCCTAAACCTAACTATGTAATTCCGAATCCCAACCCTAATCAATCATGTTTCTTTGATTTTCTCTTTCAAAAATGATTAGTAAGTTGGCATTTTTAATCCTAAAAGTGTCACTTACAACAATCATACATTTCTTACAAAATCCAAACCTTATGTGATACAAAAATACAAACTTTCAAGATTCAATGATGTTCAAAGTTGTTTGTAATCACTTCTTTGAACTAGAATCACCTTCAAAACATGGAGTAATCAATGATGATGCCTTTCTAATGTTTAAAGGTTTAATCTTTGAGATTCAAGACTCCACTTTTCAAATTTCAAGTTCAAATTTCAAGATCCAATAATGTTTAGGGTTGTTTGCAATCACTTCCTTAAACTAGGATCATTTCAAAATAAGAGCTCATCAAAGATCAAGCTTTTTCAACATTAAAAGGTCCAATCTTGGAGATTCAAGACTCATAAATTCAATATTTCAAGTTCAAGTTCAATATTTCAAGTTCAAGTTCAATATTTCAAAGTTCAACATTTCAAGTTCAATATTTCAAGTCCAATATTTCAAGATTCAAACTTTTCAAGTTCAAGTTCTATGTTCAAAATCTAAGACACTTTAGGTCGAGAAACTTGACCTAAAGTAGAGATTTTTGCTTTGAATCCGTGTCGGGCGCACTTATTTTTGAGGAGTCGCTTGGCGTTCGGATCTCATGTGCTAAGACTCAAGTTCTATATCGCACTTTCAATTATGCAAGTTCAATACCGCACTTTTAATTATGCAATTTCAATTCCGCAGTTTCAAGTATGCAAATTTAATTCCGCACTTTCAATTATGCAATTTCAATTCCGCAAATTTACTTGCCTAGTCCTTCTAGGCAATGTGGTTCTACCTCCTAGTCCATTTCTAGGTGGTCTTGTACTTTACTAATTCCGCACCTATTTTGCATTGTGATGTTGCTTTACTTGTTTATTGCTTTCATCACCTAACATGATAAATACAACAAGATACAAGGTTGGACAAATCGATCTTAGGTTCCCTTAAATTAACTTTAAAGCAAAGTGACCACCAATTCGATTTGTTCTAAATTCAAACCCACATAGTCTAAACTAGGGTATTGATGTGGCCTAAAAGAATGCCACCTGACGGTACTATCAAAGCCCAAAAAAAAGGCCCAAAAGCTTGCCTACGGGCCTTTCTCAACTTCACAGGGCCCAGGCCCAAGCGATTAAGAGGTCCACATTGGTCCTAACCAAGCCTCCAAAACCTAAGCAGGACACGTGTCCCAATCTTGCATAAACACTCAATCATGCAGGACCAGTTCCCGAGAAACCCTAGCAATATAAATAGTGCAGATCCCTAGGTAAAAGGGCAATCAATTCATTCCCACCAACAGAAAACTTATCTTTGCTCTGCCTTCTCTCTACAAATTACTTATCTCTCTAGCTTATACTTACTTAAGCATCGGAGGGAATATTCCTACGGGAATATTCTTGTTTTGCAGGTTGCCAGAAGTTCGTGCCAGGTCATACTTGATACCTCCGAGGAACGCGTGCCACGTCAGCACCGTAAAAGATCCCACAACATTTGGCGCCGTCTGTGGGGAGGTACAGTGTCATGGCCGAACTACACTCTGACAGAGAGTATGCTGGTGGAGAAGAAGAGAGACGGCACATTGAAGAAGCCAATCGAATTGCAAATGCAGGGAACACACCGCGACGGATGCAGGCTGAGGTAGTTGTAGAAGAAGAACCAATAACCGAGGCGTCTCCGCCAGGCGGCCATCTAAGCCCCAGCGTCCGAGACCCCATGTTAGACGAGAATCTGGATTTGCCAGTCTCGGTGGGCTCCCTACGCGAGATCTTAACAGGATTCCAACAGCAAATGAATCAGACCTTTTGACAACAGATGATCACTACACTGCAAGATGAAATTCGGAAAAATATGCTAATCTACTACGCTGAGAGGACGGCTCCGCAGAGGCCCCTCAGTCTAGGCTGTTGCGATTAAAGCGAAAATTAGAACAAACTTATCTGATTCGATGAACTGAACGAAGAACAATTGTTGCGTCGTGGACACCCACTGTCCTAAAAGACGATTCCGCGTTACCTCCCGGTGCAGTAGAACAGAATGCGGTCGCCCTCCAGGATTAGCGCAACTCCGACGTTGTGTGCACTCACAAAGCCGGATGGAGTCAGAACGTATGCCCAAAACCGAGAGCAATTTTGTGTGAGAGTAAGAATGTGTTTTCGTATTTTGTGTGTATGGTTTTTTGTGTGAAGGGAACTGAAACTCTGATTTAAATAATTAGAAGGAAAGCATTGCAACAGACAAAAACGGCTGAGGGAATGAATGTTGCAACAGCCAGAAAACGGTCAAAAACATTGATCATAGTAACGGACGTAATTAATGGCATTTAATCCAACGGTTACGTAATCAATACAGATTCCCGTAACAATGACTTAACCAAAACGGTCCAGTTACCAAAAAGAGTAGGGTTGACCCACAAAACCCACCCCACGCCCGCGAACCGCATTCCCAAGTACCAAGTACCAAGTACCAAGTACCAAGTACCAAGTACCAAGTACCAAGTACCAAGTACTAAGTACCAAGGCCCAAGGCCCACGGCCCACGGCCCACGGCCCACGGCCCACGGCCCACGGCCCACGGCCCACGGCCCACGGCCCACGGCCCACGGCCCACGGCCCACGGCCCACGGCCCGCGGCCGGCGGCCCGCGCCCGGCCCGGCGCGCGCGCGCGCGTGTGTGATGTGTCCACCCATACCATTCTCACACTTTCTTAAACAAGAGTTACACTCATTCCCCAATTAATAAACAAGAGGAATATGAAGAGTTTTTCCAATGTGGGACTCTTGAATTTTCACTCACCCTTTTTTCCTTTGTGTTTCCCAATGAGAATTTCCAACAATCCCCCACAGGTTCGAATATGCGGAAAAGAAAGAAAAGAAAGGAGAAGGATATTGGTTTTGGGCAAACAAAACAATTGAATAGGTGTCAATGTCTTTCGACTTGAATTAACACTTAGTGACATTTAAGCTATGATCTCTTTCCTACCAAGTGACTTTCGTATTGAACTTGATAGGGAGATAGAAACCCGTCACTTAAAGCACGCAACTGAATATGTATGACATTCTGACTCCGCGAATAAAGTGACGCCTTATACTGGCCATACGTCCGACCTGGATATGCTCATAGGTGCTCTAGAGAATAGCCCACATCGCAATTCTCATAGGAAGCGGCCACACTTCCACACCTACGTAGGTGAATCCCATCAAGTGTGAGCTACATTCACACCACCAAACATATGGTATGGGTTCATTAAGAGCCGTATGCTCAACCTCTTTCCTATTGTAGCAAGCACATTATAACATCTAGGGGATGGACAAAAAATAAAATTTTGTGCTTCCGAATTATAACAATAATGTCGTCCTTTGAACTCTGTGAGTAGGAGTTCATTATTTTACAATTCATTCAACGGGCTTCAGGCCCATCCCTTCCGATGTTTCCAAAACTAGTTTTCTACATAGGCCTTTCGTTAACGGATCCGCAATGTTCATTTCAGACTTTACATAGTCTAGTGATATCACCCCACTTGACAACAATTCTTTGATGGCCTTGTGCCTCAAACGAATGTGCCTTTTCTTCCCATTGTAGGCATGGTTGTTTGCCACAGCAATAGCCGCTTGCGAATCACAATGAAGTGCAACTGAAGGAGCTGGCTTCCCCCACAGCGGAATATCTGCAAGCACATTTCTCAACCATTCTGCCTCATGACCTGCCAATTCAAGAGCAATAAACTCAGATTCCATAGTAGACATAGCAGTACAAGATTGTTTACAAGATTTCCAAGACACAGCTCCACCCCCTAGGGTGAAAACATAACCACTGGTAGAGTTAATTTCATCATTGCCAGAAACCCAGTTAGCATCACAATAGCCTTCCAAAACTCCTGGAAACTTGGAGTAGTGCAAACTCCAATCCATGGTACCCTTAAGGTACCTGAGCAATCTCTTCAAAGCATCCCAATGTTCATGACTTGGGTTATGAGTATACCTGCTTAATCTACTCACAGAATAAGCAATGTCAGGTCTAGTGTAGTTCATCAGAAACATAACACTACCAATAATCTTAGCATATTCAGATTGGCTAACAGGATCACCATTATTTTTCCTTAAGTGGATGCTTGGATCATAGGGAGTCCTAACTGGATCGACGTCAAAAGAGTTAAATTTTTTAAGTAACTTTTCAACATAGTGAGCTTGGCTAAGACAAATGCCATTTGGAGTTCTCTTGATTTTCACTCCTAAAATCACATCTGCCTCACCCATATCTTTCATTTCAAACTTAGAACTTAGAAAACTTTTTGTCTCATTTACTCGATCCAAATTAGTCCCAAAAATTAACATATCATCCACATAAAGACAAATAATCACACAACCATCAGAATCATGCTTAGAGTAAACGCAAGAATCACCTTCATTTACATGGAACCCATTACCTGTCATAGTCTTGTCAAATTTGTCATGCCATTGCTTTGGAGCTTGCTTAAGCCCATACAAGGACTTGACTAATTTACAAACCTTATTCTCTTGACTAGGAACAACAAACCCTTCCGGTTGAACCATGTAAATTTCCTCATCCAAATCACCATTTAAAAATGCAGTTTTAACATCCATTTGATGCACAACAAGATCATGAATGCAAGCAAGAGCAATCAAAGTTCTAATAGTAGCAATTTTAGTGACAGGAGAATAAGTATCAAAATAATCAATACCATGCCTTTGGGTGAATCCCCTTACCACAATTCTAGCCTTATACTTGTCAATGGATCCAGTGGATTTCAATTTTTTCCTAAAGATCCATTTACAAGTAATGGGCTTGCAACCCCTAGGCAGATCAACCAACTCCCAAGTATTGTTACTTAGGATTGACTGAAGTTCACTATCTATTGCCTCTTTCCAAAACACTGCATCAACAGATTTCATAGCCTCTTCATAGGTCCTAGGATCATCTTCCAAAATAAAGACATAAACAAAGTCATCATCAATCAAGTAAGGTTCAGTTAAGAAAGCAGTAATAAAATCATCACCATAACTGGTTTCCTTTCTTGCCCTCTTGCTCCTCCTTGGCTCCAATTCAGAATTCACATCAGAGGTGGGAGGAGCAACAACAGGCATACTAGAAGAAGTGCTAGAAGAAGGCACATCATTGATACAAGATATTTTCAAAGGAAATACTGTTTCAAAAAACTCGGCATCTCTTGCCTCAATGATGTTACCACCTGCATAAGAATTGTTAGCACCTTTAACAAGAAAACGATATGTAGCACTTTGGTAAGCATAACCAATAAAAATACAATCAACCGTTTTAGGACCAATCTTGTCCCTTTTGAAGCTGGGTATAGCCACCTTTGCTAGAAACCCCCACACTTTCAAATAACTTAGGTTAGGTGCACGACCCTTCCATATTTCGTATGGAGTCTTGTCTAGCTTCTTGTGAGGTACCCTGTTTAAAACATGACAAGCAGATAATATAGCTTCCCCCCACATGTTATCAGAAAACCCAGAACTAATAAGCATAGAATTCATCATGTTCTTCAATGTTCTGTTCTTCCTTTCAGCAATCCCGTTCTGCTCGGGTGTGTAGGGAGCCGTTGTCTCATGAATGATCCCATTCTGCTCACAAAATGCCTTAAGAGTGTTAGGGTCATATTCACCACCCCTATCACTCCTAAGTCTCTTGATCTTCCTATCAAGTTGGTTCTCCACTTCGGCCTTGTATTTGAGGAACATTTTCTCAGCCTCATCTTTTGACCTGAGAAGATAAACCATGGTGAATCTTGAGCAATCATCAACAAAAGTAATATAATACCTTTTACCACCCCTGCTCTCATAATTTTTAAAATCCCCCAAGTCACTATGAACAAGCTCTAGTACTTTAGTTTGTCTATCTATTGATTTAAATGGCTTCTTTGCAAACTTGGCCTCAACACATACTTCACATTTTGCAAAATCAGTTTTAGAAAAACTGGGAATCAAGTTAAGTTGTTTAAGCCTTTTAATTGAAGCAATGTTAAGATGACCCAACCTTGCATGCCATAAATCAATAGACTCAGCAATATAAACAGAAGAAGTACTAGCATTCTTATTCATAATTTCAAGTTTGACATCAAGAGTAAATAAACCCCCATTACAGAAACCCTTTCCCACAAACTCCCCATTATGAGTAATAACAAGCCTATCAGAATCAAATGAAAGCTTCAATCCAGCCTTAATTAGCAAGCTACCAGAAATCAGGTTCCTACGCATTTCTGGAACATGCAACACATTGGTAAGAGTAATAAGTTTTCCAGAGGTAAGAGTGAGAACGATCTTCCCTTTGCCTTGAACAGTTGCAGAAGCTGAATTACCCATGAAGACATTTTCACCATCAGTTTTTTCGTAGGTAGTGAACATGTCTTTGTTGGTGCAGATATGTCTCGTTGCTCCAGTATCAACGATCCATTCAGCAACAAAATGGTTAGGATTAGAAACTTCATTAGCTTCAGCAAGGTTGGCTTGGTTCTGATCCGACTTCTTCTTGGATCTGCAATCTACAGACTTGTGACCAGTTTTCCCACATTCAAAACACTTGCCCTTGAACTTATACTTCATTGGTTTCCCTTGAGGCTTGAAAGGACTTCCCTTTCCCTTAAACTTTTCAGAATATGCATGAGGCTTAGGTTCTACAAGGTTAGCCTTAGCAGACCCGGGAAACACAGATTGACCCTTATCCTTAATACGATTTTCCTCCTCAATTTTCAGGTGACCTACAAGCTCCTCTAAGGTAAGGTCCTTTTTCTTATGCATTAACTGATTACGAAAATCTTTCCTAGAGGTTGGGAGTTTCTCAATTAAAACTATAGCAAGGGTAATATCACAAATACTCAAACCCTCGGCAGCCATAGCAATGCAAATATTTTCATAAGCATGAATCTGATCAATAATTGGTTTATCATCTTGGACTTGAAAAGCTAACCAGTTACTGACACAATAACGCTTAGTACCAGCATCATCAGTTCCATATTTCTTTTCTAATGCATCCCAAATATCCCTAGCATGATTAAACCCCATATAGATATCAAGCAAAGTATTCGACATATGATGCAGCAACATGCCCTTACATGTCCTATCATCTTTAGCAAATTTCAACTCAAAAGCATGCAATTCAGTTTCATCATCAGGTTCGACAACATCATCAAGCACATAAGCAATCTCAATTTGTTCTAAATAGAATCGCATCCTAACAGCCCAACGTTTATAATTCTTGCCATCAAGAGGTTCTAACTTAGACATATCAGGAATCATGAATTTGGAAGTCAAAGCCATAATAATCGTCTTTTAGATTGTTGCGATTAAAGCGAAAATTAGAACAAACTTATCTGATTTGATGAACTGAACGAAGAACAATTGTTGCGTCGTGGACACCCACTGTCCTAAAAGACGATTCCGCGCTACCTCCCGGTGCAGTAGAACAGAATGCGGTCGCCCTCCAGGATTAGCGCAACTCCGACGTTGTGTGCACTCACAAAGCCGGATGGAGTCAGAACGTGTGCCCAAAACCGAGAGCAATTTTGTGTGAGAGTAAGAATGTGTTTTCGTATTTTGTGTGTATGATTTTTTGTGTGAAGGGAACTGAAACTCTGATTTAAATAATTAGAAGGAAAGCATTGCAACAGACAAAAACGGCTGAGGGAATGAATGTTGCAACAGCCAGAAAACGGTCAAAAACATTGATCATAGTAACGGACGTAATTAATGGCATTTAATCCAACGGTTACGTAATCAATACAGATTCCCGTAACAATGACTTAACCAAAACGGTCCAGTTACCAAAAAGAGTAGGGTTGACCCACAAAACCCACCCCACGCCCGCGAACCGCATTCCCAAGTACCAAGTACCAAGTACCAAGTACCAAGTACCAAGTACCAAGTACCAAGTACCAAGTACCAAGTACCAAGGCCCAAGGCCCAAGGCCCAAGGCCCACGGCCCACGGCCCACGGCCCACGGCCCGCGGCCCGCGCCCGGCCCGGCGCGCGCGCGCGCGTGTGTGATGTGTCCACCCATACCATTCTCACACTTTCTTAAACAAGAGTTACACTCATTCCCCAATTAATAAACAAGAGGAATATGAAGAGTTTTTCCAATGTGGGACTCTTGAATTTTCACTCACCCTTTTTTCCTTTGTGTTTCCCAATGAGAATTTCCAACATAGGCGTCAACCGGATAAGCAGAATGCCGCTCAGGTCCAACGTTTGGAGAGCTGGAGAAGGTTCTCGTCCACAAGCAAGCAGGGGACTCAGACCTGTGCCTGAGCACTCGGGAAATGGCCGTGACCCCCCCACCTTCTTACCTCGAAGGGACCCGGTCATTCGACCATCATCTAGGGGAAGCCCACCAGCCGTCTTACGGCCAGCCTCAAGGCGTCAAGAACATTATGAGGCTGAATCTGAACTGTCAGACACCGGGTCCACTCCTGTGATGGAAGATCCGCCATTTTATCCCACTACACGTGGACCGACCCAGATGACGCCCCATAGGGTAAGCATGCGCCCCCGCCTGCTATCTAACCGCCGTGAACCAACTTATCATATTCAGCAAGGGCTCAACAACCTGACGTTAAGGCACATGAGTACCCCTTTCTTTGACGAGATCATGAACGCCCCGAAGGAACCCAAAGTAAAACTCCTACAATTAAAGCTTATGACGGGACCACCGATCCCGATATGCATCTTGTCGCATACCGCCATCACATGTACGTTCAGGGAACCAATGAAGCCACTTGGTGCAAATACTTTCCATCCACGCTCAAAGGAGTAGCGTCTAAATGGTTTGAACGGCTGCCCCCAGGATCAATTGCCTCTTTTAACGAACTACAGACTTTGTTATCTACGAGGTTCATGGCACACAAGGAAGAAAGGAAAACCAGCATGCATTTGGGACGGATCCAACAAGGGAAAGACGAGTCCCTAAGAAGCTACGTGAAGCGTTTCAATCTAGAGGCGGGACAGATCCCAGACTTACCCGATGGCGTCTCTTTTGATAATTTTATCAAGGGATTGAAGAAGGGATCCTTCAAGTTTGACCTGGTTAAGAAGAGTGTAAGGACTATGGCCGAGGTCCTGGACGAGGCTGAAGCATTTATCCATGCAACAGAAATATGCAGCGCGTCAAAGGAAGGGAGGATTGGAGAAACAACAGACTCCTCCGGGAAGAAGGATAAAGTGGACCGAAAATCCCCACGAGTGAATGGCACATGGGCTCTCTCAAAAGAGAATGATACCAACTTTCCTGGGCACAAGAGAGAACGACCGCAAGAAAGGGAATATTTTGAGTACAACACAGATCTTCTCACCATACTAAAAGACGTGGGGATAAGGTACGAACTTGATCGACCTTTCCCCATGAAGTCTCCTGCTGAGACTCGAGATCCCAAATTATATTGCCAGTTCCATGAAGATATAGGACATGAAACCAAGAATTGTAGAAGCTTGAAGATGGCTTTAGATGGCCTAGCCTCCAAAGGACACCTCAAGAACTACTTACAGAAGAATTCTCATGGCTTTGGAAAAAACCAATACAAAAAGAACAAGTCACCTGCCTCGCCGACTAAGGGACAACACAGCGACGGAGGATTTGTAGCCGTCATATCTGGAGGACTGGCCGCTGGAGGACCTACCATGAGAGGACAGAAAGATTATTCTCGCCGCTTAGGACAAGTGCTGTTGTCAGCCAAAGCGCCCATGGATCCATTCCCAAAGATAGAAATATGTGAGTCAGATGGCGGACGGATAGCCACGCCGCGTGATGATCCCCTTGTGGTTGAATTCAAGATATCTAACATGAGAGTTAAACGCATACTAATATACACGGGAAGATCATCCGATATAATGAGTCTAGAATGCCTCAATCGCCTAGCACACGACCCCAAAACCATCGAAAGAATTCATTATCCCATCATTGGTTTTGGAGGGAGTATCATTCACCCTGTTGGCGTCATCACTCTGCCGGTTCGAGTTGGGGATAGGAAGAATGGGCGAAAGATGGAGGTGGACTTCCTAATTGTTAAAGACTTGACTGCATACAATGTCATCTTGGGACGATCCACCTTAAACGAGATCAAGGCTGTAGTCGTCACCCATCTGATGCTTCTGAAGTTTGTGTGCGATGATGGAGTTATAGGCACCATACACGGAGATCAACAAAAGGCTAGGGACTCTTACCTGACGACCCTCAACCCGTCAGCATGGAAGCAAGATTCTGATGAAGTCAGAGGAAAACGAAAGCATGAAGATGAACCCCAAGTCACCAAAGAAACTAGACCCGTACAAATAGAAGCGGTCAAAATTGAAGAAGGTGGCTGAAAGTAGAACATCATTATGGTAACTATTGTACTCAGAGCCTATAAAACGGCCTAGCTATTGTACCAGAGCCCACAAAACGGCCTGTAAATGCCCGCCTAAGACGCGGTGAATGTAGCAAGCAATTTAGTAAATTAACACTTATCTGACGAATACAAGTCTCAGTTGAACCTTCAAAGGGAACACTTAAGGGGTGAAGAAACTCACCAGAAAACAATCCCTAAAATAAGTGGCGTCCATATCTGCTAAATAAACAATACCCAGTGCTAATAAACACGAAGGGTTTGGATGTACCTAGTGCTAATAAACACAAAGGGTTTAGACATCCAGCATGACGCCTTTTCTTCGAAAGGCGCCCAAAAAAGAAAAGACTCAAACAAGAGCAAAACATTCAGACATAAGACCTCCTCCTTGGATGGCGTCTAAAAAGACTAATCGTTTGACGGCCTGAGAAGTGGCCTAGATTAGCGCCTCAAATTAGGCTGATCACCTAAAACACTGAGGTTTCTGTCCAACAATTGGACCCAAAGAAAGAATTCCTAAGAAATCATTAACGAGATGATGGAATTAAATTAAAATAAAGTGCACAACGGCACGAATTGTTTATACATAGCGCCCAAAGCGCAAACAAACCAAATCAAATAAATGCCAAAAGGCACCAAAGTTATTACAAACGCCCATGGCGTCATTCAAACCAACTACAAGAAAAACCACTCAAGGATGAGGGGCAATGGAACTCCTGTCCTAGACGTCTTGGCCTTCAGGGGAGTTCACCTCGTGTTCTTCCATGTCCTCCTCCCCGTCACTGACGAACTCGGGGGGATCTAAGCCTAAGCGCCTAGCCGTAGAGACGGCTATATGGTGGGAGATATGGCGTTTGAACCAGGAAAAGTCCTTTCCGTCCATAGATTGATCCCACACCTTTTGGGCACTCTCCAAGATGGACTCCTCGCCCAACTTAAAGGAGCTTGCAGCCTCCTTGCGCACGGCCTCAATCTTCCCCTGCATGGCCTTGAGCTGACCTTCAAGAACGTTCACCTTGGAAGAGAAATTAGTCACCCGTTCCGAGACGGAAGAGTACTCCTTTCTCAGCACGGCAAGCCGCCCCTCATGTTCCAGCAACTTCTCTTCATACTTCTCAGCGTCCTCCTCGGCCTTCTTCAGATCTTCCATCGTGGATTCGATCTTCTTGTCCGCGTCCAAGTTGATCAACCTGGCCGTCTTCTCAGCATATTGCTCATGATTCTCGATCTGGTCCTTATGCTTGAGCATCTCATTGTGCATATCAAAGCGATAGTTCCTACTCTCGGCATAGCGAATAAAAAGATGCCAAAGACAACATAGAATTAAAAATAGCGTACATATATATAATCATAACTACAGAGATCCAGGAGTAAGTGTCTCACATCAAGGACGACAGACTGAATGGATCCAAAGAATCCCAAGTCAATCCCGGGGAGTGACCTCACATATTCCTCAGGGATGGCTGCATACACTGAAGGAAATAATGCCCTTGGTCCAAGTATGCATTCAATGTTAAGTCTAATAAATGCGGTTCAGTATTAATTAACAAGTTAATAATTCAGTGAGATCAAGTGAGCTGAATGCCTAGCTAGAGGCCGCTTCAGTTCAAGTGGAATTAATGATATTAATCCACAGCTTACTCTTGACTGAACCCGTAGGGTCACACAAATAGTACGTAAACGGATCAAGTATTTAATGGCATTAAATACTCTATCTATGGATATTCGGAATCGACGGATCTTGGTTTCAGTGGGAGCTAAGATCGTCACAAGCAAGAAATGAATACTACGGAAACGATGATATTGCCGGAAACGGAAATATGGATCGTATCGGAAATATAAATATTATCCAAGTCGTAGATGTTTCCGGAAACGGAAACATGGTACGTATCGGAAAATATTATCGGAAATGGAAATATTGCCGGAAACGGAAATATTGCCGGAAACGGAAATATTGTCAGAATCGGAAATATTTTCGGAATCGGAAAATAATTCTGGAAACGGAAATATTAAATATTTGTTCGAAACGGAAATTAAATCCGGAATCGGAAATATTAAATATTGTTCGTATCGGAAATGAATTCCGGATTCGGGAATTTAATCGTAGCGTATCGTACTAATTAGCATCGGACGAGGCCCGCTAGACGAAGGCCCAGCACGAAGCCAGGCCATCGCCCAGCGAGCCAACACGCACCATCGCACGCCAAGCCTCGACCAGGCCCAGCGCAAGGCCAGGCCCAGCCAAGGCCTGGGGCGCGCGCGCGAGAGCACAGTAGCAGTGGGCCGAGCGCTGTGCGCCTAGCGTGGGCCGCAAGGCTTGCGGGGGTGTACGGTGCTCGTGAAATGCTTGTGCGAGAATCCTAAAGCAATCGGGATTCGAAATATGATTAATTCCAGAACTATTAGATAATGATTATTTAATAGAGTCCTAGCAGGATTCTAATTCAACTAATTAATATCTTAATAGGATTATAATTCCTTTTCCATACCTCTATAAATAAGTGCCTAGGGTCATAATTTATAGAGACGATTGAAATATTCAAAGGGTAAGTTTTGAAAGAAAAATCAGCCATACACTTGCAAACACAATAGCCGAAATTCCTAGTAACCTTAAGGGCGATTCTAGTTGGTCTAACTTGAGGCGGATCCGGACGTACTGTGGACTATCTACGGAGGGACGACATTTGGAGTCCTAAAGACTTGTTCTTGTTCGGTTCGGGCGCAGCTAGGGAGGGCACGCTACAAAGTGTATGCTCCTAAATTATGCTAAATGATTATGTGTAAATAATATGTTTCCTGGCATTAAGGTTTTCCGCATGATTTATGTTTTGTCATATGTATCATAACCTAACAGTGGTATCACGAGCCTCTTATTATTTTCATAATCTAAATTGCATAAACATGGTTAAATATTACAAATTTGCAAGAATTAAAAGGGGTGATTAATTTTCGTAATTGTTAATTAATTGCAAATTGCGTTTATTTAATTTTATGTACGCAGTTTTTCGGCAGTTTCTTCGTTACTCATCCAAATCGAGTGATTTTTGTGTCAATTCCGCATGTAAAAGACATTCTAAAATTTTGACAAAAAGAGTATTTTACAGCCGAACCCATAATTCTCAAATTCGAAGCCTAACTATGACTTTTCGGAGGTTTTAGTTTTTCGAACGCAAAATTTTGTAAATTTAAGATGTTAAATTAAATATTTGCGATTCTTGTTGTTAAATCTTGAATTTTTCATTGACCTACTGTATATGTTTAACAAGTTTGAATGCCTAGCCTTGTTAATTATGCAATCTAATTTGTAATTATGATTAATTTGTTGAAAATTGGAATAATTTAGAATTAATTTGATTTTCATAATTAGTTAATAATTTAATTAGATACCCATGATTAAAAACCACCATAAAAATTGTAAATTTGTGTTAAATTTTAAATTTTTATGACCTAGACTTGAATCCATGTTAATCGGAAATCAATTAATTAATAAATTTTCGATTTTTCGCCCTAAAATTATGAAATTAATATGATTTATTAATTTGTCATTAATTTTGAAAATAAATTTTTTAATTTTTATGCGATTCGCTCATATAACTTGCACGCACAAAGCAATGGACGCTACGTGTTACCCTTAAGGGGTGTTGTATAGTGCGGGCATGCGACGACGAGCAAGGGAGCTCGTCGCCCATGCGATACAAATGCAATTAGCAAGGCTATGGTGCATGAGCACAAGGCAGCAGCCTTGCCTTGTGTCGTGTGCTGTGTGCGATGGGCGAGTGGGCAAGGGCGAGAGAAAGGCAGCGAGCAGTCGCGTGAAACGCGCACTACCTCGCGCAGCGATCGAAGCCTCGCGCGCAGCGAGCGCTGGCTCGCGTGCGACGAGCGCTACGACTGCATCAAAGCCTCGCGCGCAGCGAGCGCTGGCTCGCGTGCGAAGAGCGCTGGCGCGCGCCCAGCGATGGTGAGCGGCGAGCGTGTTTCGATGATGCCTTGCGATGGTGAGCAGCAGCATATGCAACTCAGCACATAGGCTGCGCGCACATGGCCAGCGATGGCTGCGTGCGTGTGGCCTATGGCTGTGCGTTGCGTGGTGTTGTTGCGTGCCTTGAGTTACGATTAGATCGTTTTAAAATTTTAAATTGAAATTTTCAGTTTACGTAATATTAATTAATTTTAAAATTAATAATTTAAATTATTTTCTTGGATTTTAATTTTGAATATTATAATTATAATAAATTTCATTTATTCTAATTATTTTACTAAAATTAAAATCATGAATTAATTTAAATACGACTGAAAATAAATTAAATATGTGGATTCAATTATAAACTTATATGAGCTTTAAATTTTAATTAAATTTGTATGTTTCCGGTTAGACTAGAAATACATTTTTATGTTTAAAATTAGTAAAGCATATGAATTTATTGGTTTAAGTGGGAGCCCTTTTAGTCATAAACTCTTGATTAGGTCTACAAATCCTTAAGGTTAAAACAACTTGATTAGAATTAATAAGGACTGAATAATTTGTAGATTATTGGTGCCCTTAATTAATTGCTGCAAATATTTATGTGATGCATAACGTGTTTTACTAACCAGCTATGTGGGCCATTTATGATAATGAATGGGTGAATGGTATATATTGTATATGTACTGTTTTGCAGGTTATGAAGTGACTAGTATGGCCCAAATAGGATAGAAAATATGGTCTGCGTACCATTAATTTGAATGTAATTGGTCTAAAGTACCAAAATTGTTTTTCAATTCAAATATGGTCTGCGTACCATCAAATAGTTGTAATTAGTTTAATTATATCTTATCCTATTTGAAGAAAATGGTGCCTCCCACAGAGATTTTCGAGACGGACTTTGAAGTTGAAGCTTCAAGATGAAGTCGGGCCATACTAGATCACATTTATCTTATGCATGCTTTAAGTTATTTATTGCTTTAAATATGTCTTAATTATGCATGAGATTGTGGCTTGATTATGTTGCATGATTAAGGATTTTAGTTCACTTAAAATCTAACCAACATAGTAAGAGCCTTAAGTTCCAAACTTAAAAATTGAGTTAAAAGGTGCCATGCCAAAATATACACTTGCTTGGATATCCTTTACATAAATCTAGTAATAGTTTTTGCTCAGCGAGGTGTTACTTATTGGTCCTAAAGGGGCAAGGTACACAAATAATTGTGAGTACATGTTAGTTTTGGTGAAACTCAACGATATAAGTAAGGAGTCCTTTTATGTCGTGGCAAAATCGATAGGTTTACCTAATAAGTTCTTAGACGTGCCTATCAACCAAGAATAGTTTCTAGACTATTAGCAAAAGGTTTTTGCTTACCTAAGATGTTTTAGGATTAAGTCGACAAACTGTGCTTAATTCTTCAATGGATTTTAGGATCTTGGAATCATTTTATTCACACCTGCCGGAACACATAACTTGAATAAAATGCTTAATGAACATTGAATTATGCATGTATGCTAGAATTTAAGTTTATTAAGAGAAACTGTGAATGGTTATTTATTTGTTTATTCTTTTCAATTGTAGTTTTAATTATGGCAAACAACAATTCATTCAACATACGATCAATTCTCGAAAAGGAGAAGTTGAGCGGGAAAAACTTCCTTGACTCGCAAAGGAACTTGCAAATAGTTCTTATGCAGGAAGAAAAGGAGTATGTCCTGGAAGAGGCGATGCCCGAAGCCGCAGGCGACGGGGTCACTCAGGCAGCCCTCAATCGTTGGATTGATGCCAACAAGGATGTGAAATGTCTAATGCTCGCCACCATGAGTGCAGATCTGCAGAAAACGTTGATCAACTCAGATGCTTTCACGATCATCAGTGAGTTAAAGATCATGTTCCAAGATCTGGCTCGAGTCGAAAGATTCGAGACTCATAGGCAAATTCTTGAGACCAAGCTTAAAAAAGGCGAGCCCGTAAGTCCACATGTTCTCAAAATGATTGGACTCATTGAGAATATGAGTCGGCTGGATCAGCAATTCTCTCAGGAAATGGCTATAGACACCATCCTCCATTCTCTTCATAGCGGGTATGATCAGTTCAAACTGAACTACGGTATGAATACTCTGGACAAAACGCTCACTGAGCTTCACGGTATGCTAAAGACCGCTGAAAAGACGCTCAAAAGTGATAAGCAGGATGTGCTTATGGTGCGTGGGGGCAAGTTCAAGAAATATGGAAAGAAGAGGATTGCTAAGAAAGGTGGCAACAAGGCCAGCCAGACTAAGCAACCAGCTGGCGCCAAATCTGAAAAGAGGAAGGTCAGTCAACCCACTTCTGAATCCGAATGCTTCTACTGCAAGAAGAAGGGGCATTGGAAGAGAGATTTCTTGAAGCTAAAGGAAGATCAGAAGAACGGAACAGTCGTTCCATCTTCAGGTATTTTCGTTATAGACTGTATACTTGCTAAATTAACTTCTTGGGTATTAGATACAGGTTGTGGCTCACACTTATGTTCCAATCCACAGGGACTAAGAAGAAGTAGAAAGTTAAGCAAGGGTGAAGTCGACCTACGGGTGGGAAATGGAGCACGGATTGCTGCATTACCTCTAGGAACTTATTATTTGTCGTTGCCCTCTGGGCTAGTTTTGGAACTGGAAGAGTGTTTCCATGTTCCAAGTCTTACTAAAAACATCATTTCAGTTTCTTGCTTAGATGCTTAGGGATTTTCCTTTTTAATAAAAGACAATAGTTGTTCGTTTTATTTTAAAGGGATGTTTTATGGATCTGCTAGATTTGTCAATGGACTTTATTTATTAGATCACGACAAACAAGTTTATAACATAAATACCAAAAAGGCCAAAAAGGATGATTCAGATCTCACCTATCTGTGGCATTGTCGATTAGGCCATATAAACTTCAAACGCTTAGAAAGACTTCAAAAGGAAGGAATTCTAGAACCATTTGACTTAGAGGATTATGGTAAGTGCGAATCATGTTTACTTGGCAAAATGACAAAGCAACCTTTCTCTAAAGTTGGAGAAAGAGCAACTGAACTATTGGGTTTAATCCATACAGATGTATGTGGACCAATGAGTACAAATGCTAGAGGTGGTTTCAGCTACTTTATCACTTTCACTGATGACTTCAGTAGATATGGTTATGTCTACCTAATGAAGCATAAGTCTGAATCCTTTGACAAATTCAAGGAATTTCAGAGTGAAGTAGAGAATCAATTAAGCAAGAAGATTAAGGCACTTCGGTCTGATAGAGGCGGTGAATATCTGAACTATGAATTTGATGTCTACCTAACCCTAAAGAATGTGGAGTGGTGTGTCGGAACGGAGGAACAGAACCTTGCTAGACATGGTCAGGTCAATGATGGGTCAGGCCGAACTTCCAATAGAATTTTGGGGACATGCACTAAATTCAGCTGCACTCACTATAAATAGCGCTCCGTCTAAAGCTGTCGAAAAGACTTCATATGAGTTATGGTTTGGGAAGCCTCCAAATGTGTCTTTTCTTAAGATTTGAGGATGTGAAGTATACGTCAAACGAATAATTTCAGACAAACTTCATCCGAAATCTGACAAATGTATCCTTGTGGGCTATCCAAAGGAAACAAAGGGGTATTACTTCTACAATACATCTGAGAACAAGGTGTTTGTTGCTCGAGATGGTGTCTTTTTGGAGAAAGATCACATTTCCAAAATGACAAGTGGGAGAAAAGTAAACCTCGAAGAAATTCGAGTCGAACAACAAACTCTAGAGAATGCTCAAGATGACATTCAGGATGAAACTCAGAGATCTTTAGAAGAATCTGGTGAGAATCATGGTCAATCTAGAAATGTTACCCCGCGTAGATCGCAAAGATATAGATCTCAACCGGAAAGGTACTTAGGTATTTTGACGAACGAGAGCTATGACGTTCTATTACTTGAAAGTGATGAACATGCGACTTACAAACAAGCTATGACGAGCCCTAGCTCCAAGCAATGGCAAGAAGCCATGCAATCTGAATTAGACTTCATGTCTGAAAACCAAGTATGGGATTTGGTCGATTTGCCAGATGGCTACCAAGCCATTGGAAGGAAATGGGTTTTCAAACTGAAGAAGGACAAGGATGGGAAACTTGAAGTTTTCAAAGCTAGATTGGTTGCAAAAGGTTACAGGCATGTCCACGGTGTGGATTACGATGAAACCTTTTCACCAGTTGCAATGCTAAAGTCTATTCGGATAATGTTAGCAATCGCTGCATATTACGATTACGAAATATGGCAGATGGATGTCAAAACCGCTTTCTTAAACGGCGTTTTAACAGAAACTGTGTTCATGACACAGCCTGAAGGTTTTGAGGATCCAAAGAATGCTAAAAAGGTATGCAAGCTAAAGAAATCAATCTACGGATTGAAGCAGGCATCAAGGAGCTGGAATATACGTTTTGATGAAGCAGTCAGTGACTTTGGTTTCATCAAGAACGCAGACGAATCTTGTGTATACAAGAAGGTCAGTGGGAGCAAAATTGCTTTTCTAGTATTATATGTCGACAACATATTACTTATCGGAAATGACATTCCTATGTTGAACTCTGTCAAGATTTGGCTTGGGAAATGTTTTTCGATGAAGGATCTAGGAGAAGCACAGTACATATTGGGCATCAAGATTTACAGAGATAGATCTAAAAGGATGATTGGACTTAGTCAAAGCACTTATATCAATAAGGTGCTTGATAGGTTCAAGGTGGCAGACTCCAAGCGAGGCTACCTACCCATGTCTCATGGAATGACTCTAAGCAAGACTCAGTGCCCAAAAACACTTGATGAGCGTAGACGAATGGATGGGATTCCATATGCATCATTGATTGGTTCAATAATGTATGCTATGATATGTACACGCCCGGATGTTGCGTACGCACTCAGTGCTACGAGCAGATATCAGTCAGACCCAGGAGAGGCACATTGGACTGCTGCCAAGAATATTCTGAAGTACCTGAAAAGGCACAAAGATGACTTCCTGGTCTATGGTGCAGATGATGAATTAATTGTTAAAGGCTATACGGACGCAAGTTTCCAAACCGACAAAGATGATTTCAGATCACAGTCTGGGTTTGTCTTCTGCCTCAACGGAGGTGTAGTAAGCTCAAAAAGTGCTAAGCAAAGCACCATTGCGGATTCTACAACTGAAGCGGAGTACATTGCTGCACATGAAGCAGCAAAGGAAGCTATATGGCTAAGGAAGTTCATAGGTGAACTAGGTGTAGTCCAATCCATTAAAGGACCAATAGCCTTGTATTGTGATAATAACGGAGCTATTGCACAGGCAAAGGAGCCTAGACACCACCAAAGAGTCAAGCATGTACTTCGTAGATTTCACCTTCTACGAGAGTTCGTTGAAAGAAAAGAAGTCGAGATAAGCAAGATTGGAACTGATGACAACATATCAGATCCATTGACTAAACCTCTGCCGCAGGCGAAGCACAACTCGCACACTACAGCCATGGGAATCAAGCATATTGGAGAATGGCTTTGATGTCCTTATTTAATGTTTTAAAGTTTTAGAGTTTAAATCTTTGTAAAACATTATTGGTTAATCATTCACAATAAATGAATATAATTCATTTTTCCATTTAATTTGTGGTTTATTAAATGATGAGTCCCTTCAATTTTGACAAATATTCGAGATAGACTGTCATGACCAGTCCTGTGACTAAGAAATGTCTATCAAGTGAACTTGAATGTCAAAAGTTGAAAATGGTCGCTGGTCGAAGTTTTCTATAAAATTGGAAGCATAGAAAACGTTAGACGACTAGAATGCAAGATGACTAGTAGTTCTGTTTCTTGAACTATGTGGACATGGCAATGTCATAATCATTTGCATAGATACTTACTTTGGGAAGACTAGTATCGGACAAACCTATGAAACTTTACTGTAAGAGATGAAAATCTGTCATAAGTAAATTTCATTAAAATTATTAGACACTAAATCCTCAATACCTGAGTGATTTGAGATTACTTGTTTGAGAACTGGTTGCTTTGACGTTGACCAACCGTCGCACCGTAAAAGGAGGCTATAAAGGCAACGCTTAGGTAATCACCTATCAAACGAAGTCTAATCTCAAGATCGCAAGATTGGGATTGTCCTCCCATAAATCGGGATGAGATGCTTAAAAGTTGTACAAGGCCACTCGAAGAGCTAGAAACTGTAAAGTGGATGGCCGTGCTCGGATGAATCATAGGCTATGATTATCTGTTTATTTGATCAGTTGAACTCTGAAACCGAGAAACACCTCTGGACATAATAAGGATGACAACTCTTACCTTATGTTCAAGAACAAGCATCGAGCGACAAAGGAATTAGGAAATGCACACTTGTCCCTAAGGACAAGTGGGAGACTGAAGGAAATAATGCCCTTGGTCCAAGTATGCATTCAATGTTAAGTCTAATAAATGCGGTTCAGTATTAATTAACAAGTTAATAATTCAGTGAGATCAAGTGAGCTGAATGCCTAGCTAGAGGCCGCTTCAGTTCAAGTGGAATTAATGATATTAATCCACAACTTACTCTTGACTGAACCCGTAGGGTCACACAAATAGTACGTAATCTATGGATATTCGGAATCGACGGATCTTGGTTTCAGTGGGAGCTAAGATCGTCACAAGCAAGAAATGAATACTCCGGAAACGATGATATTGCCGGAAACGGAAATATGGATCGTATCGGAAATATAAATATTATCCAAGTCGTAGATGTTTCCGGAAACGGAAACATGGTACGTATCGGAAAATATTATCGGAAATGGAAATATTGCCGGAATCGGAAATATTGCCGGAAACGGAAATATTGTAAGAATCGGAAATATTATCGGAATCGGAAAATAATTCCGGAAACGGAAATATTAAATATTTGTTCGAAACGGAAATGAATTCCGGAATCGGAAATATTAAATATTGTTCGTATCGGAAATGAATTCCGGATTCGGGAATTTAATCGGAAGCGTATCGTACGAATTAGCATCGGACGAGGCCCGCTAGACGAAGGCCCAGCACCAAGCCAGGCCATCGCCCAGCGAGCCAACACGCACCATCGCACTCCAAGCCTCGACCAGGCCCAGCGCAAGGCCAGGCCCAGCCAAGGCCTGGGACGCGCGCGCGAGAGCACATCAGCAGTGGGCCGAGCGCTGTGCGCCTAGCGTGGGCCTCAAGGCTTGCGCGGGTGTACGGTGCTCGTGCAATGCTTGTGCGAGAATCCTAAAGCAATCGGGATTCGAAATATGATTAAATCCTAAAACTATTAGATAATGATTATTTAATAGAGTCCTAGCAGGATTCTAATTAAACTAAATGATATCCTAATAGGATTATAATTCCTTTTCTATACCTCTATAAATAAGTGCCTAGGGTCATAATTTATAGAGACGATTGAAGTATTCAAAGGGTAAGTTTTGAAAGAAAAATCAGCCATACACTTGCAAACACAATTGCCGAAATTCCTAGTAACCTGAAGGGCGATTCTAGTTGGTCTAACTTGAGGCGGATCCAGACGTACTGTGGACTATCTACGGAGGGACGAAATTTGGAGTCCTAAAGACTTGTTCTTGTTCGGTTCGGGCGCAGCTAGGGAGGGCACGCTACAAAGTGTATGCTCCTAAATTATGCTAAATGATTATGTGTAAATAATATGTTTCCTGGCATTAAGGTTTTCCGCATGATTTATGTTTTGTCATATGTATCATAACCTAACATACACGTTCGCAAGGATCTTATCGCTCGCCTCTGAGCTAAAACCGGCAGAAGGGGGGATGCTCGCCACCTCGGCCCGCCGCATCCGCTTGAACATCTCAACTGAACCAAACGACAAGATTAACAAACATCGTGCAAATCCCAACCTGACATGAGAGATTTAAAGTACAGAGACACTAACCAATGGGCGAAGCTGCGGGAGAAGTAGAGGCATTATCAGTAGAAGGAGACTCAGTTTCCTTGCCTTTACCCTTGTCCTCCTTGGACGAGGTGGTGGCGTCAGCAGCCTCAGTCTGTTCGACTGCTACTTCGTCAGCAGTTGCTCCGGCAGTACCTTCCCTTTCGGTGTCCACCTGGGAAGGAACCTCCTTTTGCTCAGGAGAAGGAATGGGCGTCTGGGTAGGAAGAACCTCCCCCTCAGCTAGGGGAGCGGACGGTTTTGGTACCGACGGCTTGGTGACAGCATCGGCCGGACCCATCTTCTTAAAGAAGGGTCGTTTTGGCTTAGGAGCCTCCGTCGAAGATGCCGGACGCTTCTTCGTAGCTGGCAAAGTGGGTTCCTAAAGATGAAGGAAATCAGCGACCAAATCATGATCAGAAATGAACAGAGGCAAAAAAAAAAAAAAAAAAAAAAAAATTACCTTGGCGACGTCGCCAGAGGCACCCTCGCTGGACTTCTTGGAGGAGTCCTTTTTCTTGGCCTCCACGGCCTTGAAAATGTCCTCGGTATACACCTCGGACAGCCAAGCGGGTACTTCCACTACACCCTTGTCTTCGGAAGATAAGCGATCCATGGCAGAACCTACAGAGCCAAGGGTTAGTAAAAAAAAACTGAAAAAAAAATGTTGAGTGAAAATCTATGGGGAACTAACTCTACTCAAATAGGAACAAAGACCAACGACCGAAAGAAAGACTATATTGGTGAACTGGCCGACATGGGGAAGCCAAGCATTAGGCACCCAGGCATGGCTCTTTGACGACAACCGATACATCTCAGCCTGGAACAAGGGCTTCACTAGTCCCCACTCTCTGGACGAGAGGCGAGGGTAGGCGTCAGCTCTAGACAAATAGAGGGGCCGACGGTTCCACCTAGAAAGACGTCTGGAAAGAGGGAGGTCTTCCATTCGAACAACAAACCACTTCTTCCTCCACCAAACCCAACTAGAGGTCTTACCCACCACCGTCTTATATCCCCGACGGCTGTAAAGGGTGAACCACCCCTGGGGAGAACGAGAAGAAGGGGAAATGACTACGAGACGAAGGAAAGCAGGAAAGGAAGGGGTTACGCCGCTCAAAGCACACTTGGCAATAAAACCAAAAACATTTGCCCAAGAGTTGGGCGTCAATTGAGCAAGGCCAATGTCATACCCCTCTAAAACGTCCATCACAAAGGGGTGCAATGGAAATCTAAGACCCAACCTAAAGGCAGCAGTATAAACAGCTACCTCTCCTTGGGAGAGTTGGTCCACGGAGTCATGAGGTCGCGGGCTCCTAAGACTAAAACCTGGGGGCAAGAGCAGAAAACGCTCAAAGTCACGTCCTTGCTCCCTCAGGTACCTCAACCATTTCATGCTGGGAAAGATATCAGACGGAAATAGATTGACGTCCTCCTTCCCCCGTACCATAGGAGGAAGGGTTTTTGCAAACTCCTCGTCTGAAGCGCTAGAGGAGTCATCTTCAAAATCCTCGCGTGGAACGCGGGGACGGGAAGCCACATTCTTCCTTCTTCTAGGAGAATGTGCCGTTCTTATGGCCCCGTCTCCTGTATTATGGGAGGAACGGACTCCACTCCTACTTCCTTGGGACGGGTTCGAAAAAGGAAACCTATCGTCCCCCTCTCGCGGTGCAGCCCATGCACGCACGTTGGTTGTTTTTCTAATTCGAGCCATGCCGTCCTGCATAAGGGACTGGACGTCTGACTTTAGCAAAAGAATGAAAGGGATAGGTGTCATAACCCCCAAGACGCCTCCACAGAACACTATAAACAATAAACAAGAGAGGTCCCACAAGCATACAAAAAACAAAGTTTTGATAGAGAACTTACCAGAAAATGATCAAACTGATGAGAAGTCTTGACAAATCCTCTAAACCCTCAAGAACACTGGACAGCAAATCCAAGAACACTCAAACGCAAGCACAAGCAGATCTTTGGCAGGACGAAATTTACTTTCTCTCTCTAAAGAAAAATCGCTCTGAAGTAACAAAAGAAAAATGAAAGAGGAATTGAAGCTTTTAAAGGAAAATCTAAGCTTTGAAAATCCCTCACACGTGGCGCTCCCTCCAATCTAGCAGCCTACCCCACAGGGACAAGGGGCATCCTCCTTGAGGGGCAAATGATGTGGCCTAAAAGAATGCCACCTGACTGTACTATCAAATCCCAGAAAAAAGGCCCAAAAGCTTGCCTACGGGCCTTTCTCAACTTCACAGGGCCTAGGCCCAAGCGATTAAGAGGTCCACATTGGTCCTAACCAAGCCTCCAAAACCTAAGCAGGACACGTGTCCCAATCTTGCATAAACACTCAATCATGCAGGACCAGTTCCCGAGAAACCCTAGCACTATAAATAGTGCAGATCCCTAGGTAAAAGGGCAATCAATTCATTCCCACCAACAGAAAACTTATCTTTGCTCTGCCTTCTCTCTACAAATTACTTATCTCTCTAGTTTATACTTACTTAAGCATCGGAGGGAATATTCCTACGGGAATATTCTTGTTTTGCAGGTTGCCAGAAGTTCGTGCCAGGTCATACTTGATACCTCTGAGGAACGCGTGCCACGTCAGCACCGTAAAAGATCCCACAACAGGTATTTTCGAAAATGTTGTGCCACGCATTTGAATAATTTTTAAAGCTCTCGGAATAAGCATCTCGTTCCCTTGCCCGGATTTCACCCATCCGTTTCTAAGATTCAATGCCTTATCCTAATAGAGTCATCTTTTCGGTCTTTCCAAACGAGACCCTAAATAATGTTTGGTGGCGACTCCTTCAAAGTACAAAGATACGAAAGGTTTCCAAAGTACAAAGCCGACCACTTGCATCATACAAAACTTAGACCGACCTTAGGTTGAGAACTTTGCATGTCGCATTCATATTCATGTTAGTGAGACAACGTGCTACTTGTGCATTGTGTGGGCGTTTTTGCACGTGTGAATGGTTAACCTCGAGTTCTAGCTTTGCCAAAACCGTTAGCCTCCAACTAGGAAACCAACCTCCTAGGAGCATTATTCAAGCCTCATGCATCTAAAATCGCCGATTTAAGGTCTTTTAGGAGTGCCACTCCATTTGATTCAAAACCCTCAAACACGCCTCACATACAAACGCCAAATTCAAATTCAATCCAACGGCGTCATAATGCCGGATTTTCTAGTCCAAATTTCGAGTTTCAATTTCAAAATTCAATCCAACGGCGTCATAATGCCGGATTTTCTAGTCCAAATTCCGAGTTTCAAATTAAAAATTTAATCCAATGGCGTCATAATGCCGGATTTTCTAGTCCAAATTTCAAGTTTCAAATTCCAAATTCAATCCAACGGCGTTATAATGCCGGATTTTCTAGTCCAAATTTTGAGTTTCAAATTCAAAGTTCAAAATTCAAGTCCAACAGCGTCATGCCGGATTTTCTAGTTCAAGCATTCAAATCATCAAATTCCATATTTCGAGTCTCAAAATCAAGTTGCCAATTCCAATCTCAAACCTCAAATTCAAATGTCCAAACTCATGCCGGCGTAATGCCAACTTTTCAATTCAAGCTTCAAGACCAAATTCCTAAGTTCAATCTTTCAAACTTCAATTCCCATATTCAAAATTTCAAGTTCCAAATCCATGCCGGCATAATGCCGACTTTTCCATTCCATATTTTAAACCTCAAGTTCAAAATTCTAAGTTCAATCTTCCAAATCTCAAGTCCCCCATTCGAAACTTTTCGATTCCAAAATTCATGATGGCGTAGTGCCGGATTTTCCTCATTCAATTTCAAATTCAACCATGATCAAACACTTCAAAATCCCAAGTCCACGGCGGCATGATGCCGGACTTTCAAAATTCCAAGTCCAAGGTCTCAAATCCATGGCGGCATAATTCCGGGATTTTCAAAACTCAAAGCCTCATACTCTATACAAAAAATGCTTCTCTTTCCAAGTTCAAACTCCGAGTCAAATTCAAATTCATCTTCAAGCTACAAAAAAAAATCCTTATCTTCCATTGCTTCCAAATACAAAATTCAAAATACTTCCAATGGGTTGAAAATCCCTTGAAATAATACAAATCCAAATTCGAGAACAATTCCAATGGTTGAAAATCCCCTGAAATAGTACAAGTCCAATTGTCCAACGGGTCGAAAATCCCCAGAAATAATACAAATTCAAGTTCCAAATCCTACCTACGGGTTGAAACTCCCCTAAAATACTTCGAAATCCAATGGGTTGAAATTCCCTTAAAATAGTCCAAATACTACTCCGGGTTGAAATTCCCCTAAAATATTCTAAGATCCAATGGGTTGAAATTCCCCTAACATATTGACGGGTTGAAATTCCCTTGAAATAATACAAAATCAATTCCCTTTCAATCGGGTTGAAATTCCCCTGAAACACTTCGAAATCTAATGGGTTCAAATTCCCCTAAAATATTGACGGGTTGAAACTCCCCTGAAATAATACAATATCCAATCTCCCAAAATATTTCCAATGGGTTGAAAATCCCTTGAAATAATATAAGTCAAATTTCCAATGGGTTGAAATCCCCCTAAAATAGTCCGAGTTCAATGTTCTAGTACAAGGAGGAAGCCTCCACAAAAGAATGAAGCTCCTCTCAAATATTTCCAACGGGTTGCAAATCCCGAATACAAATACAAAATCCAAAATCCCGAATCTTCAGAGTGGCACTTAGAGTCAAGTCTAGATCTCATTCATTGCATACATATCACATCATGAGTCGGGAAATCCAAATTCTAAAGTCATCTGGTGTTTCCTAACTAGGAGTCCAAAGATTCTGCGGGTTCGCCGAAGAGGAGAAAGGTTGAGGAGAACTCCATCAGCCATAGCTTCCTTTATAGCCGGTATCGAGCAAGCAGTCAACTCACCTTCTACAAATCAAGCTTCAAGCCCCTTTCAAGAATCAATTCAAATGGCCACTGTCGATCAAATCACTCAGCTCATGGCCGTCGTAGCCAACCTCAATACCAACCTGGAGAATGTGAGCAACCGCTTGGGTGTTGTGGAGCAGGCCGCACCCACAGATGACCTGACCAAGAAGATCGAAAGCCTGGTTAACAAGGTTACCAATCAAGAGAACTATTTCGATACCTCAATGGAGGACAACCTCAAGGGAAAGGCAAACCTGCCAGACAAATTCTCAGACAATGACATTCCAAAATTCAAGTCGACTGACAATCCCAAGTATCATCTCAAGAACTTCAAAGCTACAATGGCCATTAAGGGGGTCGAACTCGGGCTTTACCTGGTGGTATTCCCTATGTCCCTAGTGAAGGAAATAATGCCCTTGGTCCAAGTATGCATTTAATGTTAAGTCTAATAAATGCGGTTCAGTATTAATTAACAAGTTAATAATTGAGTGAGATCAAGTGAGCTGAATACCTAGTTATAGGCCGCTTCAATTCAAGTGGAATTGATGATATTAATCCACAACTTACTCTTGACTGAACCCGTAGGGTCACACAAATAGTACGTAAACGGATCAAGTATTTAATGGCATTAAATACTCCATCTATGGATATTCGGAATCGACGGATCTTGGTTTCAGTGGGAGCTGAGATCGTCAAAGGCAAGTAAATGAATACTCCGGAAACGATGATATTGCCGGAAACGGAAATATGGATCGTATCGGAAATATAAATATTATCCAAGTCGTAAATGTTGCCGGAAACGGAAACATGGTACGTATCGGAAAATATTATCGGAAATGGAAATATTGCCGGAATCGAAAATATTGCCGGAAACGGAAATATTGTTAGAATCGGAAATATTATCGGAATCGGAAAATAATTCCGAGAACGGAAATATTAAATATTTGTTCGAAACGGAAATTAATTCCGGAATCGGAAATGTTAAATATTGTTCGTATCGGAAATGAATTTCGGAATCGGGAATTTAATCGGAAGCACATCGTACGAATTAGCTTCGGACGAGACTTGCTAGACGAAGGCCCAGCACGAAGTCAGGCCCGCGCCCAACACAAACACTGCCAAAGCCTCGCCAGGCCCAACGCAAGGCCAGGCCAGGGCTGCGGGCTGTGCATCACGCGTGGGCCGCAAGGCTTGCGCGGCTGTGCGGCTCGTGCTCGTGCTCGTGCAACGCTTGTGTTCAATACGAATCCTAAAGATAATGGAATTTCGTTCTATGATTAAATCCTAATCCTAATAGATAGAATTTGTTTAATAGAGTTCTAAAGAGATTCTAATTAAACTAATTAGTATCCTAATAGGATTCTAAATCCCTTTCCATGACTCTATAAATATGTGCCTAGGTTCACAATTTATGGGTAAAAATTCAAGTATTCAAAGGTAAGATTTTCAAGCAAAAATCAGCCAAACACTTGCCTTATTTAGCCAAAAATTCGAAGTACCTTAAGGGCCATTCTAGTTGGTCAATCTTAAGGCGGATCTGAACGTGTTGTGGACTTTCTACGGAGGGACGACACTTGGAGTCCTAAAGACTTGTTCTTGTTCGGTTCGAGCGCAACTAGGGAGGGCACGCTACAAAGTGTATGCATCCTAGTCTCCTAGACTAATTATATGATTATGTGCAATGAATATGATTCCTGGCAGTAAGGTTTTTCCGCATGATTTATGTTGTTCATATGTATCATAACCTAACAGTGGTATCACGAGCCTCTTATTAATTGCATGATCTATTATTGCTTAACATGGTTAAATTTTACAAATTTGCAAAGAATTAAAAGGGGTGATTAATTTTCGTAATTGTTAATTACTTGCAAATTGCGTTTATTTAATTATATGTACGCAGTTTTTCGGCAGTTTCTTCGTTACTCAACCAAATCGAGTGATTTTTGTGTCCATTCCGCATGTAAAAGGCATTCTAAAATTTTGACATAATCACTATTTTTCGGCCGAACTCAGAATTCCGAACTTCGAAGCCTACCTATGACTTTTCGGAGGTTTAAGTTTTTCGAACGCAAAAGTTTGTAATTTTAAGATGTTAAATTGACTATTTGCAATTCTTGTTGTTAAATCTTGAAATTTTGACTGACCTACTGTATATGTTTAACAAATTTGAACGCCTAAGCTTGTTAATTATACAACCTAATTTGTAATTGTAATTAATTTGTTGAAATTCGAATAATTTAGAATTTGATTTGATTTTCATAATTAATTGACGATTTAATTAGGTATCCATGATTAAGAACCACCATAAAAATTGTTAATTTGTGATAAATTTTAAATTTTTATGACCTAGATTTTAATCCATGTTAATCGGAAATTAATTGATTAATAAATTTTCGATTTTTCGCCCTAAAATTATGAAATTAATATGATTTATTAATTTGTCGTTAATTTTAAATTAATTTTTTTTTTATTTTTATGAAAAACGCTCATAAACGTTGCACGCACAAAGCAATGGACGCTACGTGTTACCCTTAAGGGGTGTTGTATAGTGCGGGCACGCGACGACGAGCAAGGGAGCTCGTCGCCCGTGCGGTACGAATGCAGCGAGCAACATAGCATGGCGCGCGCGCGAGGCATTGGAGCTGGCCGTGTGTGTTGTGCAAGGGCGGTGGGCAAAGGGCAATGCATGGGCGAGCAGTCGTGTGTGGGCAGCGAGCGTGCTGCGCCACAGCGTGCGCTGTCTCGCGCCAACGAGCGATGGCTCGCGCAGCGAGCGATGCCTCGCCAGGAGCTGCTGCGATGCGAAGCGGGCGAGCAGGCTGCGCAAAAGCGTGGCTTGGCTTGCTGCGTTTGCGCGTGGCTGCTGCTACACGTGCATGCCGAGCGGTCAGTCGAGGGGCGATGCTGCCTCGTACACTCGATGGGGCTTGGGCGCAAGCCCAAGTGCCTCGTCTGTCGACGATTGATACGTTTTGATTTTAATTTGAGATTTTCAGTTCGGAAATAATTTCAATTATCTTTAAAATTAATAATTTAAATTGTTTTCTCGGAATTTGATTTTGATTATTATTATTATTATTATAAATTTTAATTTATACTAATTATTTTACTAAAATTAAACCTTGAATTAATTTAAATTCGTTTAATTCAACTGAAAATAAATTAAATGGATTCGATTATAATTTTATATGAGCTTTAAATTTTAATTAAACTTGTATGTTTCCGGTTAGACTAGAAATACATTTTTATGTTTAAAATTAGTAAAGCATATAAAGTTATTGGTTTAAGTGGGAGCATTTTTTGTCATAAACTCTTGATTAGGTCTACAATCCTTTAAGTTTAAAACAACTTGATTAGAATTAATAAGGACTAAATAATTAGTAGATTATTGGTGCCCTTGATTAATTGCTGCAAATATTTATGTGATGCATAACAATGTGTTTTTACTAACCAAATATGTGGGCCATTCATGATAATGAATGGATGAATGGTATATATAGTATATGTACTTTTTTGCAGGTTATTGAAAGTGACTAGTATGGCCCAAATAGGATAGAAAATATGGTCTGCGTACCATTAATTTGAATGTAATATTGGTCTAAAGTACCAAATTTTATTGCTTTTAAATATGGTCTGCGTACCATCAAATAGTTGTAATTAGTTTAATTATAACTGATCATATTTGAAGAAAATGGCGCCTCCCATGGTGAAATTCAAGACGGAGTTTCCAATCCATTTTCAAGACGGACTTCGAAGTTGAAGCTTCAAGATGAATTCAGGCCATACTAGATCACATTTATCTTATGCATGCTTTAAGTTATTTATTTCTCTTAAATATGTCTTAATTATGCATGAGATTATGGCTTGATTATGTTGCATGATTAAGGATTTTAGTTCACTTAAAATCTAACCAACATAGTAAGAGCCTTAAGTTCCAAACTTAAAAATTGAGTTAAAAGGTGCCATGCCAAAATAACACTTACTTGGATAACCTTTACATCAATCTTAGTAATAGTTTTCCGCCATAGCGAGGTGTTACTTATTGATTCTAAAGGGGTAAAGTACACAAATAATTGTGAGTACATGTTAGTTTTGGTGAAACTCAACGATATAAGTAAGGAGTCCTTTTATGTCGTGGCAAATTCGATAGGTTTACCTAATAAGTTCTTAGACGTACCTATCAACCAAGAATAGTTTCTAGACTATTAGCAAAAGGCTTTTGCTTACCTAAAATATTTTAGAATTGAGTCAAAATACATATTGTGCTTAATTCTTCAATGATTTAAGGATCTTGGAATCATTTTATTCACACCTGCCGGAACACATAACCTGAATAAAATGCTTAATAAATAAATTATGCATGTATGCTAGAATTTAAATTTATTAAGAGAAACTGTGAATGATTATTTATTTGTTTATTCTTTTTCAATTGTAGTTTTAACTATGGCAAACAACAATTCATTCAACATCCGATAAATTCTCGAAAAGGAGAAGTTGAACGGGAAAAACTTCCTTGACTGGAAAAGGAACTTGCAAATAGTTCTTATGCAAGAAGAAAAGGAGTATATCCTGGAAGAGGCGATGCCCGAAGCCGCGGGCGACGGGGTCACTCAGGCAGCCCTCAATTGTTGGATTGATGCCAACAAGGATGTGAAATGTCTAATGCTTGCAACCATGAGTGAAGATCTACAGAAAACGTTCATCAACTCAGATGCTTTCACGATCATCAGTGAGTTAAAGAACATGTTCCAAGATCTGGCTCGGGTGGAAAGATTCGAGACTCATAGGCAAATTCTTGAGACCAAGCTTAAGAAAGGCGAGCCCGTAAGTCCACATGTTCTCAAAATGATTGGACTCATTGAGAATATGAGTCAGCTGGATCAGCAATTCTCTCAGGAAATGGCTGTAGACACCATCCTCCATTCTCTTCATAACGGGTATGATCAGTTCAAGCTATACTACAGTATGAATACTCTGGACAAAACGCTCACTGAGCTTCACGGTATGCTGAAGACCGCTGAAAAGACGCTCAAAAGTGATAAGCAAGATGTGCTTATGGTGCGTGGGGGAAAGTTCAAGAAATCTAGATAGAAGAGGAATGCTAAGAAAGGTGGCAACAAGGCCAGCCAGACTAAGCAACCAGGCGGCACCAAATCTGAAAAGAAGAAGGTGAGCCAACCCACTTCTGAATCTGAATGCTTCTACTGCAAGAAGAAGGGGCATTGGAAGAGAGATTGCTTGAAGCTAAAGCAAGATCAGAAGAACGGAACAGTCGTTCCATCTTCAGGTATTTTCGTTATAGACTGTATACTTGCTAATTCAACTTCTTGGGTATTAGATACAGGTTGTGGCTCACACTTATGTTCCAATTCACAGGGACTAAGAAGAAGTAGAAGGTTAATCAAGGGTGAAGTCGACCTACGAGTGGGAAATGGAGCACGGATTGCTGCATTAGATGTAGGAACTTATTATTTGTCATTGCCCTCTGGGCTAGTTTTGGAACTGGAAGACTGTTTTCATGTTCTAAGTCTTACTAAAAACATCATTTTTGTTTCTTTCTTAGATGCTAAGGGATTTTCCTTTTTAATAAAAGACAATAGTTGTTCGTTTTATTTTAAAGAGATGTTTTATGGATCTGCTAGATTAGTCAATGGACTTTATTTATTAGATCACGACAAACAAGTTTATAACATAAATACCAAAAAGGCCAAAAGGATGATTCAGATCTTACCTATCTGTGGCATTGTCGATTAGGCCATATTAAATTGAAACGCATAGAAAGACTTCAAAAGGAAGAAATTCTAGAACCATTTGACTTAGAGGATTATGGTAAGTGCGAATCATGTTTATTTGGACAAAGCAACCTTTCTCTAAAGTTGGAGAAAGAGAAACTGAACTATTGGGTTTAATCCATACAGATGTATGTGGACCAATGAGTACAAATGCTACAGGTGGTTTCAGCTACTTTATCACTTTCACTGATGACTTCAGTAGATATGGTTATGTCTACCTCATGAAGCATAACTCTGAATCCTTTGACAAATTCAAGGAATTTCAGAGTGAAGTCGAGAATCAATTAGACAAGAAGATTAAAGCACTGCGGTCTGACAGAGGCGGTAAATATCTGAGCTATGAATTTGATGACCATCTTAAAGAATGTGGAATTCTATCAGAATTGACTCCTCCTGGAACACCACAATGGAACGGTGTATCGGAACGGAGGAACAGAACCTTGCTAGACATGGTAAGATCAATGATGGGTCAGGCCGAACTTCCAATAGAATTTTGGGGACATGCACTAAATACAGCAGCACTCACTATAAATAGAGCTCCGTCTAAAGCTGTTGAAAAGACTCCATATGAGTTATGGTTTGGAAAGCCTCCAAAAGTGTCTTTTCTTAAGATTTGGGGATGTGAAGTATACGTCAAACGATTAACTTCAGACAAACTTTATCCAAAATCTGACAAATGTATCCTTGTGGGCTACCCAAAGGAAACAAAGGGGTATTACTTCTACAATACATCTGAGAACAAGGTGTTTGTTGCTCGAGATAGTATCTTTTTGGAAAAGGATCACATTTCCAAAATGACAAGTGGGAGAAAAGTAGACCTCGAAGAAATTCGAGTCGAACAACAAAATCTAGAGAATGCTCAAGATGACATTGAGGATGAAACTCAGAGATCTTTAGAAGTATCTGGTGAGGATCAAGGACCATCTAGAAATGTAACCCCGCGTAGATCGTAGAGATATAGATCTCAACCGGAAAGGTACTTAGGTATTTTGACGAACGAGAGCTATGACATTCTATTACTTGAAAGTGATGAACCTGCGACTTACAAACAAGCTATGACGAGCCCTAACTCCAAGCAATGGCATGAATCCATGCAATCTGAATTAGACTCCATGTCTGAAAACCAAGTTTGGGATTTGGCCGATTTGCTAGATGGCTACCAAGCCGTAGGAAGCAAATGGGTTTTCAAACTGAAAAAGGACAAGGATGGGAAACTTGAAGTTTTCAAAGCTAGATTGGTTGCAAAAGGTTACAGGCAAGTCCACGGTGTGGATTACGATGAAACCTTTTCACCAGTTGCAATGCTAGAGTCTATTAGGATAATGTTAGCAATCGCTGCATATTACGATTACAAAATATGGCAGATGGATGTCAAAATCGCTTTCTTAAACGGCGTTTTAACAGAAACTGTGTTTATGACACAGCCTGAGGGTTTTGCGAATCCAAAGAATGCTAAAAAGGTATGCAAGCTTAAGAAATCGATCTACGGATTGAAGCAAGCATCAAGGAGCTGGAATATACGTTTTGGTGAAGCAGTCAGTGACTTTGGTTTCATCAAGAACGCAGACAAATCTTGTGTATACAAGAAGGTCAGTGGGAGAAAAATTGATTTTCTAGTATTATATGTCTACGACATATTAGTTATCGGAAATGACATTCCTATGTTGAACTCTGTCAAGATTTGGCTTGGGAAATGTTTTTCGATGAAGGATCTAGGAGAAGCACAGTACATACTGGGCATCAAGATTTACAGAGATAGATCCAAGAAGATGATTGGACTTAGTCAAAGCACTTATATCAATAAGGTGCTTGAAAGGTTCAAGATGGCAGACTCCAAGCGAGGCTACCTACCCATGTGAGAATGACTCTAAGCATGACTCAGTGCCCAAAAACACTTGATGAGCGTAGACGAATGAATGGGATTCCATATGCATCATTGATTGGTTCAATAATGTATGTTATGATATGTACACGCCCAGATGTTGCGTATGCACTCAGTGCTACGAGCAGATACCAGTCAGACCCAGGAGAGGCACATTGGACTGCTGCCAAGAACATTCTGAATTACCTGAAAAGGCACAAAGATGATTTCCTGGTCTATGGTGGAGATGATGAATTAATTGTTAAAGGCTATACGGATGCAAGTTTCCAAACCGACAAAGATGATTTCAGATCACAGTCTGGGTTTGTCTTCTGCCTCAACGGAGGTGTAGTAAGCTGGAAAAATGCTAAGCAAAGCACCATTGCGGATTCACCAACTGAAGCGGAGTACATTGCTGCACATGAAGCAGCAAAGGAAGCTATATGGCTAAGGAAGTTCATAGGTGAACTTGGTGTAGTCCCCTCCATTAAAGGACCAATAGCTCTGTATTGTGATAATAATGGAGCTATTGCACAGGCAAAGGAGCCTAGACACCACCAAAGAGTCAAGCACGTACTTCGTAGATTTCACCTTCTACGAGAGTTCGTTGAAAGAAAAGAAGTCGAGATAAGCAAGATTGGAACTGATGACAACATCTCAGATCCATTAACTAAACCTCTGCCGCAGGCGAAGCACAACTCGCACACTGCATCTATGGGAATCAAGCATATTGGAGAATGGCTTTGATGTCCTTATTTAATGTTTTAAAGTTTTAGAGTTCAATACTTTGTAAAACATTATTGGTTAATCATTCACATAAATGAATAGAATTCATTTTTCCATTTAATTTGTGGTTTATTAAATGATGAGTCCCTTCAATTTGACGAAATATTCTAGATAGACTATCAGGACCAGTCCTGTGACTAAGAAATGTCTATCAATTGAACTTGAATGTCAAAAGTTGAAAATGTCCCTGGTCGGAGTTTTCTATAAAGATGGACGCATAGAAAACGTTAGACGACTAGAATGCAAGATGAGTAGTAGTTCAGTTTCTTGAACTATGTGGACATGGCAATGTCGTAATCATTTGCATAGATACATACTTTGGGAAGACTAGTATCGGACAGACCTATGAAACTTTACTGTCATAGATGAAAATCTGTCATAAGTAAATTTCATTGAAATTAATAGACACTAATCCTCAATACCTGAGTGATTTGAGATTACTTGTTTGAGAACTGCTTACTTTGACGTTCTCAACCGTCGCACCGTAAAAGTAGGTTATAAAGGCAACACTCAGGTAATCACCTATCAAACGAAGTCTAATCTCAAGATCACAAGATTGGGATTGTCCTCCCATAAATTGGGATGAGATGCTAAAAGTTGTACAAGGCCACTCGGAGAGCTAGAAATTGTAAAATGCATGGTCGTGCTCAGATGAATCATAGGCTATGATTATCTGTTTATTTGATCAGTTGATCTCTGAAACCGAGAAACACCTATGGACATAATAAGGATGAAAACTCTTACCTTATGTTCAAGAGCAAGCATCGAGCGACAAAGGAATTAGGAAATGCACACTTGTCCCTAAGGACAAGTGGGAGACTGAAGGAAATAATGCCCTTGGTCCAAGTATGCATTTAATGTTAAGTCTAATAAATGCGGTTCAGTATTAATAACAAGTTAATATTTGAGTGAGATCAAGTGAGCTGAATGCCTAGCTAGAGGCCGCTTCAGTTCAAGTGGAATTGATGATATTAATCCACAACTTACTCTTGACTGAACCCGTAGGGTCACACAAATAGTACGTAAACGGATCAAGTATTTAATGGCATTAAATACTCCATCTATGGATATTCGGAATCGACAGATCTTGGTTTCAGTAGGAGCTGAGATTGTCAAAGGCAAGTAAATGAATACTTCGGAAACGATGATATTGCCGGAAACGGAAATATGGATCGTATCGGAAATATAAATATTATCCAAGTCGTAAATGTTGCCGGAAACGGAAACATGGTACGTATCGGAAAATATTATCGGAAATGGAAATATTGCCGGAATCGAAAATATTGTCGGAAACGGAAATATTGTCAGAATCGGAAATATTATCGGAATCGGAAAATAATTCCGGGAACGGAAATATTAAATATTTGTTCGAAACGGAAATTAATTCCGGAATCGGAAATGTTAAATATTGTTCGTATCGGAAATGAATTCCGGAATCGGGAATTTAATCGGAAGCACATCGTACGAATTAGCATCGGACGAGACTTGCTAGACGAAGACCCAGCACGAAGCCAGGCCCGCGCCCAGCAAGTCAAGCGCCCAACACAAACGCTGCCAAAGCCTCGCCAGGCCCAGCGCAAGGCCAGGCCCAGCAAGGCCATGGCGCGCGCGAGCTCGTGGGCTGCGGGCTGTGCATCACGCGTGGGCCGCAAGGCTTGCGCGGCTGTGCGGCTCGTGCTCGTGCTCGTGCAACGCTTCTGTTCAATACGAATCCTAAAGGTAATGGAATTTCATTCTATGACTAAATCCTAATCCTAATAGATAGAATTTGTTTAATAGAGTTCTAAAGAGATTCTAATTAAACTAAATCCCTTTCCATGACTCTATAGATATGTGCCTAGGTTCACAATTTATGGGTAAGAATTCAAGTATTCAAAGGTAAGATTTTCAAGCAAAAATCAGCCAAACACTTGCCCTATTTAGCCGAAAATTCTAAGTACCTTAAGGGCGATTCTAGTTGGTCAATCTTAAGGCGGATCTGGACGTGCTGTGGACTTTCTACGGAGGGACGACACTTGGAGTTCTAAAGACTTGTTCTTGTTCGGTTCGGGCGCAGCTAAGGAGGGCACGCTACAAAGTGTATTCATCCTAGACTAATTATATGATTATGTGCAATTAATATGATTCCTGGCATTAAGGTTTTTTGGCATGATTTATGTTGTTCATATGTATCATAACCTAACACCTAGAACCTGTCTGCCAGAAGTGGTATTACTCACTCAAAGAGCAACAAACCAGTACATGGGAAGCGGTCGCTCGAGCATTCATGGAGCAGTATCAGCCCAATATTCAACTTCAAACTACTCTAAGGAAGCTAGAGGTTCTCAAGCAAGGACCTCAAGAGGGTTTCACTAATTACCTCAACCGGTGGAGAGAAATGGCATCCCAAATGGTGACCCGACCCTCCGAGAGAGAATTGGTCAAGATCTTTATTGCTGGACTTCTTCCGAAATACAATACTCACATGAAGAACTTAGGCTTGGAAAGCTTCAAGAGAACCTACGACATCGGAGTCGATATAGAGGACGATCTGATGAAAGCACCATTAGCACCAACTCCACAAGCTGAAAAGTGGAAGGGTAAGAAAGCTGAAGCAACCCACAAGGTCTACGAGGTCAACGCCCTAGGAGCTCCTCAAGTTCCAAAGCCGAACAATTTCAAGAATAGCACCAATCAGCGCAACTTTTAAGGCAGGCCGCAAAGGGTCTTTACTAACCTCGGATTGTCTTACAGTGAAGCATTTGACAGACTGGTCGAAAAGCAAGTCATCACCCCAATCGGTCCTACACCCGATCCTCCAATCGACAAAAGATCCAAGAGCTGGGATCCTGCAGCACATTGCAAATACCATCAGGGGAAGGGCCATGACATTGAAGATTGCTACAAGCTTAAGCATTTGATCCAGAACATGGTCGACAACAAGACCTTGCCCCTACCTCCAGGAGCCAAGCAAACTCCCTCGGTGCAAGCCATATCCTATGATTGTGAAGACGAAGGAGAGGAATTTCCATGCAATCTAATCTCTACAATATACAAGCCAGGTTACGAGCTAATGGTTCCAAGTTTCTGCCATCTCATTCCAAATGTTCAAAACTGGGTGATCCCCGAGCCTAGGGTAACCACCGACATTCAAGAAAACATCTGTCCCCTTGCCAACCTGAAGGCTTTGGGCTTCTCTGATTATGATCTCATGCTAACTACCCAGCAGACCGTCAAACTCCAGGGCGTTACATACAAAATCGTGGGGGTCCTTGATTTGGTCTTTTCCTTCAACACCTACTACAACAGTGCTGAATTTCTAGTCATCGATGTGCCTGCCAACTTCGATTTGCTGTTTGGAGAACCTTGGTTCGAAGAGCTATTGGACGTCCCTGCCTGTCTCACCCTCAAAGGTTCAAGCTTCCATGGCACTTCTATCAAGCAAAAGTCGGCCTTGCGCCAAGAGAAAGATGAATGAATCCAAGGGTACTATCACAGGTGGAGGATCTCTGCTCGTACAATCAAGCCTGAGCTGCCTGAAGGAAAAATGGTGAGAATGTTCCTCCTAAGGCTCAATACCTCACGCTGCATTTCCCTACAGCACGTGGGACCATGTCTGGCGTCAAGTCTTGCTGATCTGTGCATGTAGCCCCGCCAATGATGATGATGCCGATGGCGTGGACGTTTGGGAATACCCCGAGAACTATCTTTACGATTAGTGTCTTTGTTCAAGTCCAGAGTCTGTCTTTCAATTTTCGAGTGTTGTGATGAGTGTAAGAGTCTAGGGCTAGAGTCTTGCATCAATCAAGAGTCTCTAAAGGCCGAACTTCAAGTCAAAACTGTCGATGTAATGATTACCAATTTCAATAACACTTCAATTTCCTCTTACTCTTCGTGTCCAAATTCAAAACACACTTCTAATCCAAACAACTTTGCTTCACAAGAAATTGACCTTGAAATACTAAAAGCTATTGAAAATCATGAAAACAGGACGCCCATAATTGAGGAAACAGAAAAAGTTAAACTTTCTAACAGCAGTGATTCAAAACTAGTTCAGATTGGTCTGACTCTATCTCAAGCAGAGCGGGATGATCTTATCAAGCTACTTTCAGAGTACATAGACGTCTTCGCATGGTCCTATCATGATATTCCAGGGGTTGATCCATGTTAGGTTATGATACATATGACAAAACATAAATCATGCGGAAAACCTTAATGCCAGGAAACATATTTTTACACATAATCATTTAGCATAATTCAGATACATACACTTTGTAGCGTGCCCTCCCTAGCTGCGCCCGAACCGAACAAGAACAATTCTTTAGGACTCCAAGTGTCGTCCCTCCGTAGATAGTCCACAGCACGTCCAGATCCGTCTTAAGCTTGACCAACTATAATCGCCCTTAAGGTTCTAAGAATTTCAGTTAATAGGCTACAAGTGTTTGGCTGATTTTGTTCCAAAATCTTACCTTTGAATACTTCAATTTTCGATGTAAATATGTGACCCTAGGCACCTATTTATAGAGTTTATGGAACGGAATCATAATCCTATTAGAATTCAAATCTATTTAATTATAATCCTACTAGGACTCTAATTAAACAAATTTTATCTATTAGGATTAGATTTAATCATATTACGAATCCCGGTAGCCTTAGGATTCCGAGTAACACACACGAGTGGCAATGCACCGCACGCAGGCCTTACGGCCCACGCACAGCGCACGGCCCACTCGTCGCAGCCCCTTGCTCCCCATGCGCGCGCGCCAAGACCCTTGTTGGGACTGGTCTTGGCTTTGGCGTGTGTTTGCGCTTTGGCTTGCTGGGAGATGGCCTGGCTTTGTGCTGGGCCTTCGTCTGGCAGGCGTCGTCCGATGCTAATTCGTACGATACGCTTCCGATTAAATTCTCGATTCAGGAATTCATTTCCGATACGAACAATATTTAATATTTCCGATTCCGGAATTAATTTCCGTTTCGAACAAATATTTAATATTTCCGTTTCCGGAATTATTTTCCGATTTCGATAATATTTCCGATTCTGACAATATTTCCGTTTCCGGCAATATTTCCGATTCCGGCAATATTTCCATTTCCGATAATATTTTCCGATACGTACCATGTTTCCGTTTCCGGCAACATCTACGACTTGGATAATATTTATATTTCCGATACGATCCATATTTCTGTTTCCGGCAATATCATCGTTTCCGGAGTATTCACTTGCTTGCCTTTGACGATCTCAGCTCCCACTGAAACCAAGATCCGTAGATTCCGAATATCCATAGATGGAGTATTTAATGCCATTAAATACTTGATCCGTTTACGTACTATTTGTGTGACCCTAGGGGTTTAGTCAAGAGTAAGCTGTGGATTCATATGATTAATTCCACTTGAACTGAAGCGGCCTCTAGCTAGGCATTCAGCTCACTTGATCTCACTGAATTATTAACTTGTTAATTAATACTGAACCGCATTTATTAGACTTAACATAGAATGCATACTTGGACCAAGGGCATTATTTCCTTCAGTCTCCCACTTGTCCTTAGGGACAAGTTTGCATTTCCTAATTCCTTTGTTGCTCGATGCTTGCTCTTGAATATAAGGTAAGAGTTGTCATCCTTATTACGTCCAGAGGTATTTTTCGGTTTCAGAGTTCAACTGATCAAATAAACAGATAATCATAGCCTATGATTCATCTGAGCACGGCCATGCATTTTACAATTTCTAGCTCTCCGAGTGGCCTTGTACAACTTTTAAGCATCTCATCCCGATTTATGGGAGGACAACCCCAATCTTGCGATCTTGAGATTAGACTTCGTTTGATAGTTGATTACATGAGCGTTGCCTTTATAGCCTCCTTTTACGGTGCGACGGTTGGTCAACGTCAAAGTAAGCAGTTCTCAAACAAGTAATCTCACATCACTCAGGTATTGAGGATTTAGTGTCTAATAATTTTAATGAAATGTACTTATGACAGATTTTCATCTCTTAAAGTAAAGTTTCATAGGTCTGTCCGATACTAGTCTTCCTAAAGTAAGTATCTATGCAACTGATTACGACATTGCCATGTCCACATAGTTCAAGAAACAGAACTACCAGTCATCTTGCATTCTAGTCGTCTAACGTTTTCTATGCGTCCATCTTTATAGAAAACTCCGACCAGGGACCATTTTCAACTTTTGACATTCAAGTTCACTTGATAGACATTTCTTAGTCACATGACTGGTCCTGACAGTCTATCTTGAATATTTCGTCAAATTTGAAGGGACTCATCACCACAAATTAAATGGAAAATGAATTCTATTCATTTATTGTGAATGATTAACCAATAATGTTTTACAAAGTATTAAACTCTAAAACTTTAAAACATTAAACAAGGACATCAAAGCCATTCTCCAATATGCTTGATTCCCATAGCTGCAGTGTGCGAGTTGTGCTTCGCCTGCGGCAGAGGTTTAGTCAATGGATCTGAGATGTTGTCATCAGTTCCAATCTTGCTTATCTCGACTTCTTTTCTTTCAACGAACTCTCGTGGAAGGTGAAATCTACGAAGTACATGCTTGACTCTTTGGTGGTGTCTAGGCTCCTTTGCCTGTGCAATAGCTCCGTTATTATCACAATATAGGGCTATTGGTCCTTTAATGGAGGGGACTACACCAAGTTCACCTATGAACTTCCTTAGCCATGAAGCTTCCTTTGCTGCTTGATGTGCAGCAATGTACTCCGCTTCAGTTGTAGAATCCACAATGGTGCTTTGCTTAGCACTTTTCCAGCTTACTCCACCTCCGTTGAGGCAGAAGACAAACCCAGACTGTGATATGAAATCATCTTTGTCGGTTTGGAAACTTGTGTCCATATAGCCTTTAACAATTAATTCATCATCTCCACCATAGACCAGGAAGTCATCTTTGTGCCTTTTCAGGTACTTCAGAATATTCTTGGCAGCAGTCCAATGTGCCTCTCCTGGGTCTGACTGGTATCTGCTCGTAGCACTGAGTGCGTACGCAACATCCGGGCGTGTACATATCATAGCATACATTATTGAACCAATCAATGATGCATATGGAATCCCACTCATTCGCCTACCCTCATCAAGTGTTTTTGGCCACTGAGTTTTGCTTAGAGTCATTCCAGGAGACATGGGTAGGTAGCCTCGCTTGGAGTCTGCCATCTTGAACCTTTCAAGCACCTTATTGATATAAGTGCTTTGACTAAGTCCAATCATCTTTGCAGATCTATCTCTGTAAATCTTGATGCCCAATATGTACTGTGCTTCTCCTAGATCCTTCATTGAAAAACATTTCCCAAGCCAAATCTTGACAGAGTTCAACATAGGAATGTCATTTCCGATAACTAATATGTCATCGACATATAATACTAGAAAAGCAATTTTTCTCCCACTGACCTTCTTGTATACACAAGATTCGCCTGTGTTCTTGATGAAACCAAAGTCACTGACTGCTTCATCAAAACGTATACTCCAGCTCCTGGATGCCTGCTTCAATCCGTAAATTGATTTCTTTAGCTTTCATACCTTTTTAGCATTTTTTGGATCCTCAAAACCCTCAGGCTGTGTCATAAACATAGTTTCTGTTAAAACGCCGTTTAAGAGAGCGGTTTTGACATCCATCTGCCATATGTCGTAATCGTAATATGCAGCGATTGCTAACATTATCCGAATAGACTTTAGCATTGCAACTAGTGAAAAGGTTTCATCGTAATCTAGCTTTGAAAACTTCAAGTTTCCCATCCTTGTCCTTTTTCAGTTTGAAAACCTATTTGCTTCCAATGGCTTGGTAGCCATCTGGCAAATCGACCAAATCCCATACTTGGTTTTCAGACATGGAGTCTAATTCAGATTGCATGGCTTCATGCCATTGCTTGGAGCTAGGGTTCGTCATAGCTTGTTTGTAAGTCGCAGGTTCATCACTTTCAAGTAATAGAACATCATAGCTCTCGTTCGTCAAAATACCTAAGTACCTTTCCGGTTGAGATCTATATCTCTGCGATCTACGCGGGGTTACATCTCTAGATTGTCCATGATTCTCACCAGATACTTCTAAAGATCTATGAGTTTCATCCTGAATGTCATCTTGAGCATTCTCTAGAGTTTGTTGTTCGACTCGAATTTCTTCGAGGTCTACTTTTCTCCCACTTGTCATTTTGGAAATGTGATCCTTTTCCAAAACGATACCATCTCGAGCAACAAACACCTTGTTCTCAAATGTATTGTAGAAGTAATACCCCTTTGTTTCCTTTGGATAGCCCACAAGGATACATTTGTAAGATTTTGGATGAAGTTTGTCTGAAATTAATCGTTTGACGTATACTTCACATCCCCAAATATTAAGAAAAGACACATTCGGAGGCTTTCCAAACCAGAACTCATATGGAGTCTTTTCAACAGCTTTAGACGGAGCTTTATTTATAGTGAGTGCAGCTGTATTTAGTGCATGTCCCCGAAATTCTATTGGAAGTTCGGCCTGACCCATCATTGATCTAACCATGTCTAGCAAGGTTCTGTTCCTCCGTTCTGACACACCGTTCCATTGTGGTGTTCCAGGAGGAGTCAATTCTGATAGAATTCCACATTCTTTCAGATGGTCATCAAATTCATAGCTCAGATATTCACCGCCTCTATCAGACCGCAGTGCGTTAATCTTCTTGCCTAATTGATTCTCTACTTCACTCTGAAATTCCTTGAATTTGTCAAAGGATTCAGACTTATGCTTCATTAGGTAGACATAACCATATCTACTGAAGTCATCAGTGAAAGTGATAAAGTAGCTGAAACCACCCCTACCATTTGTACTCATTGGTCCACATACATCTGTATGGATTAAACCCAATAGTTCAGTTGCTCTTTCTCCAACTTTAGAGAAAGGTTGCTTTGTCAATTTGCCAAGTAAACATGATTCGCACTTACCATAATCCTCTAAGTTAAATGGTTCTAGAATTCCTTCTTTTTGAAGTTTTTCCATGCGTTTCAAGTTAATATGGCCTAATCCACAATGCCACAGATAGGTGAGATCTGAATCATCCTTTTTGGCCTTTTTGGTATTTATGTTATAAACTTGTTTGTCGTGATCTAATAAATAAAGTCCATTGACTAATCTAGCAGATCCATAAAACATCTCTTTAAAATAAAACGAACAACTATTGTCTTTTATTAAAAAGGAAAATCCCTTAGCATCTAAGCAAGAAACAGAAATAATGTTTTTAGTAAGACTTGGAACATGGAAACACTCTTCCAGTTCCAAAACTAGCCCAGAGGGCAACGACAAATAATAAGTTCCTACAGCTAATGCAGCAATCCGTGCTCCATTTCCCACTCGTACGTCGACTTCACCCTTGCTTAACCTTCTACTTCTTCTTAGTCCCTGTGGATTGGAACATAAGTGTGAGCCACAACCTGTATCTAATACCCAAGAAGTTGAATTAACAAGTATACAGTCTATAACGAAAATACCTGAAGATGGAACGACTGTTCCGTTCTTCTGATCATTTTTAGCTTCAAGCAATCTCTCTTCCAATGCCCCTTCTTCTTGCAATAGAAGCATTCAGATTCAGAAGTGGGTTGGCTCACCTTCTTCTTTTCAGATTTGGTGCCCCCTGGCTTCTTAGTCTGGCTGGCCTTGTTGCCACCTTTCTTAGCATTCCTCTTCTTTCCTGATTTCTTGAACTTGCCCCCATGCACCATAAGCACATCTTGTTTATCACTTTTGAGCGTCTTTTCAGCGGTCTTCAGCATACCGTGAAGCTCAGTGAGCGTTTTGTCCAGACTATTCATACTGTAGTTCATCTTGAACTGATCATACCCGCTATGAAGAGAATGGAGGATGGTGTCTACAGCCATTTGCTGAGAGAACTGATGATCCAGCCGACTCATATTCTCAATTTGAGAACATGAGGACTTACGGGCTCGCCTTTCTTAAGCTTGGTCTCAAGAATTTGCCTATGGGTCTCGAACCTTTCGACTCGAGCCAGATCTTGGAACATGTTCTTTAACTCACTGATGATCGTGACAGCATCTGAGTTGATGAAAGTTTTCTGCAGATCTACACTCATGGTTGCAAGCATTAGACATTTCACATCCTTGTTGGCATCAATCCAACGATTGAGGGTTGCCTGAGTGACCCCTTCGCCTGCGGATTCGGGCATCGCCTCTTCCAGGACATACTCCTTTTCTTCCTGCATAAGAGCTATTTGCAAGTTCCTTTGCCAGTCAAGGAAGTTTTTCCCGTTCAACTTCTCCTTTTCGAGAATTGATTGAATGTTGAATGAATTTTTGTTTGCCATAATTAAAACTACAATTGAAAAACAATAAACAAATAAATAATCATTTACAGTTTCTCTTAATAAGCTTAAATTCTAGCATACATGCATAATTTAATGTTCATTAAGCATTTTATTCAAGTTATGTGTTCCGGCAGGTGTGAATAAAATGATTCCAAGATCCTAAAACCAATTGAAGAATTAAGCACATTATGTATTTAGACTCAATTCTAAAATCTTTTAGGTAAGCAAAAGCCTTTTGCTAATAGTCTAGAAACTACTCTTGGTTGATAGGTACGTCTAAGAACTTATTAGGTAAACCTATCGATTTTGCCACGACATAAAAGGACTCCTTACTTATATCGTTGAGTTTCACCAAAACTAACATGTACTCACAATTATTTGTGTACCTTACCCCTTTAGGATCAATAAGTAACACCCCGCTGAGCGTAATCTATTACTAGATGGATGTAAAGGTTATCCAAGTAAGTGTTATTTTGGCATGGCACCTTTTAACTCAATTTTTAAGTTTGGAACTTAAGGCTCTTACTATGTTGGTTAGATTTAAAGTGAACTAAAATCCTTAATCATGCAACATAATCAAGCTTCAATCTCATGCATATTTAAGACATATTTAAAAGAAATAAATAACATAAAGCATGCATAAGATAAATGTGATCTATTATGGCCCGACTTCATCTTGAAGCTTCAACTTCAAAGTCCGTCTTGAAAATGGATTGGAAACTCCGTCTTGAATTTCACCGTGGGAGGCTCCATTTTTCTTCAAACAAGATCAGCTATAATTAAACTAATTAAAACTATTTGATGGTACGCAGACCATATTTGAATTGAAAAACAAATTTGGTGCATTAGACCAATTACATTCAGATTAATGGTACGCAGACCATATTTTCTATCCTATTTGGGTCATACTAGTCACTTCATAACCTGCAAAACAGTACATATACAATATATATTATTCAACCATTCATTATCATGAATGGCCCACATAGCTGGTTAGTAAAACACGTTATGCATCACATAAATATTTCCAGCAATTAATGAAGGGCACCAATAATCTACCAATTATTCAGTCCTTATTAATTCTAATCAAGTTGTTTAACCTTAAAGGGTTTGTAGACCTAATCAAGAGTTTATGACTAAAATTTCTCCCACTTAAACCAATAACTTTATATTCTTTACTAATTTTAAACATAAAAATGTATTTCTAGTCTAACCGGAAACATACAAGTTTAATCAAAATTTAAAGCTCATATAAAATTATAATTGAATCCATTTATTTAATTTATTTTTCAGTTGAATTAAATAAATATAAATTAATTCAAGGTTTAATTTAGTAAAATAATTAGTATAAATAAAAATTTATAATAATCATAATATTCAAAATTAAATCCGAGAAAACAATTTAAATCATTGATTTTAAAATTAATTAAAATTATTTCCGAACTGAAAATTTAAAATTAAAACGAAACGCATCAATAGTTTGCAAGACGAGGCACTTGGGCTTGCGCCCAATCCCCATCAAGCTACTAGGCCTTTGCTCCGCGCCATTGACCGTAGCACACGACCCGCACAGCCATACACACACACGCCCCATGCCACACACACACGCAGCCTTGCGGGTTACGCTGCGCACAGCTTCGTGTTGCGTCGTGGCTGCTGCCCCTGGGCGAGCTTCGTGCGTCGTGGCGCAGCGCACTGCTGCCCACACGCATCATGCTCGTGCTGTGTGCCCATGCCCTTGCCCATTTCCCTGCACGCACGCCTAGGCGCAGGGCCTTGCGTGCCGCATAGCTCGTTGCTCGCTGCATTTGTACCGCATGGGCGACGAGCTTCCTTGCTCGTCGTCGCGTGCCCGCACTATACAACACCCCTTAAGGGTAACACGTAGCTTCCATTGCTTTGTGCGTGCAACATTTATGGGCGTTTTCATAAAAATTTAAAATTTTTAATTTAAAATTAATGACAAATTAATAAATCATATTAATTTCATAATTTTAGGGCGAAAAATCGAAAATTTGTTAATTAATTAATTTCCGATTAACATGGATTCAAATCTAGGTCATAAAAATTAAAATTTAACATAAATTAACAATTTTTATGGTGGATTTTAATCATGGATACCTAATTAAATTATTAATTAATTATGAAAAACAAATCAATTCTAAATTATTCGAATTTCAACAAATTAATCATAATTACAAAATAGGTTGTATAATTAACAAGTCTAGGCATTCATAATTGTTAAACATATACTGTAGGTCAATCAAAAACTCAAGATTTATCAACAAGAATCGCAAATATTCAATTTAACATCTTAAATTTACAAACTTTTGCGTTCGAAAAACTTAAACCTCCGAAAAGTCATAGTTAGGCTTTGAATTTGGGAATTCTGAGTTCGGCCGAAAAACAAAATTTTAGAATGCCTTTTACATGCGAAATTGACACAAAAATCACTCGATTTGGTTGAGTAACAAATATTCTGCCGGAAAACTGCGTACATATAATTAAATAAACGCAATTTGCAATTATTACGAAACTAATCACCTCTTTAATTCCTTGCAAATTTGTAAAATTTAACCATGTTCATGCAATTTAGATGATGAAAATAATAAGAGGCTCGTGATACCACTGTTAGGTTATGATACATATGACAAAACATAAATCATGCGGAAAACCTTAATGCCACGAAACATATTATTTACACATAATCATTTAGCATAATTCAGATGCATACACTTTGTAGCGTGCCCTACCTAGCTGCGCCCGAACCGAACATGAACAAGTCTTTAGGACTCCAAGTGTCGTCCCTCCGTAGATAGTCCACAGCACGTCCGGATCCGCCTTAAGCTTGACCAACTAGAATCGCCCTTAAGGTTCTAAGAATTTCGGCTAATAGGCTACAAGTTTTTGGCTGATTTTGTTCCATAATCTTACCTTTGAATACTTTAATTCTCGATGTAAATATGTGACCCTAGGCACCTATTTATAGAGTTTATGGAAAGGAATTATAATCCTATTAGAATTCAAATCTATTTAATTATAATCCTACAAGGATTCTAATTAAACAAATTTTATCAATTAGGATTAGATTTAATCATATTACGAAGCCCATTAGCCTTAGGATTCCGAGTAACACACACGAGTGGCAATGCACCGCACGCAGGCCTTACGGCCCACGCACAGCGCACGGCCCACTGGTCGCAGCCCCTTGCTCCGCATGCGCGCGCGCCCAAGCCCTTGGTTGGGCCTGGCCTTCGCGCTGGACCTGGTCTTAGCTTTGGCGTGTGTTTGCGCTTTGGCTTGCTGGGCGATGGCCCGGCTTCGTGCTGGGCCTTCATCTGGTAGGCCTCGTCCGATGCTAATTCGTACGATACGCTTCCGATTAAATTCTCGATTCCGGAATTCATTTCCGATACGAACAATATTTAATATTTCCGATTCCGGAATTAATTTCCGTTTCGAACAAATATTTAATATTTCCGTTTCCGGAATTATTTTCCGATTTCGATAATATTTCCGATTCTGACAATATTTCCGTTTCCGGCAATATTTCCGATTCCGGCAATATTTACATTTCCAATAATATTTTCCGATACGTACCATGTTTCCGTTTCCGGCAACATCTACGACTTGGATAATATTTATATTTCCGATACGATCCATATTTCCGTTTCCGGCAATATCATCGTTTCCGGAGTATTCACTTGCTTGCCTTTGACGATCTCAGCTCCCACTGAAACCAAGATCCGTCGATTCCGAATATCCATAGATGGAGTATTTAATGCCATTAAATACTTGATCCGTTTACGCACTATTTGTGTGACCCTACGGGTTCAGTCAAGAGTAAGCTGTGGATTAATATTATTAATTCCACTTGAACTGAAGCGGCCTCTAGCTAGGCATTCAGCTCACTTGATCTCACTGAATTATTAACTTGTTAATTAATACTGAACCGCATTTATTAGACTTAACATTATATGCATACTTGGACCAAAGGAATTATTTTCTTCAATCCAAGCATCGGTCAGCATACAATTCCCGTCATTCCAGGTTTAAAACCCATCAAGTAGAAACTCCGTCGCATGAAATCAGATGTTTCCCTCAAAATTCAAGAAGAGGTCTCCAAGTAGCTAGAGGCCGGGTTTATTCGAGAAGCCAAATATCCAGAATGGATTGCAAATGTCATCCCAGTTCCAAAGAAAGACGACAAAGTACGAATGTGTGTGGACTACAAAGATCTTAACAGGGCCATGCCTAAAGACGGTTTTCCATTATCTCACATCGACATCTTGGTCGACAACACTGCAAATCATGCCTTACTCTCTTTTATGGACGAGTATGCAGGCTACAATCAGATTCCTATGGAAGAGGAGGACATGGAGAAGACAACCTTCATCACTCAGTGGGGTACATATTGCTATACAGTTATGCCGTTCGGACTGAAGAACGCAGGGGCTACGTATCAAAGAACAGCCACAGCCATCATGAGCGATATGATTCACAGGGAAATTGAGGTATATGTTGACGACATGATTGTCAAGTCCAAAGAACGACATGAGCATACCTCGGTACTCCAAAAATTCTTCGACAGGCTCAGGCAGTACAATATGAGGCTCAATCCTCAAAAATGCGCATTCGGGGTAACATCAGGCAAGTTACTCGGATATGTTATCAGCTCTCGGGGCATCAAGGCTGATCCTTCGAAAATCAAAGCAATTCTAGAGATGAAGCTACCAACGAATGAAAAGGAAATTCGGTGGTTTCTCGGCAAACTGCAATACATCAGTAGGTTCATTTCGAAGCTCACTATCATCTGTGAACCGGTATTTCGAAAGCTCCGCAAAAGTGAGCGCGCCCAGGAGATTGAAGGCAAGGAGAATATCGTATACTACATAAGCAACAAATTAATCGAGTACGAGACCAAATACACTCAGCTCGAGAAACTCAACATCGCCTTGGTTTGGGCCACAAAGAAACTACAACACTACATGCTCTCCCATACAGTGTACGTAATCAGCAAAGCGGATCCTCTCAAGTACTTATTTGAAAAACCAGCTCTCAACGGACGATTGTCCAGATGGGTTGTCATGCTAGCAGAATTTGATCTCAAGTACATACCTCAAAAGTCTATCAAGGGGTCAGCAGTCTCAGACTTCCTAGCCGACTGTCCCATCGAGGCAGAAGAGGAGGATTACAACTTACCCGACGAGCAAATCTTAATGACAAGTGACGACAGTTGGTCGATGCACTTCGACGGCGATTCAAATCAGAACGGATGTGGTGTTGGAGTAATTCAAGTATCCCCGGACGGCACCCACATTCCTATATCAGCAAAACTGCAATTCAACGTCACAAACAATGCGGCAGAATATGAAGCATGCATTATGGGCCTGGAAGCCGCCTTAGCATTGGGTGTCCAGAAACTTCGAGTCTACGGGGATTCCTCCCTGATCATCAATCAAATTTCCGGAAAATGGAAAGTAAGGAACGAGAGCTTGGCCCCAAACCAGTCCTATCTTGAGAAGCTGTCTGAGTAGGTAGAAGAGCTTCGCTATACATACCTCCCGAGAGAGGAGAATCAATTTTCCGATGCACTGCCAAAGCTGGCTTCAATGATCAACATTCCAAATGGCAAGGGTGAAATGCCACTTACAATTGAAACACGTCAAGAAGTAGCATATGTCCATGCTATTGAGGACATCGAGCCAGATAGAGACGAGCCCTGGTTCACAGACATTCAAAGGTATCTACAACATTCTGAAAATCCTCACACTTTTCAAGCAAGAACCAGAGGGCTTTACGACTACAATCAGCCAATTTCGTCATAGAGGGCGGCGTTCTATACAAGAGGACCCCTATCGGGCTCAATCTTCGATGTGTTGCCAAGCACGAAGCTCAAAGAGTCATGGACACCGTACATGCCGGAGTCTGTGGCACCCACATGAATGGGAAGATGTTGGCCCTCAAGATCATCAGGGCCCGATACTACTGGACTACCCTAGAACAGGATTGCTACTTCTTTGTCAAGAAATGTCCTACCTGCCAAAAGCGTGCGAATATAAAGCACATTCCTCCATCATTGCTATATTCTCAATCATCACCATGGCCATTCTCAGGTTGGGGTATCGACGTCATCGGCAAAGTCACTCCAACAGGCACCGGGGGTCATGAGTTCATACTGGTTGCCATCGACTACTTCACCAATTGGGTCGAAGCCAGGACATTCAAAGTGTTGGGTTCCAAGCAAGTGGCCCAGTTCATACAAGAAAACATCATATGCAGATACGGAGTTCCTCACGAGTTCATTAGTGACCAGGGAACCCATTTTCAAGGAGAGTGTGAAGACCTATTCACCGAGTACAAAATCCAACATCATCCTTCTTCGCCTTATCGCCCGCAAACTAATGGGGCAGCCGAAGCAGCCAACAAGAATGTCAAAACCATCATCATGAAAATGACAACCAATTACAAAGACTGGCCCCAAAACCTGCACTTCACATTGTGGGGGTATCGAACTTCAATTCGCACTTCAACTAGTGTAACCCCATTCTCATTAGTGTATGGAATGGAGGCAGTACAACCTATCGAGCTGGAGATACCTTCTCTAAGGATAGTCCTCGAAAGAAAAATCCCAGAAGCTGCATGGGTACAAGCAAGGTATGATGAGCTAATCATGCTTGATGAGCATCGACTTCAAGCCTCTCACCACGTACAAGTCTATCAGCGCCGAGTGGCCAGGCATTTCAACAAGAGGGTCAGAACCCGAAACATCAAGGAAGGCGAGCTTGTCATGAAAGCCCTTCGCAAAAGCGTCATGGACCCAAGGGGAAAATTCAAACCCAACTGGGCAGGACCATACAATGTCAAGAAAATCCTCTCCGGGGGAGCAGTCGAATTTACAGATGTCGATAGAACAGAATTCCGATCTCTGACAAACCTCGATCAACTCAAGAAGTTCTATGTCTAAGTTCAATGTTCAAATTCAAAATCCAATTCGAAAAGTCCTGTAAGGGTTAGAACTACGTCCGGCCTGATTCCTTAACGGGACAGGTAGGCGACCTCATTCCGAGGCCCGGCCACTTTAATACAAAAAATTCAAAATTTCCTCAATTAAGGGCATCCTAAAAATCAAATTCAAAACTCAATGGTTGTTGTCTTTATTCCAAATGTGCCAATTCAAAGCAAAGCATGTTCAAGCGGAATTTAACACAATAACTATTTATTTGGCTCTAAGGCCTTCAAAACTAATTCAAGAGCAAGGTTGGAATCAAGTGAAGCAAAGTTCAAAGCCTTTTCACTTCCACTAAAAACTCTTCCTAAACACATTTTCTAAACACATTCTTAAACACAATTCCTTCTATTACAACTTCAAACACAATTAGCCTACAAAGATCTAGGGTCAGGCAACTATGCTCTTGAGTCTCGGCACCTTGAGTACTATCCCCTGGCTCCTCCTGCAATCATTCATCAATCATCCCTTTGCCCAAGCGACGAGAGAAGGAACTTGCTAGTCTTCCAAGACGGGAGGATGACGAACCTCCTTTGGACTCAGATCGGTCAAGCACCGGATGGGCCACACTCCCGTCACCTTCTTCATAATCTAGTTGATGCAGGGCGTCTAACTCTAGAACCTCGGACTCTAGCTGGTCCGGAGAAAGAAATGTCCCTCTGGTTTGGGTCGTTCATCCATACAACATAACCCGCAGGCAGAGTAACTGTCTCAGGCGGGTATTGAACACTCGGGAATGGTTTGGCAACCCAATACCGCCTCCAAACTTCAAGTCGATTTGCATTCAGCGTAACAGGTTTCGAATTCTCTCCCGCACAGTCCGGGATTTCCTGTTTCAAGCCATATTGTCTCATCACTCTAGCAGGCGAGTAGAAGACCAACTTTTGAGGCTTGGCACCCTCAAAGCAGTAGAACCTAGGGCATGTCTCATAGCAGCAATTCCCCACCAAGGAACTACCCACCTTATACAAGATTCAACACCAGAGAGTGTGCAGCGCCACTCATCCAATGAAAGCTGGCCATACACCATACGCCGCATAGTAAACCCCTTTCTATTATAGCTTTCCATGTTCTCCAGTGGTACCACCAGCATGAGCCTCTCCATAAGCCAGACCTTGTACAAAAAAAACATTTCAAAATTCAACATTCAAAATACGAGTACAATTTCAATATACAAGAAAGCTCCAGATCCTTACTTGGAGTAATACCGGACTTCCCGGCGGCAAAGAAGAGGGGTCCGATTTCAACATATCAAGGCCCAACAATTTTTCGCCAATCACGAGCGGTATTGGGTGTGAGGGGGTCGAAAAAGCACGAGGCTAATGTGTGAGCTCGTCCCTCGTGGGCGTAACGTTTCTTTTTGTCAAATCAAGTGTAATTGGATTTCCTGTGAGTTTACACCCAATTGACTAGTAATATAGGAGTCGCCATTAAGTTTTTAACGACAATGAGAAAAACTGACAAAACCCGGTTATCGTGACATAAAGGGAGTGTAATTATGTTTGACCACGACGGCCATAGGTTCCCTTGTGATCCCTGGTGTGGGGATCTCTCAACGTACACCCGCAAGGTAGAGATTGAGAGTTCGGGGGACTGTAACTACCGAGAGGAGTACTCGCTCTTCGATAACTCCAGAGGCAGGATATCCTTACTAGCTCAGCATAAATAATTGAAGGGACATGCATTAACTATTAAACTAATCTGAATTGATTTTAACAATATGCAACACATAGTACTAGATCGATCCTGATTATCTTGTTTAGATTGATTTAAGGGACCTAGCATGATAGTTCAATTTCCCAATATATTATCTTTATTAGGCGTGTTAGAACAATCAGATTTAATAGTTTAACAATTTTATAAAAGGGCGAGGAAAGCAATTAAATCATATGAAGGAACACATTACTACGCACCCTTGAGAGGTGTGTCACGGTTCTCAGAAAACTAACCACTTTGGCTTTGCTATTTCTCCTTTTTATTTAACGAATCTCAAGTTTTCGGACTTAATTCTTCGGCTACAAGGGACAGGGTACGTTGTGCTCGATTTTTGGATCGATTGCGATAGAACGCGGGATCAATTTCGCAGTGTGAGGCTTAGGCTTAGGGGTTGGAGTCAATACTCAGAATATGAATTGTGTGTTGTTTTCACGTCGGATTTTGGGGCTGTATCTATAGGGAAGAGGTCGTGGAAAGATAGAATTTTAGAGCTCTAATCCAAGAATAATTAGGAGAGAATACGTACCCAGGTAATTTCAGCGCCCAGGGCTGGGCGCCGAAGATTTCAGCGCCCAGGGCTGGGCGCCGAAGATTTCGGCGCCCAGAGCTAGGCGTTGAAAATAAGGTCTGGGCCATATTTCCTTGTCTTTGAGACTTATCCGAGTCTTTTTAGTGCGTATTAACTTTATGACGGAATGCGTCTGGGCTCGTTACGAACTCTAGGTTTGTTAGGATTTTAATTAATACGTAACTCTTATTTTCGAATTATACTAGGAATAGGATTCCTCTTGCAAGTTCTATCTATTTTAGGATTTATGTTGGAGTGCAATACCTAATTCTAACAGGTTTCTATCTTTTATGACTTGCCACTTTTAACAACTACCTATTATGGCAGTTACTTTTTTTAGCAAATTTCTATAAATAGCAGGTTCGGTTGAAATGAAAAGGGTGATCAAGATTCGTTATTTTATAGGAGATGCGTTGCCAAGTGGAGATTTATGTTCTCATCATCGAACCTTCCCTTTCGGGAATGGGGACAAAAGTAGGTGTCTACAGTTAGCCCCCACTTTGACTGAGTCTCGAGATAAGACGATGGCCAAAGTACTAGACGGAGTGTGTCACACAAGCCATAGTGTATGTGACTTGTTTTGCGAGGGTCTCACGAGCCCCCGAGTGATAACATTTGACTTAAGGGTCATCACTTGAAGTGTCGACATATCCCTCACGTGTCATTGGGATTTGTCAACGGATAGTATAGAAACTCCCTCACTTTGTCATTGGAAGTATCTAAAGATGCGTAGAAACTCCCTCACTTTGTCATTGGAAGTAGCTACAGATGTTTTCGAAATCAAAGCTATAAAGTGTAATTGGGCCTGGCCAAGCCCAATCACGAGGTAAAATGTTTTTTAAAAATTTTCATTTTCAGGGTTAGCTAAACGAGAAAACCCCCTTGTTTTTATGGGACCTAAAACGAAGGAAAATCCGGCACATCGTTCTTTTTTGGAAAAACGGAAAACCAATCCTTCAATTTTTGGAAAAAGGGAAAACCGAAAAAATTTATTGCTACGGCGACTAAGGACCTGCGCGGTTAGTGGCGCAGACCCCGCCGGCTAAAGATGGCGAGCCTGTCCGCTGAGGGTGGACACCCCGTCCGATAGAATTTAACGAATCTGTTTTGAAATTTGAAAATAAGGACCTACGCGGTTTGTGACGTAGACCCCGCCGGCTGAAGATGGCGAGCCTGTCCGCTAGGGGTGGACACCCCGTCCGATAGAAGTGGACGAATCTATTTTGAAATTTGTTTGTGTTGTTTTGAAAATAAGGACCTACGCGGTTTGTGACGTAGACCCCGCCGGCTGAAGATGGCGAGCCTGTTTTTTTGTTTTGAAGACTGCGCGGCTAGTAACGCAGACCCCGCCCGTTGAAGGTGGGCGATCCCTGTCCGCTGAGGATGGACGTCCGCCGGCTAACGAATTTGTTTGTTCAATTTGGAACTCGCGTGGTTCGTGACGCGATCTTGCCCGCTGGAGATGGGCAAGTTCCTATTTCTTTTGTTCATCGTGATTTCTTTTGAGAATTTCTTTTCTTATTCATTCTCGCAGGAGCGAATTCTTTCGAGGGATGCTCGGATTTAGTTGTAACCTGAATGTGGGTTGACAACGTGTTTAGACGGACCATTGTCTTGTGGTCATCTTCTTTCATGGTTTTGAGCTAGTCTTTACGGCTCGATTTTTTCACCACTTGGTCTTTGATCAGAGGACCATGTACAAGTATCAACGGCGGCCTTTATTCTGAGGTCGAAATCCGTTTTTCTTTGAGATTATCCAAACACGGGACTGTGTATAGCGTAGTCCGGGGATATGATTTTAACTTCGCATACTCTCCGCAGAAGTTTATATCTTCTTTCGAGCCCCCAAGCACTCGTGCTTGATGGTCATTTCTTGCCAAGAGAGGTACGTATTTTATAACGCCCTTTAATCATGTTTGGAATCGTGCTCGTATGTGCGAGCGACCTTTATAGTGGTATGCTATTTTGACGATGTCGTGGAGTGCGACTTCATTTTCCGGGCAACAAGGTTTATTTTTCAATAATATCAGGTTTAGCTTGGCCCGGATTAATCTTTTGACAAACAAACATTTTTTATTTGAGAAACCAACGACTTTAACAATATTTTTTTGGTGTTTCGAAGAATGACCTTTATATTTATTTCGCTTATATTTGTTTTGAAAAAATGTACACGTATATTCCTTGAGACAAGTCTAAGTTTCGACAAGTTTTAACATTCATTTTCACTATTTGGGTGCTAAAGGTGCTTTTGGGCTTGATCTTGATTTCAATAGGGCCTCGTGTCTACCAACACGGTTTTAAGTCCTTTCCTGTTCCGCGTTTTGCGAGATCCGGGCCTTGGGCTGCATTTTCGGCGCCCAAGGCTAGGCGTTAATCATTTAGGCGCCCAGCCGTGGGCGCTGAAAGTTTTATCCTAGCAATTTTTGGTTTTCGGATCTCTTAACGCGTTTCCGAATGGGATCAGGATGTCACTTGATGTCTTCAGGTATATATAGGGGTTAAATACGTCCTTCTTTTCCATCACTCTCAATTTTCCTTTCTCTCGTAATTACTTAGCTTTAATTCTTCCTTGCTTTTGTCATGTTGATTCCTACCTTCTCCCTCCAACGAGCTTCCTTGCTTTTGTCATGTTCGCAGGGTCCATTCTCCCTTACTCCTACAGAAAAGACTTTGTTGAAAGAATACCACTTAGAGGCACTTTTAGGCTTACAACAAATTAATATTGATTATAACTTTCTGCGTGCAGCCCTGAGCTTTTGGGATTCTGATCACCATGTTTTTATCTTTCGGGGCAATGAAATATGTCCTTTGCCAGATGAATTTGTTGCGATCCTTGGTTATCCTACTAATGCTACTCCTGCCACCCCTGGCACCATTGAAGAGGGTAAAACAACCATAGGGGCTTTCCTAGGACTAGATGCTAACATGCTTGCTGAGATTGTTGTGGGTGATGAGGTTAATTTGGCAAAGCTTGTAAAACATCACTTTAGACCTAGTAAAAATATGACCGAACAGAAATTGAACATTCGAGCCCTTTTATTTTGTTTGTTGAATCATTATTTGCTGTCGAATAACAATGGCGAGTTCGGTGACATAAGGTTGATCCCCTTGATTAGCCAGATGGAAAGTTGCTATTCTATTATGCCGTTGGTTGTTGCCGAGACTTTGTTGAGTGCGGATGAGCTGAAGAAGAATGCCAAATCTGAATATTTTAAGGGGAGCCCCCTATTGCTGCAGGTAATCGATCTTTCTTTTGCGCACACATATTTTTATATTTTTGTTCGTCCTGCCTGGAGCTGATTTTCAGCGCCCAGGGCTAGGCGTTAGAATTTTTGGCGCCTGGTCTTGGGCGTTGAAACTGCGCCCCATGTTTCGTTTATTTATTTATTTTTATTTTTTTATCTGATCGTACCCGTTTTTTGCAGATTTGGCTCATGGAACGACTTAGGCTTTTAGAAACTCCTGCCGATCCTAAACATTATCGCCCTATGGCCTTGGGTAACCGAAAGTATTTGTACCGAGGCCAGGATGAGGCCGAGTGGACCTCCTTTTTCACTCATGGTATTTGTTCTATTAAGTGGGTGCTACCGTGGTGGGGTTTGACTACTATGACGGGGGGTTCTGATGTGTCAGTTTATGTTTCTTTGTTGGGGCTATCTCGGCCCATCTATATCTTTCCTTACCGAGTCATGCGTCAATACGGCTTAAGGCAGACTATCCCATTTTCTGATACAGTACCACCTAAAGTAGCGGCCTTTTCACAAGCACGGGTTCAAGCATGGGCTAAGTATTATGATGGTCTCCCGCGTTGGTCCGTGGCTACAAATGGCTTTGTGGGTCTTTCTGAAAACTACAAGTTGTGGATGAGTTCCGACGATAAAGCTGTGAGGACCGAGGCTCGAAATGGTGAGCCGGCTGAGCTTTTGATACCTCGTATTCGGGTTAGGTATGAGGGCCGTGATTCTGCCAATCCTCGCACCCATGGTGTTAAGACTGTAAAAGCTCGTCCTGATCGAAAGCGAAAGGAAATTCCTCCCCGTTCCAGTTCTAGGCCTAAGAAGATACCTAACATGAAGGGGCCTCCCGTTGCTAAAAGAAATGCAAGCTCTCGCGGAGATCGTCGCCGGAACAATATATTGGTTAGGAAAGCTCAGCCGCTAGTAGAACCAGTGACTAATCCAGTTGATGTTGATAATCCTTCCTCCACCATTGTTTGTGCCCTTGAGGCTGAGCGGGCTGTAACTGTTCAAACTGAGAATGTTTCTGAGGCCTTGGCATCTTTGGAAGTTAGTGTCCAGGAGCCGGTTCTTATGGAGATTGATATAGGGGCAGCGCAGAAACCTGTGGGGATGGACCCTGCGAACATTGCCCTCTACAAGACTTTATTTGATGATCCGGAAGAACTAGAGTAGTGTAGTTCTTGCTAGGGTGTAGGTGCCCTTTATTTATTTCAGTTGTGTTTGTTTTTTATTCCTTAGCACTTTTGTTTTCCTTCTTATCATTTTTTTTAATAAAGGCGTATTTTATTTTTACTTTCATTTTTTTGCTTCTCCACTTTTTCATTTTTTATATATTTGCTCATGTCTAACACTTTTGCACAATGTATATATATTTTTTACTTGATTGGACCAAATCCGTAAATAGGATTGCGTACGTATCTTTGTTAACTAATTTTAACTTTAAATCAGGTCGCGCGTAGTTCTAGCTAGAATAAATTCTAGGATGCCGAATTTAATAGATATGTTTTGAGGTGGAAACATATTATTTGATCGGTCAAATGAGTGAAGTTTTATCATTATTTTAATCTGCTGTTTTTGCCGTAAGCAGTGTATCTGCACATAAAAATGAAATTCCATGTGTTTTTTTTGTTTTGTTTTTTTTTGTACGGCTATTTTTCGGTACGTATATCTGAATACGTGATGTACCCCCCAAGTGTTCATTATTTTTCCGTTATGTGCGGATAAAATGACGAGCACTTCTGGGCAAAAATTTGGCAGGCAGAGAGTTTCAACGCCCAGGCTGGGGCGTCAAAGATTTCGGCGCCCAGCCCTGGGCGTTGAAAATGATTTCTGGGCGGTCTTTTTTCGACGCTTTGCTTCACATGTTCTTGCATTTATTTCTTTTCTCTTTTTTTTGTTTTACTTTTTTACTCGTATTGAAATCAATTTTGACGCTATTTCGGAGGCTTTTTTGATTGTTAGCGTGAGACGCATTTTTATCTGGATTAATTTTTTCTATTCATGTCTCGAAACGGTTTTGAGAATGGGGTTAGTGTGCTGAAGATATGAAGATCTTTGTGTAGGATTTTGAGTGGGCCGAGGTGCGCGTTGACGTGGGGGGCAGTGTTTATTATTTTATGATTTTTTTTTTGAGCAACATTTGCATTTGTTTGGGTTTGATTTCCTTTTTGATTTCTTTGGGTTGCATGGGTTAGACCCTTATGTTTTGGCAATATGATAGTGTGGTTCACTTTGTGGGTTTTAAGGTATTGATTTCGATGTCACGATTTCAAGACCGAGTGGGCCTTGTTTATTGGGCCTAGAGTGGGCCGCTTCTTTGTTTTTGTATTTGCAATTTCGTTTAGTGCTTGTTTAGTGTTATAATAAAAGTTTTTAGGAGAAATCTTACGCCTTTATTAGTTTGGAACACACCGAAATAAAATTTGCCTATATTCTAAGGGGTCTTAGGACCATCTAAAGCCTTTATTTTTTCTATCAATCTAAAGAACTACTAGGCGCTTTTCTTTACTAAGGTGCTCTCTATGGCTCAAGCCTTGGGTTTAGTCTCGTAAAACTTTGGTCCTTCGCCAGTACTCATCTTGAATTCTATTCCCTTTGTGTTGACCCACTGACATGTCTTCACCCATCCGTTCTCGGCCTCTTCTAGTGTTGATGCGGGAGAGATTAACCGGGTTGGATCGAAACCTTCATCTTGTAAAGCTAGGGTAGTCATCACAGTCTCGTCCTCCATAGGCCTCGATTCGTTAAACAATGTCCATAGACCTTGGTTGGCCAATATTTCAGCTGTTTTGGTCTTGGTAAGGTGAGGTGCCTCATCCAAGGTATGGCAGTCATGGAAAATTTCAAATCCGGGTTTTAGCAAGCCATCCTGAACGAAGGGTTCAGGGAAATCACATCATGGGTGTTCTTCTCCTTCCCGAACGAACATTCCGTTAAGAGTTCTTTGATACGGGGGAAGAAAGGTGGTTTATTTGGCCTTAGCTGGGTTAAGGCGTAGCCTAGACATGCGGTCAGCAATATTTTCCTCCGTTGGTTCATAGCCTAGGCCAAAGGGAGTAGATTTGTTGGGTAGAGGATGGAACGTGCATTCCTTCTTCCTTATGCCCAATGGGGTTCCTGGGAAATAACCTTGAGCTAACAGCATTTTAGGGATGACTTGGGATGCGCGCGGGTCTAGGAATGCTGAATCATAGTCCTCAATGAACTGGATGGCTTCATCCATTTGAAAACCGTAAAGGTCGTCTGCAGTTTCGGCCGTTCCAACCATAGTACAACTGATGTCGAGAGGAGGGGCACGGATTTCCAGAATTACCTCGTTATGGTTAAGTTTAACCAGTTGGTGCAAGGTAGAAACCACACCTCCTAAGTCATGGAGCCAAGGTCGCCCCAAGAAGAGGTTGAAGGTAGGCTTGATGTCGATTATTTGAAACTCCGTGGTGCTTGCCACAGGCTCGGTTTGTATTGTAAGGTTGATTTTTCCCAATACAGGCATTCGAGAGTTATCATAAGCTCGTACTCCTTGCGTGGAGGTTTGGAAGTCCTCCTAGCCCCAAGCAATGGGCGGTTCCCAATGGGCAAACGTTAACTGCCGAACCGTTATCTACGAGCGCTAGGGGGATGTTTTGTCCTTTGATTCCAACCACTAGATAGAGAGCCTTATTGTGGGCGCCTCCTTCTTTAGGTAAGTCTTTGTCAGTAAAAACTATTGCTTTATCCTTAACATCTCTCGTGACGTGGCTAACCAACGAGTCAGGTGTGATGTCCGTAGGGACTGAGATGAGGTCAAGTGAGCGAATAAGTTTTTCACGATGTTCCTTTGAAGTGCACATGAGATCCCAGATGGTAATCTCCGCTTTGGTTCTTTTTAGTTGCTTCAAGAGAGGATTTTCGATGACTTCTGCGACGGTGGTGTGCCGTACGTTTTCAGGAGTCTGTCTGACTAGGATGTCGTCCATAGGGGGTGGGCAAATATCCTGTTGGTATACCCTTCCGAACCGAGTGAGATTGTCAACTTCGGGCTCTCGAGGGGTGGTGTCAATGAGAGCATACCCGGGCCAAGTTTCGGTAAAGAGGTCCTGGCCCGATACTTAAGATAGATAGACATCTTCAGCATCATCATCCCAAACACCGCACACTTCTCTCTCGATTCGATCCATAGGGACCACAACGAGTGGTGCACCTTGAGGTGTAATGTACACCGTAGGGTCAAAGTTCATATTTTCTTGTTGATCGAGAGAGATGTGACAAGAGCCGAGTGGGCTCTTGTTGTTGTTGGGTTTTCCAACGTTAGGGAGAGGTATTACTTCATCCTCTATCATATCCTGGATTGTGTTTTTTAGATTCCAGCAGTTTTCAGTGTCATGCCCATTTCCTTGATGGAATTTGCAGTAAGTACCTTCGACCCAATATTTACTTTTGACAGGAGGGTCACGGGTGGGGCCTATAGGTTTCAACTTTCCTTGATTAGTTAGTCTTTCGAAGGATTGCACCAAAGTCGACCCGAGTGGGGCAAACCTTCGATCTCGGACCCATCTTCCAGGGCTTCTCCGGGCGGGGGTCTCCTCTACGGCATGGAATTCTTGGGCTTGGGATGTCTGGCCCCTGTTGTAGGTGTTACTTTTTGTATGCGGGCTTGCTTTGTATTGTTTTTGCGAGATCATCCTCGATCTTTATTCCCACATCATAAACTCTTTTGAAAGTATCAAGGCCCAGGTACCTAAGGTGTTGTCTGTAAGCCGGGTCCAGGTTGTCAATGAATTTTTGGACCAATTCTGTTTCGGCAGGCCTATTGATTAGTTGGGCCGCTTGGTCTCTCCATCTAGCAAAGTAGGTTGTGAAACCTTCATTTTTCTTTTGGAAGAGGACTTCCAGCTCGCGCATGGTGACTTGAAAATCCATGTTCGACGAGTATTGCTTGATGAAGACATTGACAAAGTCCTCCCAAGTGGGGAATAGCTTAGGGTCCTGGTGGTAGTACCATTTGAGCGGCACAGGTTCCAAGGACAAAGGAAAGGCAGGTAAATACATGGACTTGTCCACACCTTTCAAGTTCATGGCATTCACGAAGCTCAAGAGATGATCACGGGGATTGTCCGTGGCTTTGAATTTCGGTAAGTCAGATGAACTAAACTTTTCTGGTAGTTTGCCAGGAAAAGGTTCAGGATCGAGGGAGAAGTACTTGCTTCCCATGGTTTGCTGTAGAACCATTTTTTCGATCCTCTTCTCGTTATCGAGGTCGTTTTTGGCTTGCGCAGCTGCTAAGGCTTCGTTTTCCATTTTCAGTTGGCTCATGAGTTGGGTCATTTGGACCATCTGGTCCCGCAATTCTTCGATGGACATGTTTGAGGGTGCGAATCGAGGTTGGGGGAGCGGAGATCCTTAAAAGGGGGAATGACGGACGGAGCTTGGAGTTACTAAACCTTGCGTTGGTGATGTAGCTTCGAGACGCACTAACCTTTGTTTTTCAGATCAGCACCAAGTGGCAGGACCAGCCCTATGCATAAGATAAGCTAAAGTTTAGGCCCGAAAGTTTTAAGCATTACTTAGTCTAGACTTTTGACTCTCTCTATTGGGTTTTTTCTTCTCTTTCTGTTGGTACACTTTTGGGTTTTTTTTTTCTTGGTCATTCTTTGGATTTTCGAAACACTTGCTCGTGTGACATTCATAGTTATTAGCATGTTCGATTTTGGTGCCGAACATTGTCGTCGTAGGAGGCCTAACAACAACACAAAGAGTTATTTATTATTATTTTTTTAAGTCGCTTTTAGAATCGAGTGCCTTTTCATACGTCCTCGCAGCAAAAAAAAAATTTACGGAAAGTTTTTTTTGCTACGTATTTTCTTTATGCGCGGGCACCGAGGCTGCTGTGCCTGACCAAAGGGCCAGGCAGCAACTTCTGCACCCAGCGTAGGGCGTGAGAAATGTTGGCGCCCAGCCAGGGGCGTTGAAAATGCGTCCCTGGCTGGTACTCGTATTCTGTTCGCGTATATTTTTTGTATATGCGACTTAATTTTGCGTGCTTGCCTAATAACGTCCTTTACGCGCTGTGCAGCGTTGTGGGATTCGTTACGCCATTCCGAGCGTCACTTATTTTTGTGGCGATCGTCCGGGTTTGCGGAACACGTATTTTGGTATAACTCTTTGGCCAATTGATTCATGAATGTTTGGGAAATTTTTAAGGTCGTTGGTTTTCTAGCATTATTGTAACACACAATCACATAATTCGCTACACATAACTAACATTACATCATGAGGCAAAATAATAACATGTCATGTAGTTTATGATAGGCTTCTATGGGTAGTATTTGTGCCGGCTTGGTACCGCTTCTATCGCAGATCCAACACATGCCCCGGTCGAGGTAGTGCCTTCAACAGACGAATTTCGCCCAAGAGGCCAATCACGATGTAAGCCTAGGGGGCATGCACCAATGAGAGGGACCTAGTGGGCGAGCGATTGGGTTTGAGACGGGTGTACTACTAGCGACAGTGCCGATTGGACAACATTCGAAGCGTATGCACCCCCCGGTTGGCGATGGGTATCCTTAGTCCCAACTCCCGAGATGAAACATCCAAGGGAGCCAAGATTCGTTATGCGGTTCTGCCCGTTCACATTAATATGCAGATTTTCAGGTCGTCCCAACTTGATGGGGAAATAAACGCGGGGTAGGATCATTTCACCCTTCGGCTATTTTGATTACCTAAGAGCACGAGTATTTCCTTCACTATCCCCAGTGGAGTCGCCACTGTGAGGGGGTCGAAAAAGCACGAGGCTAATGCGTGACCTCGTCCCTCGTGGGCGTGACGTTTCTTTTTGTCAAATCAAGTGTAATTGGATTTCCTGTGAGTTTACACCCAATTGACTAGTAATATAGGAGTCGCCATTCAGTTTTTAACGACAATGAGAAAAACTGACAAAACCCGGTTATCATGACATAAAGGGAGTGCAATTATGTTTGACCACGACGGCCATAGGTTCCCTTGTGATCCCTGGTGTGGGGATCTCTCAACGTACACCCGCAAGGTAGAGATTGAGAGTTCGGGGGACTGTAACTACCGAGAGGAGTACTCGCTCTTCGATAACTACAGAGGCAGGATATCCTTACTAGCTCAGCATAAATAATTGAAGGGACATGCGTTAACTATTAAACTAATCTGAATTGATTTTAACAATATGCAACACATAGTACTAGATCGATCGTGATTATCTTGTTTAGATTGATTTAAGGGACCTAGCATGATAGTTCAATTTCCCAATATATTATCTTTATTAGGCGTGATAGAACAACCAGATTTAATAGTTTAACAGTTTTATAAAAGGGCGAGGAAAGCGATTAAATCATACGAAGGGACACATTACGACGCACCCTTGAGAGGTGCGTCACGGTTCTCAGAAAACTAACCACTTTGGCTTTGCTATTTCTCCTTTTTATTTAACGAATCTCAAGTTTCCGGACTTAATTCTTCAGCTACAAGGGACAGGATACGTTCTGCTCGATTTTTGGATCGATTGCGGCAGAACGCGGGATCAATGTCGCAGCGTGAGGCTTAGGCTTAGGGGTTGGAGTCAATACTCAGAATATGAATTGTGTGTTGTTTTCACGTCGAATTTTGGGGCTGTATTTATAGGGAAGAGTTCGTGGAAAGATAAAATTTTAGAGCTCTAATCCAAGAAGAATTAGGAGAGAATACATACCCAGGTAATTTCAGTGCCCAGGGCTGGGCGCCGAAGATTTCGGCGCCCAAAGCCAGGCGTTGAAAATAGGGTCTGGGCCATATTTCCTTGTCAGATTTGGACTCGTGGAATACGGAGTCTTTGAGAATTATCCGAGTCTTTTTAGTGCGTATTAACTTTATGACAGAATGCGTCTGGGCCCGTTACGAACTCTAGGTTCGTTAGGATGTTAATTAATACGTAACTCTTATTTTCGAATTATACTAGGAATAGGATTCCTCTTGCAAGTTCTATCTCTTTTAGGATTTATGTTGGAGTGCCACACCTAATTCTGATAGGTTTCTATCTTTTATGACTTGCCACTTTTAACAACTACCTATTATGGCAGTTACTATTTTTAGCAGGTTTTTATAAATAGCAGGTTCGGTTGAAATGAAAAGGGTCATCGAGATTCGTTATTTTATAGGAGATGCGTTGCCAAGTGGAGATTTATGTTCTCATCATCGAACCTTCCCTTTCGGGAATGGGGACAAAAGTAGGTGTCTACATTGGGTCCCGACCATTAGCAAACTTCTATACAATCTCTATTAGGGAGGCATCACCATTGCCAAACCCCTGTTTCGAAAAGAGGAAGCGAGCAAAGATACTAAAGCTCAAGGCCCTCAAGCGGAAAGCTTTGGGGACATCAATCCCAGCAAAATAGGTGACAAGGAGGGACAAATCCTCCCCTTTACCATAACAACAGGACTCAAAAGTGGGGGCTTCAAGCACAAATATCTTTCAAAACCCAAGAAAAAGTGTTCTTCAACACTAGGCATGCATGGCTCCGACATAATGGGCCACCCCAATATGGCACTAAACTCTTTAGGGAGGGGACATACCTCATTATTTCCAAAGCGGAAGACATGATGATTCGGATCCCAAGCCTCCAAAGCAGCAAGAATGAAGTGCACATTAAGCTTTACAAACCGGAAGGAGGCGAGCACCCCAAGATGCATGCCATCGAGCTCTCTTTTCTCTAATTTGCCTAACGAACCAAGCCAAGAGTTCAAGGCATTTTCAAAAGACATGGCCATTTTCTTTCTTTTCGTGAGGAAGCGGTATACAAAGAAAGCAGGGATGGATTGATGCAAAACATGGTCCGAAAAGCTCCCTATTTATACCAAAAACCGGCACTTATGACAGTAGACCGGCGCCAGGCGCCGAGACCTGCGCCAAGCGCAAGTGCCTGCAACAGAGGACGAGGCCACCGTCCCCTTTATGATTCCAAGTACGCACTCTTTAGTGCTTCGGAAAGCAGAGTACAGCCTCAATTATTCAAGATTGCAAAGCCGCAAACCGCGCAATTTCAAGCAGTCCGAGTCAAAATTCAAACATTCTAGTCCTAGATCGGCGTCCTAAGTCGAGTCTGCATCAGCAAAAGTTGAATATACTTTGACTTGCGCTTTTCCTAACCAAAAAACCTCAGTCAAAGTGGGGGCTTATAGTGGGTATGTACACCCGAAAAAATGGACAATTTTTTTCAATTTTGCATGCATACATATAGCTACAAATTTCAAAAGCACACACAACACATACAAAATTCAATTTTCAATCATACAAAAACCAATATTCAGCCATACAAGATCCAAAAATTCCAAACCTTGCAAAATTCAAAGCCATACAAAATTTAAATTTCAAATCCATACAAATACAATCTATACAAAAATCCAACCAAGGCAAGCTGGAACTCGCTACCATGCAGGGTCAGTCCGAGTCATCACCAGCCGTAATGTCAACCACAGGCTCCTTGCCCCTGTATCGGCTCCTATAACTCTTCAGATCCCGATCCAGCTCTGCCCTAGGGGTACCAGGCTCCTGCTCCGAAATACGAAGAGTACCGGGTGAATGATAGGCTCCCTGCTGAGGGGAAGGGTACTGATAAGGCGGCGGCATCGCCATGAACTGGCACGGTGCCCCAAACATCTGGGCCTGACGCATCCTCTCCATCTCCTGCCAGTAAGTCCAAGCATCTACACCCCAAGGCTGAGAGCCGCTTCCTCCGAAGTAATAGCCGGGAGGAGGTACAAAAGGCCTCGAACTGCTCGCATCCTCAAAAGAATGCCTGGTAGGATCGGCATATGCAAAGGGGACGCTTCCCCTATCAGCATCAGAATGCCTCTAATAAGTACCAGCACCGGACCCCTGTCCCAGATCCAAGCTCGGCTCTTCCAGCCCTCTCAAAATCTCCACCTGGGGCTCCCTGTCAGCAGAACCTCTGCGACCTCGACGGCGCTCCTATACAAAAGTACAAAATTCAAGAATCAGACAGCCAAGTTCAAATTTCTAGAGTACAAGATTTCACAGTCAAAGAAAGCACCTCTCTGTCCCGGCCAGAAAGCTTTTGGGTCAGCTTGGCACAATGCCTCTTCAAAGAATCAATCAGAAGCATCTAGCGACGCACTCTCACCCGAGGGGCTTGCATACAAAATTCAAGATCAATTTTCAGATACAAGATTACAATCAGTTTCAAACAAATACAACAGTACTTACAGCTGCATAATACTCAGGTACAACATCATACGACCTCCGGTGCGGAGGAGAAGCTATAGGGACGGTCACCTCCACCTGCTCCCCATCCGAGTTCTCATAGAGGATGACCCTATCAGCATAGGGAATGTCCTCGGGGTCGACCTCCTCCTCCTGCAAGCATTCATACAATGATTCAATTATACAAGAATACAAGAATACAAGAGTACAAGAATACAAGAATACAAGATACAAAATTCAAGAACTCACGGGCAGTACGAAGCGTACATGTGGAGCAAGCCTCTTCAAAAGTTCCTCATATCGACCCCTCATATCTACAAAGTGCTCCCAAGGGAGACAAACAGCATCACCCCTAGCACTAAAATAGAGCCGGGCGAGTTCATCGTCTGGCGCTAACATGGACTCCGGTGGGTCCTTAGGGACAAGCCTACCCCCCGCACTGTGCTGAAGGGACACTCGCTCCCCCAAGTACCACATATGGCGATACACCCCCGGGAGCAAGACCCGCCGCCCAGATAAGAAGAGGGCACGAGTAGCCGGAACAGGTATAGGCGCACCAGCAAAGGGACGCCAAACCACCTATAGAGCATACAACTCAGGCAACTATACAAGTACAAATACAAAAGGGGAAGACAGTACAAATGTTTCCCTTATCAACGGGTAAAACCCGCAAAGCTCTGCGGGAGGCCGCCAGAGGCACCCTCCTGCGCACCGCTCCTATCCAAGACGCAGCATACGGGTAAGCCGCATCCCTAGTACGAATCGGCGCCAAAGTCGGGAAGTGCTGGTACATCCAAATCTTTCAAAAAGCAAACAAAGCATCAATCAAGTTCAAGATCAAACATACAAATGCGAAATACAAAGTACAAGGAGTCTCGAATACCTCCAGCACACTCCACAAGGCACCATTATTGGGCTCGCTCTCCGGCGCAGTCCGAGGGGCCCACTTGATCTCATACAAAAGGTGGATGTATACCAGAACACCCCAGTTGAGGCTCGAAACAGCCCTCAAATCCTGTAAATTTGTCAGGAAGCCAATGTGCACCCGACTGTTCCTACTCGGGGCCATCACTCTACTCACAAGAGCCAAGAGGAAGAGCCGAACCCTCTGCTCCGCAGAAATATCCGCGCTGCAGATCGCAGCCATGATCACCGTCACAGAAGCGTGGGTGTCATCATCTGCCAAGTCAACAATAGGGCCAAGAAAGCCCCTGATACCGTGCGAGTGCCACGTCAACTCAGAATCAAAAGTCACGTTCCTCTCAGAGAAGGGAAGACCCGTGATTATAACACACTCAAGAGGGGTGATAGTGATCTCCTCCCATGACATGTGAAAGGTGTTGGTCGTATCCCACCACCGCTCCAGCAAGGCCTGTAACCGGGGTTCAATCCCCGTTCTCCTCTGGGTATCTCCCATGGCACGCCAGAAATCAACCAGGCCCGTCTGCAACCAGATCTCCATGGCCTCCTCGTCAGCACAAACGGCCGGAAAGACTTTGTGAAGGTCCGACAAGGACCAAAAAGTGCGCAACGGATTCCATCAGCCTATGGATGAGCCGATCAGTTCAAAACCTATACAAGTTCAAAAGACAAAGCACAGTACAAGACTCACCAAACCAGCGCGAGGCCACTGAGACAAATGAAACTCCGGTCGGAATACTAGATCGGAGGGACTTGAGCCAGTGCCAACGAAGGCGGGTACTCTTCGGGGAACCATGCCCCCCTCCGGCACATATGTGGTAGCTGCTTTATCATCCGAAGCATCCTCCATGGCAGCTCGAACCACCGAACGCTCGACAAGCTTTCTCCGAGTGTGATGAGGCATACTAAATCATGCAAAATACAAAATATCAAGATTCTAAACTTGGGGCTATCCTATACTAGCCCATACAAAAGTCAAAATTCAAAAAAATCCCCAGTGGCAGTACAGACTCAGCCAGGGACCTCTACACCAACGCCTAGGCTATTCATGCCGAAGAAGGAATACAAGTTCTACACCAATGCCTAGGTTATCCATGCCGAAGCAGGTATACAAGTTCTACACCAACGCCTAGGCTGTCTATGCCGAAGCAGGTACAAAGTTAAAGAAAAATTTCAAAAATTCAAAAATTCAAATTTACAAGTTCCAACAGTTCAAGTTCAAGTGGCTATCAAACAATTTTCTACAAGATTCAAGAAGCCTAATATCATGCAATCATCATTTCAAAGTGCAAAAAAATCAAAGCTACATAAAATCCTAGAGATTATTTCATAAGAAAAACATGAAATACTTACATGGACCAGGAAAGAACAAGATCAAGGGAAGAGTGTTCGACCTTTGAGAGAAAAGAAAGCAAGAGAACAAGTGATTGCTCTTCAAAATGGCACGGCAAGGGGTGCTTTTATAGCATAAACCCGCACCGAACACTGAGCTCAGCGCTGACCCGCTGCATGCGTAGGAATCTTCAGCACGGTCCTCCGTGCTGATTGCACGCCCTTTGCTGCTACGGTTTTCTACACCAGGCATCAAACATCAAATCAAGCTATCCTCCGAAAATACGGGCATGTACCTGTATCTCCAAACACAAACAAATGAGCATTTCAAGAATACAAAGTCCAAAAAAAATAAAAATTTAGGCGTTCTACTCCCAACAGACCCAAGCTCCAGGAAAGTCAGCCGAAATTTCAAAATCTTAAGGGCCAATAATAAAAAGATCTTATCCCCAGTGAAGTACATCCCCAGCGGATCAATTCCGGGTATTCAAAATTCAAAATTCAAGATTCAAAATTTCGATGCCAAGCTTCTTCCTAAACCAAAGGCGGAAGGGCAGTACAAGTACAAGTCAGAGTCGTCATGACCGAGCGGAGGTAGACTCTATCCTTTTTTCTAACGCCTATTTTGTGCAGGTACCGGCGTACAAAGAATGGTCGTGAATGCAGAACATCTTGACCGTTTTTGAAGTTTTTGTATGAAGTTTTTGAAGAGTTTGTATTTTGAATTTTGAGAAGCAATTTTTGTATTACGACATTCTGATTGTGTATTGCCTCCCCTAAAATGCTGAAAATTAGGGGTTTAAATAGGAAAATGAAGGGCTAAACGCCAGCGTCTAGCGCAGCAACTGCGCCAGGCGCTGCCGACGTGGCACAGAAGTTGCCAAACAAGGACGAAGATGTCGTCCTTGTGTTTGGCTTGTAGTGGGCGTACCTTTGTACGAATTGTATGTTGTTTGGCACGTAGTCTTGCTTGGAGATAAAGGAAGCTTGCGACTAAAAACTAGCCGTTTCCGGTTTTCGAATTCGGTTTTACGGGACGAGGCCCGGCTTGCTCGGTTTTGTGGGTCGCGCCTGAATTTGGATTGCTTAGTGTCTTTTTAAATGGAAAAGGCCTTGTAAAACCAATGGAGTGGTCCATTGGGTGAGATTGTACTTGGATTTTGAAATTGGTTTTCGGAAACTGAATTTTTTACCGAGTTCCGGAATGGGAACAGTCTCGGGGATTGGACTTTGGCTCTTGGATTTTGAGATATATTCTAGCAATTGGGTTCAGCATCAAATCTTTGATTTTAGTCAAAATTTTAAAATGTCGTTTACATGCGAAATTCACTATAAAATTATACGTTTCCGACCGTTATTGACTAAACTGCCGAAAATCCTACGAACGTATAATTAAATAATCGCACGAATTTTCAATTAATTACAATCAAGAAAATTAATCACACCTTTAATTCATTGCAAATTTATAAAATTTAACCATGTTAACTATAATTGATTATGGAATTAATTAGAGGCTCTGATACCACTGTTAGGTTATGACAAATATAAAACATATATTTCATGCGGAAAAACCATAAAGCCAGGAATCCAAATTAATTGCCACATAGTCAATTAGCATAATTTAAGATACATACATGTGAAGCGTGCCTTGAAGGAAATATGTCCTTCACCCAAGATGCATTAAGTCTAATACCAAGGTTCAGATTAATTGCGAACAATTAATTCAGTGAGATCAAGTGATCGGAACAGCTAGCTGGAGAAATGCTTCCGATCAGTGAGTTCTAAAGGATATTGAACTCACAACTTACTCTTGACTGAACCTACAAGGTCACACCAATGACACGTAACAGATCACCGGATTAAATGAATCGGAAATTCATTTAACAGCTTTTCGGGAATTAGTTGGAAACGTATTATATGATACGACCTTTGTCGGAATCGTATATCGTATCGCGAATATTCGTAAGCTAGGCGACACGAATAAACCGAATCGTATGACGGTGATTCGTCGAATACGAAACGATAAATAATATATCGGAAATATATTAAATCGCGAATACGAAGGGCATCGGAGTTGGCCCGTCGAGCCAAGCACGTAAGCGTGCAAGGCCCAACGGCCCAGCTGCTCGGCGCGCGCGCTGTGGGCTTCGGCCTGCAGTGTGTGTTGCTGGGCGGGGCGTGCGGTCCGAGTGCTTGCGTGATGTGGCCGGTCAAGGCCTTTGGTTCTTGGCCGGTTACATCATTAATAAAATAGGTCAATTGTATTATTCCAACACACAATTCATATTACTCAAAACCCTAGAGGCACAGAAAACCCTAATTCTCTCTGTGCCTCCAAAGTGAGTTCTTCCCAAAAGCAAAGTATCTTGATCGATTGTCTAAGCTACGATAATCAAGACGGGTCTGAACGTGTCGGTGAACCAAGTAGAGGAACGACAAGTGGAGTTCTTTGTTCGTGTTCATTGACATATTATTGTGGAAAACACGCTTCGAATGTAAGTTTGCTTAATCTGTGCTTTATACATGTTTCCTGGCTTTGGGGATTGTTCCGCACATGTTATTATGTTTAACTGTATTAACCTTTAGTGGTATCATGAGCCTTATGTATTCTAAGCATGAATTAGCATGATTATTATTGTTTTTGCATCTGTCGAAAAATTTGGAATTTTTGTTGATTTTTCGGAATTTTTACGAATGATTGGATGAATTGCGTAATAATCAGGTCCGAAATCAAAAATGTTCGTTTTTTCGAGTTTTAAAACCCTAATTTGATTGAAAAAGATTTTCTAAGATCAACTCATGAGAACGGAATTGCAAAAACAGACCTCGAAGTGTCGTTTTTTGGGCGTTTTTGTTAATTTTTCATTAAAAATTAAAAGTGTCGAACAGTAATTCAATTAAAATGTCGACCTATACTACTTGGAATTGCTTGAAATTTTGACACAATCTTTCAGGTTACATTCTTGATCTATGGTAAAAATTTCAGATTTTTCCGATAAGTATAAACCCTAATTTTGCCTTTCCCCGATTCGTAAAATTTGAAACCCTAATTGAATTTTAATTTAATTTTGGTTTAATAAATCGGTTGATTGGGAAAGGGGATATAATTTCATGGGTCAGTGGCTAATTTTAAAAATTATTGGATTAAAATTTTGACTGGTTTCGTTAATTTTAATCGCACTTAAACCAAATTATTAAAAATCTGAAATTTAATTGTTTATAAACGATTTAAAGCTTCGGATTTTATTAATTAAAAGTTCAAACTTTAATGTTGATTCGTTCGTTCTTAAAAGTTTGAATATTGTTAGCCCTTGATTTAATAATTTTACGAAATTGGATTGTCGTCGGAATTTATTAAATCGTTAAAAATCGTTGTTTTTCGAAAATAAAAATTGTAACTTTTTTAAAATTAAAATTAATGCAAGTTCGTGAAATTAAATTTAATTTTAATTGAGTTGGTCCGTATCACGAACCAAAGGCACGAACAAGAGTGTGGTGGACGTATGGCTCGTCGAGCCATACGGGCTGCTATGCTTAGGCCGAGCCGCAGCGACACAGGTAGCAGCAAGCGTGCTGCGTGCCTCGTGCGCGCTGGGCGAGGAAGGGGCAGGCGGGACGCTTGCAGGGGCTGCGACGAAGCAAGGCGCGAGCCATATGACGTCCAGCACACACGAACGCACAACACGCAGCGTAGGGGCAGCGGTGCTGCGGGGACGCGCGCGCACGAGAGGCCTGGGGTGTGCGAGCCTTGCTCGTGTGCCTCTTGGGCCACACGCAAGGCATATGGCTGGGCGCAAGCCTAGCCCAACTACGTAATCGGAATTTTTTGTTGAAAATTGTTTATTTCGTTGGGCTTCGTATATTTGCATTAATTTAGGCTAACGGGATATTTAATTTAATATTTTATTTGCTTGGGCCGGGCCACGAGTTTTAATTTAATATTTCATAATTAATTATCCGGAATACTTATTGGTTTGAGTGGGAGCCACTAAATGAAATTAAAATGAAATAATTATTTTAATTATTTTCGTAGGTCGCTTTATTTTAATTAAATTCAATTTTAATTAGAATAAAGTCTAAGGATTAATAATTTGGAAATTGATTAATCTTTTAGGACGCGTTTATGTGAACGTGAATTTTAATTCATTCACGTAAATACTTGCATATTAATATGGGCCATTCGTTTTAGCACATGAATGGGTGAATGCATAGAATATATATTTTATGTAATGCAGGTACTCCAAGTGACTAGTATGGCCAATTTAGGATAGTTAAATACGGTCTGCGTACCGTTCTATCTTTGAATGTAAAGTTTTAAATATGGCCTGCGTACCATGGAAATTTTTGATGTAATTTTATTATTTTCAAGTATTTCTAAGTTTAGAACTTTAAGTTAGCATTTGAACGAAGATTCAAGACGATGCCCAGCTAACAAGGAGGTGATGAAGATTGGATGCTTCAAGACAAGATGTTTTGGGCCATACTAGATCACCATTTATTTATGAACTTTAATATATATATTATGCTTGAATGTATGAATGTATGTATGCTTTGCATGAATAGGTTGTTTCATATGACTTGATTAGATTAAGTTCACTAAATAATCGAACTAACATAGAAACAACTAGGTCCAAAGTAATATTGAGTTTAAAAATTGCCTTCCAAATCAAGCACTTACAAAAATCTAAGGATCTAAGATGTAGGGGAATACAGTTAAACATAATAACATGTGCGGAACAATCCCCAAAGCTAGGAAACATGTATAAAGCACAGATTAAGCAAACTTACATTCGAAGCGTGTTTTCCACAATAATATGTCAATGAACACGAACAAAGAACTCCACTTGTCGTTCCTCTACTTGGTTCACCGACACGTTCAGACCCGTCTTGATTATCGTAGCTTAGACAATCGATCAAGATACTTTGCTTTTGGAAAGAACTCACTTTGGAGGCACAGAGAGAATTAGGGTTTGAGTGTATGAATTGTGTTGTGTGTTGGAAACTAGGTTGTAAGGTTATATCATTAACCTTACTAACCGACCAAGCAAGAAGCAAGGCCGGCTAGCAAGCCGTGCGAGCCAAGCAACGGACACACGCCCGCGCCCAGCGACACACTGCAGGCCGAAGCCCACAGCGCGCGCGCCGAGCAGCTGGGTCGTGGGCCTTGCTCGCTCGTCGCTGCTGCTGCGCTATGCGTGCTGTTGCGTGCTCGCGCCCAATGGGCTTGCCTTGCTTGCTCGCGAGCTTGCTGGCTCGTTGGGCCTTGCACGCTTACGTGCTTGGCTTGACGGGCCGGCAACTCCGATGCCCTTCGTATTCGCGATTCAATATATTTCCCATATATTATTTATCGTTTCGTATATGACGAATCACCGTCATACGATACGATTTATTCGTGTCGCCCAGATTACGAATATTCGCGATAGGATATACGATTCCGACAAAGGTCGTATCGTATAATACGTTTCCAACTATTTCCCGAAAAGCTATTAAATGAATTTCCGATTCATTTAATCTGGTGATCTGTTACGTGTCATTGGTGTGACCTTGTAGGTTCAGTCAAGAGTAAGTTGTGAGTTAAATATCCATTAGAACTCACTGATCGGAAGCATTGCTCCAGCTAGCTGTTCCGATCACTTGATCTCACTGAATTAATTGTTCGCAATTAATCTGAACCTTGGTATTAGACTTAATGCACCTTGGGTGAAGGACATATTTCCTTCAATCTCCCACTTGTCATTCAGACAAGTGTGCATCCACATTCCTTTGTCACTTAGTGTTACTTACTGAACATAAGGTAAGATCCAAGCCATCCTTATTAGGTCCAGAAGTGTTTCTCAGATTACAGAGTTCAACTGTCAAACTTTTGCAGAAGGTTAAGCCTAATCATTCTGAGCACGACCATGCATTTTACAGTATCTAACTCTCCGAGAGGCCTTGTTACACAACAACACCATATCCTATCAAAGATAGGAGGACAATCCATTCTTGCAATCTATGGACACTCATTTTGATTCATAGTACGCCCAATAACTGCTTTTATAGCCTCCTTTTACGGTGCGACTCTTAGCTAGTATCAAAGCGAACTAATTCTCAAACGAGCAGACATAATCGCTCATGTTATGAGGAACGGTTTCTAATCACCATTAATGAGAACTACCTATGACATGACTTTAATCTCTTAAAGCGTTCTCATGGTCAATCCGATACAAGATCCAATAAGTATCTATGCAAATGATTCTGACATCCAGTCACTCTAGTTCAAGAAACAGAACTAAGTAATCTACTTGCAATCTAATCTTCATTAGTCATTGGTCGTCCACCTTTCAATGACCTGGATTAGGGATCCTTTGTGACTTCAATATTCAAGTTCACTTATGGGTGTTTCTTTGTCAAAGAATCCATCTTGACATCCCATTTGAATGATTTGAATCACATGGACTTATCATTTAATTCTAAACCACAATTAAATGAATATGAAATAAATAAATTTCATAAATATGAAATGGTTAAACCAATTGTTTTAAACATAGATCTAACAGATGTTCTAAAACAATACATAGAAAATCAAAGCCATTCTCCAACATGCTTGATTCCCATGGTTGCTACATGTGCGTTGTGTTTCACTTGTGGCAACGGTTTAGTCAATGGATCCGCGACGTTGTCGTCAGTTCCAACCTTGCAAATCTCGATTTCCTTTCTTTCAACGATCTCTCGAAGTATATGAAATCGCCGCAGTACGTGCTTGGACTTCTGGTGGCTCCTAGGCTCCTTTGCCTGGGCAATGGCTCCGCTATTGTCGCAATACAAAGCCACTGGTCCTTTAATGGAGGGGACAACACCAAGTTCTTCGATGAACTTCCGAATCCAAACAGCTTCCTTTGCTGCTTCTGAGGCAGCAATGTACTCGGCTTCAGTTGTAGAATCCGCAATAGTGCTTTGCTTAGCACTTTTCCAGCTTACTGCTCCGCCGTTGAGGCAGAACACAAACCCAGACTGTGATCTGAAATCATCTCTGTCGGTTTGAAAGCTTGCGTCCGTATAGCCCTTAATAATCAACTCATCTGTACCACCATAAACCAGAAACTGATCCTTAGTCCTTTTCAGGTAATTTAGGATGTTCTTGGCAGCATTCCAATGCGCCTCACCTGGTTCTGACTGGTACCTGCTCGTTGCAATGAGTGCGAACGAAACATCCGGCCTTGTACAAATCATAACATACAAGATGGATCCAATGGCCGAAGCGTATGGAATTCCACTAATCTTTCTACGCTCATCAGATGTTTTGGGACACTGATTCTTGCTTAGATATACGCCATGTGACATGGGTAGATGGTCTCTCTTGGCCTCCATCATATTGAACCTAGCTAGCACTTTGTCAATGTAAGTGATTTGGCTTAGTCCAATCATCCTCTTAGATCTATCCCTATAGATCTTGATGCCCAATATGTACTGTGCCTCTCCTAAGTCCTTCATTGAGAAACACTTCCCGAGCCAAGTCTTTACAGACACCAACATAGGAATGTCGGTTCCAATAAGCAGTATGTCGTCAACATACAAGACTAGGAATGCAATTTTACTCCCACTGACCTTCTCGTATACACCAGATTCGTCTTGATTCTTGATGAAGCCAAAATTATTGACTGCTTCATCAAATCGTTTATTCCAACTCCTTGATGCCTGCTTTAGTCCGTAGATGGACTTCTTAAGCTTGCATACCTTTCCTTGGTTCTTTTGATCGACAAAACCCTCCGGCTGTGTCATGAACACAGTCTCTTCAAGAACACCGTTCAAGAAGGCAGTTTTGACATCCATTTGCCATATTTCATAGTCATGAAAAGCGGAAATCGCAAGGATTATCCGAATAGACTTAAGCATCGCGACTGGAGAAAAGGTTTCATCGTAGTCAACGCCGCAAACTTGCCTGTAACCTTTTGCTACAATCTAGCTTTGTATATGTATACAATTCCATCTTTGTCTTTCTTCAACTTGAAGACCCATTTGCATCCGATAGGTGTGAACCCATCCGGCAAATCAACCAAATCCCAGACTTGATTTTCAGACATGGAGTCTATTTCAGATTGCATGTCCTCTAACCATTTAATGGAGCTTGGGCTTGTCATAGCTTACTTGTAAGTGAAAGGTTCATCACTATCCAATATGAGAACGTCTAAGTTTTCAGTCAAGAGGACGCCTGTCCATCTGTCCGGCTAAAAAATAGTTCTATTTGACCAACGAGGGGCAACAACGTTTTGAGGAACTACTCCCACTTGTTCTTCTAAAGACCTTGGAGGTTCATCAACTTGAACTGCTTCTAAAGAGTTCTGAGTTCGTTGTTCGTCTCGAATCTCTTCGAGGTCTATTATTCTCTCACTTGTCAATTTGGAAATATGATTTCTTTCCAAAAAGACACAGTCACGAGCAACGAATACCTTGTTGTCTGACTTGTTGTAGAAGTTATACCCCATAGTTTATTTTGGATACCCAACGAAGAAACATTTGTCAGATTTAGGTTGTAGCTTGTCAAAAATTAATCGCTTGACATATGCTTCGCAACCCCAAATCTTCAGAAAAGACAACTTTGGAAGTTTCCCAGTCCATAATTCGTATGGAGTCTTTTCAACAGCTTTTGACGGAGCACGATTCAGTGTGAGTGCTGCAGTTTGCAACGCATGTCCCCAGAGCTGTAAAGGAAGTTCGGCTTGACCCATCATTGACCTGACCATATCGAGTAAGGTCCTGTTTCTCCGTTCCGACACTCCATTCGATTGAGGTGTCCCCGGAGCAGTCAATTCAGAAAGAATACCGCATTCTTTTAGATGGTCATCAAACTCGTGGCTAAGATATTCACCTCCTCGATCCGATCTTAGAGCTTTGATTTTCTTGCCATGTTGATTCTCTACTTCATTTTGAAATTCTCGGAATTTCTCAAACGATTCAGACTTGTGCTTCATTAAGTAAATATAGCCATATCTACTGAAGTCGTCCGTAAACGTTATGAAATAGCTGAAATCACCTCTAGCTTTCCTACTCATAGGCCCACATACGTCCGTATGTATTAGCCCTAGTAGTTCGCTTGCTCTTTCTCCCACCTTTGAGAAAGGTTGCTTTGTCATTTTGCCAAGTAAACAAGATTCGCATTGATCAATCTTCTCTAAGTCGAATGATTTTAAATTCCTTTCCGTTGAAGTAATTCCATGCGCTTTATGTTTATATGGCCTAATCGACAATGCCACAGAAATGTGAGATCCGAATCACCAGTTTTAGCCTTTTGGGTATTTATGTTATAAATGTGTTTGCTCGTATCTAGCACATAAAGACCGTTTTCTTGTTGTGCTGAACCATAAAACATTCCATTCAAAGAAAAAGAACAACTATTGTCTTTAAATTGAAAACTAAAACCTTTAGAATCCAAACTTGAAACGGAAATGATGTTTCTGGTGATACTAGGAACGTAGTAACAGTTTTCTAGTTCCAAAACAAACCCACTAGGCAAAGAAATAAAATAAGATCCTACGGCTAATGCAGCAATCCGTGCTCCATTTCCCACGCGTAGATCCATCTAGCCTTTATCAAGCTTTCTACTTCTCCTTAGTCCCTATGAATTGGAACATAAGTGTGAGCCACAACCAGTATCTAATACCCAAGAAGTAGAATTAGCAAGATTACAATGTATAACATACATACCTGAAGTAGAAGCAACGTTCCTGTTCTTCTCATCTTCCATCTTCTTCAAGCAATCTCTCTTCCAATGCCCCTTCTTCTTGCAGTAGAAGCATTCAGAGTCGGTAGGGGAACGAGTTTCCCTTTTCTGTTTACTAGAACCGGCGCCATTGGACTTGGATGAGGGCGAAGCCTTGCCCTTACCCTTCTTTCCCTTGTTCTTGCCTGATTTCTTGAAGTTCTTGCCCTTACGCACCATAAGTATATCATGTTTATTCTCTTGCTTGAGCGTCTTTTCAGCGGTTTTCAGCATACCGTGAAGCTCAGTAAGAGATTTCTCCATGCTGTTCATGTTGTAATACAACTTGAACAGATCATAGCCATTATGAAGTGAATGGAGAATGATGTCAATAGCCATTTCATTTGAGACATTAGAATCTAGAGCTCTCATGTTCTCAAAGAGTCCAATCATTTTAAGAACATGTGGGCTCACTGGTTCTCCTTTCTTGAGCTTAGTCTCAAGGATCAACCTCTGAGTCTCGAATCTTTCGATTCTGGCTTGGTCCTGAAACATGTTCTTCAACTCCGAGATGATTTGGTAAGCATCCGAGTTAATGAACGTTTTCTGAAGTTTAGGACTCATGGATGCAAGCATCACACATTTGACATCCCTGTTGGCCTGAATCCAACGATTAAGGGCAGCTTGAGTTACCTCCGGCCCAGCCTCTTCCGGTAACTCTTCCTCAAGGACATATTCTTTTTCCTCATGCATAAGAACTATTTGTAAGTTCCTTTGCCAGTCGAGGAAATTGTTGCCATTCAACTTCTCTTTGTCGAGAATTGAACGCAAGTTGAAAGTGTTATTGTTTGCGGCCATTTTGATTATTACAATTGAAAAGAATTTGCAATAAATAACCATTCATACAATTCAATAACTTTGAAATCAAAGCAAAACATGCAATCATTAAAGCTATTAAAACATTTCATTCATGCAAAAAGCAAAAACATGGTCCAAAATGAATGAAACGATTCCAAGACCCCAAAAGTCCTAAATCCTTAAGCAGCTTTAGCATGTCTTAAGTAGTTTAAGATTTTAGGTAAGCAAAACCTATTGTTAGTAATCTCCAAATTACTCTTGGTTAATAAATTAATGCCATAATTTATCCCATTGCCACAACTTAATGCCATTGTTGTTTGAGTTGTAACCACAATCAACGTGCTCCTTTAGGACGCCTTACCACCTAAGTCAACTAAAATAGCACCTCGCTTTAGCGTAAACGTACTTGATTCTACCACAAATCTGAGAACATATAGTTGTTGCTCTAGATAATGTATTTTTGGAAACCATCATATTTCCAAAAAGGCAAGTGGGAGAGAAATGACCTCGAATGGACTTCGAGTCAAGCAACAAACAAATGTAGGATACTTAGGAGTCTTTGAAAAGCTCCGAACTTAGAAGCCTTTGGAAGAGCTTCAGGAAGACTTTAGAAGTGCTTCAAGAGAATCCTAATACTCAAAGGACTTGAGTAATGTCTTTATAGACACTAACGTTTGATGTTCAATACCTAGTAAATCGTATAAGGAATAGAATTCAACCAAGATAGATACATAGATATCTTGAGGAATGAAAACTGTGAAGACTTTGGAAAGTGCTTCAAGAACATACGACTTACAGGTTAGCTACGACGAATTAAAAATTCCCAAGTATGGTTCGAGGCCATACAAAATGGTTTGAGGCCATTTTATCCGAAATATCTTCATCTTAAAGAATCAAATCTATGATTTGGTTGATTTGCATAAAGGGTTCACTCCCATTGGTTGCAAATATTTTTCTAAACATACAACGTTGATTTGCATAAAGGGTTTATGCCCATTCGTTGCAAACATGTTTTCAAAACATACAGAGATAATATTGTATACACATACAAAAGAGAAGCTAGATTGGTGGTTAAAGATTGTAAACAACTTCACGGCGTTGATAATGTTGAAATCTTTTTCACCAAGTCGGGATGCTTGAACTATTTTGGATAAATCTAGCAATCATTGCATATGGAAATATGGCAATTGGAAAACGAAACACCTTACTCAATTGGACTTGTAGAAAGGAATTTGTGTACATTACACAATGTAAAAGTTTTGGATGCTAGATAAAAGAGCAAGCTTAAGAAATTTATTCGTAGATTAAAGCATGCAAGTGGGAATTGGACCATATTTGTCTAAACGGCTATTGAGCAATTATAGCTTTATGAAAATATGGATCATCTTATAGATGAGGAGTTTAGTGGGAGCCAAGTCAAGTTTACTGGTTCTATATATGAGATACATATCTCTGTATTGAAAATGACATTCAAATTCTAAATGGTTAGATTTGAAAGTATTTGTTAATATTAGAACCAAGGCGAAACTTAGAACATACTGGGTTGAAGATCTATTGGATAGGATCTAAAGCGTGTTTGGATTCTGTAAAAGTAATTACTAAATCAAACACAATGGAGAGACTCGAAAGAGACTCTCAACCCATATGAGTAAGTCTAAGTTATGAATGCTTTAACTAAGTATAAAGTTAGGCTGTTATCACTAGAGTTAAGCATGAAGCTAAAAGTCACATGGATGGATTCAAAATGCGAATGGTTTTTGCATTACAATCAATCATGTATGATGTGATATATAGATCGCCAAGATAACTCGTGAACATTGGATCGTGACGAGTTTATACCAATCTCAATTGATCTGGATCAAAGATCATTGGAACAGTATCAAGACCATCCAATACATTTGGATATGTAGGATGAGCACTTGATAAGAGGAAGTGAAGATAACTAAAGTTTTGATGCTACATGCATTTGCCTAAGCAAAAGTTGAATCTTTTTGTTAGGCAAACCACAAACATACACGGGCAATTACGCGTCGTGATTAAAAGGTGGTAACATAGGTTCTAAACCATATGTGCTGCATGGGAAACTGAACCAATGATTAGTTTCCAAGTTCTCAGTTGAAAGATGTATCTCCCACATCTATGTGAACTGGTTGGAGCGTTCCAAAAGGAAGCATCATTTGAAATTCCACATAATTGAAATAAATTCATTGTTGCCAAAGAAGCAATAAAAGGGAATTGTTTTTAGTGGGAGTTCTTCAATGAACTCAGGTTGATCACAAGTCTGCTACCTAGATGATTTTCTATTTTAGATATGATTATCTTTCTAAACAGCCACGAAAGACTAGATCATTCTAGAAACATATTCAAAGATCTTTTCATCTTACATCGAAAGGCTTTCGATAGAAAAGATGCTAAGGATAGAAAAGTATGATAAACTAAACCTCTGCATTGAATGATACACAACATTCATATGAAGATATGGAATCAAGTTTGAGTTCCATGAATGTTTTAAGTATTGGGTGAAAGGCCTATATCTGTAAGACATTAAATGCTTGATTTTGGGTTAGAGGCCCACAAATTGGTAAGCATTTGGTTTAAACATTTATCATTTATGAAATTATATTTCATAGTTCATTTAATCTTGGTTTAGTATTAAATGATAAGTCCATGTGATTCAAATCATTCAAATGGGATGTCAAGATGGATTCTTCGACAAAGAAACACCCATAAGTGAACTTGAATATTGAAGTAACAAAGGATCCCTAGTCCAGGTCTTTGAAAGGTGGACGACGAATGACTAATGAAGATTAGATTGCAAGTAGATTACTTAGTTCTGTTTCTTGAACTAGAGTGACTGGATGTCAGAATCTTTTGCATAGATACTTATTGGATCTTGTATCGGATTGACCATGAGAACACTTTAAGAGATTAAAGTCATGTCATAGGTAGTTCTCATTAATGGTGATTAGAACCATTCCTCAGAACATGAGCGATTATGTCTGCTCGTTTGAGAATTAGTTCGCTTTGATACTAGCTAAACGTCGCACCGTAAAAGGAGGCTATAAAAGCAGTTATTGGGCGTACTATGAATCAAAGTGATTGTTCATAGATTGCAAGAATGGATTATCCTCCTATCTTTGATAGGATATGATGTTTGTTGTGTAACAAGGCCTCTCGGAGAGTTAGATACTGTAAAATGCATGGCCGTGCTCAGAATGGTTAGGCTTAACCTTCTGCAAAAGTTTGACAGTTGAACTCTGTAATCCGAGAAACACTTCTGGACCTAATAAGGATGGCTTGGATCTTACCTTGTGTTCAGTAAGTAACACTAAGTGACAAAGGAATGTGGATGCTCACTTGTCTGAATGACAAGTGGAGATTGAAGGAAATATGTCCTTCACCCAAGGTAATACCAAGGTTCAGATTAATTGCGAACAATGAATTCAGTGAGATCAAGTGATCGGAACAGCTAGCTGGAGCAATGCTTCCGATCAGTGAGTTCTAAAGGATATTGAACTCACAACTTACTCTTGACTGAATCTACAAGGTCACACCAATGACACGTAACAGATCACCGGATTAAATGAATCGGAAATTCATTTAATAGCTTTTCGGGAATTAGTTGGAAACGTATTATAAGATACGACCTTTGTCGGAATCGTATATCGTATCGCGAAAATTCGTAAGCTGGGCGACACGAATAAATTGTATCGTACGACAATGATTCGTGGAATACGAAACGATAAATAAGATATCGGAAAAATATTAAATCGCGAATACGGAGGGCATCAGAGTTGCCGGCCCGTCGAGCCAAGCACGTAAGCGTGCAAGGCCCAACGAGCCAGCAAGCTCGCGAGCAAAGGCGAGCAAGGCCAGCCCATTGGGCGCGAGCACGCAACATCACGCACAACAAGCAACGCAACGCAACGCGAGCGAGCAAGGCCCTACATGCCCCTACATGCCTTCCCTAGCTTCTCCCAAACCGAAAAAGAACAAGTTTAGGACTCCAAGAGTAGTCCCTCCGTAGATAGTCCACAGCACGTTCGGATCAGCCTTAGATTCAATTAACTAGAATATAGTCTAAGGTTTTATGTTATTCGTACTTAATTATTTGGCAAATTATGAAGCTTAGTTTAATCTTAGAACTATATGAATACTTATGAATATGTTGTATAAAATTGTGATTATTCATCACCTATTTATAGGGTGGAATTATCGGACTTAGAAATCCACAAGGATACAGTTGACTAATTTAATTAGAATTATACTTAAACTAATCCTTTGTTTAGTGTTCAATTAAACGACTAACTTTAGTGGATTTAGGAAAATAATCTAACCGGATAAATCCTAAGCGACTAAGGATTCGAGGCTTGCACGTACACAACGACACACACGCACAAGCAGCCCACGAATAGAGTTGTGCGCGCGCGGTCCAGCAACGCTGGCACGCGGCCCATGCGAGGGCGCGGCCAGCCTGCTGCCTTGCCTTAGCTGGGCCTGGCCTTGTCTCGCGCTCGGCTGGGCCTGCCTTGGTGCACTAGTAGAAAAACATTCATTTGAGGCGTCACTTTTATATTCATTTGCGGCGTTTTTGGCGTAGCAGCAAATAGAGTGGCAGCAAATGAATAGGATTGATTTGCGGCGTTAAAAAACGCCTCAAATGAATAATTCATTTGCGGCGTATAGGCAGAAAAACGCCTCAAATTAATAGTATTGTTAGGCGGCGTTTTCTACCTAAACGCCTCAAACATTGTAAAATTGCGGGAGAATAAACGCCGCCAATAATGTGTAATTCTTTTTTTTATAAATAATTTCTTTTCTGTATTCAACAAACCCAAAAAAGTAGAACCTGTACTCACGCCACATTTATACAATGTCCAAAAGTATCGTCAACAACCAATAACTTCCAAGAAACTTTGATTTTTACATATAATACCACCATCATATGTTTACAAAAATAATCCAACTAAATGGTTTCAAGTTGATCATAACTATATCTTTTACACTTCGTACGTTACAAATTCACACCAAAAATATAATAAGGCAATTGTATATGATTTCAATAGCAGGAAACATCCACAAAAAGAGATCGATGAAGTGTTAATTATCTACACAAAATGTTCGGTGAAGTATGATGCCCATGTGTCTCGTATTTCAGCAATTTGCTCATCGGTGAAAGGATCTCCACTTAGTGACGGGCAAACCTAAAAAAATAGTATATATCATAAAATAAGTTATCTTCGGTTAGATCTAAAAACAACTAGCAAAATAGAAAATAACAAGTGTTGGTTGTTTTCGCTCCCAACTCTGAACTAATGAAGCTAAATAGGTATTCTAAACCCTTTACATGTTCAATATATTTAGTATTAGGTTTCTAAGACTCATTCCCATCTACTTTGGTCAAGTTATGCACATTTAAGGCTCGTTTGTTCGTTATATGACATATTTTGACTATAAGGGTTATCTTCGCTCAACTTTCAACTAATGAAGCTAAATAGGTTTTCTAAACAATGTAAATGTTTAATATACTTAATATTATGATGATAAGACTCATTCTCATCTACTTTTGTCTAGTTATGAACATTTAAGGCTCGTTTGATCGTTATAGGACATATTTAACTTTAATGGTTGTTTTCGCTCCCAACTCTCAACTAATGAAGCTAAATAGGTATTCTAAATCCTTACATGTTTAATATACTTAGTATTAGGTTTCTAAGACTCATTCTCATCTACTTTTGTCAAATTATGCACATTTAAGGCTCACTTGATCGTTAGAGGACATATTTTGACTATAATGGTTGTTTTCGCTCCCAACTCTCGACTAATGAAGCTAAATAGGTATTCTTAACCCTTTACATCTTTCATATACTTAGTATTAGGTTTCTAAGACTCATTGTCATCTACTTTTTCCAAGTTATGCACATTTAAGGCTCGTTTGTTCGTTATATGACATATTTTGACTATAAGGGTTAACTCTCAACTAATGAAGCTAAATAGGTATCCTAAACAATTCAAAACAATTTAAATGTTTAATATACTTAATACTAGGATGATAAGACTCATTCTCATCTACTTTTGTCAAGTTATGCACATTTAAGGCTCGTTTGATCGTTATAGGACATATTTTGACTATAATGGTTATTTTCGCTCCCAACTCTCAACTAATGAAGCTAAATAAGTATCCTAAATAATTTAAATGTTTAATATACTTAATATTAGGATGATAAGACTCATTATCTCTACTTTTGTCAAGTTATGCGCATTTAAGGCTCGTTTGGGATCAAAAGCCGAAGACTTCAAGTCACGCTTTACTGGTGGCCCTGGTCTTCCTACAGAATGTCTGCACAATCATACCCAAGGCTGTTTAATGTTTATACATTACATTACATACAACTTAATCATCAACTAACCCATATTTTCCTACATATAAATACATTATGTTCAAATATATATCAAAACAGATGACTGAGAAGCAAACAAGGGCATGAACTGATACAGAAGTAGAGAAAGATGCTTAGAAAAGGGCAAATTCTGTAATAAACTACCTTATTCCTAGCTGCAAGTTGAGCATCAACTCGAAATTTTTATGCCCCCTGCAGATAGTCTCCTCTTGCTTCTTGATGGTCTTTGGAAGTAGGATAGGTCGAAAGTTTCGTGGCATGGAACTATCCAAACGGTCTCCACTTCTCCGATTTAAACCATTAGCAGAACCATCATGACCAAAATCCCAAGTTCCTGCACAATCATACCCAAGGCTGTTTAATGTTTATACATTACATTACATAAAACTTAATCATCAACTAACCCATATTTTCCTACATATAAATAACATTATGTTCAAATATATATCAAAACAGATGAATGAGAAGCAAATAAGGGCATGAACTGATACAGAAGTAGAGAAAGAAGCTTAGAAAAGGGCAGTTGCCCTTAGACCTTCACAAGTCAATGCAATAGCTTTACCAGGGAAGGGATGGTCAATCAGCATTTAGGAATTGCAAGGAATTGAAAAGCACCAACAACTAGGCAAACAGCCAAACGGCTGCCCCTAGTTTATCAGATCTAACTCATTAAGCCAGCACTAATGCATCGGAAATGCATGCTTCGAACGGTTTAGGTAACACAATTTGCAGATCAACATGATTGATTATTTGTATTTCTTACTACCGCATTGTCATTATTAAAAGGTTTCTGACAAAATGATGTTCTCAGAAAATGTTCATGCCTAAATTTTCTACAAAAGCATTGCTGCATTTAGTGCGAAATTCAAGATGAACAACATAACTAGCAACACTAAGAATTGAGATCAAGGTCAACAACATCATCAACAACAACAAACAAAATCTTCCAACAGTAAGCATCTATCAAGCAACAGTTAAGTTAAGTTCAGTACTTCAGTTTAGTGTCAAAACCCCACATTTGAAACATCAACCAATCAAGTTTATCAATTAAAATTAAAAAGATGAAGATGAAATATGAAAATTTCAAAGTAGCCCTTACAATAGGTTTTGTCTGGATTTGCAGTTCACTTCGTTAGGTGGAAGAGCAAGTTGTTGTTCTTCTTTCAGCTCAGGCAAGAACTCATTTGGGTGGGATAGGTCATATCCCTTCACTTTCTTTTTTCGTCTTATTGCACTCTTTCTCTTCTGGAAAAGAAATAATCAAATCCCAAGTGACCAAATGTGACATTAATAAGTAAAAAAAAAACCTTGTAAAAAAGAAGTCGAAATATTCAGATGCACGTTGCAAGTTTGTGTATAAGAAATTAACGGAACGAGAATTTACCTTCTGAGTTGTCTTCTTAGCATTTAAGGTTGCAATGGTCTCCCTGATTCTGCACTCATCCCAAAACAAAACAAGAAAATATAAATATTCAATTCAACAATTACAGTAAAATCCAAACCATTAAGTAGAATTTCAGCAAAACAGAAAGCAACAACAGCAAGCAACAGCAGCAAGCAGATCAACCACAACAACTATTAAGCAGATCAAAACTTAGCTAAATAGCAGATCAGAGAACAACCTAAGCAAACCACGTGGGCACACTACCTAGCATGACAGCATATGAAAACCCAAATGTAACCCAAGAACGAATTCAGTCCATGTGGACACACTACCTAGCATAAAACGAATCTAATTCAACCCTAGACTAACCTAGCATGACACGAATTTAATTTCAGGCAACAACATTGTTCTTAAAAGGGGACTAAAAATATCAAAACATATCTTGCATAATGAATATGAGGTTGCAACAGCCTCCGTGTTTCTTCAGAAGACAGCACATCAAGAAGTTTAATTTAAAATTCACCTTGTGAATTATATTCTTAGCACTTGAGGTTGCAACAGCCTCCATGATTTCTGCACTCATTTCAAACCAAACCCAGAAAATATAAATAAACAATTCAACAATTAAAGTAAAACCCACAAAATTAAGTAGAATTTTAGCAAAGTAAAAAAGATGTCTTACTGGAAAACAAAACTCGTGTTTTTCTCAAATTTGCGCTCCTCTTTCTTGGAAGCACCTAAACTATATCAAATTTGCAGACGAAATTAGATATACGAAATTACCTAACCTCAAATTCGAAATTTTTTGAAGGTTTCTTTATGCGAAAAATTAAAATTGATAATTAGGGTTTTATGCTTCAGCGGGAGAGAGGAGAGGAGAGAGCAAGAGAAAAATAATTCGATAATTCATGTAAATTGAAAGGGTAATTGAAAGGAAAACCAGCAAAGAGGGTAATTGAAAGGAAAACCAGCAAAGAGGAGGAGGAAGGGTGAGTGAAAGCATCATTTACCTTAAGTAAGAACGGCGGTGGTGGAGATGAGTTCGAAGGCTAATGACGGTGGATATGAATCTTAAGCTTCACTTTTCCCGGCGAGATTTGATGGTGAACCCGGCGAGATTTGATGGTGAAGAAAATGGAGGTCAGAGTCGGACCTAGTTTGAAGGAAGAAGGAGGAGCTTTTGTCTACCGACGAGAACCCAAAGAAAGAATTAAGCGTGGGTGATATTTTGTCGAGGACATAACACTGCGGCGTTAAACAAAATGACGCCGCTAACTAATTATTAGCATTGATTCGAGGCGTTATAGTTACAACTAACGCCGCCAATGAATCTTTTATCATTTAATTATAGGCGTTTTCAAATTAACGCCGCTAAGTCATAGCAGCAAATTAATATTTTTCTACTAGTGGTGGGGCGGGCAGCTGCTCTCTTGCTTGCCTTGGCGCGGGCTTCGCTAGGCGCGGGCCTAGCTTCGTGCTGGCCATGGGTCTAGCAAGCTCGTCCGATGTTTATTTTATACCTCGCGCTTCCGATTTATTTTCCGATTCCGGAATTCATTTCTGATTCAAACAATATTTAATATTTCCGATTCCGGAATTAATTTCCGTTTCGAACAAATATTTAATATTTCCGATTTCGGAATTTATTTTCGATTCCGATAATATTTCCGATTCCGGCAATATTTCCGTTTCCGACAATACTTCCGATTCCGGCAATATTTCCATTTGCGATAATATTTTCCGATACGTACCATCTTTCCGTTTCCGGCAACAGCTACGACTTGGATAATATTTATATTTCCGATACGATCCATATTTCCGTTTCCGGCAATATCATCGTTTCCGGAGTATTAATAATTTGCCTTTTGACGATTTCAGCTCCCACTGGAACCGAGATCCGTCGATTTCGAATATCCATAAATGGATTATTTAATTCACTTAAATACTTGATCCGTTCACGTTCTATTTGTGTGACCCTACGGGTTCGGTCAAGAGTAAGTTGTGGATTAATATTATTAATTCCACTTGAACTGAAGCGGCCTCTAGCTAGGCATACAGTTCACTTGATCTCACTGAATTATAAACTTGCATAATTAATTAATAATGAACCGCATTTATTAGACTTAGCATTGAATGCATACTTGGACCAAGGGAATTATTTCCTTCAGTCTCCCACTTGTCCTTAGGGACAAGTGTGCATTGCCTAATTCCTTTGTCGCTTGATGCTTGCTCATGAACATGAGGTAAGAGTTGTCATCCTTATTATGTCCAGAGGTATTTCTCGGTTCCAGAGTTCAACTGATCAAATAAACAGATAATCATAGCCTATGATTCATCTGAGCACGACCATGCATTTTACAGTTTCTAGCTCTCTGAGTGGCCTTGTACAACTTTCAGCATCTCATCCCGATTTACGGGAGGACAATCCCAATCTTTTGATCTTGAGGTTAGACTTCGTTTGATAGGTGATTACCCGAGCGTTGCCGTTATAGCCTCCTTTTACGCTACGACGGTTGACAACGTCAAAGTAACCAGTTCTCAAACAAGTAATCTCAAATCACTCAGGTATTGAGGATTAGTGTCTAATAATTTTAATGAAATTTACTTATGACAGATTTTCATCTCTTACAGTAAAGTTTCATAGGTCTGTCTTATACTAGTCTTCTCAAAGTAAGAATCTATGCAAATGATTGTGACATTGCCATGTCCACATAGTTCAAGAAACAGAACTACTAGTCATCTTGAATTCTAGTCGTCTAGCGTTTTCTATGCGTCCATCTTTATAGAAAACTCCGACCAGGGACCTTTTTCAACTTTTGAAATTCAAGTTCACTTGATAGACATTTCTTAGTCACATGACTGGTCCTGGCAGTCTATCTTGAATATATTGCCAAATTGAAGGGACTCATCATTTAATACTAAACCAAGATTAAATGGAATATGAAAATACATTTCATATATGATAAATGTTCAACCCCAATGTTTTACAACCATGGGCCTCAAACCCGTCTTAAAATAGTTCATGGAATTCAAAGCTATGCTTGATTTCCAGTGCCACAATGTGAGTGTTGTATTTCACTTGTTGCATAGGTTTAGTAATCATGCTTTACCAATCTTAATATCCTTTTCATGGAATGTCTTTCGAGATAGGATGATAAGATCTTTTGAGTTTGTTTATTATGTGATCTAGTCTTTCTTACTTCAATAGTGGTTCTACTCATTTTGCAATGAAGAACCATCATGTCATCAGACATGTGATCTACCCAAGTTCAGTGAAGAACTCTCTAACATAAATAACTTTGTTTCATTTCTTCTTAGGAAATAATTACTTTTACTTCAATTTTTTAGGTTGCTAGTGATGCTGTGTTAGGATTTGCTTATCCAAGCAGTTCATAGATACATGGATGACTTTCCATCTGTATCTTAGAACATAGAAATTAATATTTTAATTTCCCACGCAACAACTCATGGTTTTTAATCCATGTAGCCATTTCAACTCATGGTCGTCCTTGCCAATGGTTAAGTCCAAAGGGATCCTGCTTGATCCTTTGACAATGTTTATGCGTGTAGCATCAACTATTTAGCATATCTTTATTTCCTTGAATCAAGAACTATTCCTATGTACCTTTTCAAGTACCATAAGTTTTTCTTGATCTCAATCTAGTTGATCTTCACTTAGATCAATAGAGATTGGTATATGTTCGTCATGCCTAAAGTCATACGATACGTTTTTGGCGATCCTCATATTATATTATACATGATAAATTCTTTTGCAGAATAATTCCCAATTGAATTCTATTCACGTAAGTTTTAGCTCATCTAGTTTCAGTAGATACTAAATCCAGCTAAATTCTATAATATAGGTTAAGAATCTCACTTAGATCCTTTGATGTTTAACTTAGTAAATGCTTATACATAGTTCAAACATTCTTTACTTAGATTTATTCATATGGGTCGAATATCTCCAATGGAGTCTTTCGTGTTTGATTTAGTAAATGCCATTACTTAATCTAAAACAATATTCTAAGATCTTTGTAAATAGATCTTAGTACCCAGTATGTAATAAGTTTCGCCTTGGTCCATTATTGATGAATAATTTCAAATCTAAGTCATTAGCATTTGAATGTTGTTTCACAATAGAGAGTAATGTGTGTGATCCACATAGGACCAATTAAGTTTTACGTACTCCACTAAACTTCTTATATATCTATAAGAATCATGTATATTTTATGACACTAAAATACTTATTAGCTTCACTAAAATATAGTTCCAATTCCCAATTGCTTGCTTAAATCTGTACTTAGATTTCATAAGCTAGTTTTCCTTTTCAAGCATTTATTTGGATCCACAAATCCTATGACATGCCATGTACATAGTTTTTTCCAACATTTGATTGAGGAAGATGCTTTGTCATCCAATCGCCATATGTACCAATATGCAATCATTGCTTGATTTATAGACTTGAGCATTACGATTATGCATGAGGTTTCAACACAATCCACGACATGAATTTGCTTGTAACCTTTAGCAACTAATCTAGCTTTGTGTGTGAACACAATTCTATGTTTGATGGTTTTTATCCTTAAAACCAATTCGCAACCAATAGGTGTAAATCTATTCTTGCAAATCAACAAATTTTCAATTTCGTCATCAAAACATTAAGTTTGTTTTATGGCCTTTAACCATCTAAAACATTTAAGTCTATATATGGGCTCTAACCATTTTAGGGAATATAGGTTTCGTCATAGCCTTCTTACAGGTCACAAACTCATTAATCTACATGATAATAGTTTTACTGCAAGTTGTAGGTTTCTTCACTATCTAATAGAAGAATCTCATAGCTTCAGTGACCTGAACTCCATGTTTCTTCACTATCTAATAGAAGAATCTCATAGTTTCATTGACTTGAACTTTATGCCTACTTGGGTATAGAACATCAAACAATAGAATATTGGTATTGTCGATTAATATTGGGTATAGAACATCAAACAATAGAGTTCAGTGACTTGAACTCTATTCCTACTTGGGTATAGAACATCAAGCAATATAATATCAACAGACACTTGAAAGTCTTTTGAATATTCTGTTCTCCTTGAAGCACTTGTAAAGTCTTCTAAGAGATGTCTATTCTTTAACGCCACTTCTAAAGTCCTTAAAGAATTAGTGTTCGGATTTTCTGAAGAACTTCGAAAAGCCTCCAGAATGTCCGTTTATGTTTGTTGTTCGCGTTGAAGACTTTCGAGATCTATTTTCTCCCACTTGTCATTTTGGAATCGAATCTCCAAAAGGACATTATTTCGAGAAAACAAACATTATGTTCTCAAAATTCGTGGTAGAAACAATACCCTTGTGTCTCATTTGAATAAATCACAATGAAACATATACCTATACATGGGCTTTAGTTTGTCGAATAACAAACACTAAGCTCCCACTGAGTCCAGCAACTCTTTAGATATATATATATTGTTGAAAAGATATTCTAGAATTACTTTTTAAATAGCGTTGACGAATTTGGTTTAGTTTGGTGGTAGTTGAGCATTTTGTTTAGAAATTATAGGAAAAATCATTAGGATTCATCATTGATCGAATCAAGTACTAATTAACTTTGATCATTCCAACGTAGATATGCCATATCTTATGGAGCTAGATCGTGAAATTACAACACACAATCATTGATGATCATTTTTGGTCTTAAGGTAATCATCGTCAAGATCTAACCTAGATCTTTATGATTTCTTGCCAAGTGGTGATTTTATACTTTTTCTATGAATCTTTGAACTAGCCAAACAGATTCAAATTTATATCACATTGAGTAAATAAACCAATATTCACTCAAACCTAGGTGAAATAATAAAGTCATAAAATCTTTCTTTAGCTTTAAACTCTATTGTCTAGGCGTTCTAACAATAGTTCATATCTTTTGTTACTTTCAACAAGTAAGACTAGCTTGTCTTGAATTGATCTAGAAATCAATCAATTTTCAAAAGTCCATCAAAATAGAGCTTTTCAATGTTAACTTGTTGATATGGTCTAAGCAACAATGCCAAAGATTAGTGGAACTCAAATCAAGGGGTTGATTTGAACCTAGTAAAGTTCTTTTGTTAAAGAGTTGTTTGTTTTAATCAAGCATATTGACTCAACCCATAAATGACCATTTTATTCAAATAAACAAACAAACATTGTTTTTGTATTTCTTCAATGTGAGTCTTTATGTGTTTGAAAACATAAATTTAGGTATGCTGATTATGGAACAAAATAGCGATTAAGTTCCAGCCTTGAAAGGACTTAAAACAAATTAGATGACCCTACAACTAATGTAGCATTGCCATGCTTCATTTCCCATTTGTAGGTCATTAGTGAATCCTAGCTTCCATTGTTTGAGTTATTACCGAAGTAAGAACCTCAAGCGGTATATGATACCAAGGAAGTTTGATTGCTAGGTCACTTCTCTTTAAACATAGACTTATAGGTAGAAACGGAATTGTAAATTCCTTTCATTTGTTCCTTGTTTTCCTATTTCTTGTACCCTTTCTTATAGTCTTAAGAATTGACTTCTCTAGTGTTGACATTTATATTTTGTTAGACATGTCTAATGTCACTCCAACAAAGTTCTTACCATTTTATTTATATTGAATATTCTGTTTCAACTAGATGATCTTACCAGAAGCTTCTAAAGTTCTCTAAGCATTGATCTATTCGAATGTCTAGGGACTAGACTCATTCGAGAATTAAATGGACAAAGATATTAGGTTGTTAACCATTGGTAAAGCTGAGCGTTAAAACTCATGCTTTATGATCTCAAAACTTCATTGTATTTTGAATTCACAAGCACCAATCGGTTTTCCATTCGACTTTGATACTCGAAAACAACCATAAAAGTCGCTAAAAGAACGTACATTTTAAATTGCTCATTTTCTCGCATTTCCGTGAATCGTTCTTGGATTCACTACCAATCGAGGAAATTTACTGTTACCCTTCTAAAATGATTTACTGCAGTAAAAGATATTTAATTATAAACAATACTTAAAACATACATTGAAGCATGCAAAGTCTAAACATTTATCATGAGTAATAACCTGAAAATTAAAGCAATCATGCAATTTAAACAAGTCATTAGCATTTTATTCGAGTTATGTGTTCCGAGAGGTGTGAATAAAATGAATCCAAGATCCTAAAATCATCGAAGAATTAAGCACATTATGTATTTAGACTCAATTCCAAAATATTGTAGGTAAGCAAATTCTTTGTTAATAGTCTAGAAACTACTCTTGGTTCACAGGTACGTCTAAGAACTTATTAGGTAAACCAATCTATTTATATCGTTGAGTTTCACCAGACATAAAAGGACTCCTTACTTATATCGTTGAGTTTCACCAAAAATAACATGTACCCACAATTATTTGTGTACCTTACCCCTTTAGGATCAATAAGTAACACCTCGCTATGGTGGAAAACTATTACTAAGATTGGTGTAAAGGTTATCCAAGTAAGTGTTATTTTGGCATGGCACCTTTTAACTCAATTTTTAAAGTTTGAAACTTAAGGCTCTTACTCTGTTGGTTAGATTTTAAGTGAACTAAAATCCTTAATCATGCAACATAATCAAGCCACAATCTCATGCATAATTAAGACTTATTTAAAGCAATAAATAACTTAAAGCTTGCATAAGATATAAATGCGATCTAGTATGGCCCGACTTCATCTTGAAGCTTCAACTTCAAACTCCGCCTCGAAAATGGATTTGAAACTCCGTCTTGAATTTCACCATGGGAGGCGTCATTTTCTTCAAATAGGATAAGCTATAATTGAAACTAATTACAACTATTTGATGGTACGCAGACCATATTTAAAATTAAAAAACTTTGGTGCTTTAGACCAATTTTACATTCAAATTAATGGTACGCAGACCATATTTTCTATCCTATTTGGGCCATACTAGTCACTTTCCATAACCTGCAAAACAGTACATTTACAATATACCATTCACCCATTCATTTTATCAATGAATGGCCCACATAGCTGGTTAGTAGAACATACTATGCATCACATAAATATTTGCATCAATTAATCAAGTCTTCCAATAATCTACAAATTATTCAATCCTTATTAATTCTAATCGAGTTGTTTTAACCTTAAAGGAATGTAGACCTAATCAAGATTTTATGACTAAAACGCTCCCACTAAAACCAAGAAATTTACATGCTTTACGAATTTTAAACATAAAATTGTATTTCCTAGTCCAACCGGAAACTTACAAATTTAATTAAAATTTGAAGCTCATATAAAATATTATTTAAATCCTTTAATTTATTTTCAGTTGATTAAATTAATTAATTTAAATTTAATCAAGGTTTTAATTTTAGTAAAATAATTAGTACAAATAAATTTATAATAATTAAATTATTCAAAATTAAATTCCGAGAAAAAATTAAATTACGAATTTAAATTAAATTAAAATCGTTTTCAACCGAAAAATGAAAATTAAAACGAATCAATCGGGCCAAGACAAGGTCATGGGCTCGCGCCCATGCCTCGTCGAGTGCACGTAGCATGCCTTGCCACTCGCATTGATCGTACCGCAAGACACGAGCAGCCACGCGCAAACGCAGCAAGCCAAGCAAGCCACGCTTGCGCGCAGCACACTCGCTCGCTGTGTCGAGGCTTCCCTCGATGGGCTGGGCAATGCTGTTAGCCGAGCCAGCCCACGCTGCCCGCGCGCGCAGCACACGAGTGCTCACTGCCTTGCTTTCCTCGCCCCTTCCGCCCACTCCTCGCAGCAATAGCGCATGGCAGGGCTGCTGCCTTGCACGCATGTGCCACGCCCTTGCTCGATGCATCGTGCCGCATGGGCGACGAGCACCCTTGCTCGTCGTCGCATGCCCGCACTATATAACACCCCTTAAGGGTAACACTTAGCGTCCATTGCTTCGTGCGTGCAAGATTTGTGAAAGGATTTCAGAAAAATTTAAACTTTTATTATTAAAATTTATTGACGAATTAATAAATCATATTAATTTCATAAATTTTGGGCGAAAAATCGAAAATTTATTATTCAAATTAATTTCCGATTATATTTATTTTCATGGATTCAAATCTAGGTCATAAAATTTTTAAACTTTTCAAATTTAACAAATTTTATGGTGGTTTTTAATCATAGGTTCCTAATTCAATTGCTAATTATTTGTGAAAATCTAATCAAATTCTAAATTATTCGAATTTCAACAAATTAATTACAATTACAAATTAGGTTGTATAATTAACAAGTTTAGGCATTAAATTTGTTAAACATATACAGTAGGTCAATCATAGATTCAAGATTTACATACAAGATTCGCAAATATTTAATTTAACATCATAAAAATTATAAATCTTGCGTTCGAAAAACTAAAACCTCCGAAAAGTCATAGTTAGGCTTCGAATTTGGGAATTCTGGGTTCGGCATCAAATCTTGGATTTTAGTCAAATTTTTAAAACGTCGTTTACATGCGAAATTCACTATAAAATTATACGATTCCGACCATTATTGACTAAACTGCCGAAAATCCTGCTAACATATAATTAAATAATCGCACGAATTTGCAATTAATTACAATCAACGAAATTAATCACCCCTTTCATTCATTGCAAATTTATAAAATTTAACCATGTTAACTATAATTGATTATGGAATTAATTAGAGGCTCTGCTACCACTGTTAGGTTATGACAAATATAAAACATATATTTCATGCGGAAAAACCATAAAGCCAGGAATCCAAATTAATTGCCACATAGTCAATTAGCATAATTTAGGATACATACATGTGAAACGTGCCTTCCCTAGTTGCTCCCGAACCGAACAAGAACAAGTTTAGGGATCCAAGTGTAGTCCCTCCGTAGATAGTCCACAGCACGCTCGGATCCGCCTTAGATTCAATTAACTAGAATATAGTCTAAAGTTTTATGTGATTCGTACTTAATTATTTGGCAAGTTATTAAGCTTAGTTTAATCTTAAAACTATATGAATACTTATGAATATGTTGTATAAATTGTATAAATTGTGATTATTCATCACCTATTTATAGGGTGGAATTATCGGACTTAGAAATCCACAAGGATACAGTTTACTAATTCAATTAGAATTATAATTAAACTAATCCTTTGTTTTTAGTGTTTAATTAAACGACTGACTCTAGCGGATTTAGGAAAATAATCTAACCGGACAAATCCTAAGCGACTAAGGATTCAAGGCTTGCACGTACACAACGACACACACGCACAAGCAGCCCACGAAGGGCGTTGTGCGCGCGCGGCCCAGCAGCGCTGGCACGCGGCCCATGCGAGGGCCCGGCCAGCCTACTGCCTTGCCTTGGCTGGGCCTGGCCTTACCTTGCGCTCGGTTGGGCCTGCCTTGGTGGGGCGGGATGCTGCTCCCTTGCTTGCCTTTGCGCGGGCTTCGCTAGGCGCGGGCCTAGCTTCACGCTGGGCCTTGCGTCTAGCAAGCTCGTCCGATGTTTATTTCGTACGTCGCGCTTCTGATTTATTTTCCGATTCCGGAATTCATTTCCGTTTCGAACAAATATTTAATATTTCCGATTCCGGAATTTATTTCCAATTTCGATAATATTTCCGATTCCGGCAATATATCCGTTTCCGGCAATATTTCAGATTCCGGAAATATTTCTATTTCCGATAATATTTTCCGATACGTACAATGTCTCAGTTTCCGGCAACATCTACGACTTGGATAATATTTATATTTCCGATACGATCCATATTTCCGATTCCGGCAATATTTCCGTTTCCGGCAATATTTCAGATTCCGGAAATATTTCTATTCCGATAATATTTTCCGATACGTACAATGTTTGCGTTTCAGGCAACATCTACGACTTGGATAATATTTATATTTCCGATACGATCCATATTTCCGTTTCCGGCAACATCTACGACTTGGATAATATTTATATTTCCGATACGATCCATATTTCCTTCATACTCTCCCCTTGATCTTGTTGTTCTTGCCTTGTCCATGTAAGTATTTCATGTTTTTGCTTATAAAATAATCTCTAGGATGGCATGCAGCTTTCATGTTTTTACTTTGAAATGCATGCTGATATGATGCGTGTATGATAGTAGGCTTCTTGAATCTTGTAGAAAATTGTTTGAATGCCACTTGAACTTGAACTGTTGGAACTTGTAGAACTTGAATTTATGTAGGATCTCGATTTTGAAAATTTTGCTCATTTGGAACTTGTAGAATTTTGAAATTATCCTTGAACTTTGTACTTGGTATTTGTGGATAGTGGTCTCACTGGTGACCTTGTTAATTGGGTCTCGCGGGAGAATAGACTAGGATGCCTAGATGTTGGTGTAGAACTTGCATTCCCGCTTCGGCATGGATAGCCTAGGCACTGGTGTAGACCTTGTATACTCACTTCGGCATGAATAGCCTAGGCTTTGGTGTAGAATTTGTACGTTGAAGTAAAGGGCCCTGGCTGAATTTGCATTGCCACTGGGGATTTCTAAAATTTTGACTTTTGTACGGGCTACTATAAGATAGCCCCCAATCTTGTATGTTGATATTTTTGTATTTCGAATGACTTAGCATGCCTCGTCACACTCGGAAAAAGCTTGCCAAATGTTCGGCGGTTCGAGCTGCCATGGAGGATGCTTCGGATGACGAAGCGGCGGCAACGAACGTGCCGGAGCCAGGCATGGTATCGCGAAGAGTCCCTACCTTTGTCGGTAATGGCTGGAGGCCTTCCAATCTTGTGTTCCGACCGGAGTTTCATTTGTCCCAGTGGCCTCGCGCTGGTTTGGTGAGTCTTGTATTGTGCTTTGCTTCTTGAATTTGTATAGATTTTGAACTAATCCTCTTATGTGTAGGCTGATGGAGAGCCGTTGCGTACTTTTTGGTCCCTGGAGGATCTCCATGATGTTTTTTCGGTTGTCTATGACGACGCGGAGACTAGGGAGATCTTGTTGCAGATGGGCCTGGTTGATTTCTTGCGTGCCTTGGGAGATGCTCAAGGGAGGACGGGCGTCAAAGCCCGGCTTTAGGCCCTGTTGGAGCGGTGGTGGGATACCACCAACACTTTTCATATGGCATGGGGGGAGATCACCATTACCCCTTTCGAGTTTGCTATGATCACGGGCCTTCCCTTCTCTGAGAGGAACGTGATTTTTTATTTTGAGTTGAAGTGGTATTCGGGCGGTGTCAGGGAGTTGATCGGCCCTCTTGTCAACTTGATGGTTGATGACACACATGCTCCTGTGACGGTGATCATGGTCGGGATCCGCGGTGTGGACATATCTGCAGAGCAGAGGGTTTTGCTCTTCCTCTTGGCTCTTGTGTGTAAAGTGATGTCCCCGAGCAGGAATAGCCGGGTGCTGGTTGGCTTCCTGGAAGCTTTGAGGGACTTGAGGGCTGTTTTAAGCTTCAATTGGGGTGGTCTGGCATACAGCCACCTTTTGTACGAAATGAAGTATGCTTCCCAGACTTCACCGGAGAGCAAGGCGAGCATTGCTGCTTTGTGGAGCGTGCTGGAGGTATTTAGGACTCCTTGTGCTTTGTATGTTGTACTTGTACACATAGGATTTGACCGATAATTTTGCTTGTATTTTTTTGAAGATCTGGATGTACGAGCATTTCCCGACTTTGGCGCCGGCTCGTACTGGGGTTGCGGCTTACCCGTATGCTGCCTCTTGGATAGGAGCGGTGCGTAGGAGGATGTCTTTGGCGAGCTTCCGCAGATCTTTGTGGGATTAGCCTGTTGAAGAGGTATGCTTTTGTACTGTTCTGTCCTTTTGTATTTGTATTTGTATTGTTGCCTGAGTTGTCTGTTCTGTAGGTGGTTTGGCGTCCCTTTGCTGGTGCGCCTATACCTGTATCGGCTACACAGGCCCACTTCTTGTCTGGGCGACGGGTCTTGCTCCCGGGGGTGCATCGCCACATGTGGTATTTGGGGGAACGAGTGTCCCTTCAGCATAGTACGAGGGGCAGGCTTGTCCCTAAGGATCCTCCGGAGACCATGTATGCGACGATTGAAGATGTTGCCCAGTTCTATTTGGATGCCATGGAAGCTGGGGGTGATGCCATTTGTCTCCCTTGGGAGAACTTTGTAGATAGGAAAGGCAGTCATGATGGACTTTTTAAGAGACTTGCTCCACGTGTACGCTTCGTACTGCCGGTGAGCTTTTGAATTTTGTATCTTGTACTCTTGTATTCTTGTATTCTTGTATAATCGGATTATTTCATGAGTGCTTGTAGGAGGAGGAGATCGACCCCGAGGATATTCCCTATGCTGACAGGGTTATCTGCTATGATGACTCGGATTGGGAGCAGGTGGAGGTGACCGTTCCTATAGCTTCTCCTCCACATCGAAGGTCGTATGATGTTGTACCAGAGCATTATGCAGCTGTAAGTACTGTTGTATCTTCTTGAAACTGTTTGTAATCTTGTATCTGGAAACTGATTTTGAATCTTGTATGCAGGCGCCTCGGGCGAGAGTGCGTCGTTGGATGCTTGTAATTGATTCCTTGAAGAGGCAGTGTGCCAAGATGACCTAGAAGCTTACTAGCCGGGACAGAGAGGTGCATTCATTAACTGGGAAATTTATATTCTTGAAACATGAATATGGATGACTGATTCTTGAATTTTGAATTTTGTATAGGAGCGTCGTCGAGGTCGCAGAGGTTCCGTTGACAGGGATCCCCAGGTGGAGACTTCGGTAGGGCAGGGGGGACCGAGCTTAGGCCCCAGTACTAGTACTCATCAAAGGCATTCTGATGTTGATAGGGGAGCTATTCCCTTTGTATATGCTGACCCCACCAGGCATTCTTTCAGAGGTCAGGGCGGTTCGATGCCTTTTGTACCTCCCCCTTGTCCTTATTTCGGAGCGAGTAGCTCTCAGCCTTGGAGTGCAGAATCTTGGCCTTATTGGCAAGAGATGGAGCGGGTGCGTCAGGGCCAGGCTTTTGAGATGCAGCGCCAGTTCATGGCGTTCTCGCAGCCTTATCAGTATCCTTCCTCTCCGCAGGGAATTTATCGTCCTCCCGGTACTCTTCGTATTTCAGAGCAGGAGCCCGCTACCCCTGGGACGGAGCTGGACTAGGAACTGGAGCGCTATAGGAGCCGAAACAGGAACAAGGAGTATGTGGTTGACATTACGGCTGATGATGACTCGGTCTGATCCTGCATGATAGCGAGTTCCAGCTTGTCTTGGTTGGATTTTGTATGGATTGTTTTTGTATCGATTTTGTAGGTTTGGAACTTGAATTTTGTATGGTTGTATGGTTTTGAATTTGAATTTTGTAAGGCTTGGAGTTTTTGGATCTTGTATGGCTTACAATTTGAATTTTGTATGGTTGAAAATTTGAATTTTGTATGCGTTGTGTGTGCTTTTGAAAATTGTAGCTATATGTATGCATGAAAAATTTTGCAAAAATTTGCCCATTTTTTCGGGTGTACATACCCACTATAAACCCCCACTTTGACTGAGGCTTTTTGGTTAGAAAAGCGCAAGTCAAAGTATATTCGACTTTTGCTTATGCAGACTCTTGAAAAAAAATTGCCCATTTTTTCGGGTGTACATACCCACTATAAGCCCCCAATTTGACTGAGCTTTTTTGGTTAGAAAAAGCGCAAGTCAAAGTATATTCAACTTTTGCTTATGCATATGCAGACTCGACTTAGGACGCCGATCTAGGACTAGAATGTTTGAATTTTGAACAGATTGACCCGAAATCGGCCCGAAGCGCTGACTCGGACTGCTTGAAATTATGCAGCTTGCGGCTTTGGAATCTTGAATTATTGAGGATGCACTTAGCTGTCCAAAGCTATAAAGAGTGCGTACTCGGAATCAAAAAGAGGACGGTGGCCTCGTCCTTGTTGCAGACCCCTGCGCCTGGCGCAGGCGTACTACCATGAGAGCTGGTTTTTGTATAAATAGGGAGATTTCCGGATCAAATATTCGCACCAATCCTTCCCTGCATACTGTTTCCTCGCGAAAAAAAAAGAAGGAAAATGGCCATGTCTTTTGAAAATGCCTTGAACTCTTGGCTTGGTTCGCTAGGCAAGATGGAGAAAAGGGAGCTTGATGGCATGCATCTTGGGGTGCTCGCCTCCTTCCGGTTTGTAAATTTTGACGTGCACTTCATTCTTGCTGCTCTGGAGGCTTGGGATCCAAATCATCATGTCTTCCGCTTTGGGAATAATGAGGTATGTCCCCTCCCTGAAGATTTTAGTGCTATATTGGGGTGACCCATTATGACAGAGCCATGCATGCCTAGTGTTGAAGAACACTTTTTCTTGGGCTTTGAAAGATATTTGGGTTTGAAGCCCCCACTTTTGAGTGTTGTTGTATATGGCAGAGGGGTGGATTTGTCCCTTTTTGCTACTTACTTTGCTGGGCTTGATGTCCCCAGGGTTTTCCGTTTGAGGGCCTTGAGTTTCTGTATCTTTGCTCGCTTCCTCTTTTCGAAACAGGGGTTTGGCAATGGCGATGCCTCCCTAATAGAGATTGTGGAGCAATTTGCTAGTGGCCGGGACCCAATGCCGCTTGTGATTGGAGAAATATTGATGGGCCTTGATATGTTGAAGTCGGACCCCTGTTCTTTGCCGTCGGGAAGTCCGGTATTACTCCAAGTAAGGATCTGGAGCTTTCTTGTATATTGAAATTGTACTTGTATTTTGAATGTTAAATTTTGAATTTCTTTTCTTGTATACTCCCCAAGGTCTGGCTTATGGAGAGGCTCATGCTGGTGGCACCACCGGAGAACATGGAAAGCTATAAAAAAAAAGGGTTCACTGTGCGGGCCATGATGTATGGCCGGCTTTCATTGGATGAGTGGAGTCGCGCACTCTCTAAGGTTGAATCTTGAATAAGGTGGGTAGTTCCTTGGTGGGGAATTACTGCTATGAGATATGCACCTGGCTCTAGTGCTTTGAGGGTACCGAGCCTCACAATGTTGGTCTTCTACTCGCCTACTTGAGTGTTGAGACAGTACGGCTTGAAACAAGATATCTCGGACTGTGCTGAAGAGAATCTGAAACCTGTTGTACTGAATGCTGATCGACTTGAAGTTTGGAGGCGGTATTGGGTTGGCAAACCATTCTTAAGTATTCAGTCCCCACCTGAGCCAGTTACTCTGTCTGCGGGGTATATTGTATGGATGAAAGGCCCAAGCCAAAGGGACATTTCTCTCTCCGGACCAGCAAGAGCCCGGGGTTCTAGAGCTAGACGCCCTGCATCATCTGATTATAAGGAAGGTGACGTGAGTGTGGCCCGTCCGGTGCTTGACCGATCTGAGTCTAAAGGAGGTTCGTCATCCTCCCGTCTTGGAAGACTAGCAAGTTCCTTCTCCCGCCACCTAGGCAAAGGGAAGATTGATGATTGATTGCGGGGAGAGTCGGGGGATAGTACTCAAGGTACCAAGACTCAAGAGCATAGTCGCCCGACCCTAGATCTTTGTAGGCTAAATGTGTTTGAAGTTGCGTTAGCAAGAACTGTGTTTTGGAGTGTGTTTAGAAGATGTGTTTAGAAATTGTCTTTAGTGGAAGTGAAAAGGCTTTGAACTTTGCTTCACTTGATCCCAACTTTGTATTTGAATTAGCTTTGAAGGCTTTAGAGCCAAGTTAAAAGTTATTGTGCTAAATTCCGCTTGAACATGCTTTGCTTTGAAATTGCACATTTGGAATAAAGACGACAACAATTGAATTTTGAATTTTGATTTGATTTTTAGGATGCCTTTAATTGAGGAAATTTGAAAAAAAAATGTTTTAAAGTGGCCGAGCCTCGGAATGAGGTTGCCTACGTGTCCCGTTAAGGAATCAGGCCGAACGTAGTTCTAACTTACAGAACTTTTTGAACTTGAATTTGAATTTTGAATCTAGGAATTAGACATAAAACTTCTTGAGCTGATCGAGGTTCGTCAAAGAACGGAACTCAGTCCCATCGACATCCGTTAGTTCGACTACTCCCCCAGAGAGGATTTTCTTGACAATGTATGGTCCTGCCCAGTTGGGTTTGAATTTTCCCCTTGGGTCCATGACGCTTTTGCGAAGGGCTTTCAGGACAAGCTCGCCTTCCTTGATGTTTCAGGTTCTGACCCTCTTGTTGAAATGCCTGGCCACTCCTTGATGTTTCAGGATAGACTTGTACATGGTGAGTGGCTTGAAGTCGACGCTCATCGAGCATCATTAGCTCATCATATCTTGGTTGTACCCATGCAGCTTCTGGGATTTTGCTTTCGAGGACTATCCTAAGAGAAGGTATCTCCAGCTCGATAGGTTGTACTGCTTCCATTCCATAGACCAATGAAAATGGGGTTGCTCCCGTTGAGGTGCGGATTGAGGTTCGATACCCCCACAATGCAAAGTGCAGCTTCTGGGGCCAGTCCTTGTAATGGGTTTTCATTTTCATGAAGATGGTTTTGACATTCTTGTTGGCTGCTTCGACCGCCCCATTAGTTTGCGGGCGGTAAGACGAAGAACGGTGATGTTAAATTTTATACTCGGTGAATAGATCTTCACACTCTCCGTATCTGCATATGATGTTTTCTTGTATGAACTGGGCCACTTGCTTGGAATCCAATACTTTGAATGACCTGGCTTCAACCCACTTAGTGAAATAGTCGATAGCGACCAGTATGAACTCATGACCCCCGGTGCCTGTTGGAATGATTTTGCCGATGACGTCGATACCCCTAGCTGAGAATGGCCACGGTGATGATTGAGAATATAGCAAGGACGGGGGAATGTGCTTCAGATTCGCACACTTTTGGCAGGTAGGACATTTCTTGACAAAGAAGTAGCAATCCCGTTCTAGGGTGGTCCAACAAAAAAGAGCCCTGACGACCTTGAGGGCCAACATCTTCCCATTCATGTGGGTCCCATAGACTCCGGCATGTACGGTGTCAATGACTCTTTGTGCTTCGTGCCTGTCGACACATTGGAGATTGGGGCCGCTAGGGGACCTCTTGTATAAAATGCCGCCTTCTACGATGAAATTGGTTGATTGTAGTTGTAAAGCCCTTTGACTCTTGCTTGAAAAGTGCGGGGGATACTCAGAGTTTTGCAAATACCTTTGAATGTCTGTAAATCAAGGCTCACCTCTGTCACACCCGATGTCGTCAATAGCATGGACATATGCTCCTTCTTAACGCGTTTCAATTGTAAGTGGCATTTCAGCCGTGCTATTTGGAATGTTGATCATTGAAGCCAGCTTTGCTAGTGCGTCGGCGAATTGATTCTCCTCTCTCGGGAGGTATGTGTAGCGAAGCTCTTCTACTTGCTCAGACAGCTTTTCAAGGTAGGATTGGTAGGGGGCCAAGCTTTCTCTCCTTACTTTCCATTTGCCGGAAATTTGATTGATGATTAGGGAGGAATCCCCGTACACTCGAAGTTTTTGGACACCCAACGCTAAGGCGGCTTCCAGGCCCATAATGCATGCTTCATATTCTTCTGCATTGTTTGTGACGTTGATTTGCAGTTTTGCTAACATAGGAATGTGGGTGCCGTCTGGGGCTACTAGAATTACTCCAACACCACATCTGTTTTTATTTGAGGCACCGTCAAAGTGCAGCGACCAACTGTCGTCGCTTGTCATTAGGATTTGCTCGTCGGGTAAGTCATAATCCTCCTCTTCTACCTCGATGGGACAGTCGGCTAGGAAGTATGAGACTGCTGAACCCTAGATAGATTTTTGAGGGGTGTACTTAAGATCGAATTCCGCTAGCATGACCAACCATCTGGACAACCGCCCGTTCAGAGCTGGTTTTTCAAATAAGTACTTGAGAGGATCCGCTTTGCTAATTACATACACTGTATGGGAGAGCATGTAGTGTCGTGGTTTCTTTGTGGCCCAAACCAAGGCGATGCTGAGTTTCTCGAGCTGAGTGTATCCGGTTTCGTACTCGATCAACTTTTTTCTTATGTAGTATACGGCATTCTCTTTGCCTTTAATCTCTTGGGCGAGCATGGCCCCTACTGCTGAATTTGTCGTTGTAAGGTAAAGCCCGAGGGGAATCCCTGGCAAGGATGGCTTTAGCACTGACGGGTTGGAGAGGTAGTCTTTGATAGTGTCAAACGCATGTTGACGGTCTTCGTCCTAGAATTTGGGCTCACTCTTGCGGAGCTTTCAAAATACCGGTTCACAGTGAGCTTTGAAATGAACTTACTGATGTATTGTAGTTTGCCGAGAAACCCCCGAATTTCTTTCTCATTTGCTGGCGGCTTCATCTCTAGAATGGCCTTGATTTTCGAAGGATCGGCCTCGATGCCCCGAGAACTGATGACATATCCGAGCAACTTGCCTGACGTTACCCCCCGAATGCACATTTTTGAGGATTGAGCGTCATATTGTATTGCCTGAGCCTATTGAAGAATTTTCGAAGTACCGAGGTATGCTGATGTCGCTCTTTGGATTTGACGCTCATGTCGTCGACATATACCTCGATTTCCCTGTGAATCATGTCGTTCATGATGGTTGTGGATGTTCTTTGATATGTAGCCCCGCGTTCTTCAGTCCAAACGGCATAACTGTGTAGCAATATGTACCCCACTGAGTGATGAAGGTTGTCTTCTCCATATCCTCCTCTACCATGGGAATCTGATTGTAGCCTGCATACCCGTCCATAACAGAGAGTAAGGCATGATTTGCGGTGTTGTCGACCAAGATGTCGATGTGAGGCAATGGAAAACCGTCTTTAGGGCTGGCCCTGTTAAGATCTCTGTAATCAACACACATTCGTACTTTGTCGTCTTTCTTTGGAACTGGGACGACATTTGCAATCCATTCCGGATATTTGGCTTCTTGAATAAACCCAGCCTCTAGCTGCTTAGAGACTTCTTCTTGAATTTTGAGGGAAATATCTGGTTTTATGCGACGGAGTTTCTGCTTGATGGGCTTTGAACCTGGGATGAAGGGAATTGTATGCTGACCGATGCTTGGATCAACCCCTGGCATATCATGATAGGACCATGCGAAGACGTCTATGTACTCTGAAAGTAGCTTGATAAGATCATCCCGCTCTGCTTGAGATAGAGTTAGACCAATCTGAACTAGTTTTGGATCACTGCTGTTAGAAAGGTTAAATTTTTCTGTTTCCTCAATTATGGGCGTCCTGTTTTCATGATTTTCAATAGCTTTTAGTATTTCAAGGTCAGTTTCTTGTGAAGCAAAGTTGTTTGGATTAGAAATGTGTTTTAAAATTGGACTTGAAGAGTAGGAGGAAATTGAAGTATTATTGAAATTGGCAATCATTACATCGACAGCTTTAACTTGAAGGTCGGCCTTTAGAGGCTCTTGATTGATGCAAGACTCTACCCCTAGACTCTTAGACTCATCACTAGACTCGAAAATTGAAAGACAGACTCTGGACTTGAACAAAGGCACTAATCATAGAGATAGTTCTCGGGGTACTCCCAAAGATCTTCGCCATCATCATCATCAGGAAGACCACATCCACAGATCTGTAAGATTTGATGCCAGACTTGACTCCAGGTGTTGTAGGGAAATGTAGCAAAGCGGCTCTTGCATGAAGTATTGAGGCCTAGGAGAAACATTCTCACCATCTTCCCTTATGGCAGCTTAGGGTGGATTACTCGGGTAGAGGCATTCCACCTGTAGTAGTATTCTTGGACACGTTCATTCTTCTCTTGGCGCAAGGCCGGTGTTTTCTTGATAGAAGTGTCATGAAAGCTAGAACCCTTGAGTGTGAGACAGGCAGGGTCGTCCAATAACTCCTCGAACCAAGGTTCTCCAAATAGTAGATCGAAGTCGGCAGGCACGTCGATGACCGGAAATTCAGCATTGTTGTAGTAAGTCTCAAAAGAAAATACCAGAACGACGACCCGCAGGATTTTGTATGCAATGCCCTGGAACTTGATGGTCTGCTGGGTAGTTAGCATTAGATCATAATCGGAGAATCCCAAAGCCTTCAGGGTGGCAAGGGGACAAATGTTCTCTTGATTGTCGGTGGTTACCCTAGGTTCGGGGATCACCCAATTTTGAGCATGCGGAATGAGATGGTAGAAGCTTGGAACCATCATTTCGTAGCCTGGCTTGTACATTGTAGAGATTAAATTGCATGGAAAATCCTCCTCTTAATCTTCACAATCACAGGAGATAGCTTGCATCGAGGGAGACTGCTTGGCTCCTGGAGGTAGGGGCAAAGTCTTGCTATCGACCATATTCTGGATCAGATGCTCGAGCTTGAAGCAGTTTTCAATGTCATGCCCGTTCCCCTGGTGGAACTTGCAATATGCTGTAGGGTCCCAGCTTTCGGACCTTTTGTCGACTGGAGGGTCTGGTGTAGGACGATAGGAGTGATGACTTGCTTCTCGGCCAACCGATCAAAGGCGTCGCTATAGGACATACCGAGGTTGGTAAAGACCCTTTGAGGCCTGTTTTGGAAGTTGCGTTGATTGCCGTTGTTCTTGAAGTTGCTTGGCTTTGGACCTTGAGGAGCTTCTAGGGCGTTGACCTCGTGGACCTTGTGTGTTGCTTTAGTTTTCTTACCCTTCCACTTTTCAGCTTGTGGAGTTGGTGCTAATGGTGCTTTCATCAGATTGTCCTTTATATCGACTCCAATGTCATAGGTTCTCTTGAAACTTTCCAGGCCTAGGTATTTCATATGAGTATTGTACTTTGGAAGGAGCCCAGCAATAAAAATCTTGACCAATTCTCTCTCGGAGGGTCGAGTCACCATTTGGGAAGCCATCTCTCTCCATCGGTTGAGATAATTAGTGAATCCTTCTTGAGGTCCTTGCCTGAGAACCTCCAGTTCTCGTAGAGTAGTTTGAAGTTGAATATTGGGCTGATACTGCTCCATAAATCCTCGAGCAACCGCTTCCCATGTATTGGTTTGATGCTCTTTGAGTGAGTAATACCACTTCTGGCAGACTGGTTCTAGGGACATGGGGAATACCACGGGGTATAGCTCGAGTTCGACCCCCTTAATGGCCATTGTAGCTCTGAAGTTCTTGAGGTGATATTTGGGATTGTCGGTTGACTTGAATTTCGGGATATCATTGGCAGAGAATTTGTCTGGCAAGTTTTCCCTTCCCTTGAGATTGTCCTTCATTGAAGTGTCGAAGTAGTTTTCTTGATTGGTAACCTTGTTAACCAGACTTTCGATCTTTTTGGTTAGGTCATCGGTGGGTGCGGCCTGCTCCACAATACCCAATCGGTTTCTTACGTTCTCCAAGTTGGTGTTGAGGCTGGCTACAGCGGCCATAAGCTGGGTGATTTGATCAACGGCGGCCATTTGAATTGTTTCTTGAAAAGGACGTGAAGCTTGATTTGTAGAAGGTGAGCTGGCTGCTCGCTGAATGCCGGCTATAAGGGAGGCTAGGGCTGATGGAGTTCTCTTCAACCTTTCTCCTCTTCGGCGAACCCACAGGATCTTTGGACTCCTAGTTAGGCACATGACATGATTTTAGAACTTGAACTTCCTGACACAGGATATGATATGCGTGCAATGAATGAGACCTAGACTTGACTCTAAGTGCCACTCCGAGGATTCGGGATTTTGGATTTTGTATTTGTATTCGGGATTTACGACCGGTTGGAAATATTTGAGAGGAGCTTCATTCTTTTGTGGAGGTTTTCTCCTTGTACTAAAACTTGAAATATCGAAAGAGAAGATTTCGACCTATTGGAACTTGGACTATTTTAGGGGAATTTCAACCCATTTGGAAATTGGAGTTGTATTATTTCAAGGGATTTTCAACCTATTGGAAATATTTTAGGAGATTGGATTTTGTAGTATTTCAAGGGAGTTTCAACCCGATCGAAAGGGAATTGAATTTTGTATTATTTCAAGGGGATTTCAACCTGTCAATATTTTAGGGGAATTTCAACCCATTGGATTTTGGAATGTTTCAAGGGAATTTCAACCCGAAGTAGAGTTTGGAGTATATTAGGGGAGTTTCAACCCGTTGAATCTCGGAGTATTTTAAGGGGATTTCAACCCGTTGAATTTCGAAGTATTATAGGGGGATTTCAACCCGTTGAATTTCGATGTATTTTGGGCGGATTTCAACCCGTTGAATTTCGAAGTATTTTAGGGGGATTTCAACCCGTCAGATTTTGTATTATTTCTAGGGATTTTCAGCCCATGATACATATGACAATTCATAAATCATGCGGAAAAACCATAATGCCAGGAAAGCATATTATTTACACATAATCATTTAGCATAGTTTAGATGCATACACTTTGTTGCGTGCCTTCCCTAGCTGCGCCCGAACCGAACAAGAACAAGTCTTTAGGACTCCAAGTGTCGTCCCTCCGTAGATAGTCCACAGCACGTCCGGATCCGCCTTAAGCTTGACCAACTAGGATCGCCCTTAAGGTACTTAGAATTTTTCGGCACATATAGGCAATTGTATGACTGAATTTTTGCTCTCAAAAATCACTTTGAATACTTGAATACTCGATATAAATTGTGAGCATTGATCACCTATTTATAGGGCATGGGTATCGGATATTAGAATCCTACTAGGAAACGATTTAGTGAATCTGAATTAATCTAAAATTCAATCACTTAATTTTTCTAGTAGACTTAGGAAATCAATCTTATACGAATCCTAACCGATCAAGGTTTCATACGCAAGCACAAACACACACGCAAGCGCAGCAGCCCAGGAGGGGCGCCATGCGCGCGCGCGCTGAGCCCAGGCCCAGTAAGTGCTCGCAGCCCACGAGGGGCGCACGCCTGCTGGCCTTCCTCTCGCGTTTGGGCTTTGCTTGCTTTGGTCGCGCGCGGGCTTTGCTAGGCGTTGGGCCTAGCTTCGTGCTAGGCCTTGCGTCTAGCAAGCTTGTCCGATGTTTATTCGTACGATACGCTTCCGATTAAATTCCCGGTTCCGGAATTCATTTCCGATACGAACAATATTTAATATTTCCGATTCCGGAATCAATTTCTGTTTCGAACAAATATTTAATATTTTCGTTTCCGGAATTATTTTCCGATTCCGATAATATTTCCGATTCTGACAATATTTCCGTTTCCGGCAATATTTCCAATTCCGGCAATATTTCCATTTCCGATAATATTTTCCGATACGTACCATGTTTCCGTTTCCGGCAACATCTACGACTTGGATAATATTTATATTTCCGATACGATCCATATTTCCGTTTCCGGCAATATCATCGTTTCCGGAGTATTCATTTCTTGCCATGCATTTCACAGTTTCTAGCTCTCCGAGTGGCCTTGTACAACTTTTAAGCATCTCATCCCGATTTATGGGAGGACAATCCCAATCTTGCGATCTTGAGATTAGACTTCGTTTGATAGGTGATTACCCGAGCATTGCCTTTATAGCCTCCTTTTACGGTGCGACGGTTGGTCAACGTCAAAGCGACCAGTTCTCAAACAAGTAATCTCAAATCACTCAGGTATTGAGGATTTAGTGTCTAATAATTTTAATGAAATTTACTTATGACAGATTTTCATCTCTTACAGTAAAGTTTCATAGGTCTTGTCCGATACTAGTCTTCCCAAAGTAAGTATCTATGCAAATGATTATGACATTGCCATGTCCACATAGTTCAAGAAACAGAACTACTAGTCATCTTGCATTCTAACCGTCTAACGTTTTCTATGCGTCAAAAATTTTTATAGAAAACTCCGACTAGGGACCATTTTCAACCTTTGACATTCAAGTTCACTTGATAGACATTTCTTAGTCACAGGACTGGTCCTGACAGTCTATCTTGAATATTTCGTCAAATTGAAGGGACTCATCATTTAATACTAAACCAAGATTAAATGGAATATGAAAATACATTTCATATATGATAAATGTTCAACCCCAATGTTTTACAACCATGGGCCTTAAACCCATCTTTAAAACAGTTCATGGAATTTCAAAGCTATGTTTGATTTCCAGTGCTACAATGTGAGTGTTGCTTCTCACTTGTTGCATAGGTTTAGTTATCATGCTTTGCCAATCTTAATATCCTTTTCATCGAATGATTTTCGAGATATGATGATAAGATCTTTTGAGTTTGTTTATTATGTGATCTAGTCTTTCTTATTTAAATAGTGGTTCTACGCATTTTGCAATGAAGAACCATCAAGTTAGCAGACATGTGATCCACCCAAGTTCAATGAAGATGTTGTTCCTAAGTTTTGGTTGATGACACACACATATTGCAAACTTCCTGATTATGGTTGCTAAATGACTTTGAACAGGCATATGCCCAAGTTTCTATTAGGATAGGAACTTGAATAAACTGGTGAAGTTCCTGAGGTACACTTGGAACAGTCAATGGAGTTTCAGAGCTGGAAGTTGTATCTGTTCCAGTTTGAAGTCACAAGAGGAGCAACACAGTTACATATCAAGAGTTCCGAATATCCACAAGAACTATTACAGACTCATAGCCAAGAGTTCCTGTGTTAGCTAGAGAGGAACTCATCAATGTTCCTTGACTGGAACGTCTGAAGCTTCTGAGTTGCAAGTTCCAGACAAAGGGAAGACATAAAGTCTAGGTAGTCCACTGTACTTAGAATTTTATGTAAATATTAATTATGCTAATGGTATATAGAGTACCCAAGGAACTTATGATTTAATTAGGGCATTTATTTTATTGGAAGCGATTTTTATGGAAAACATTTTCATAAATAAAAACAAGTTTTGCATATTTAATATAAAATAGATTTACGTTTTATTTTATTTAAACGAAACTTATTTTCCTAAAAATTCTCCTAAGTTTTTGTAGATAAATAAAATCTGTTTTAGAGAAATATTTTAGGGTTTGATTGAGTCAAATCACTAACTGCTTTATGGCTGAACGTGGGAAGTGGTCTTCCCCTTGTTCCTCAAGTCAAGGGACGTGGAGACCAAAGTGCTGGCAGTTAGCAGTTGAGGTTTTGAAGGGAACTAACCCTAAGGATAAACACTATAAAAGGGAAATCGTTTTTGGTTTAAAGTACACAAACATTCTGAGAGTTCTTGCTTTCCTAAAAACGTTTTGTCTAAGATTTTCTAAAACAGTTTGTGTCCTAGTTAATTCAAAGTTCCTAAGTTCCTTATATCCACACAAAAGCATTATTAATATCTAGAGTTATCCAAACACGAATTATATTTTGTATTAGTAAGGATAGAGTTATCCTGTTTAGACTTAGAGTTTAAGTCTGAGAAAGAGAAGTTAAGGAGTTGTAATCGAAGTAGATTACTGTGAGGAACACGAGTTTGAGAGGAACTTGTGTTGGAGAGATTATTGTAATCGAGGCATTACCATAATAAAAGAATTCTCTTCTTGATTAGTATCAAGAAGTTTTCACAATTGTTGTTATTGTCTTCTCTATTCTCAGTTTCTTGATTGTTTCTTAAGTTCCGCAAGAAACTTTATCAAAGTTCTAATTACAATTCACCCCCCCCCCCCTCTTGTGCGTGTTCCTACTGGAATAACAGTTGGTATCAGAGCCAGTACTCACTAAAACACAGGAAACCCTGTTTGAGTCAAGTTCCCGAAAGTATGAACTCACAAGAGAAACTGGAAGAAGGTTACTCGACACAAAGGCCACCTATGTTCAATGGCAAGTTCTACTCATACTGGAAGAATAGAATGGAGATATTCATCAAAGCTGAAAATTACCAAGTTTGGCGTGTAATTGAAGTTGGAGACTTCGAGGTAACAAAGACCAATGCTGAAAACGAGGTAGTTCCTAAACCAATGTCTGAATTTTCTAAAGAAGACTTTGATAAATATGAGATGAATGCCATGGCTGTCAAAATCTTGCATTGCGGGCTTGGACCTCATGAACACAACAGAGTCATGGGGTGCAAGAACGCAAAACAGATTTGGGAACTACTTCAAGTAACCCACGAAGGAACTAATGAAGTTAAGCGTTCCAAAATTGACCTTTTGATGTCTAAATATGAAAGATTTGAGATGCTTCCAAAAGAAACTATTCAAGAAATGTTCACTAGATTTACTAACATAACCAATGAATTAGTTTCTCTTGGTAGAATCATTCCCACAGATGAACAGGTAAGAAAAATACTAAGAAGCATGCCACAAGATGATCGCTGGAGAACAAAGGTCACTGCACTGTTTGAGACCAAGGACTTCACCAAGTTCAACATTGAACAACTTGCTGGTTCCTTGATGACACACGAACTGCATCTTGGAGCTGCTGTTCCCGAGAGCTCAAGAAGTCGAGGACTTGCTCTAAAGGCTGAGGAACTCGATGAATCTGAACTAGATGAAGAAGAGGCTGCCATGCTGGTCAGAAGAATGAGAAAGCTCTATAGGAACTTCAAACCAGGAAACCAGAAAGGAAGGAACTTTGCCAAGAAAATCACTAGTTCCAAAACTGAGCAAGGTTGCTTCAAATGTGGAGAAACTGATCATCAAATTCGTGAATGCCCTCTGTGGGAGAACGACAAGACCAGAGGAAAAGGGAAGGAACAGGTCAAAGATCGCTTTAACAAGTCTACCTTCAACAGACCAAACTTCAAGAAGGCCATGATAGCTGCATGGGGCGAAGCAACAGACTCAGAAGACGATGAGGAACAACCAAATGAAGAAACTGCAAATCTCTGCCTTATGGCTAGAACAGAAGGAACTGATCAAGTTCCATCAGAAGAAATTCTAGTGAAGGGGAACAGCTCGTGGTATCTCGACAGCGGGTGTTCCAAACACATGACAGGAGACAAATCTAAATTCCTCTCACTAGAAGCCTACAATGGAGGAACTGTGACCTTTGGAGACAACATGAAAGGAGAAATTATTGGAATTGGAAAAGTTGGAAGGTCAAGTTCCTACGCCATTGAAAATGTATTTTTAGTCGAGGGTTTGATGCACAGTCTACTAAGCATCTCTCAATTCTGTGACAAAGGAAACTCTGTAAGTTTTACTTCTGAAAACTGTCAAATCATAAACAATAACACTGGGAAGGTTATTTTGGAAGGAACTCGTAAAGGGAACACATATTCTGTGGATCTCAATACAGTTCCCAGGAACAATCTAACCTGCCTCAGTGCCCTTGAAGAAAATTCCCTACTATGGCACAGGAGGTTCGGACATGCTAGTTTCTCGCTGCTTGACAAACTAAGATCAAAGGAACTGGTTCGAGGACTCCCCTCAATCAAGTTCCTAACTGATAAAGTGTGTGATGCATGTGCAAAAGGCAAGCATGTCCGAAGTTCCTTTAAATCTAAGAAATTGGTAAGCACCACAAAACCATTGGAACTCATCCATATGGACTTATGTGGACCAATGAGAATTCAAAGCAGAAGTGGGAAAAAATATGTATTAGTTATTGTTGATGATTACTCTCGCTTTACTTGGGTCATATTTCTAACAAGCAAGGATGAAACGTTTGATGAGTTTGTTACATTTTCAAAGAAAATCCAGAAAACCACAGGTCACCAACTGATCCATATAAGATCAGATCATGGAACAGAATTTGAAAACTACAAATTCGATGAATACTGCAAGGAACAAGGTATGGACCACAATTTCTCAGCTCCCAGAACTCCACAACAAAATGGAGTTGTTGAGAGGAAAAATAGAACCCTAGAGGACATGGCAAGAACCATGCTAATAGCCAGTTCCTTGCCTAGGAACTTCTGGGCTGAAGCAGTCAATACTGCTTGTTACATTATAAATAGAGTTATGATTCGAGCAATCCTAAACAATATTGCTCAACAAAATCAAGAAGTTCCCGTACTAGAGGAACAAGCAGAAAACCAAGAAGATCCAGAAACAACACCAGAGGAACCCCAACAGGGAACTCAGGTTATAGAAGGAACTGACGAAAATGCCACAACACCAGTAGCTCAATTTCAACCTAAACCTTGGAAGCATCTAAAGTCCCACCCAATGGAACTCATTGTGAGTGACATCAGAAAAGGAACTCAGACAAGGTCACAACTAAGGAACTTTTGCGCATTCCACGCGTTCCTCTCCATATTTGAGCCAAGAAATCACACTGAGGCTCTGGAAGATGCTGACTGGATCATTGCCATGCAAGAAGAATTAAATGAATTCAAAAGAAACAAGGTATGGCACTTGGAACCCAAACCAAAGCACCAGAAGGTGATAGGGCTAAAATGGGTGTTCCGGAACAAGAAAGATGAACATGCAACAATCATAAGGAACAAAGCAAGGTTAGTGGTCAAAGGTTATAATCAACAGGAAGGCATTGACTTTGAAGAAACATTTGCACCTGTTGCTAGATTAGAAGCCATTAGAATCTTAATTGCTTTTGCTGCTTTCATGGGTTTTAAACTTTATCAAATGGATGTTAAATGTGCTTTCTTAAACGGTTTCTTAGAGGAAGATGTTTATGTGGAACAGCCCCCTGGATTTGAAAATCCCGAATTTCCAAATCACATTTACAAATTAGATAAGGCTCTCTATGGACTAAAACAAGCCCCTAGATCTTGGTACGAGAGATTATCAAAGTTCCTCCTTCAAAATGATTTTAAAAGAGGTAGAATAGACAAAACCTTATTCTTAAAATCTAGAGGAACTGACTTGTTAGTAGTTCAAATTTATGTTGATGATATATTATTTGGAGCAACTAATGAAAATTTGTGCAAGGATTTTGCAAGCTTGATGAGCAGTGAATTTGAAATGAGTATGATGGGGGAACTCAACTTCTTCCTTGGTTTACAAATCAAGCAAACCGAGGAGGGAATCATGATACACCAACAAAAGTATGTGAAGGAACTCCTAAAGAAATATGAGCTAGAATCAGCCAAAGTAAATCACACTCCCATGGGAACTGCTACCAGATTAGACACTGATCCAAATGGGAAAAGTGTGAATCAAACAAAATACAGAGGTATGATTGGATCTCTATTATATTTAACAGCCAGTAGACCTGACATTTCTTTTAGTGTAGGACTATGTGCAAGATTTCAATCAAATCCAAAAGAGTCCCATCTAACTGCGGTGAAAAGAATACTAAGATATCTCAAAGGAACTGATGACCTATGCCTTTACTATCCAAGAAGTGGATCCTTCGAGCTAAGAGGATATGCAGATGCTGATTATGCAGGTGACTTAGTGAATAGAAAAAGCACATCAGGTATGGTACAGTTCCTAGGTCCATGCATGGTTTCTTGGGGTTCCAAGAAACAGAATACTGTTGCTCTATCCACAGCTGAAGCTGAGTATGTAGCTGCTGCAGCTTGTTGCTCACAAATTCTATGGATAAAACAACAGCTAAGAGATTTTGGTATTATCTATGATTGTGTTCCTATCTATTGTGATAACACTAGTGCTATTTGTATTTCAAAAGATCCGGTTCATCATTCCCGAGTCAAACACATCCACATCAGACACCATTTCCTTAAAGATAATGTTGAGAAAGGTTTGATCAAATTAGATTTTTGCCAAACTGATCACCAAATTGCTGATATTTTAACTAAGCCTTTGAACAGAGAGAAACATGAGAAAATGAGAATGGAACTCGGAATGATCAAGCTAAGGTAATTGCCAAATTGGAGTTCCTCTAAGGCAAAAGCAAAAATCATGGTACATATAGACTATTACAAACACAAAATCTTGTGTGCAAACATAGTTGAAGCTTACCATCGTGGCAAATTCACTCACACTTCAAATGAGCAAGGTAAGCAGTTCCTTTCAAACTAGTTAAGTCAGAGATACGAAATTAAGCAAGTCAAAGTCAAACACAATTTTTTTTCATTTTCCTTTTATTTTTATCTATTTATTTTTTTTAATTAAAAACCGAATACCCATATTCAAAGAATGTTTGGAACGGTTCCATTGGCAATAAATAGGAGAAACTCTTCACTTTCCACAATCAATCCATGCAACCCCCTTTCTCTCTCTCACACGCCTTCTCCACTGACATCACCTCTCCTTCCACCTATAAAAACCTCCACCATGGTTCTCACAAGCAACAACACTGATCTCACATCCCTCAAACGAAAGAGAAACCCTTCATCTCCTGTTCCCATGGATACCTCACCCATTCAATCGCCAATTCCTCTTCGATCCCACAATCCAATGCTCGCAATCACTCAGGGGGAACAAACCAACACTGACATCGAAATGAAATCCCCAATCTCAAACCCTAGATCCTCCACAAGAAAATCCAAAAAACGACGAGTGGAAGCTTCTGGTGAAAACATCGAGGAAACAGAGGAGAATGCTCAAACTCAGGGGGAAGCAAAAGGGTCCAAGAAACTCACTGCAAAGGAAAACAATCTGGTCGAGGGGTTCGCAATCAACTCAACATGGTGTGAAGCCACGAAATTTAAAGAGTTGATGGAAATCCTTGAACAACAAAAGTGGGTAAGTCTGTTGAGTACCTATGCCAAATCCCCCTTAATTCCTGAAGCTATGAAAGAATTCTGCAAGAACTTTGCATGTGTTGATAATGTATGTTCAAGTAAAGTGAATGGAACTCGCATCGAATTTGATGCCTCTTATCTGGAACAGCTGTTTGGTACACCCAATAGGGGTTTTGATATGTGGCTCAAAGGTCAAATCACAGTGACCATAGATAATGTAGATGAGAAAGATATAGTTGGTTCCATTGGAGGAGATTCTAAAGTATCCACCTCCACCTCACACAACTGCTTTTCACCTCTTCAAAAATTACTGTTTAATATTGTGTGGAGAGGTGTAGTTCCTCGAACTCAGAAAAGGAACATAGCAAGTCTGTTTGATGCATGTCTCATGTATTGTCTTGAAAGGAAAATTCCCATAAACTTTCCTGCAATCATGATCAAACACTTATCCACCTGTATCCCCAAATTCAAAATTCCATACTCCTCCCTTCTTACAGAAATCTTCAAAAGCTTCTCAGTTGACCTTAGCCCATACTTTGTGATTCCCTTAAAATCCACCCAAATCCTTCAACTTGAAATGCTCCATCTATTAAATCTTAAAGTGGTTCAGGGTAAAGTCATTAGGGCTGGAAAGGAAGAGAAACAAGATGAGGAAGATCAGGAAGGAATTGCAGTTAAAGAAGAAGTGGAGGAGGAGGAGGAACTCGAACAAATAGAGGTCCCTTTACCTCGAGGGAACAGGAAGAGTGTAGGAAAAAGAAAGAGCATGAGGGTAGCAATGAAGGAGAACAAGAAAAGAGGGCCTGTCTTCATGCAAATAAATGAGGAAGGGGATGTCAAGGAGATGCCCATAGAGGAGGATGCTGTTCCACTGAATCAAGAGGAACTGCCTGAAACTGTTAGGCCAAGAAAAAGGACACCCAGATCCTCCAAAAAGTCCAAAGCTCGTCGTGTTCCATCTGAACAGGAACATGTTCAAGATCATGGGGGTGCCTGGAACACAAAGGATGATCAGATATTGGAGCTAAAGGAAACAGTTGCTCGTCTGGTGGAACTACAGGAGGGAACAGATCACAGGATTAGCTCAATGCAGGCCCACATAGGTGCATTGGTTACAAGTGTCAAGACTCTCCAAAACGATCTTCACCACTACTCAGAACAAGCCAATGCAACTCGTGCCACAATCCTCACCAAGATCAACAATCTGGAATCTTTTGAGGAGACTGTGATAGAAGAAACTGCTGGTTCTGGTTCCCCATCCCAAGCCTAAATCACCCTATCCCATGTTTCTTTTATCTTTTGCCATGGAACAATCTTTTTAATTTGCTTTCGGTTTGTATAATTTTTAAACTTGGGTATTTGTTCCATCTTATTTTGACTTGCTTGGTTACACATATCTATGCTTTCTAGTCTTGATCATTACTGCTTGCTTTCAATTTATTGTATGAGTTAGTTTAATACTTTGAGGCTAGCTTAACTTGCCAAACGTTGATCGTGGGGCACTGTGTTTGGAATGGCTATATTTCGTGCTATGCTTTTTGTTGATGTCAACAGGGGGAAGTCATGGGTGCAAACTTCCAAGGCACACTCAATCCAGTTCCTGAATCAATCTCTCTGAATCTCTCTGTAAGCCAAGGGTGCTCCTCTTTCTTCTCTCTAATCTTTCTCTTTTGTTTTTCAATTTTTATGTTCTGTTTCACAATAGTCTGTATAAGTTCTTGTTTGTTTGTACTTACTCTCTTTGTAAAAAGTTTGCAAGTGTTGTCATCACCAAAAAGGGGGAATATTGTTGTTCCTAAGTTTTGGTTGATGACACACACATATTGCAAACTTCCTGATTATGGTTGCTAAATGACTTTGAACAGGCATATGCCCAAGTTTCTATTAGGATAGGAACTTGAATAAACTGGTGAAGTTCCTGAGGTACACTTGGAACAGTCAATGGAGTTTCAGAGCTGGAAGTTGTATCTGTTCCAGTTTGAAGTCACAAGAGGAGCAACACAGTTACATATCAAGAGTTCTGAATATCCACAAGAACTATTACAGACTCATAGCCAAGAGTTCCTGTGTTAGCTAGAGAGGAACTCATCAATGTTCCTTGACTGGAACGTCTGAAGCTTCTGAGTTGCAAGTTCCAGACAAAGGGAAGACATAAAGTCTAGGTAGTCCACTGTACTTAGAATTTTATGTAAATATTAATTATGCTAATGGTATATAGAGTACCCAAGGAACTTATGATTTAATTAGGGCATTTATTTTATTGGAAGCGATTTTTATGGAAAACATTTTCATAAATAAAAACAAGTTTTGCATATTTAATATAAAATAGATTTACGTTTTATTTTATTTAAACGAAACTTATTTTCCTAAAAATTCTCCTAAGTTTTTGTAGATAAATAAAATCTGTTTTAGAGAAATATTTTAGGGTTTGATTGAGTCAAATCACTAACTGCTTTATGGCTGAACGTGGGAAGTGGTCTTCCCCTTGTTCCTCAAGTCAAGGGACGTGGAGACCAAAGTGCTGGCAGTTAGCAGTTGAGGTTTTGAAGGGAACTAACCCTAAGGATAAACACTATAAAAGGGAAATCGTTTTTGGTTTAAAGTACACAAACATTCTGAGAGTTCTTGCTTTCCTAAAAACGTTTTGTCTAAGATTTTCTAAAACAGTTTGTGTCCTAGTTAATTCAAAGTTCCTAAGTTCCTTATATCCACACAAAAGCATTATTAATATCTAGAGTTATCCAAACACGAATTATATTTTGTATTAGTAAGGATAGAGTTATCCTGTTTAGACTTAGAGTTTAAGTCTGAGAAAGAGAAGTTAAGGAGTTGTAATCGAAGTAGATTACTGTGAGGAACACGAGTTTGAGAGGAACTTGTGTTGGAGAGATTATTGTAATCGAGGCATTACCATAATAAAAGAATTCTCTTCTTGATTAGTATCAAGAAGTTTTCACAATTGTTGTTATTGTCTTCTCTATTCTCAGTTTCTTGATTGTTTCTTAAGTTCCGCAAGAAACTTTATCAAAGTTCTAATTACAATTCACCCCCCCCCCTCTTGTGCGTGTTCCTACTGGAATAACAGAAGATCTCTTTAATATAAACAACTCTATTTTATTGCTTCTTAGGCAATAAGTACTTTTACTTCAACTGTATAGGTTGCTAGTGATGCTTTGTTTGGATTTACTTATCCAAGCAGTTCACATATATGCGGAAGACTTTCCAACTATATCTTAGAACTTAGAAATTTAATTTCCCACGCAACAACTCATGGTCTCCAATCCATGTTGCCATTTCAAATCACGATGCTCTATGGCTCGTCTTTGTCAATGGTTAACTCCATAGGGTCTTGCTTGATCCTTTGCCAGTGTTTATGCGTGTAGCATCAATATTTAGCACATCTTTATTTCCTTGAATCAAGAACTATTCCTATGTACCCTTTTAAGTACCATAAGTATTCTTGATCTCAATCTAGTTGATCTTTACTTAGATCAATAGAGATTGGTATATGTTCGTCATGCCTAAAGTCATACGATACATTTTTGGCGATCCTCATATTATATCATACATGATAAATTCTTTTGCAGAATAATTCTCAATTGAATTGTATTCATGTAACTTTAGCTCATTCAATTTCAGTAGATACTGAATCCAGCTAAATTCTTTGACATATAATATAGGTTAAGAATCTCACTTAGATCCTTTGATGTTTTAACTTAGTAAATTCTTATACATAGTTCAAACATTCATTACTTAGATTTATTCACATGGGTCGAATATCTCCAATGGAGTATTTCGTGTTTGATTTAGTAAATCCCATTACTTAATCCAAAACAATATTATAAGATCTTTGTAAATAGATCTTAGTACCCAGTATGTACTAAGTTTCGCCTTGGTCCATCATTGACGAATAATCTCAAATCTAAGTATTTAGCATTTGAATGTTATTTCACAATAGAGAGATATGTGTGTGATACACATAGGACCAATTAAGTTTTATGTACTCCCACTAAACTTCTTATATATATATAAGAATCATGTACATTTTATGAAACTAAAATACTTATTAGCTTCACTAAAATACATTTCTAATTCCCAATTGCTTGCTTAAATCTGTACTTAGATTTTATAAACTAGCTTTTCTTTTCAAGCATTTATTTGGATCCACAAATCCTATGACATACCATGTACATAGTTTCTTCCAACATTTGACTGAGGAAGATGTTTTGTCATCCAATTGCCATATGTACCAATATGCAATCATTGCTTGAATTATAGACTTAAGCATTACGATTTTGCATGAGGTTTCAACACAATCCACATCGTGAATTTGCTTGTAACCTTTAGCAACTAATCTAGCTTTGTGTGTGAACACAATTTCATGTTTGATGGTTTTTATCCTTAAAACAAAATTGCAACCAATAGGTGTGTAACTATTCTTGCAAATCAACAAAATTTCAATTTTGTCATCAAAACATTGAGTATGTTTTTATGGCCTCTAACCATTTAAAACATTTGAGTCTATATATGGCCTCTAACCATTTTAGGGAATCTGGGTTTCGTCATAGCTTTCTTATAAGTCACAAACTCATTAATCTACATGATAATAGTTTGACTGCAAGTTGTAGGTTTCTTCACTATCTAATAGAAGAATTGCATAGTTTCAGTGACCTGAACTCCATGTTTCTTCACTATCTAATAGAAGAATCTCATAGTTTCAGTGACTTGAACTCTATGCCTACAAGGGTATAGAACATCAAACAACAGAATATCAATAGCCACTTAAAAGTCCTTTGAATATTCTGTTCTCCTTGAAGCACTTGTAAAGTCTTCTAAGAGATGTCTATTCTTTAAAGCCACTTCTAAAGTTTTTAAAGAATAAGTTCGGATTTTCTGAAGCACTTCGAAAAGCCTCAGGAATGTCCGTTTATGTTTGTTGTTCGCCTCGAAGACTTTCGAGGTCTATTTTCTCCCACTTGTCATTTTGGAAACGAATCTCCAAAAGGACATTATTTCGAGCAAACAAACATTATGTTCTCAAAAATTCATGGTAGAAACAATACCCTTGTGTCTCATTTGAATAAATCACAATGAAACATATATCTATACTTGGGTCTTAGTTTGTCGAATGACAAACACTAAGCTCCCACTGAGTTTTGCAACTCTCTAGATATATTTTATGTATTCTGAAGTTACTTTTCAATAGCTTTGACGAATTTGGTTTAGTTTAGTGGTAGTTGAGCATTTTGTTTAGAAATTATAGGAAAAGTCTTTATGATTCATCATTAATCGAATCAAGTACTAATTGACTTCGATTATTCCAACTAAGATATGCCATATCTTATGGACCTAGATTGTGAAATTACAACACACAATCATTGATGATCATATTTGGTCTCAAGTAATCATCAACATGATCTAACCTAGATTTTTATGATTTCTTGCCAAGTGGATTTTATACTTCTGAATCTTTGAACTAGCCAAACAGATTCAACTTATATCACATTTGAGTAAATAAACCTATATTCACTCAAATCTGTGTGAAATAATAAAGTCATAAAACCTTTCTTTAGCTTTGAACTCTATTGTCTAGGCGTTCTAACAATAGTTCTTATCTTTTGTTACTTTCAGCAAGTAAGACTAGCTTGTCTTGAATGATCTAGAAATCAATCAACTTTCAAAAGTCCATCAAAACAGAGCTTTTGAATGTTAACTTGTTGACATGGTCTAAGTAACAATTCCAAAGATTAGTGGAACACAAATCAAGGGGTTGATTTGAACCTAGTAAAGTTCTTATTGTTAAAGAGTTATTTGTTTTAATCAAGCATATTGACTCAACCCGTAATTGACCATTTCATTCAAATAAACAAACAAACATTGTTTTTGTTTTTCTTGAATGTGAGTCTTTATGTGTTTGAAAACAGAAATTAGTTATGCTGATTATGGAACAAAATAGCCATCAAGTTCCAGCCTTGAAAGGACATAAAACAAACTAGATGACCCTACAACTAATGTAGCATTTCCATGCTTCATTTCCCATTTGTAGGCCATTAGTGTAGCCTAGCTTCCATTGTTTGAGTTATTACCGAAGTAAGAACCTCAAGCGGTATATGATACCAAGGAAGTTTGATTGCTAGGTCACTTCTCTTTAAACATAAACTTATAGGTAGAACCGGAATCGTAAATTCCTTTCATTTGTTCCTTTGTTTTCCTATTTCTTGTACCCTTTCTTATAGTCTTAAGAATTGAATTCTCTAGTGTTGACTTTTATACTTTTTTAGACATGTCCAATGTCATTTTATCAAAGTTCTTACCATTTATGTTGAATATTCTGTTTCAACTAGATGATCTTACCAGAAGCTTCTAAAGTTCTCTAAGCATTGATCTATTCGAATGTCTAGGAACTAGACTCATTCGAGAATTAAATGGAAAAAGGATTTTAGGTTGTTAACCATTGGTAAAGCTGAGCGTTTAAACTCAATGCTTTATGATCTCAAAACTACATTGTATTTTGAATTCACAAGCACCAATCGGTTTGCCATTCGACTTTGATACTCGAAAACAACCATAAAAGTCGATATAAGAAACGTACATTTTAAATTGCTCACTTTCTCTCATTTCCGTGAATCGTTCTTGGATTCATTACCAATCGAGGAAATTTACTGTTACCTTTCTAAAAGGATTTACTATAGTGCAAGATATTTAATTATAAACAATAATTAAAACATACATTGAAGCATGCAAAGTCTAAACATTTATCATGAATAATAACTTGAAAATTAAAGCAACCATGCAATTCAAACAAGTTATTGGCATTTTATTCGAATTTATTGTTCCGGCAGGTGTGAATAAAATGATTCCAAGATCCTAAAATCATTGAAGAACTAAGCACAGTTTGTCGACTCAATTCTAAAATATCTTAGGTAAGCAAAAACCTTTTGCTAATAGTCTAGAAACTATTCTTGGTTGATAGGCACGTCTAAGAACTTATTAGGTAAACCTATCGATTTTGCCACGACATAAAAGGACTCCTTACTTATATCGTTGAGTTTCACCAAAACTAACATGTACTCACAATTATTTGTGTACCTTGCCCCTTTAGGACCAATAAATGTGATCTAGTATGGCCCGACTTCATCTTGAATCTTCAACTTCAAAGTCCGTCTCGAAAATATCCGTGGGAGGCACCATTTTCTTCAAATAGGATAAGCTATAATTAAACTAATTACAACTATTTGATGGTACGCAGACCATATTTGAATTGAAAAACAATTTTGGTACTTTAGACCAATTACATTCAAATTAATGGTACGCAGACCATATTTTCTATCCTATTTGGGCCATACTAGTCACTTCATAACCTGCATAACAGTACATATACAATATATATACCATTCACCCATTCATTATCATGAATGGCCCACATAGCTGGTTAGTAAAACACATTATGCATCACATAAACATTTGCAGCAATTAATCAAGGGCACCAATAATCTACAAATTATTCAGTCCTTATTAATTCTAATCAAGTTGTTTTAACCTTAAGGATTTGTAGACCTAATCAAGAGTATATGACTAAAAGGGCTCCCACTTAAACCAATAAATTCATATGCTTTACTAATTTTAAACATAAAAATGTATTTCTAGTCTAACCGGAAACATACAAATTTAATTAAAATTTAAAGATCATATAAATTAATAATTGAATCCACAAATTTAATTTAATTTCAGTCGTATTTAAATTAATTCATGATTTTAATTTTAGTAAAATAATTAGAATAAATAAAATTTATTATAATTACAATATTCAAAAGTAAAATCCAAGAAAATAATTTAAATTATCAATTTGAAAATTAATTAAAATTACGTAAACTGAAAATTTCAAATTAAAAATTTCAAAATGATCTAATCGCAAAGCAACAATCCCACGCATCGCACGCCAATGGGCCACACGCACACAGCCATCGCTGGCCATGTGCGCGCAGCCCATGCGCTACGTCGCATTGCTGCTGCTCACCATCGCAAGGCATCACGCGAGCTGGTGCTCGCTGCGCGCGCCAGCGCTCGACGCACGAGCATGCTGCCGCAGCCCATCGCTGGGCGCAGCGCTCGTCGCACGTCGCAACAAGCAAGCTGCTTGCCATCGCTGGGCGCAGCGCTCGTCGCACGTCGCAGCAAGCACGCTGCACGCCATCGCTGGGCGCAGCGCTTGTCGCACGCACAATAGCGCTCGCTGCGCGCGAGCGATCGATGCTGGGGCGTAGCACTCGTGGCACGCGAGCTTGCGCTCGCTGCGCGCGAGGCTCCGCACGCTTGCGCGAGGCAGTGCGCGCTGTGGTGCAGCTCGCTTGCTGCCCACACGCGACTGCTCGTGCCTTGCTCTCGCCCTCGCCCATTCGCCCATCGCACACAGCCCACGACACAAGGCAGGGCTAATGCCTTGTGCTCGTGCACCATGGCCTTGCTCATTGCATTCGTACCGCATGGGCGACGAGCTCCCTTGCTCGTCGTCACATGCCCGTACTATACAACACCCCTTAAGGGTAACACGTAGCGTCCATTGCTTTGTGCGTGCAAGTTATATGAGCGAATCGCTTAAAAAATTTAAAATTTATATTCAAAATTAATGACAAATTAATAAATAATATTAATTTCATAATTTTAGGGCGAAAAATCGAAAATTTATTATTCAATTGATTTCCGATTAACATGGATTCAAGTCTAGGTCATAAAAATTTAAAATTTAACATAAATTTACAATTTTTATGGTGGTTTTTAATCATAGGTATCTAATTAAATTATAACTAATGAAAATCAAATTAATTCTAAATTATTCCAATTTTCAACAAATTAATCATAATTACAAATTAGATTGCATAATTAACAAGGCTAGGCATTCAAACTTGTTAAACATATACAGTAGGTCAATCAAAAATTCAAGATTTATCAACAAGAATCGCAAATATTTAATTTAACATCTTAAATTTACGAAATTTTGCATTCGAAAAACTAAAACCTCCGAAAAGTCATAGTTAGTCTTCGAATTTGAGAATTCTGGGTTCGGCCGAAAAATATTATTTTTGTCAAAATTTTAGAATGCCTTTTACATGCGGAATTGACACAAAAATCACTCGATTTGGATGAGTAACGAAGAAACTGCCGAAAAATTGCGTACGTATAATTAAATAAACGCAATTTGCAATTAATTAACAATTACGAAAATAAATCACCCCTTTTAATTCTTGCAAATTTGTAATATTTAACCATGTTCATGCAATTTAGATTATGAAAATAATAAGAGGCTCGTGACACCACTGTTAGGTTATGATACATATGACAATTCATAAATCATGCGGAAAAACCATAAAGCCAGGAAAGCATATTATTTACACATAATCATTTAGCATAGTTTAGATGCATACACTTTGTTGCGTGCCTTCCCTAGCTGCGCCCGAACCGAACAAGAACAAGTCTTTAGGACTCCAAGTGCCGTCCCTCCGTAGATAGTCCACAGCACGTCAGGATCCGCCTTAAGCTTGACCAACTAGGATCGCCCTTAAGGTATTTAGAATTTTTCGGCACATATAGGCAATTGTATTACTGAATTTTTGCTCTCAAAAATCACTTTGAATACTTGAATAATCGATATAAATTGTGAGCATTGATCACCTATTTATAGGGCATGGGTATCGGATATTAGAATCCTACTAGGAAACGATTTAGTGAATCTGAATTAATCTAAAATTCAATCACTTAAATTTTCTAGTAGACTTAGGAAATCAATCTTATACGAATCCTAACCGATCAAGGTTTCGTACGCAAGCACAAACACACACGCAGGCGCAGCAGCCCACGAGGGGCGCCATGCGCGCGCGCGCGCTGAGCCCAGGCCCAGCAAGTGCTCGCAGCCCACGAGGTGCGCGCGCCTGCTGGCCTTCCTCTCGCGTTTGGGCTTTGCTTGCTTTTGTCGCGCGCGGGCTTTGCTAGGCGTTGGGCCTAGCTTCGTGCTAGGCCTTGCGTCTAGCAAGCTCGTCCGATGTTTATTCGTACGATACGCTTCCGATTAAATTCCCGGTTCCGGAATTCATTTCCGATACGAACAATATTTAATATTTCCGATTCCGGAATCAATTTCCGTTTCGAACAAATATTTAATATTTCCGTTTCCGGAATTATTTTCCGATTCCGATAATATTTCCGATTCTGACAATATTTCCGTTTCCGGCAATATTTCCGATTCCGGCAATATTTCCTTTTTCGATAATATTTTCCGATACGTACCATGTTTCCGTTTCCGGCAACATCTACGACTTGGATAATATTTATATTTCCGATACGATCCATATTTCCGTTTCCGGCAATATCATCGTTTCAGGAGTATTCATTTCTTGCCTGTGACGATCTCAGCTCCCACTGAAACCAAGATCCGTTGATTCCGAATATCCATAGATGGAGTATTTAATGCCATTAAATACTTGATCCGTTTACGTACTATTTGTGTGACCCTACGGGTTCAGTCAAGAGTAAGTTGTGGATTAATATAATTAATTCCACTTGAACTGAAGCGGCCTCTAGTCAGGCATTCAGCTCACTTGATCTCAATGAATTATTTACTTGTTAATTAATACTGAACCGCATTTATTAGACTTAACATTGAATGCATACTTGGACCAAGGGCATTATTTCCTTCACTTGACTAAGAGGCGGATCAGGCAACAACTTGCACATCCACCTAAGGGACGTGTGTGTCGGCAGACGACCTCCATACTTGACATAGGGAATGTCAAGCAAATGCCAAGTTTCGGTAGGCGCGGAAATGGTCACACACTTTGGTCAGGAACCGTATGGAGAATAACCATTTCGTTGCCCCCGGGGCTAGCCCGAATGTAGAACACATCCGTATTGGGCAAGGTAGAAATTCGTTTTGCACAAATATGGTTTTCGAAATATGAATGAAATTCCTAGAAATTGAAAATTGAAAATCGCATTTGAATATTGTATTTCAAAGGCTCGTTTTTCGACATTCGTTCTCAAGGTTTGGGAGTGTCCTTCGAAATTCGAAAATAGACTGACTCCTACTTGGAAACTTGAGCAACATGGGCAACAAGCCACTGTAAGCCACTATGCTGGATGCAGGCACTGGCGTTTGGTGCAGGGTCCTGCGCTTGGCGCCAGAGCTGGCATCCAGAACTTAAGCAGACTAGTGGCTTGCTGCTCAAAGTATGCTCGTATTTTCGAAGTTGAAATCAGGAACTCCCCAGCGGAGTCGCCTGAAAAGTAGGGGGGTTTTCTCTTCCGCTTTTTGTATTTCCCCTACGGAAGGCTTTTGTAATTTTGGATTTCGAAGGAGTCGCCACCAAACATTTTAAAGGGTCCCGTTTGGAAAGACCAAAAATGACTCTATTTGGATAAGGCATTGAATCTTAGAAACGGATGGGTGAGATCCGGGCAAGGGAACGAGATGCGTATTCCGTAAAACATAGAAATATATTCAAAAGCATGGCATAAAATATTTTCGAAAATACCCTAGTCATGACACTATGTGGGTTTGAATTTAGAACTTGCACAAATAGAATTTCTAGTTTTGTAATGTGACCACAACTTGACCTAAAGTTAATTCAAGGGAACCTAAGGCCGGTTGTCCAAAAAATTATCTTTGTTAAGTGTGGTGTAACTTGTATTTTGTATTTAGCATGTGAGGTGATGAAAGCGATAAACAAGTAAAGCAACATCACAATGGAAAATAAATGCGTAATTAGTAAAATACATCACCACCTAGAAAGGGACTAGGTGGGAAACCACATTGCCTAGAAGGACTAGGCAAGTAAAGTTACATAAATAGAAAGTGCGGAATTGAAAGGTGCAATATTTAAAGGTATTACTGAAATTGAAATATTAAAGTGCATAATCGAAAGATGCGATATTGAAATTGTACTATTGAATTTGAGATCCGAACGCCAAACGACTTCTTAAGGATAAGTGCGTCCGACACGGATTCAAGTCTAAAAATCTCAACTTTAGGTCAAGTTGCTCAACCCAAAGTGTCTTAGATTTTGAACATAGAAATTGAATTTGAAATATTGAATCTTGAACATTGAACTTGTATATTGAAATAAGGAGTCTTGAATCTCAAAGATTAGATCTTTTAATGTTGAAAAGATTTCATCTTTGATATGCTCCATGTATTGAAATGATTCTAGTTTAAGGAAGTGATTGCAAACAACCTTAAACATCATTGAATCTTGAAATTTGGAAACTTGAACTTGTATATTAAAAAATGGAGTCTTGAATCTCAAAGATTAGACCTTTTAACATTGAAAAGGCCTCACCTTTGATTACTCCATGGTTTGAAAATGATTCTAGTTTAAGGAAGTGATTACAAACAACCTTAAACATCATTAAATCTTGAAACTTTGTATTTGTATCATGGAAAGTGTTGATTTTGTAAGAGTATGTGATTGTTGAAAGTGGAACATTTAAGAATAAAAGTGCCAACCTTGCTAATCATTTTGAAATAGAAATCATAGAAACATTGTAGATTAGGATTGGGATTCGGAAATACCTAGTTAGTTTTAGGCTAGAATTTCTCTTGGAGCTCCCAATTGCTTAGAATTTTGAGATTTGTATGAAGTTTTTGAAGAGTTTGTATTTTAAATTTTGAGAAGCAATTTTTGTATTACGACGTTCTGATTGTGTATTGCCTCCCCTAATGCTGAAAATTAAGGGTTTAAATAGGAAAATCAAGGGCTAAACGCCAGTTGACGCCAGCTTCCAGCGTAGCAGCTGCTCCAGGCGCTGCTGACGTGGCACAGAAGCTGCCAAACAAGGACGAAGATGACGTCCTTGTGTTTGGCTTGTAGTGGGCGTACCTTTTGTACGAATTTTACGTTGTTTGGCACGTAGTCTTTCTTGGGGATTAAGGAAGCTTGCGACTAAAAACTAGCCGTTTCCGGTTTTTTTATTCGGTTTTACGAGACGAGGCCCTGCTTGCTCGGTTTTGTGGGTCGGCGCCCGAGTTTGGATTGCTTAGTGTCATTTTGACTGGAAAAGGCCTTGTAAAACCAATGGAGTGGTCCATTGGGTGAGATTGTACTTGGATTATGAAATTGGTTTTCGGAAATTGGATTTTGTACCGAGTTCCGGAATGGGAACGGTCTCGGGGATTGGGCTTTGGCTCTTGGATTTTGAAATATATTCTAGCAATTGGTACTTCTGCACGGAGTTGTTCCAACCACCTAACAAGGATAATGGTATCGTCATCATCCCAATGGGAAGACACGATTTAGGTGTCTACCCCTACTACGTTAGATCCTTAGATTTTTGTAAGTGCTTGATTTGGAAGGCAACTTTTGAACTAAATATTACTTTGGACCTAGTTGTTTCTATGTTTGTTCGATTATTTAGTGAACTAAATCTAATCGAGCATACAAACAACGTATTCATGCATAATATACAATCATTCAATAAATAAAAGCATAAATAAAATTGGTGACCTAGTATGGCCCAAAACTCTTGTCTTGAAGCATCCAATCTTCTTCACCATCTTGTTAGCATGGCATCGTCTTGAATCTACCTTCAATGCTAAATTAAAGTTCTAAACTAGAAATACTTAAAATAATTGAAATTTACATCAAAATTTCAATGGTACGCAGACCATATTTAAAACTTTACATTCAAAGATAAAACGGTTCGCATACCGTATTTAACTATCCTATCTTGGCCATACTAGTCACTTGGAGTACCTGCATTACATAAAATATACATTCTATGCATTCATCCATTCGTGTCCTAAAACGAATGGCCCAATTAAATATGCAAGTATTTACGTGAATTATTTAAAATTCACATTCACATAAATGCGTCCTAAAAGATTAATCAATTTCAAATTATTAATTCTTAGAATTTATTCTAATTAAAATTTAATTTAATTAAAATAAAGCGACCTACGAAAATAATTAAAATAATTATTTCATTTTAATTTCATTAAGCGGCTCCCACTCAAACCAATAATTATTCCAGATAATTAAATATTTAAATATTAAATTAAACTCACAGCCCGGCCCAAGCTAAATAAAATAATTAATTATCTCGTTAGCCATTTTAATGCAAATATCAAATTTTAAAGCCCAACGAAACGAAAAATGCCCAAAATTGTGCAATGCAGGCTAGGCATGCGCCCAGCCCAGCACTGCCTCGTGTTGTGTGGCCTACGAGGCCCATGAGCACGTCACCCATGCCCCCGCAAACCCTCGCACACTCTGCCGTAACTCGTCGCAGCTGTGTGGCGCTTCTGTGTCGCTGTGGTGCTCGAAGCTGCGCGCAACAAGGCAAGGCAGCTCGCCCTTGCTTGCTCGCAGCTCGCAAGCCAAGGCTTGCTGCCTTGCTCGCTCACACCGTCCAGCGCGCGCGGCACGCATCTCGCTTGTTGTTTCCCGCGTTGCTGTGGCTCGGCTATGGGGAGGCAGCCCGCGTGGCTATGACGAGCCACACGTCCACACACCCCTTGTGTTTGTGCCTTTGGTTCGTGCAAACGAACCAACTAATTATAAAAAATCAATTTCACGAACATATTTGCATTTAGTTATTTTTCACAAAATTAACAATTTTTGTTTTCGAAAAATAACGACTTTATGATTTAATTAATTTTTAACAACAATCCGATTTTATTAAATTTATTAAATCTAGGCTAACTTTATTCAAATTTTAACGAACGAACAATGTCAACAAAAAATTTGAACGTTTTGATAATCGAATCTAAAACTTTAAATCGTTCTAAACATTTAAATTTCAGATTTTTACCAATTTTGTTTAAGTGTTGATTAAAATTAACGAATCTAATCAAAATTTTAATCCAATAATTTTTAAAATCTGCCACTTTACATGAAATTATATTCCCTTTCCCAATTAACCAAATTTCCAGGGCTAAATTATTTAAAAAATCAATTAGCGATCTAAAATTTACGAATTTGGGGAAAGCAAAACTAGGGTTTATACTAAAAATTTATGGCCGAATATTTACCATAATTTTAAAATATACCCAACAGCATTGTGTCAAAATTTCAATAAATTCCGAGTAGTTTAGGTCAACCAATTAATTGAAAAACTTTCCGAATTTGTTAATTTTAATTCGTTAATTAACAAAAACGCCCAAAAACACATACTTCGAGGCCTGTTTTTGCAATTCCGTAACATGTGCGGAACATCCCCAAAGCCAAGAAAAATGTATAAAGCACAAATTAAGCATACTTAAATTTGAAGCGTGTTTTCCCGAGTATAGTATCAACGAACAAAGAACTCCAATTGTCGTTCCTCTATTTGTTTCACCGACATGTTCAGATCCGTCTTGATTATTATAGCTTAGACAACGTACAAGATAGTTTTCTTTTCGGGATGAACAGTTTTTGGTAGAGAGCAAAAACTGAGCCACGTACTTTTGGAATTAGGTTTAGGTTACTGGAAAAACTGATTGTGTTGTGTGGAAAATAATATAACCTAATGTTATATTAAGTGTAACCGGCCAAGACCAAAGGCCTTCACCGGCCACACACCACACACGCACGCACGGCCCATGCGCACAACACACACCACAGGCCGAAGCCCACAGCGCATCCGAGCAGCATGGGCCGTGGGCCTTTGCTTTGCTCTCTGTTGTGTTGCTTCGCCTTTGTGGGCGTTGTCGTCGTCGGGCGGGCTGGCCTGCTTTTTGCGTTGCGAGCTCGCTGGCTCGTTAAGCCTTGCGTGCATGCGTGCTTCGCTCGACGGGCCGGCAGCTCCGATGCGGCTCGTATTCGCGACGAACGCCTTACGGCTATTTTTTATCGTATCGTACACGACGAATCACCGTCGTACGATACGATTATTCGTTTCACCCAGCTTACGAATATTCGCGATACGATATATGATTCCAATGCAAGGTCGTATCATATAATACGTTTTTCCAAACTAATTCCCGAAAAGCTATTAAATGAATTTCCGATTCATTTAATCCGGTGATCTGTTACATGTCATTGGTGTGACCTTATAGGTTCAGTCAAGAGTAAGTTGTGAGCCTAATATAGATCAGGACACACTGATCGGAAGCATTGCTCCAGCTAGCTGTTCCGATCACTTGATCTTACTGAATTAATTGTTCGCAAGCAATCTGAACCTTGGTATTAGACTTAATGCACCTTGGGTGAAAGACATATTTCCTTCATCGGCTTCTTGTAGGAAGGATTGGGCATAAAGGGCTCGGCGTTTAGATTCTCAATAGCCAGTATTTGCTCATTTATTTTGACCAAATGCATCTTATTGTCACTCCGCATGACGGCAAGCTCCTTACTTTGAGCTTTAATAGTCTCCTGCATTTGTAGCCGAACCTTCTCCACCGTCACCATAGCATAATCCCCGGCATTAGTGGCCAAGTGCACCTGCTCCTTGAGCTGGCTAGTAAGGTCATCACGCCAACGCTTGAAGCCCTCGGCCTTGATCAGCAACTACAAAAGGGAATAATAACGCTAAGACATTGTTCTAAGTCCTAAAGAAAATATGGACTAAATCAACCTGCTTACATCCAAAAGGGCCGCCTGCATGGCTCCGAATTGTCCATCCGCAGCCGGAGGAAGCTTCTCCATATACTCCTTGGGAACGGCCACGGAAGAAATGATCTTGGCCTTGTCCCTCGAGGAGAAGTTCCTAGAAGGAGGTATGTTGCACACCTCCTCTTCCGCCCATTCCTGCTGAGCCGAAGCTGAAACAAATAGAAGGGACTTTCAATAAAACTAACAAATCAAACAATGATATGACGCAGAATTTAAGGCTTACCGCCGTCCTCCCTAGCTTTTTGATAAGACGGTCCTGGAGTGTCTTCCCTGGCTTTTTGACGAGACGGCCCAGGAGTAGGAACCTTGGAGGGCTCCTCCTCCCCGTCGAGAATCTCGACGAAGGAGGCAGAAGGGACCCCCTTCTTAGGACCAGTCTCCCGCCTGGTGTCTCCCCCTTTTGAAGAGCCTTCAGGAGGAGGAGGATGCCTCAAAGGCGTCACTACCATGGGGACCACCTCCATCGGAGAATCGTCCGACCCCTCAACAACGTCCTCCTTTTTGGGCCGCTTGATCCCAGCCTTCACCTTGGGACGCTTCCCAGCGGATGCCATTTTGTCCTTTGCCTTGCGCTTAGGGACGGCTTGGCCTTTCTCACCTTTCTACAAATCCAAAAGAGAAAATGAGGGTAGCACCAAAAAGGAACACAAAAAAATACAAAGTGATTCACACTAAGGGACTCACCTTTGCCGATGGGCCTCCGACGATCCCCTTCAACTTTTGCTCCACCATCTGAGTCAGCCACTCCTTAGTGCCGACTTGGCCTTTCTCAACAGGAGGAAGTTTGGACATGGCGACAGCTGCACAAAAAAGAATGGTCAGTAGGATTAAAAGGGCATATTATTGATTGATTAAAACTACCTCAGATACCTTGGTCTAACCCATGGCCTATACCCGTGGCGGCTAGAAATACAGGGTCTTTAAATTGAGAGCAAGACGGAAGCCATGACTTGGGAATATTGAGAGTTTTACCTTGAACGGCCAAGGACTCCGCCTGGAAGTGGACGGCTATCTGGTCCAACTCCTGTCTAGTCAAGGCCGGCAGCTCCTCACATCCCCCAGGAAAGCGAGGCTCTAGCTGCCATCGGCTACACCTCAGCTCTATTTCCTGATCTGCTGTCCACATCACCGCCCATCTTAACCTCCAGAGGGATGCTTAGACGGTTTGTCAAAATTAGTTGCATAATCACCCTTGTTGGCCAGTTGGAACCACCCCTCGGCTCCTTTGACCTTTTGAAGACGAACCAACCTCAAGAAAGAATTAAATATAAGGACAGTTTTAAACCAAGGAGGACACACTTGGCCACATATTCCAGCACGTTCGTCTAGGAGTTAGGAGTTAGCTAGCACCAGCCAAGGCCGAATCCGTCCAAAACTTCTTCCACAAAGGGGTGGACAAGAAATCGCATGTCGCTTCTAAGCGCTCCATTATATACAGGAAACTCCCCTGGGCCCACGTCATAGATAGTGGAAGTCTCACTGGCCGGCAGCCTCATCTCATACCCCGGGCCAGTATTCAGGTTGTCGGCACAATTTTTTCCATGCTTCTCCAGCCATTTCATCCACTTAGGATCCACACAGATTTGACTTGCAGGGATTTCACCATTCTCCCCTCTCACCACAACAGTACCTCGAGGATTTTTAGCTGCCTCATCCTCAACCCCGCCGTCACTCTCATCTTGTTCAGACTCCTCGAGTGAGTTAGCAGGGTGACTAGACGGACCAACATCTTCCGTCTCCTCCATCCAGAACTCGTCAAAAAATGAGGTCTCTCGACGAGAATTTTGAGCCTCGCCTAGAGGAGTCCGACTTAGTTATCCAGCCGACACTCTGATGGATCTCCCTCGTAAGAAAGAAGAGTCCATCTGTTGTCCCCTTAGCCGAAGGTCAACTATTTTTTCCGTCTTTTTTGTCCTCGTCATTGTATTCTGCATAAGAGGCATAAATAGGAGGTCGAACTTAACAAAGGGCTAAAAATGAGGGGTATTGGTGCGGCGCAATCAGACCACCATATCCAGAAGTTCCAACCTTATAGCCCGAGAACCGAGGTACCATCAGTATAACTAACGACACTGAGTTAAATAAAAGCAAAGTAGTGGAAGGAGTTGTAAGAAAGGCACAAATTAAAAAGTAAATTTAAACTCTAAAGCATAAAGGTTTACCTTGAAAAATGACGGAACATATGCCCACGAAACCGGGCGGTGGAAAAAAGAAATCGAACGGCAACAGAAAGGGATTTTGTCCTCCTTGATTGACTGAAAACTTGACGGGAACATACTTGCTACAAATTCTCTCTCTAAGAAGCAAGAAAGTTAAATTATAAACGGTTAAAAACTTTTACACCCCATATATATATAGGGAGGGGCAGCACAGGTAAACGCGGCCACGTGGCTCACTCATCATGGCACAAAAAACTGTACAAAGAAGATCCAACGATCAAGAAAAAGTAATAATGATGTAAATTAAAATATTACCCTTCTTGAGGGGTAAATGATGTGGGTAAAAATACCCGGCCTACGTGGCTCAATCAAACTGCGCCATGTGGCACTACTTTGACAACTAGGTAACCCACATGGAAGGTGAATCTCTCCTTTAATGGGTCATGAATGAAGTAATATGTCCTTTATTGCCCTTTGGCCCATGGCCCAAGGAAGGAATGTCATGACAAGGACACATGTCCTTTCACTATCAATAACAATCAGATGCTTCCTTTTTAGGGTTTTCCCCCAAAGAGGTAAATAGTATAAATACCCCTTTTCCCAAGGAAAAGGGGACACAAGTTTCAAGACCTAGGATACATCACTATTCTCAGCATTAAATTCTCTCTCTTTTTCTACAGTAAACTCTTCTTTCAAAAATCTCTAATCTTACTTAGGCATCAGAGGGAATATTCTTGTTTTACAGGTGACGCGTCCCGAGGAACACTCGACTTGGCTCTACGTGGTACCGCATACCTCCTCGTCATCAACCATTGGAAAAACTCCCACAACAATCCACATATCAATAACTTTAGCAGATCAATTAAAATTATCTAACTAGAGAGATGAGAAGGAAATGATATCAAGACCAATAAATAAACAAAAGCACATTGTTAAAGAAGAAACCCATTGATTCCGAGCAGCTGTGAAAATAATACCTTCCATGTAAGGATCTAATTGTTGAAGAACATTGAGATAAAGAAATTTATGTCGTGTGCTTTGTTTATCCAAATTAGGCATCACCTTTTTCAATTAAACTGAGGGGAGACCCAAAACCTTAAATTTTACAAGCAACAAAAGTGAAGAAATATGGAGAGAAGATATTGAAATTCGTATTAACGTAAATCAACGTTATGTTGAATTGGGGGGAAGATGGTAGAGGCTGTGAAAAGAGGAGACAGGAGATTGAAGAAGATGGTGTGTGGCGATTACAATTAGGAGAAAAAAAGGATGTTGGACTTGATAGAGTGGTGAATAAGGATAAAATTTAGACAGTAAGGAATCTTATTTGCGTTGGCAGGCTCCAATTGGTTCAAAATATTTTGCTCAATTTGCAGTCTTTTTAGTGTCAGATTTTCATTCTTCCTAAGAAAGTTATCAAGGAAATTCATAACTTTTGTAAGATTTTCTTATGGACTGGTCACACTAACCCTTCCAAGAAATCTTTGGTGGGTTGTCACTACCTTTGCCTTCCAAGGAGTGCAGGAGGTTGGAATCTAAAAAAAATGACTGTGTGGAATAAGGTTGTTGTGGCTAAGCTACTTTGGGCTCTAACTAACAATAAAGACAGGCTGTGGTGCAGGTGGGTGTATGCCTATTACATTAAAGGATGACCTTTATCTACTTATTGGCTTTCCTCAATGTCTTGTCCATTGAGGAAGATATTGTCTTCAATACAACTGATCGATGATGTTGGAGGTTGGGATTCTGTCTGCAATAATGGGAAGTTCTCAATTAAACTTATGTACCAAAATTTACTTAGCTCTCATGAGAAAGTTACTTGGAGAAGGATTGTCTGTAATAACAAGCAACCCTAAAGAGTTTGTTTATCACCTGGCTTGCTCTCTATAATAGGTTACCTACTAAAGACAAGTTGATGTCTTGGAATGTGGTCACTACTGATAGTTGTCCTCTGTGTACCATTAAGTATGAATCAGTGTTCTGTCCGTTCTTTGAATGTGATTACTCTTCTGCTATTTGGGTTAAGGTTTTGCAAAGCCTACAGTTTCAAAGAAGGCATGCTGGTGTTCATCAGGAATTGACATGGATCCTGAAAGCTAGTAAGAGAACCGGAGATAGGCACATGCTCCTGCTGATGTATTTTGCTGAAGTAATGCATTTACAGTATATGGTTGCAGCGCAATGAGATGGTGTTTAACCAGAAATGCAGAACTCCAGTTGATGTTCTCCATGATATCAGATTTAAAGTAGCTTGTAGGGCAACCGATAATCAAAACAAGCTCATGTTGAGCTAGTTAGTTCTTTTTTTTTTTTTTTTTTTTGAGCTTGTGCTTTTTTTTGTGGTTGATGGGCATTTGTTTTGTGCTTATCTAGTAACTAGCGCGCTTGGCTAGTTGTATTCTTTATTCTTTGGTAATAAAAATATCTTTATTTGCCAGAAAAAAAGGACGGTGGGGTAAAAATATATAAAATCAACATAATAATAATAATAATAATAATAATAATAATAATAATAATAATAATAATAATAATAATAATAATAATGGTGTCGTAGTAACACGGCTGCTGCTAACATTCGTTCTTTTCTTTTTCATCGTTTGTATTTTGCTTTGAATAAGGGTATCGGAGCCTAATTAGTGGCTAGGCTCCCATCCAACTTTGTGTAATCGTTTCTTTATAACTAGTCTTATATGCACGAGATGCGTGCGGAATTATATAAAAACTTAAAATTGTATTACTACCACTAAATATAAATATTGGATAAAAAATTGTTCACAAAGTTCATATTTAAAAGGGAAGCTTCCATTAGTACACTCCTATTATTGATTTTTGCCAATAGTACACTTCAACTATTAAGTTCGTTATTATCTTAAACTTTTTCCATTAAATAGATTAACCATATATAATTATTAGGATTAAAAATAAAAAAGATAAAAAATAAATAAAACATAACAATGATGTTATATGAATGTTTCGATGATGGAATTGGCAGCCTTTGTCCTCTTCTGTTCTGCTGGCATCCTTGTTGAGAGCAGCTCCCTCTGATAACACTGTAAAAGTGCAACCACCTTGCTCAAATAGGATTCTTGAAACTTGATATCAAGTTGGTAATTTTCCCTCTCAAAGTTTTGTAAGGGTACTAAAAAATTGTGTGCAACCTGCAAGTAGAATAAACAATCTGTGGGTGATTAATTACATAGAGGACAAAGAATAAAACTTTGGCAGCAAAACAGTAACCTAATAAGCACCCATAAATTGCCATTTGCTCTTTCTTGTACTTGCTCGCGCAACTTCTTCAGCAGTTCCTCCATTTGCGTGATTTGTTCATGTAGATATAGCAAAGACACTTCTTTGTCATATTCCACAACAATTTCTGGATGGCATTGGAACATCTTTCTCCAGCTCTTTAAGATCTTTTGTTGTACAAACTATGGAATCCAACTTAGTCTCTAGGTTGCGTATCCACCACAATCCCCTTGGGTGGAAACACCTGCATCACCAAAATAAATCAAAGACAAAAGATAACACATTAAATAAGCACCATTAACAATGGAAAAGTAACCACTGGATTCTAAAGGCATAAGGTGGCTAAAACTGCAACATTAAAGATGGAACTTAGAAACCACGTTCTGTAACAGAACCATATCACAGTGTCAAACCACAAACATAGCATAGGGGGGAAAAGAATATTAGGTACATACCCTTCAAATTAACAGGGGAAGCATACATTTTCAAGTTTTTAGATAACAGAGGAAGAAGAGAGGAAGACAAAGGGGAAGAAAACTTTTTTACATTCCTCGTTCATCAAATTTTTAGGTTTTATCTGTTTTTTACTTTCTATTTTTTAACTAAGTTGCTTAATGAAAATAGCCAGGATAATAAAGAAATGATAAAATTTGTTGGGAAATGATACAAAGAAAGATACAAAGTCTTATATGCACGCTTCTAATTCATAAAATAAGAGTAAATAAATTTAGTCAAACAGAAAAATCGAAATATGCACTGAGTGAGCAGAAATTAGAACGACGGAACCCTCATGTGAAGACATGTATTTTGATAAAATGAGTAAGGTACAAAATCTCGAAAAGCGACAATTAGAAGGTGAATAAAGGTTTCAATATCGAATAGGTTGATTCCGATAATAATAAATAGAGTAATGAAGCCTCTTCTATTATATCACAACAGATGGGATCCTATAGTTATCCAGCAAGAAATTTATGTACTTCATTCAATAATTTTGGTCTATCTTACTCTGAATTTTTTATTTTTAGGATCCCATCTGTAATGAACATTCAATAGAAAATATATAGTTAGAGGAACGGGGTAGGCCATGACAGATCACAACAAAATTAAAAGAGATTTTGTGTCACTGGATGCATTTGACAAAAATATTGTAGCTAAAATTCTTGAACAGACTGTACTTTGAGAAAGAAGCAAAGATGAAAAATTACATCATCCAGCAAGGAAGCTGGAGTTTGTGCACTCCCTCCCCCACATTCCCTCGTAGAACCAATAAAACTGCTTCAACCTACGACAACCAAATAATTCAATGTTACACGGAATAGACAAAGTCTCCAAGGTTGATGACCAAAAGGGATTTGTAAACATTTCCAAACAGGTTCAAAACTGATCAAGCCCAACAGGTATATAGGTGATGATTGTGGATCTTGAGAAAAGATGCAATGGGAATCAAATATAACTGCAACGGAGGATGTGGGTAAATCAACTGATCAAGCCTAACAGCACCACACCACTATCCTAATGTCTTCAAAACTGATTCTAACAAAATCACATGGGTAAATCAACTGATCAAGCCTAACAGCACCACACCACTATCCTAATGCTTCACAACATAGAACTTCACACCAAACAACAGCGGAGGATGATGATATATCGAGCAAAATGAAACAGTCTATCTCACCTAATGGATGATTAAAGTAATCAAGCTTACTATCAGATTCATCTTTCTCAAAGAAGTAGTCTTAGCTGAGCTATAATAAAAAAAAAACTCATTGACAACAAATTTGAATGTGAAAAGATCCAAATCAATCCAATGTGACTCCAAAATATACTAAAATAATTTTCCAGAACCCCTCTCTGCAAACACTCTCTTCCTTCAAAACCCCATAAGATTAACATCAAACACTACCCGATAACTAACATATAAAAGCAAAATACAGAATTGTACAAAATCAAAAAAATAAAAAAATAAAAAAAATGAATGCAGTACCTTGTGAAATCCATTGTTCACAGCGAGCATCAAGCGTACACTGCTTAAATTTCACCGATCTATTCGCCTGTTACATAAAAAAACTCCATTGTCAGACCAAAATCAAACAAATTACATGCAATCGACAACAAAAACCGAGAAATCATCATGTAAGTCAATGTTATGAATATAACTATATATTTTTCTTTCCAAATAGGTCGAAGTAATACTGACGTTGTCCAACATGTCGTAGTTAACCTTTTGAATAAGTTGGTGGAATCAGCTTAGTAGTCACAAACATGATAAAGTTATAGGAGTATTAAACTTTGACTTTCCGATTTTTTTCAGTTGAAACCCTTGTACTTTACTCAACTTGTTTTAATTTGCTCAAAATTTTGCATTTTCTTTGTACATTTACATATTGGTCTTCTAAGTTACAAATTCATGCATACTTGAGAAGAAGAAATATACTTATACACAAATCTAGACTACGATGTCCACTGAACTAATTGCTCATAATGTATATTTTCATATTGTTTGCAATTTTGTACCGTTCTTTAAAGATCTTTCTACTATTAGATTAAGTTTGTTCCACATATATCTTCCTACTTTTTATTTATTCCAATTCAGGAAGCTTTCTTTCCCCCTCTTTTCTACAACTTCACTCAATCCATTTCACAGTACTCGTTTCTCTAAATAACTTTCCCTTTCCTGTCGTTCCTATTTAAACAATAAATTGGAAAATCTTTTAAGAAACAGATTACATGTCAGACCAAAATCAAACAGATTACATGCAATCGAAAACAAAAATCGAGAAATAAAAATTCAAAGTGAAGAGATAAATAATTAAATTAATATATTATATATCACACACATTTGAAAGCTAACCAAACCAAACCACTTGATCTTACTAATTATACCTGAAACGCTTTGCCAACATCAGGAACTTGGAATTTAAGGTCCACATTCGGGGTTTTTTCAAGCTCCAGCTGTTTAGGAAGCAAAATAGGTCCATAGACATCCCAAACACCAACTGCTTGTTAATCTGCAAATTCAATTCAACACCCATTTTTAAATAAATAGAGATTGAATTTCCCTCTTGATAATTAAATTCAATCCAAAATGAAATTTGAAAATTCACCAAAACCAATCAAGTATTTCGTTATCATTGTCGACCTATTTTACAGGTAAGAGTTGCAATTAAGGAATTAGAATCTCGAGGCCTTAAACCCGGAGCTGTGTTTGCAATTAATCACAGGAGGATTGACCTAAAATACTCAAAGGCTTAATACTATTATAGAACTCTGTCGCTGCATGATTTAATAGTATTAAGCCTTTAATTATCGAGAAGTATTAAGCCTGATTGTCAGAGAGAAAACACCTGGGAAAAACCAGGAACACTACGCCTAAATACAAATGAACAGGGACAGAAAAAATTGAAGCAAACTCAGAAAATTCCCATATCAAAAATCAAATAAAGTTCAAATTTTTTTACAGATCATAGGAAACCCTAAGAAATTGATGGACGATAATGACAAAAATCCCCCAAAATCCCTCAAAATCATCCCTCAAAATCATAAATCAATTCAGACAAAAATTAGTTTTCCTTCAACTTAATTATCAATAATTAAACAATAAAATAATAACTAAAAGGTAAATATACCTTATGATCAGAAAATAGAGGATCTGCGACGCCTTTACGGTAAAGGACGGCGCGTGAATCGCCGCAATTAGATACGACAATTTTCTCCGGGGTTACAACAGAGACAACGGCGTGGATCCCACGGCGTCGCACTAAGGTGTTTGCAACTCACAAAGACAGCTCGTTGACGTCGTAGGGCCGATGTTGTTCTTCGATCTCTCTCCTACCTCGTTGCCCATCAACTTAAAGCTTTGAGACATTGTCTTCTTTCACCGTTGTCAGCCGTTTACCTTTGTCGGATGCATGAGATAACTCAAAAAAAAATGAATGCAGTACCTTGTGAAATCCATTGTTCACAGCAAGCATCAAGCGTACACTGCTTAAATTTCACCGATCTATTCGCCTGTTACATAAAAAAACTCCATTGTCAGACCAAAATCAAACAAATTACATGCAATCGACAACAAAAACCGAGAAATCATCATGTAAGTCAATGTTATGAATATAACTATATATTTTTCTTTCCAAATAGGTTGAAGTAATACTGACGTTGTCCAACATGTCGTAGTTAACCTTTTGAATAAGTTGGTGGAATCAGCTTAGTAGTCACAAACATGATAAAGTTATAGGAGTATTAAACTTTGACTTTCCGATTTTTTTCAGTTGAAACCCTTGTACTTTACTCAACTTGTTTTAATTTGCTCAAAATTTTGCATTTTCTTTGTACATTTACATATTGGTCTTCTAAGTTACAAATTCATGCATACTTGAGAAGAAGAAATATACTTATACACAAATCTAGACTACGATGTCCACTGAACTAATTGCTCATAATGTATATTTTCATATTGTTTGCAATTTTGTACCGTTCTTTAAAGATCTTTCTACTATTAGATTAAGTTTGTTCCACATATATCTTCCTACTTTTTATTTATTCCAATTCAGGAAGCTTTCTTTCCCCCTCTTTTCTACAACTTCACTCAATCCATTTCACAGTACTCGTTTCTCTAAATAACTTTCCCTTTCCTGTCGTTCCTATTTAAACAATAAATTGGAAAATCTTTTAAGAAACAGATTACATGTCAGACCAAAATCAAACAGATTACATGCAATCGAAAACAAAAATCGAGAAATAAAAATTCAAAGTGAAGAGATAAATAATTAAATTAATATATTATATATCACACACATTTGAAAGCTAACCAAACCAAACCACTTGATCTTACTAATTATACCTGAAACGCTTTGCCAACATCAGGAACTTGGAATTTAAGGTCCACATTCGGGGTTTTTTCAAGCTCCAGCTGTTTAGGAAGCAAAATAGGTCCATAGACATCCCAAACACCAACTGCTTGTTAATCTGCAAATTCAATTCAACACCCATTTTTAAATAAATAGAGATTGAATTTCCCTCTTGATAATTAAATTCAATCCAAAATGAAATTTGAAAATTCACCAAAACCAATCAAGTATTTCGTTATCATTGTCGACCTATTTTACAGGTAAGAGTTGCAATTAAGGAATTAGAATCTCGAGGCCTTAAACCCGGAGCTGTGTTTGCAATTAATCACAGGAGGATTGACCTAAAATACTCAAAGGCTTAATACTATTATAGAACTCTGTCGCTGCATGATTTAATAGTATTAAGCCTTTAATTATCGAGAAGTATTAAGCCTGATTGTCAGAGAGAAAACACCTGGGAAAAACCAGGAACACTACGCCTAAATACAAATGAACAGGGACAGAAAAAATTGAAGCAAACCCAGAAAATTCCCATATCAAAAATCAAATAAAGTTCAAATTTTTTTACAAATCATAGGAAACCCTAAGAAATTGATGGACGATAATGACAAAAATCCCCCAAAATCCCCCAAAATCATCCCTCAAAATCATAAATCAATTCAGACAAAAATTAGTTTTCCTTCAACTTAATTATCAATAATTAAACAATAAAATAATAACTAAAAGGTAAATATACCTTATGATCAGAAAATAGAGGATCTGCGACGCCTTTACGGTAAAGGACGGCGCGTGAATCGTAGCAATTAGATACGACAATTTTCTCCGGGGTTACAACAGAGACAACGGCGTGGATCCCACGGCGTCGCACTAAGGTGTTTGCAACTCACAAAGACAGCTCGTTGACGTCGTAGGGCCGATGTTGTTCTTCGATCTCTCTCCTACCTCGTTGCCCATCAACTTAAAGCTTTGAGACATTGTCTTCTTTCACCGTTGTCAGCCGTTTACCTTTGCCGGATGCATGAGATAACTCAAAAAAAATGAATGCAGTACCTTGTGAAATCCATTGTTCACAGCGAGCATCAAGCGTACACTGCTTAAATTTCACCGATCTATTCGCCTGTTACATAAAAAAACTCCATTTTCAGACCAAAATCAAACAAATTACATGCAATCGACAACAAAAACCGAGAAATCATCATGTAAGTCAATGTTATGAATATAACTATATATTTTTCTTTCCAAATAGGTCGAAGTAATACTGACGTTGTCCAACATGTCGTAGTTAACCTTTTGAATAAGTTGGTGGAATCAGCTTAGTAGTCACAAACATGATAAAGTTATAGGAGTATTAAACTTTGACTTTCCGATTTTTTTCAGTTGAAACCCTTGTACTTTACTCAACTTGTTTTAATTTGCTCAAAATTTTGCATTTTCTTTGTACATTTACATATTGGTCTTCTAAGTTACAAATTCATGCATACTTGAGAAGAAGAAATATACTTATACACAAATCTAGACTACGATGTCCACTGAACTAATTGCTCATAATGTATATTTTCATATTGTTTGCAATTTTGTACCGTTCTTTAAAGATCTTTCTACTATTAGATTAAGTTTGTTCCACATATATCTTCCTACTTTTTATTTATTCCAATTCAGGAAGCTTTCTTTCCCCCTCTTTTCTACAACTTCACTCAATCCATTTCACAGTACTCGTTTCTCTAAATAACTTTCCCTTTCCTGTCGTTCCTATTTAAACAATAAATTGGAAAATCTTTTAAGAAACAGATTACATGTCAGACCAAAATCAAACAGATTACATGCAATCGAAAACAAAAATCGAGAAATAAAAATTCAAAGTGAAGAGATAAATAATTAAATTAATATATTATATATCACACACATTTGAAAGCTAACCAAACCAAACCACTTGATCTTACTAATTATACCTGAAACGCTTTGCCAACATCAGGAACTTGGAATTTAAGGTCCACATTCGGGGTTTTTTCAAGCTCCAGCTGTTTAGGAAGCAAAATAGGTCCATAGACATCCCAAACACCAACTGCTTGTTAATCTGCAAATTCAATTCAACACCCATTTTTAAATAAATAGAGATTGAATTTCCCTCTTGATAATTAAATTCAATCCAAAATGAAATTTGAAAATTCACCAAAACCAATCAAGTATTTCGTTATCATTGTCGACCTATTTTACAGGTAAGAGTTGCAATTAAGGAATTAGAATCTCGAGGCCTTAAACCCGGAGCTGTGTTTGCAATTAATCACAGGAGGATTGACCTAAAATACTCAAAGGCTTAATACTATTATAGAACTCTGTCGCTGCATGATTTAATAGTATTAAGCCTTTAATTATCGAGAAGTATTAAGCCTGATTGTCAGAGAGAAAACACCTGGGAAAAACCAGGAACACTACGCCTAAATACAAATGAACAGGGACAGAAAAAATTGAAGCAAACCCAGAAAATTCCCATATCAAAAATCAAATAAAGTTCAAATTTTTTTTACAGATCATAGGAAACCCTAAGAAATTGATGGACGATAATGACAAAAATCCCCCAAAATCCCCCAAAATCATCCCTCAAAATCATAAATCAATTCAGACAAAAATTAGTTTTCCTTCAACTTAATTATCAATAATTAAACAATAAAATAATAACTAAAAGGTAAATATACCTTATGATCAGAAAATAGAGGATCTGCGACGCCTTTACGGTAAAGGACGGCGCGTGAATCGCCGCAATTAGATACGACAATTTTCTCTGGGGTTACAACAGAGACAACAGCGTGGATCCCACGGCGTCGCACTAAGGTGTTTGCAACTCACAAAGACAGCTCGTTGACGTCGTAGGGCCGATGTTGTTCTTCGATCTCTCTCCTACCTCGTTGCCCATCAACTTAAAGCTTTGAGACATTGTCTTCTTTCACCGTTGTCCGCCGTTTACCTTTGCCGGATGCATGAGATAAGAAGGTCGCCGTTGTCGTCGATTTTCTCTGGGGGTTTAGGGTTTAGATAAGAAAGTATGAGAGAGAAAGTGGCGAACTGGCAAAATTAAGAAAATGAAACAGGTTTGGCGTAGGGTTTCTGATTTTGCGAAGGATATGAGGGTATTTTCGTCTTTTTGCTTGGGGACACGAAAAGTTGAGTTACCAAAACGCTCTCAGCTGTTCCTTTATATAATAGAGATAATAATAATAATAATAATAATAATAATAATAATAATAATAATAATAATAATAATAATCATAATCATAATAATAATAATATGGAATGACCTCGGTTTTGCTGCGGCGAGTTTAACATGGGTTATGTTGCTGGATTTTTAACCTTAGATTCCAATTCTTGCCAAACAAAATAAAAAAGCGAGGTCCTAATTGGTGATTTTGGTCAAAACTGAGACCACGATTATGAGATTTAACTCGGTTTAACCATATTTTGACTACACCAAAAGATCTTTGAAATCGGTCAAGACTCTCAAGTTTGTTTTTGCGTCAATATACATGCTTACAATTGGACCTCAATTGTCATGGACAACAATTGAGCCCTTACAAAAGCATACCCAATTACTACTATAAGAGTCATTGAGAGTGACAATTTCGTTATCGATATTACATAATAAGCAATCCCACTTGTATGGACCGGGTCCATGCTATAATTAGCGTGGATCAGGGTGCTTTTATAAATTACAGTGATGGATTAACAGGATTTCACGTGACCTAACTTACCTCATTCCCCTTATTTCTCTCCCTTCCCACCACACCATCCCTTCCATTTTCTCTCTCCTCCCTTTTCCCATGGCTTCCAAAGATGACCAGTCTATCTACAACGACGGCGATCTCGACGATGATGATAATAACGGTGAGCCTCCAATGATGGTGTTCCGGACGACGATGTTGTCGTTGATTCTGATTCTTCTTCCGGCGTAGATTCTACCATTACCGGCGAAGACAATGGGTCGTACTTGTGGCTCTCGTTTGTTAAACAACGATCACTATGTGTCTGCCTATGCGTCTATATTTTGCTTGTGGGATTTCTTGCAATCTACTTCTGGGCCATACCATTAGCACTAACCTCATGAGTTTTTCAATTGGTTACTATTGCATTTCCAATAGTCCATACTCCATAGGCATATATGGACGGGGTTTTTATAAATATTATATATGTGTGGGTTTCATGTAGGAGTAAAACACTTTTACTCAACAACAGTACCATTTCGATGCTTCACACCGAGGTTTCTCGATCAAATAATAATAATATATCCTTTTCGATAAGAATTACTATTCTATCCAAATAGTAACTATATAATATAGAAAATTAATTTTAACGATAAAACAATTACTATATTTTAAAATAAACAATATGATATAGATGTTTTAGAGATTATATAATAGCGTTTTCTATTATATAGTTACTATTATATCATATAATTACTAAAATAAAAAAGTGTAACTATATCAAAAGTAAAAGTAATTATATATTCATTCTTGCAGACAAAAAAGAGTAAATTATAGAAACTATAAGTTCTGTAAAGTAACTATATCATCAGAATAATACCTGTGAAAATAATAATAATATAGTCATTTCGATAAGAATAACTATTCTATCCAAAGAGTAACTATATCATATAGAAAAGTAATTTTAACTATAGAACAATTATATATGTGACATAGTCACTGTGAAAATCATATAGTAACTCTTAAGTTGATATAGTTATACTTATATGTAATATAATTACTCTAATAGTCATACAATAACTTTTTGATGCCATTTTGAAAAGAATCCAATTACTTAAATATGTATACACAAAGATATTGACTGTTTTATATCATATAGTAAATATTTCTATCGTATAGAAATAGTTACTCTTCTATATCATATAGTAACTCTTTCTATTCTATAGTTACTATTCTATATCATATAGTTAATGTTCTCAAAAAGAGTAACTATATAAAAAATAAGAGTAATTATATATTCATTCTTGCAGACAAAGAGTGTAAATATTTTCAATAAAGTAACTATATCTCCGGAAGAGTAACTATGAAAATAATAATAATATAGCCATTTCGATTAGAATAATTATTCAATTCAAAGAGTAACTATATCATATAAAATGGTATTTTTAGCTATAGAACAATTACTATATTATAAAATAAACAATATGATACAGATGCTTTAGAGGTCATATAGTAACTTTTTTCTATTATATAGTTACTATTATAAATCATATAATTACGGAAATAAAAAAGAGTAACTATATCAAAAATAAGAGTAATTATTAACTCTTGAACAGTAATTAAGAAAATTATTAACTACATGATTTTTTTTTTAGCTACGACATTCTAATTATTTGCATCTATTAAATAAACAACATTAAACTCAAATGTCTTTTGAACTAAAAATTCTAATCGATCTCCACGTCCCTTCCTTCCATCAGCACGTCCTCTCATTCCACGTCTGCGTCATGTCCTTCCTCTATCACGTCCTTGGTTTTCATTGTTGTCAGAATTTTCTTCTTCTCATGCTTTTGTTTTCCTTGCATAAGTTATTCTTTGCACCACTTCAATTCTAGATGCATCATCTTTTTATTTCTGAATCAATAATATATAAACTAAGTTAATAATTGAACATTTAAATGTGAAAAAATAACATAGTAACTATGTAAAACATATAGTTTCTATTATGTATCATATAGCAACTCTTAAAATTAATGATGGTAAGATACTCGCAGAATTGCAGATATAGTTATTATTATAGTCATATAGTTACTGTAATAATAATATAGTCACTCTTATTACTAATAACATAGAGTACAAAAAAGAACATAAAAACAACATAATGATAACATAGTAACTATTAAAAACATATAGTTACTATTATACATGATATAGTATCTATTAATACTAATGATATATAGTCATATACTAGAAGAGTTGCAGATATAGTTATTGTTATGATCATATAGTTAATGTGATCATAGCATAGTAACTGATGTGGGCTTGAATACCTCCACCACAAGGCCCAAAGAGGCTACAATGACCAATACCGGCCAGCTAGGCCCAAACCTAGGAAGAAGGCTCAAACCTTGGTACCTAAATGAAATAAGAGCATAACTCCATTTTGGAAAGCCCATCCTCTCTGAGAAGACAGGTCCAATTTGTAAAAGGCTCATCATTGTGGGCCAAATGACACGTGTCCTAAATCCCCAAGGGGCACACACCCCACAGTTAGGTTTGAGGGAACAGTCCCCAAGAAACCCTAGCACTATAAATAGCTCAGATCCCAAGGTAAAGGCAATCAATTCATTCCCACCAACCTAAGAACTATCTTTGCTCTGCCTTCTCTCTACAAATTACTTATCTCTCTAGCTTATACTTACTTAAGCATCGGAGGGAATATTCCTACGGGAATATTCTTGTTTTGCAGGTTGCCAGAAGTTCATGCCAGGTCATACTTGATACCTCCGAGGAACGCGTGCCACATCAGCACCGTAAAAGATCCCACAACATTTGGCGCCGTCTGTGGGGAGGTACAGTGTCATGGCTGAACTTCAAACTGACTGCGGAAAATCCAAGGACAAAACGGGACTCCCAGCCAGAGAAGGGGTGTCTAAAGATGGGTCCAACACTCATTGTGACGCGGCAGCTAGCCGGCCTGCTGCCGCCATTTCTGTGCGGCACTTGTTGAATGGTGCTCACGAAGTCAATCCTAAGCACGATAATGGCAGGATGGTAGAGTCTTTGTCAGAAGATCCCGACTCACCTATGAAAAGACGCACCCTGGAGGAAGAGAGTCGGCATGTCAAAGAGGAACGTCCAGGAAGATATTAAGTGAGGCCCAGGGCCATTACTCTCTAGAGGCTCCTAGAAGACATCATGAGAGCGTCATCCGAAGAAAGAATGGCCGCGGCTCTGAGGAAAAAAGAGGGCGAAAGAAGTCGTCCTCTAGGGGTTCCTTTATGTTCAACACGGCTCTTGAAAACATCCTCCTTACTGAAGGACCGAGTCTGGGAATAGAACCGTCCCCCCGACGATTGACCACCTCCAGCCAACAGGCCCCTTTCTGTGCTTTCCACAACGACGAAGGAGATGACACCCAAAATTGTCGGATGTTGAGGAAGATATTAAGTGACCACGCGGCTGAAGGACACCTCCGCCAGTACGTCCATTTAAAGGACGCGGACACAGAAGTGAGCCCCACCTCTACGAAGTATTCAGACGAAAGAGTTATGGTAATATCAGGGGGAATAGCTGCAGGAGAACCATGTAAAGAAGGACGGCAAAAAGGTCCAACTTATCTTCGCCCAGCACAGAAGAATCTACCCTCTGTAGAAATTTCCAAAGACGATTACAGAAGGGCGGCAACGCCATATGATGATGACCCTCTGGTTATAGAGATTAAGGTGGCTAATCTCAAGGTGAAGAGAGTACTGGTGGACACGAGGAGCTCGTCCGACATAATCAGTCTGCAATGTCTGCAGAAATTAAGACACGATCCTGAAGACATAGAAAAAGTGTACGGGCCCTTGGTAGGATTCGGAGGGAGCATCGTTCGTCCAATCGGCTCCATTTTACTCCCGGCCTCTATTGGAGCTCCCCCAGTGACCAAAGAAGTTGTCGTCAGGTTTATAATTGTAGCAAACCTCACCACATTCAACATGATACTCGGCCGTCCAACACTCAACGATCTAAAAGCTGTGATCGTTCCTCATTTACTACTGGTCAAATTTGTCGGAAGTAACGGACGCATTGGGTCTCTTTATGGAAATCAACAGTTGGCCAGGGATTGTTACTTATCGACATTGGAGCCAACGACCTGGGGAGCCTCTCCGAAGGGAAAAGAGCAAGCTAAACCTCTGGCAAGCCGTCGTAAAACCCGGGAGACTCCAACGGAGCACAATGCAGAAAGACGACATGAGCCAGTGGGAGCACACTATGCTATAATTCTGGACTTAGCAGACCCGTCTCGAACAGTCCCCATTGGGGTCCACCCTGAAGACCCCATGTCAGCAGCATTAGTGCAACTGCTCCGAGAATACAAGGAAATATTTGCCTTCACGGTAGAGGAGATGCCAGGCATAGATCCGGCGGTGGCCGTGCATAAGCTAAATGTGGACAGCGCTGTAAAGCCAGTACGACAGAAGAAGAGGAATCATGGAGAAGCAAGAAATTTGGCCGCCGCTGCCGAGGTTAAGAAACTCATGGATGCAGGCTTCATACGTCCATGTCAGTACCCATACTGGGTAGCTAACGTAGTACTGGTACCAAAGCCCAATGGGACATGGAGGATGTGTGTTGGTTACACCGATCTCAATGAAGCTTGCCCTAAGGAAAGTTTCCCACTGCCAAAGATAGACCGACTTGTCGACTCAACGGCCGGACATGCCATGATGAGCTTCATGGACGCCTACTCCGGATTTCACCAGATCCCATTGTGGCCCGAAGATCAAGAGAAGACGTCATTTGTCACGGAACAAGGATTGTACTGCTACAAAGTAATGTCGTTCGGTTTAAAAAATGCCCCAGCCACCTTCCAACGGTTGGTGAACACAGTTTTCGCAAAGCAGCTGGGGAGGAATATAGAAGCCTATATCGACGACATGATTGTAAAAAGCAAACAGAAGATGGATCACCTCGACGATTTGAGAGAAACCTTTGAGACCCTCAGGACCTACCAAATGAGACTCAATCCCAAGAAGTGCATATTTGGGGTATCTTCTGGCAAGTTCCTTGGCTTCTTGATTGACGAAAGGGGCATTGAAGCAAATCCGGACAAGGTGCAGGCGGTCATCAATATGACGTCGCCAAGGACGGTCAAAGATGTGCAACGCCTAACTGGATGTCTTGCCGCCTTGGGACGATTTTTATCTAGAGCTGGAGACAAGTGTCATTACTTTTTCAGTTTCATCAAAAAAGGCACCTAGTTTGAGTGGACGTCGCAAGCTGAGGCCGCCTTCCTTCGCCTAAAAGAACACCTGCATACTTTGCCACGACTGGTCAGCCCTCTCTCAGGAGAAGTCTTGTATCTGTACCTTGCCATCTCAGAGTATGCACTAAGTGCCGTCTTGCTTACAGAAAGGGATGGGACGCAACTACCTGTCTACTTTGTCAGCCACATGCTGCAGAATGCTGAACTCAAATATCCAACAGTTGAAAATTTTGGCTTCGCTCTGTTCTTGGCTAGTAAGAAGCTTCTTCCATATTTCCTGGCTCATCGACTGGTAGTATACACGGATCAACCGCTAAAGCGGCCTTTCACCAATCTAGAAGCGTCCGGAAGAATGCTCAACTGGGCAATTGAACCTAACGCGTTTGATATTTCGTATGAGCCGCGGAAGGCAATAAAGGGACAGGCATTTGCTGACTTCATTGCGAAACTGACCAAGCCACCCTATTCGAAGAATGAGAAAACCCAGTGAATAGTTCATGTGGACGGCTCTGCCACCCAGAACGGGTCAGGAGCCGGCATTATCTGCGAATCACCAGAAGGGGATATCTACGAATATGCAATGCGTTTTAACTTTCCGGCGTCAAACAACGAAGCTGAATACGAAGCCCTGATATGTGGAACTCAGATGAGCAAAGCCGCGGGGGCGACAGACGTCCTGGTTTTATCTGACTCGCAGTTAATCGTCAGTCAAGTCAAAGGAGAATATGAGGCCAAGGATGAGGCCATGATAAAATATCTGGAAAAGGTCTGTCAAGAAGTTCAGCAGCTGTCTAACTTTGAAGTACAACACATACCCCGGTCTGAAAATGACAAGGCAGACGCTTTATCCAAGCTGGCAAGCTCAGCATCCTGCGACACGCCACGTCATGTATTCTGGGAGGTAAAACAGTTCAAAAGCATTGACGCCTCGAGAACAGACATCTTAGACCGAACAACCACCTGGATGGATGATATTGTCAACTTCAAAATGAATGGAGTACTCCCTGATGATCCCAAGCAGGCAGAAAGATTACAAAGGAAATGCACCTGGTTCGAGATATGGAATGGGACTCTATACAAAAAAGCCTTCTCACGGCCTCTTCTTCGCTGCGTAACCCCCGAGAAGGGGCAGGAAGTACTGGAAGATCTTCATCAGAGATTATGCAGCTCTCACATAGGAGGGAGGGCCCTGGCCGAAAAAACCCTAAGAACCGGATACTATTGGCCCACTCTCAAAGAAGACGATCTCAATTTGGTTAAGCGGTGTGATAAATGCCAACGATTTGCTCACCTAATTCGACGGCCAGCACAGAAACGGACGCCAATCACCAGCCCTATACCATTCGCCAAATGGGGATGGACTTATTAGGCCCCTATACGACGGCACCAGGAGGATTTCGTTATGTAATAGTTGTCGTCGACTACTTCACTAAATGGGTAGAAGCTGAAGCTTTAAAGAACACTAAGGCACAAGATGTGAGAGCATTCATCTGGAAAAACATAATCACAAGATTTGGCGTGCCTCAGTCTATTGTCTTCGAGAATGGGCCACAATTCAAGACGCCCAAATTGGAAGATTGGTTGGCTGACCATGGTATCACAACATGTTTTGCATCAGTAGGACGCCCCCAAGCTAACGGACAGGTAGAAGCATTCAACAAAATCATCTCTGAAGGGATGAAGAAGAAGCATGACGAGGCAAAGGGCTTATGGGCCGACGAGTTACCCAATGTTTTATGGTCTATACGGACCACGGCAAAAAATTCCACAAGAGAAACACCATTCTTGTTAGCTTATGGGGCTGAATCCATCCTACCCATTGAAATGTGTAAACCAACCCTGCGCGTCATGTTGTTTAATAAAGATGCCAATTGGGAAATGATGAAGGCGGCCTTGGATTTCTTACCAGAAACCAGAGGGAACGGGGCTCTACGACAGCGGCTATACAAACTCCGAATGACGAGGGAGTACAACAAAAGGGTTTCTAGAAGAATACTAAAAGTCGGAGATTTTGTGCTTAGGAAAATGGAAGCCGTCGGACGCGCCAATGAACAAGGGAAACTCACCCCTACTTGGGAAGGTCCATATGAGATTTGCGAGGAGGTTCGAGACGGAACATACCGGATCTAGAACATGCAGGGACGTCCGATCTTGCGTACATGGAATGCGGATAACCTTAAGAAGTACTTTTTCTAGATTGACACTTATCTTGATTATATGTTTTGTAAAGACGTCTAGAACCTAGACACACCATGTAGCATGTTTTAAACATTAAATGAAAAATTCCCTGCAAGCCGGCCTTGCTGGGAAATCTTTATGGCAAATATGTTATTAAATTCCTTGGAGAAATGCAAACTAACGTTCTCCCTAGAAATAAAGACTAGTCGTTTAAAGGCTTAAGAAGTGGCCCAGATTAGCACCCTCACTAGGCTGATCACCTAGAACACAGGGGTTACACATTTCTAAACATAGCTATATAAAGTAGCTAAAGACCTCGGCAAAAAGACCAGGGCAGGCATCCGACGTCTCAAGTCGGAGGCGTCAGACATAATCATAGAATCAATCAAAAAAAATTAAAAAAAATAACAAAAGCTAAAAAGCAATAGGACGTTCAAAAGACGCCATGTCATTCCAAAAGTTAGTCATAATTACAAAAATTATGCACAATGCCACTAAGCAAGGCGTCATGAAAACATGTTCAAAATAAATACAAGACGCTTAGGAGCTCTCATTCCTCATCCTCGCTGGGAACAAACTCAATAGGAGTGTGTCCTTCCTTTTGGGCCTTCTCCACCTCAATCTGATAGGTGAGGAACTTCTCGAACCAGCTGAAGGGACGTTCACTTGCAAATTCGGCATTCCATGCAAGCTCCATACCCCTTCGGGTTGATTTCTTACCTAGCATGGTGTTAGGTTAAGATTCATATGACAAAACGTAAATCATGCGGAAAAACCATAAAGCCAAGAAAGCATATTATTTACACATAATCATTTAGCATAGTTTAGATGCATACACTTTGTTGCGTGCCCTCCCTAGCTGCGCCCGAACCGAACAAGAACAAGTCTTTGGGACTCCAAGTGTCGTCCCTACGTAGATAGTCCACAGCACGTCCGGATCCGCCTTAAGCTTGACCAACTAGAATCGCCCTTAAGGTAGCTTAGGAATTTCGGCTATTTAGGTGCAAGTGTATGGCTGATTTTTCTTCAAAATCTTACCTTTAGAATACTTCAATTGTATCTATAAATTATGACCCTAGGCTCCTATTTATAGAGGTATGGAAAAGGAATTATAATCCTACTAGGATTTGGATTTATTAATTAAAATCCAACTTGAACTCTAAATAATAAATATAATCTTATTAGGATTAGGATTTAATCAATATGTAGAATCCCGATAGCTTTAGGATTCGTACAGGAACACAAACACTTACGCACGCACGAGCCGCACCCCCATGCGCAAGCCTCGCGGCCCACGCACGGCGCACAGCCCCTTTGCCCGCAGCCCAATATGCGCGCGCCAAGGCTTGGCTGGGCCTGGCCTTGCGCTGGGCCTGGTCGAGCTTGGCGTGTGTTTGTTGCGTGTGGCTTGCTGGGCGACGGCCTGGCTTCGTGCTGGGCCTTCGTCTAGCAAGCCTCGTCCGATGGTAATTCGTACGATACGCTTCCGATTAAATTCCCGATTCCGGAATTCATTTCCGATACGAATAATATTTAATATTTCCGATTCCGAAATTAATTTCCGTTTCGAACAAATATTTAATATTTCCGTTTCCGGAATTATTTTCCGATTTTGATAATATTTCCGATTCTGACAATATTTCCGTTTCCGGCAATATTTCCGATTCCGGTAATATTTCCATTTCCAATAATATTTTCCGATACGTACCATGTTTCCGTTTCCGACAACATCTACGACTTGGATAATATTTATATTTCCGATACGATCCATATTTCCGTTTCCGGCAATATCATCGTTTCCGGAGTATTCATTTCTTGCTTGTGACGGTCTCAGCTCCCACTGAAACCAAGATTCGTCGATTCCGAATATCCATAGATGGAGTATTTAATGCCATTAAATACTTGATCCGTTTACGTACTATTTGTGTGACCCTACGAGTTCAGTCAAGAGTAAGTTGTGGATTAATATAATTAATTCCACTTGAACTGAAGCGGTCTCTAGTCAGGCATTCAGCTCACTTGATCTCACTGAATTATTAACTTGTTAATTAATACTGAACCGCATTTATTAGACTTAATATTATTTGCATACTTGGACCAAGGGCAGTATTTCCTTCAGTCTCCCACTTGTCCTTAGGGACAAGTGTGCATTTACCTAATTCCTTTGTCGCTCGATGCTTGCTCTTGAACATAAGGTAAGAGTTGTCATCCTTATTATGTCCAGAGGTGTTTCTCGGTTTCAGAGTTCAACTGATCACATAAACAGATAATCATAGCCTATGATTCATCCGAGCACGGCCATGCATTTTACAGTTTCTAGCTCTCCGAGTGGCCTTGTACAACTTTTAAGCATCTCATCCCGATTTATGGGAGGACAATCCCAATCTTGCGATCTTGAGATTAGACTTCGTTTCATAGGTGATTACCTGAGCGTTGCCTTTATAGCCTCCTTTTATGGTGCGACGGTTGGTCAACGTCAAAGCAACCAGTTCTCAAACAAGTAATCTCAAATCACTCAGGTATTGAGGATTTAGTGTCTAATAATTTTAATGAAATTTACTTATGACAGATTTTCATCTCTTACAGTAAAGTTTCTTAGGTCTGTCCGATACTAGTATTCCCAAAGTAAGTATCTATGCAAATGATTGCGACATTGCCATGTCCACATAGTTCAAGAAACAGAACTACTAGTCATCTTGCATTCTAGTCATCTAACGTTTTCTATGCGTCCATCTTTATAGAAAACTCCGACCAGGGACCATTTTCAACCTTTGACATTCAAGTTCACTTGATAGACATTTCTTAGTCACAGGACTGGTCCTGACAGTCTATCTTGAATATTTTGTCAAATTGAAGGGACTCATCATTTAATACTAAACCAAGATTAAATGGAATATGAAAATACATTTCATATATGATAAATGTTCAACCCAATTGTTTTACAACCATGGGCCTCAAACCCATCTTTCAAACAGTTCATGGAATTCAAAGCTATGCTTGATTTCCAGTGCTACAACGTGAGTGTTGCTTCTCACTTGTTGCATAGGTTTAGTTATCATGCTTTGCCAATCTTAATATCCTTTTCATCGAATGTTCTTCGAGATATGATGATAAGATCTTTTGAGTATGTTTATTTTGTGATCTAGTCTTTCTTGCTACATTAGTGGTTCTACGCATTCTGCAATGAAGAACCATTAAGTCAACAAACATGTGATCTTCCCAAGTTCAATGAAGAACTCATTAATATAAACAACTCTATTTTATTGCTTCTTAGGCAATAAGTACTTTTACTTCAACTGTATAGGTTGCTAGTGATGCTTTGTTTGGATTTACTTATCCAAGCAGTTCACAGATATGCGGAAGACTTTCCAACTATATCTTAGAACTTAGAAATTTAATTTCCCACGCAACAACTCATGGTCTCCAATCCATGTTGCCATTTCAAAACACGATGCTCTATAGCTCGTCCTTGCCAATGGTTAACTCCAAAGGGTCTTGCTTGATCCTTTGCCAGTGTTTATGCGTGTAGCATCAAGATTTAGCATATCTTTATTTCCTTGAATCAAGAACTATTCCTATGTACCTTTTCAAGTACCATAAGTATTCTTGATCTCAATCTAGTTGATCTTCACTTAGATCAATAGATATTGGTATATGTTCGTCATGCCTAAAGTCATACGATACGTTTTTGGCGATCCTCATATTATATCATACATGATAAATTCTTTTGCAGAATAATTCCCAATTGAATTCTATTCATGTAACTTTACCTCATCTAGTTTCTGTAGATACTAAATCCAGCTAAATTCTTTGACATATAATATAGGTTAAGAATCTTACTTAGATCCTTTGATGTTTAACTTAGTAAATGCTTATACATAGTTCAAACATTCTTTACTTAGATTTATTCACATGGGTCGAATATCTCCAATGGAGTCTTTCATGTTTGATTTAGTAAATGCCATTACTTAATCCAAAACATTAATATAAAATCTTTGTAAATAGATCTTAATACCCAGTATGTACTAAGTTTCGCCTTGGTCCATCATTGATGAATAATTTCAAATCTAAGTCATTAGCATTTGAATGTTATTTCACAATAGAGAGATATGTGTGTGATACACATAGGACCAATTAAGTTTTACGTACTCCCACTAAACTTCTTATATATCTATTAGAATTATGTACATTTTATGAAACTAAAATACTTATTAGCTTCACTAAGATACATTTCCAATTCCCAATTGCTTGCTTAAATCTGTACTTAGATTTCATAAGTCAGCTTTCTATTCAAGCATTTATTTGAATCCACAAATCCTATGACATACCATGTACATAGTTTCTTCCAACATTTGATTGAGGAATATGTTTTGTCATCCAATTGTCATATGTACCAATATGCAATCATTGTTTGAATTATAGACTTAAGCATTACGATTTTGCATGAGGTTTCAACACAACCCACACGGTGAATTTGCTTGTAACCTTTAGAAACTAATCTAGCTTTGTGTGTGAACACAATTCCATGTATGATGGTTTTTATCCTTAAAAAAAACTTGCAACCAATAGGTGTGAAACTATTCTTGCAAATCAACAAAATTTCAATTTTGTCATCAAAACATTGAGTATGTTTTATGGCCTTTAACCAATTAAACATATAGTCTATATATGGCCTCTAACCATTTTAGGGAATCTATATTTCGTCATAGCTTTCTTACAAGTAACAAACTCATTAATCTTTGTGATAATAGTTTGACTGCAAGTTGTAGGTTTCTTCACTATCTAATAGAAGAATCGCATAGTTTCAGTGACTTGAACTCTATTCCTACTTGGGTATAGAACATCAAACAATAGAATATCAATAGCCACTTAAAAGTCCTTTGAATATTCTGTTCTCCTTGAAGCACTTGTAAAGTCTTCTAAGAGATGTCTATTCTTTAAAAGCCACTTCTAAAGTCCTTAAAGAATACGTGTTCGGATTTTCTAAAGAACTTCGAAAAGCCTCCGAATTGTCTGTTTATGTTTGATGTTCGCCTCGAAGACTTTCGAGGTCTATTTTCTCCCACTTGTCATTTTGGAAACGAATCTCCAAAAGGACATTATTTCGAGCAAACAAACATTATGTTCTCAAAAAATCGTGGTAGAAACAATACCCTTTTGTCTCATTTGAATAAATCACAATGAAACATATATCTATACTTGGGCCTTAGTTTGTTGAATAACAAACACTAAGCTCCCACTGAGTTTAGCAACTCTCTAGATATATATTATCGAAAAGATATTCTGAAATTACTTTTCTATAGCTTTGACGAATTTGGTTTAGTTTGGTGGTAGTTGAGCATTTTGTTTTAGAAATTATAGGAAAAGTCTTTATGATCCATCATTGATCGAATCAAGTATTAATCGAATTCGATCATTCCAACTTAGATATGTCATATCTTATGGAGCTAGATTGTGAATTTTACTACACACAATCATTGATGATCATTCTTGGTATAAGTAATCAACAGCATGATCTAACCTAGATCTTTATGATTTCTTGCAAAGTGGATTTTATACTTCTGAATCTTTGAACTAGCCAAACAGATTCAAATTTATATCACTTTGAGTAAATAAACCTATATTCACTCAAATCCATGTGAAATAATAAAGTCATAAAACCTTTCTTTAGCTTTGAACTCTATTGTCTAGGCGTTCTAACAATAGTTCATATCTTTTGTTACTTTCAACAAGTAAGACTAGTTGTCTTAAATTGATTTAGAAATCAATGAACTTTCAAAAGTCTATCAAAAATAGAGCTTTTGAATGTTAACTTGTTGATATGGTCTAAGCAACAAAGCCAAAGATTAGTGGAACTCAAATCAAGGGGTTGATTTGAACCTAGTACAGTTCTTATTGTTAAAGAGTTGTTTGTTTTAATCAAGCATATTGACTCAAACCGTAAATGACCATTTCATTCAAATAAACAAACAAACAAGCATTGTTTTCGTTCTTCTGAATGTGAGTCTTTCTGTGTCTGGAGCAGAAATTTAGGTATGCTGATTATGGAACAAAATAGCCATTAAGTTCCAGCCTTTGAAAGGACTTAAAACAAACTAGATGACCCTACAACTAATGTAGCATTGCCATGCTTCATTTCCCACTTGTAGGTCATTAGTGTATCCTAACTTCCATTGTTTGAGTTATTACCGAAGTAAGAACCTCAAGCGGTATATGATACCAAGGAAGTTTGATTTCTAGGTCACTTCTCTTTAAACATAAACTTATAGGTAGAAATGGAATCGTAAATTCCTTTCATTTGTTCCTTGTTTTTCTATTTCTTGTACCCTTTCTTATAGTCTTAAGAATTGAATTCTTTAGTGTTGACTTTTATACTTTGTTTAGACATGTCTAATGTTACTTCAACAAAGTTCTTACCATTTTATTTATGTTGAATGTTTTGTTTCAACTAGATGATCTTACCAGAAGCTTCTAAAGTTCTCTAAGCATCGATCTATTTGAATGTCTAGTGTCTAGACTCATTCGAGAATTAAATGGAAAAAGATTTTAGGTTGTTAACCATTGGTAAAGCTGAGCGTTTAAACTCAATGCTTTATGATCTCAAAACTACATTGTATTTTGAATTCACAAGCACCAATTGGTTTGCGATTCGATTGATATTCGAAAACAACCATAAAAGTCGCTAAAAGAAACGTACATCTTAAATTCCTCACTTTCTCTCATTTCCGTGAATCGTTCTTGGATTCACTACCAATCGAGGAAATTTACTGTTACTTTTCTAAAAGGATTTACTGCAGTGCAAGATATTTAATTATAAACAATAATTAAAACATACATTGAAGCATGCAAAGTCTAAACATTTATCATGAGTAATAACTTGATAATTAAAGCAATCATGCAATTTGAACAAGTTATTAGCATTTTATTCGAATTTATTGTTCCGGCAGGTGTGAATAAAATGATTCCAAGACCCTAAAATCATTGAAGAATTAAGCACATTATATTTGACTCAATTCTAAAATATTTTAGGTAAGCAAAAGCCTTTTGCTAATAGTCTAGAAACTACTCTTGGTTGATAGGTACGTCTAAGAACTTATTAGGTAAACCTATCAATTTTGCCACGACATAAAAGGACTCCTTACTTATATCGTTGAGTTTCACCAAAACTAACTTGTACTCACAATTATTTGTGTACCTTACCCCTTTAGTATCGATAAGTAACACCTCGCTATGGCGGAAAACTATTACTAAGATCGATGAAGAAAGGATATCCAAGTAAGTGTTATTTTGGCATGGCACCTTTTAACTCAATTTTTAAGTTTGGAACTTAAGGCTCTTACTATGTTGGTTAGATTTTAAGTGAACTAAAATCCTTAATCATGCAACATAATCAAGCTTTGATCTCATGCATACTTAAGACATATTTAAAAGCAATAAATAACTTAAAACATGCATAAGATAAATGTGATCTAGTATGGCCCGACTTCATCTTGAAGCTTCAACTTCAAAGTCCGTCTTGAAAATCTCCGTGGGAGGCGCCATTTTCTTCAAATAGGATAAGCTATAATTAAACTAATTACAACTATTTGATGGTACGCAGACCATATTTGAATTGAAAAACAATTTTGGTACTTTAGACCAATTACATTCAAATTCATGGTACGCAGACCATATTTTCTATCCTATTTGGGCCATACTAGTCACTTCATAACCTGCAAAACAGTACATATACAATATATACCATTCACCCATTCATTATCATGAATGGCCCACATAGCTGGTTAGTAAAACACGTTATGCATCACATAAATATTTGCAGCAATTAATTAAGGGTACCAATAATCTACCAATTATTCAGTCCTTATTAATTCTAATAAAGTTGTTTAACCTTAAAGGATTTGTAGACCTAATCAAGAGTTTATGACTAAAATTCCTCCCACTTAAACCAATAAATTCATATGCTTTACTAATTTTAAACATAAAAATGTATTTCTAGTCTAACCGGAAACATACAAATTTAATTAAAATTTAAAGCTCATATGAATTTATAATTGAATCCACTTATTTAATTTGTTTTCAGTCGAATTTAAATTAATTCAAGGTTTTTAATTTTAGTAAAATAATTAGAATAAATTAAATTTTATAATAATTATAATATTCAAAATTTAAATCTCAAATTATTAAATCTCAAATTATTAAAATCCAAGAAAACAATTTAAATTATTAATTTTAAAATTAATTAAAATTATATGAACTGAAAATCTCAAATTAAAATTTAAAACTCGATAATCGTAACAAGACGAGCACTTGGGCTTGCGCCCAAGCCCCGTCGAGTGCACGACCTATCGCTGGCCCATGGCTTATCGCAGCAGCAGCCACGCGCAACGCAGCAAGCCAAGCCACGCTTGCGCGCAACCTGCTTGCCCGCATGCATCGCAACAGCCAAGATGGGAGTGCTCGTTCGCTCGCGCGCAAGCAAGCCCTCGAGGCCACGCGTGTTGGTGCGCGGAGCAGCGATCGCTGGGCGACCAGCTCTCGCCCTCACGCGCCCGCGCCTCTCCTCGTGCCATGCCTTCGCCCTTCGCCCATCGCCACAGCACACAGCACACACGCACAGGCTCCCTTGCCTCTTGCGCGCGCCATGTGCTATGTTGCTTGCTGTATTCGTACCGCACGGGCGACGAGCTCCCTTGCTCGTCGTCGCGTGCCCGCACTATACAACACCCCTTAAGGGTAACACGTAGCTTCCATTGCTTTGTGCGTGCAACATTAATGAGCATTTTCATAAAAATTTAAAAATTTTTAATTCAAAATTAATGACAAATTAATAAAACATATTAATTTCATAATTTTAGGGCGAAAAATCGAAAATTTATTAATCAATTAATTTCCGATTAACATGGATTCAAATCTAGGTCATCAAAATTAAAAATTTAACATAAATTAACAATTTTTATTGTGGATTTAAATCATGGATACCTAATTAAATTATTAATTAATTATAAAAATCAAATTAATTCTAAATTATTCGAATTTCAACAAATTAATCATAATTACAAATTAGGTTGTATAATTAACAAGGCTAGGCATTCAAACTTGTTAAACATATACTGTAGGTCAATCAAAAATTCAAGATTTATCAACAAGAATCGCAAATATTTAATTTAACATCTTAAATTTACAAACTTTTGCGTTCGAAAAACTAAAACCTCCGAAAAGTCATAGTTAAGCTTCGAATTTGGAAATTCTGGGTTCGGCCGAAAAATATTCTTTTTGTCAAAAATTTAGAATGCCTTTTACATGCGGAATTGACACAAAAATCACTCGATTTGGATGAGTAACGAAGAACCTGCCGAAAAACTGCGTACATATAATTAAATAAATGCAATTTGCAATTAATTAACAATTACGAAAATTAATCACCCCTTTAAATTCCTTGAAAATTTGTAAAATTTAACCATGTTTATGCAATATAGATTATGAAAATAATAAGAGGCTCGTGATACCACTGTAAGGTTATGATTCATATGACAAAACATAAATCATGCGGAAAAACCATAAAGCCAGGAAAGCATATTATTTACACATAATCATTTAGCATAGTTTAGATGCATACACTTTGTTGCGTGCCGTCCCTAGCTGCGCCCGAACCGAACAAGAACAAGTCTTTAGGACTCCAAGTGTCGTCCCTCCGTAGATAGTCCACAGCACGTCCGGATCCGCCTTAAGCTTGACCAACTAGAATCGCCCTTAAGGTAGCTTAGGAATTTCGGCTATTTAGGTGCAAGTGTATGGCTGATTTTTCTTCAAAATCTTACCTTTATAATACTTCAATTGTATCTATAAATTATGACCCTAGGCTCCTATTTATAGAGGTATGGAAAAGGAATTATAATCCTACTAGGATTTGGATTTATTAATTAGAATCCAACTTGAACTCTAAATAATAAATATAATCTTATTAGGATTAGGATTTAATCAATATGTAGAATCCCGATAGCTTTAGGATTCGTACAGGAACACAAACACTTACGCACGCACGAGCCGCACGCCCATGCGCAAGCCTCGCGGCCCACGCACGCCCATGCGCAAGCCCCGCAGCCCATTATGCGCGCGCGCCAAGGCTTGGCTGGGCCTGGCCTTGCGCTGGGCCTGGTCGAGCTTGGCGTGTGTTTGTTGCGTGTGGCTTGCTGGGCGACGGCCTGGCTTCGTGCTGGGCCTTCGTCTAGCAAGCCTCGTCCGATGCTAATTCGTACGATACGCTTCCGATTAAATTCCCGATTCCGGAATTCATTTTCGATACGAATAATGTTTAATATTTCCGATTCCGGAATTAATTTCCGTTTCGAACAAATATTTAATATTTCCGTTTCCGGAATTATTTTCCGATTTCGATAATATTTCCGATTCTGACAATATTTCCGTTTCCGGCAATATTTCCGATTCCGGTAATATTTCCATTTCCAATAATATTTTCCGATACGTACCATGTTTCCGTTTCCGGCAACATCTACGACTTGGATAATATTTATATTTCCGATACGATCCATATTTCCGTTTACGGCAATACCATCGTTTCCGGAGTATTCATTTCTTGCTTGTGACGATCTCAGCTCCCACTGAAACCAAGATTCGTCGATTCCGAATATCCATAGATGGAGTATCTAATGCCATTAAATACTTGATCCATTTACGTACTATTTGTGTGACCCTACGAGTTCAGTCAAGAGTAAGCTGTGGATTAATATAATTAATTCCACTTGAACTGAAGCGGCCTCTAGTCAGGCATTCAGCTCACTTGATCTCACTGAATTATTAACTTGTTAATTAATACTGAACCGCATTTATTAGACTTAATATTATATGCATACTTGGACCAAGGGCACTATTTCCTTCACATGGTTGACTGGTCGAGAACACTCTTTGACGAAGCAACCTCCTTGCTAGCCGCCTCCAGCTCGACCTCTAACTCCTTAAACTGAGTCTCAAGACGAGAAAACTCAGCTTCTTTCTCCTTGATTTTCTTGGAAAGGTCCTCCATTTCAAAAAAGTTCTGATCAATTTGCAAGAGACGAGCCGCGTTCTAAGCATTTTGGGAGGCCAGGGCGGTGGTCACAGCGTCAATCTGCTCCCGCCTGTCAAAGCGAAGTTTCTCCAGCTCAGCAAAATGCTGATCGCCATACTGACTGGCCAGAAGACGTTGTCAAGCCTCTTCATGCACCAAAGCAGTGCGCCACTTTTTCAGCGAGTCCAGCAGAATGAACATCTGCACAAAAACAGCAAGAGTAAAACAAAGAGAAACAAGGGTAAAAAATAAAGGCATAATGAAACTCACATCCAGTGCCGAGGACTGCATGGCGGCAAGCATATTCTCAGCCGCCACGGGGAGAGTCTCAGCATACTTGGGAGGAATGGCATTGCGCATCAACGTCATTATCTTCCTGCGGTCATGAGAATTGAACCCGCCTAAAGAAGGGATCTGATCCAATTCAGCATCAATGTCTTTCTGAGGGTCGGGAATTTCTATGGGAAAAACAACGACCTTAGAATCCCTGGGAGAGACTATAGAACTGCTAGACGAGGAACGGCAGGTGGTTACGATGTTGGAGTAAAACTTACCCACAGAATTCCTAGCTCTTTCCGCCGCCTTCAGAGGAATATTTCGGCGGACGGCTTCAGGAATCCCCGCAAGAGGATCAGCCGTCTCTCCAGCTTTCTGGAAGGTAGGAGAAGCGGATGCATCCTTGGGGACGGCAAACACCTTAGGAGCCTTCGAAGCCGTTGACTTGAAGACGGGTTTCCCTGTGCCGCCAGCCCTGCGCTTAGAAGAAGGTGCCGTGTCCGTGGCCGCCTTCCTCGCCTTCTGAAGAAATGAGGACATATAAGTTGAAAACAATAAATGGAATTACATAGGAAGGTTTGATCAATACCTTCTCCTCAGCAGGAGGGGGAGCCATTTGCTCTCGGATGGCTTGCTCGGCCGCCTGCTGACGCTGCCAAGCCTTGTAGGTGTTGGCGTCAAGAACCTTCGCCAGCCAAGACGGCATATCCACTTGGCCTTTGGAGGCATCGTCCAGCTTATCCATGGCCTCGTCTGAAAAAACAAATAAAGACATTAGTATAGTTTTGATAAAACAGTGAAGGATTGGAAGTATAGATACATTACCTCTCGGCATATACGGACCCAAGCCCACAGCCGAGAGGAAAACGGGATCGCCCAGTTGATCTTGATGAGGCAACCACCCCTCGGGTATGTAGGCCGTCTTGTCCTTAATGACGAGTGGCTTGGCCTTGAACAACGACGAGATCCGTTCCCAGAGAACGGCGGAGACCGGAGGGAAAGAGCTGCCTTTTCCAACCAAGTTGGGCTTGACGTTCCAACGTCTCATCCTCTCGCACATCCCCAAATTTGTGGTTTTGATGACCACCAACTTTTTCCTCCAGTGATGCCATTTAGACGCCTTCCCCATCACCGTCCGATAAGCTCCCTTGTACGTAAGAATTAGCCAACCCGCGGCGTCTTTTGAAACTTGGGACATGGAGGCGATCCTTAGGAACGCCGTGTTAGGTTATGATACATATGAAAATTCATAAATCATGCGGAAAAACCATTTAGCCAGGAATACATATTATTTACACATAATCATATAGCATAGTTTAGATGCATACTCTTTGTTGCGTGCCTTCCCTAGCTGCGCCCGAACCGAACAAGAACAAGTCTTTAGGACTCCAAGTGTCGTCCCTCCGTAGATAGTCCACAGCACGTCCGGATCCGCCTTAAGATTGACCAACTAGAATCGCCCTTAAGGTACTAAAAATTTCGGCACTTTTGAGCAAGGAATGTGTCTGAATTTTTCTCTCAAAAACTCACTTTGAATACTTGAAAAACTTGTTATAAATTGTGAACCCAGGCCATATATTTATAGGGGTATGGAAAGAGAATTGGAATCCTATTAGGATACGAATTAATTAAATTAGAATCCTAATGAAACTCTTATTTAATTAATTTATCAAATAGAATTAGGAATTTAATCATTAAACGAATCCTGTACGTTTTAGGTTTCGTATGTGAACACAAACACCTACGCACGCACAGCAGCCCACGAGGGGCGCCATGCGCGCGCGCACAGCCCGAGCATCGCAGCCCACGACTGCCGCAGCCTTGGGCGCGCGCTGGGCCTGCCTTGCGGTGGGCCTGGCGCAGCCTTGGGCTGGCGTGTTGTGGCGCGCGTTTCCCTTGCTGGACGTGGGCCTGGCTTCGTGCTGGGCCTTCGTCTAGCAAGCTCGTCCGATGCTAATTCGTACGACGCGCTTCCGATTAATTTTCCGATTCCGGAATTCATTTCCGATACGAACAATATTTAACATTTCCGATTCCGGAATTAATTTCCGTTTCGAACAAATATTTAATATTTCCGTTTCCGGAATTATTTTCCGATTCCGATAATATTTCCGATTCAGACAATATTTCCGTTTCCGGCAATATTTCCGATTCCGGCAATATTTCCATTTCCGATAATATTTTCCGATTCAGACAATATTTCCGTTTCCGGCAATATTTCCAATTCCGGCAATATTTCCATTTCCGATAATATTTTCCGATACGTACCATGTTTCCGTTTCCGGTAACATCTACGACTTGGATACAAAAAAACGCGGCACATTGTGACGCTTTTTGGGACAAATTGCGACGGTAAAGAGTGTCGCTATTTCACATAGCGACGCTTTGGGAGAGGGTCGCTATTTTCATTGCCGCTATTTACCGACGCTTTAGAGCGTCACAATTTGCAAAATATCGATGTATTTCACCGCCGCTATTTGGGATATAGGGACTCTATAGATAGTCGCAATATTTAGACTGTAAAAAGCGTCACTATTTGCACGCTTTTAGACACATTTCTCCGCCACTATAAACCATATAGAGACGCTTTAGACACTCGAAATATATAGACTCTTATTAGAGTCGCTATATGTTTACTTTCGTGCGAATTCTCCTCATTCCCTCCAAAATAATTTAGACCATTTGGAGCGTCACAATTTGCATCATATTATTTTTCATATATACATAATAATTTGGACACTTTGGAGTGTCACAATTTGCATCATATTTTTTTCATATATATATATACACATCAATTAATCTAAAATCATGAATTATTTATAAAAATATATATCGACCATAGATAATCATAATCAAATACAAGTGTTAACTTACTACGTACATTATCTTAAAGCAATATATATAAACGTCATGCTATGATTCATATATACTTAGCGATAACGTAGTTCATTTAGAAAAAGTGATAAAAATCATCTATACATTAAATTAATTCGCAAAGTCTAGTCAAACTAAAATAAAAGAGATATTTTAAAACAAAAATAACTTTCTAACTAGCATTATCATGTTTTCTTCAAGATAATCCAAAACTAAATAAAAACAACTTCCTGGCTACGAACAAACTAATTACCAAGTAAACCTATCTTTATGCTAGCTTAGCTTCAAGATAACTTGTTGATCTCTTGATCTACATTTTACCATTACCTTGAATCATCAATTATCTGCAAAGAAAATTTAATATGTCAAATATATATACAAAGCATGATGAACATATTTTAAAATCAAGGGAAAAATAACAGTAATCCGAACGACAAGTGGTCTTCTCAAAATAATACCAACTATTAATTGCCCCTTCCCAAAATAGTCCCCCATTAAGGGAAAATTGACAGTAATCCTTATCTAGTAGCAAGAAAATTAATTACCAAGCCAAGATGGAAAACATTTGTGTCAGATGCTAACGATACATGGAACAGTGCCACCAGTCTGTATTGTTCTGACTTCTACAAGTTTTTGGTGATACTACAAGTACAGAAGTAAAAATTCAAAACAAAAGTAGGAGTTATATCATGTGATACACCTATCAAAAAGCATAAAAGATGCAAGTGTGGCATAGTTTAGAAAGTTTTAGAATCTACATCACTTCCTCTCCCATTCTTCCCTGTCCACTACCACCATATTCCCCTGGTTCCTCTACGAAATGGGAGGAACTTGGGATTATTAATAACGATTTTACAGTTTTATTCATATTGCAAAATATTTCTTTTTATCATTATTTTCTGACATTTTATACCATATAGAGCTAAATTCTTAGTAAGCACTTGAATGTCGACCAACAAAATTAGACCCTTTTGCACTAGTGACAATTTTCATTTTCTCAACAGCACACTCTCTAAAGATCTTACATCCAGTAAATGCTTTGTCCATTTTAATATGTAAATTAGATATGCAACATTTCAGGTAATGATACATTATTCCATAGCCGATGAAACTTTGATCAGTACTGTTGACCCATATTAAAATTCTCTAATCATTGGAAACAAGCACCCTAAATTAAGACTTGCAAATATGACAGTAGGCTGTAGAGTTTACCATCTGTTGGACATCTTAATTATTCTTGTCTCACCCTGCCTTTTCTGATCAAGTTCATTTCGAATGGATTGTTTTATTTTTGTTGTTTAGTTTGTGATACATTAAACCTCTGCTGCGTCTTGCTTAACCATCTTGTTTACACCTGCATGTTCTGGCATAATTTTTTTTAGTGCATTTGGTTGATTTAGATTGACGGTATTCATAAAATTGGACAAACATTGGAGATCCATTGATATTGGAAGAAAATTTTAATACTATTGCACCTAATCACCTACAGCCTAGATGCATAGTTTTTACACACGTACGATAATGGCCATGTTATGTGTGCATCTGCATTGGTTTGACCTTTTTTAGTGTGCAAGGATATGAGGAAAACACTGATGTACAGTGGGCAAGGGTATGAAAATTAGGCACCTAGAACAGCAACAAGTAGATAGCTAGATGGCTAGAAATTATTTCTCTAACAGCAGTTTCTGCGACAGCTGCCCTGCTTCTATTATAATGGGATTTTTAGAAATCAATTTCAACATAATTTCCAGCAGTTTAAACACATTTTTATTTTCTATTCTTTTTCTGCAATCTTCAGTTCCTTAATCGAATTGGAGAATACACGATTGCATTTTCGATTCTGGACTTCTTGTGTGTATCTGTTTTGGGCTTTCAGCTACTTCTCATGTTATCAAAGCTGTAGATTCTTAATCTTTCGAGTTTATATCCTCTTGTCGGTTATAGATTTAGATTAAGACCTTAGGAACTTTATTTTTTCCTTTGATATAGTATTCATTAAATTATGTTTATTTTCCTTCAGATGTTTTTTAGTCTTGACTTTATAATTCCCACAGTAAGTAAAGGACAAGATACCCAAATCAACTAAGATACCCAAACCAAGATGGAACTAATAGACTTCACACTACACCAAATAAACACCAATCAATAGCCTTTATAATTCCCACGGTAAGTAAAAGACAAGTTTGAGTTTATTCCTCCCATCTAGTACATGTTTTCTAGAATAAAAGACATGTTCAAGTGATAGCTTCGGGTTCATGATGATCAGTTTCCATATATGAAAAGTTGATGCGATAAGGATGTGAGCCTCTTGAAACTAACCTGGCCTTCCATCTATTTGATATGATGCAACACCATCTTCGGATGTAAACTTCAAGACAATTCCATACCCTCTTGATTTTCCAAGTACATGGTGATGGATAACTATAACTAGACAATGCAAATTAACCAATTAGAAAAAACAAGTAGAAGAACACTCTTGTCTTCAACAAGCTCGTAATACAATTTCATTTGTATCATAAGAGTCCTAGCACAGAGAAAGAAATTGTTTGAAACCTGATTAGTTAGCAAACAATCCTATTATGAAAAGAAGAGGGAACTAAAAGCAATGTATGCATGGTACGATTCACGTTTTTTATTGAGAAGATCGAAATGAAGCTAAACAAGGATTGGGATTTAAAGATTATTAAATAAAAATTTGGTTAAACAATTGCATGCAAACAATTTCAGAAAAGAAAGGTGGCCTGGGAATCAAAATAAACAAAAAAGACGAAGAAGCATGGGGGGAGATACCTCCAATAAACAACTTTGTGCAAGTATAAGGAACAACCCGAAACATGGTAATTGGAAAGGTTATAAGCATACAAAAAAACACTTTCTTGAAAATAATTTTGCTTGGATAATAGGGATAAATGGAGTCATGTTCTTCAATTCACTATTAAATGAAATAAAGAACTTACATTGTTAAGAAAACTGAGATAAAATGGGGAATGTGCAGTATAACTTTCAAGCAGTTATAGGACATCTACGAAAAAGAAATCACAAGTCAACAAAAGGATAACACGACTGTAGCCAAACCATCCTTGTTGCCGAAAGATATATAAGGAAAGATGACAGAGAAAAGATAAACAACATCCATTTGATGAAATTCTTACAAATATCCCTGCCATGATTAAGAAGAGCCAGTAAACAAGCCCTTTGATGAAATTCTTACCCAAATCTACCTTCTTGAGTTAGCAACCAGAATAGATCACAAGCTATTGGAGTTTGTTCCAGTATCTCCTAGTCTCCTGTAGTCAATTTTTGGCATAGTTGTGCATGTCTTTTTTTTAGTAATTTAGATAAGTTTAAGTTAGATAGTCAGGAGCACTCATAATTCTCAAGCTGAATCAAAGATCATCTATAGATTAATTTTCGTTTTCATCCGATTTTTTCATTTGCATCCCATAAATTTCACAATGACGTAACTAACTAACATCAAAATATCTTAGAAAAAAATTAGTGCACGATGGGACCCTCTGCTTATTAACTAAATTTGAAAATTTATCTACCTAGAGTCAAAGAAAAATCAATAGGGAAATCATAACTATGGATCTTATTCTAAATGAAGGTCAAATGGAAGAAACAGTTGCACGGCTCTTCAAAGGAGGTGAAGATGCTGACAAGCAAAGATAAAAATATTGACAAGGGGAGCAATCTGAAGATTGATATATCTAAAGAGATTTCTCAGAATGCAGATTGGGAATAAAGTTCAAATGCCCAAAGCAAGATGTAGGAAGAGCAATAATGACATGTGAAGGTGATTTAGAGAAGGCTGGAGAGAATTTGAGGTCACTAAAACTGGATCAACCAGCTGTCTTGCCAAAGCTAGAAGAAACTGGTGATCAACTAAAATGTTGGAGATATAACTTAAACATGCACGAAACACAATGAAAAGAAAAGCAATTAAGTATACGCACCATATGAAATCAAATGAAGGTTGACAATCATTGAAATAAAACCTTGTGGCTCAAAACTGAATAAAAATTCTTCTCTATCAATCATCACCACCACTAAATTACCTTGGCGTTACCGAGAATCGACTTGATAGCACAGAGAACAATAAAAGCCAAAATAGGGCTACTATGAATGGTACCAAAAAAACATTTTGGCTTCTAAAGATAGAAAAAGCGAAGATCAAAATTATATCCACTTACAGAGGTATTATGAGCTAAAGTCGTCAAATCTTGCATTTTGGCTTCTACCTGTTCTCTTAGAGGTTTGTATACCGCATTTTCCGAATCCAAACTGAAATAGTACAGCCAGTTCCAAGGAGGATAAAATTTCATTTAGAAAACAACTACACAGGTTCAGTAAAATACAAAATAAAAAGAATCTACCTTACTTTTGAAAAAACCGATCCAAGTTATGCCATTGTGGGTCTTTACAACGGTCGCTAAATCTGATCACTTCTTTGCAAAAGACGTCAAGTTTCTCCCTAGATCAAACAATCTAAGTTAGATTTGTAATAACGAACAAAGACGTTGAAAAGTGAATTTCCTGTAAATAGTTCCCTATAACAACCTTTTGTCTGAAGCAACCAAACTTAGCAACACCTTAGTGTCTGAAGAAACCAAGTACTGAACCCCTTCTGAGGGAATAACCTCCTCCTTTATGAAGTTGACATTTTCCTTGGAGAGAGATTGCATGAGATTCACTCCTACGTGTGATAGTGTTTGCTACTTCAAATGCCAATATTGATATTTTGTTTCCCTTGGCCAACCTGCCTGTCAGAAATCCACTATGACTCAAGTTTATCATTCCACTTCCAAGTGTATCCAAGACATCAACAACCTTCTCTAGTCCAGCAAAGCTAGCTCTTCCTATAAATGACGATCCTCTTGGTGGAGCCTGCAATAATTGTCAAATTAACTGAGACGATTGAAGTCCAAAAGTGTGGAAATGAGGTGAGAGCACATGGTTCTAAAACCGTATTCATAACATCAAATCTCAACAACAATGACAACAACCATCTAGCATATCAACCCTAACTATCTCCAAAATATCCACATCCACGAAAATCCATCCACAACATCAATTAGTATGTATTTTCTCCCACAACCAATTTGATTCCAAAAAAAATTGCCAATGTTGGAGCTACAATCATGTAAATCAAATTTTGATAAGTTAAGCAAACTTGAGCTAACCTTTTCACCATCCAAGGATAGCAACCAATATTGATGCCAATTTCTAGCACTTTTGAAAAACAGAAGTGCATTCTTCTCTATCAATCATCACCACCACTAAATTACCTTGGCGGTACCGAGAATCAATTTGACAGCACAGAGAACAATAAAAGCCAAAAGAGGGCTACTATGAATGGTACCAAAAAACATATGGAATGATAATCCTAAAAGGGGTAGAGGAAGGATGAGTAAGGTCCCTAATTGAAGAAAAAAGGCTGCATTTCTCACATCAACATAGGACATAAAATACATACAAATAAATCCCAGATCAATTATAATAAAAAAAAACAAAGGAAACTAACAATTAGCCCTAAATAATAATATAAAAAAAAGTCAATTGAATTGAAAAATATTAAAAATTTGTAGAAAACAAAGTTGAAAATCAAACCTGCAAATTAAACACCATTTTCTTGTGGTGTAATGCAGACTTGTTATACCTCCACAAGTATGAAAATGGACAGTGGTTTATTAGTTCATAACACATTGATTTTAATCAAAACTCATACAACTTTTAGTTTCTATGCCATTTAGCATCTTTCTTGTGCCCAACTGATATAAAATTTTGCTTTTTCCTACATATTAATTTTGAATGAAATCTTTCCTTCCTTTTTTACAGGAGTATATAAAAGAACTGATCAGAACAGAACTGATCTGACCAGTTATGATTATTTCGGATAAGATCAGTTCTGTTCTAACCAGTTCTGTTTGGATCAGTTCTAAACTGATCAGATCAGTTCTGTTCTGATCAGTTAGTTCTGTTCTGACCACATCTGTTTAGATCAGTTATGTTCTGACCAGTTTTGAGCTAGAATCTAGGATCGATTATTGTGCTGGAGGGGAGAGATTGGTTTTTATATACAAAGCAGCTAAGTAGGGTCCACATAAGCTAGAAATTCTCATTTGGTTTGAAAATAGTAACTCGCCATATTAAAATTTCCCAGTGTTAGTAAGTTGATGGATACCGTGAGTCCGTGAGTGTGTATGAAATTATTGTAGTTGTAAATGACAGCCATACCAACGTATACGAACTGTATATGGAAATCTCTGCACAAGGGATTTTGTTGTTCCGGAACCCATCATTTCTTGCTTGACAAACTTTGAAACAGGCTAACAACCTAGACCTATCACCAACTAGTGTTTCGGCTAACAGCATAATACCTTATTATGATAATACTAAATCTAAGCATCTACCTTCTAAACTCACCATCATCCATAAATAATAGGCAATTATAAAGCCTATTTCAACTATCAGTTTATCTATACACTAGTAGAAAAAACCCCTGTTGCAACCCCCTTGTTGCAGCGTACATGTAATAATACGCTTCAACAACCAGTAGGTCAACGCGGGTCAAACTTTATAAAGGGTTGTTGCGGCGTACAAATTAATTGCCCGCAGCAAGAGAGTTTTTTGCAGCGTACAAAGTAAAAGCCCCCTGCAATAGCCCATTTATTTTGCAGCGTACAGATAAAAGCCCCCTGCAATAAAAAAAATTCGCTGCAAAGCTAATTAAGAAAAACATTTCATCTCAAACCTAAGGACCATTTCCACGCTCAGTACTCCCTCTTCTTCCCTCAGCTTTCCCTGCGTACTCTCTCACCTCCTCATTCTTCTTCTTCTTCATCTGCTCTCTTTCTCTCTCTAATTCGTGGTTTTTTTGGGTTTTTTGCAAGTAATTGTTGAAATTGGGTGACAATTCGTCTTGGTTTTTGTGAAAATTTGCTCGACTCCTTCTCTCCAAGCATCTGGCCTTCGACCTCAGCCTTCGAACTCAGCCGCCGTCGAACTCAGCCGTCGAACTCAGCAACTCAGGCGTTGCTCGGCCCTGCGTCGCTGTCTTCGCCGATGGGTCTGTGTTCTCGCCTCATCTCCCCCTAATTTCGTATTTTTAGGGTTTGCTTTCAGTCAATTCTTGATTTTTCCCCTAATTTCGTATTTTTAGGGTTTGATTATATAAATTATTCTTATTTTTTGTGTTAATTGATACATTTTTTCCGATTTTGATTGTTAGGGTTTTATTTTTTTCCGATTTTTTTTTCCGATTTTGAATGTCAACCCTAAAGTGGATAATATTTGGTACCCTATGAATTACTATATCACTTTGATGATTTTCTATTTAGTATATGCTTTTACTATGGTTCTGCTTTATTTGTGTTTTGTTTATGTATCTGTTTCTATTCTTACTGGCACGATATATAGCTGGTTAGTTTCCTGTTAGTGTGTAAGAATTAATTGAGTTATTAGACCGTCTTGAGTTCGAACTGTTTGGATAGGAACTGAGACACCGGCCAATAGTGTGCTCTAAGTAGTGAAATATCTGTTAGATGTTGGTGTGTACTACTATGTGATATGAAGAATGGTGAGGTACCGAACCACTGAGGTATATTGCCATCTGTGTATGCTTGCTTAGTTGCTTTAAATTCTTGTACTTCATCAAGCTTTATAGTGAGAAATGATGTGCATGAATTTTACAGTATGGAATTGTGAACTGTTTGTTTCTCTGTTTCATTCTTGTATTTGAATTGTTCAGAATGGTCCTCTGTAATGGTTGAATGTTCTACACCGAGTATCTTTGCAATATGAAGTTGCATGCCTATTTTGTTTAACAAAATGCCTGCATGTTCAACTGATTTTCTTTTTTTTCTTTTTTGCTGATAATGCATCTAGGTCGTAGTTCTCGTAGTGGAGGGACGCCTTTACATCATGCATCAAAACGTGGCCTGGAAAATACTGTGATATACAGTGTGGCCAGCATCTGATACAATTGTAGCATTCCGCGGCTACTATCATCGTAGCTCTGCTGTAGGGATTGTACTACCATGATAGTAGGATATTGACTTGGGGGGGGGGGGGGGGGGAGTGTTATCACTATTATGGAGTACCTTTAGCTTCTTCCTCTACCTCTATTATCTTTCACCACGTTTCTTTCGTCTGCATTTTCTCTGTTAATTGCATCTTGTAAAATTTCCAAAATAGGCTAATGTTTTATCTATGGATCAGAGTATAACTTTTCTCGTAAAAAACAGGTAGCATCTTGTTTTTGAATCTCGTACCTTGTATTATGTGCCTTGAAAATTTGGGTAAATATTTGGAATGTTTTGGCAATGGTTTTTATCTTAACGTAGAAACCTCTTAAGAAATCTTAGATTTGGAAATGGGAATGGTCTGTTAAGATTTTGAGCTGAAGCTTCTCTGTTTATAGACTCCAAATGTATATATTAGGAATTCCATTTATTGATACAATAATTGTTTGTTCCTTTCAAGGTTGTTTTTCCTGGGAAAATATTCATTCAATTGAGAAACAAACATTGTGTTCCTTTTTCAATGGGAAGGTGGAAAATCGGACTCCGGATGTCTACAAGGAGATACGGACTTGGATTATGAAGAGGTTTCATGCCAATCCAAGCACAAACATTGAACTGAAAGATCTGTCGGAGCTGTTTATTGGGGATATAGATGCAAGGTAAGAAATTATGGAGTTTATAGATCATTGGGGTTTGATTAACTAACACCCTTTTCCTCAGAATGAGCCTAATGATGATGCCGATCCAAATACAGATGTTGACAAGGCAGAGCAAATAGACTCTTTAATTGAAAAGTTTTATCAGTTACAACATAAGCAATCCTCTGTACTATTAGTTCCAAGAGCCAACGTGTCAACAGCGGCAGTGCCTTCAGGCCTATTTCCGGAGTCGATCACAGAAGAGTTGGTAGAACAAGAGGGACCTGCAGTTGAGTATCATTGCAACTCTTCTTCTGTTGATTGTTCTTGCAGTTGAGCAGGTGGAGTTTCTCTGATTTGGCTGTTATTTCTGAGATCTTTGTTTGATTTTTATTATGCTAAGTAGACTCTTAATTGATTTGAGAATCTGAATCCTTTGTGGTTGAGTTAGACTTTGTTGTGTTTCTTCAATTGATATGCATGTTTGGACTTCTTTCTCCTTCGTCAAGAACTATAGATACCCAATATAGATGTCATTGTCGGTCAGGCCTAGATAGATGGGTGTTTTCTTGTCTTTCTGGAGTTTGGACTAGTAGAGAGTGTTAGGTTATGATACATATGACATTACATAGATCATGCGGAAACAACCATTAACCCAGGAAACATATTATTTACACATAATCATTTAGCATAGTTTAGATGCATACTCTTTGTTGCGTGCCTTCCCTAGCTGCGCCCGAACCGAACAAGAACAAGTCTTTTAGGACTCCAAGTGTCGTCCCTCCGTAGAAAGTCCACAGCACGTCCGGATCCGCCTTAAGATTGACCAACTAGAATCGCCCTTAAGGTACTCAGAAAATTCGGCACTTTTGGGGCAAGATGGGTGTTTGAATTTTCTCTCAAAAACTCACTTTTGAATACTTTGAAAACTTGTATATAAATTATGACCCCTAGGCCTTTATTTATAGAGTTATGGAAAAGGAATCGTAATCCTAGTAGGATGCGAATTAATTGGAATTAGAATTCTACATGAATTCTACTTAATCAATTTATCCAATAGGAATAGACATTTAATCATACACTGACTCTTGCAGATTCAGGAATCTCGCATGAGCTCAAACTCACACACACACGGCAGCCACAAGGGCTGCCCACGCATGCGAGCAGCAGCCCACGCAGCGCGGCCCACGCATGCGTGGCCTTGTGCGCGCTGGGCTGTGGCGTGCGTGCTTGCTGGGCGATGGCCTGGCTTCGTGCTGGGCCTTCGTCCGGCAGGCCTCGTCCGATGCTAATTCGTACGATACGCTTCCGATTAAAATTCCATTTCCGGAATCTATTTCCGATACGAACAATATTCAATATTTCCGATTCCGGAATTAATTTCCGTTTCGAACAAATATTTAATATTTCCGTTTCCGGAATTATTTTCCGATTCCGGTAATATTTCCGATTCTGACAATATTTCCGTTTCCGGCAATATTTCCGATTCTGGTAATATTTCCATTTCCAACAATATTTTCCGATACGTACCATGTTTCCGTTTCCGGCAACATCTACGACTTGGATAATATTCATATTTCCGATACGATCCATATTTCCGTTTCCGGCAATATCATCGTTTCCGGAGTATTCATTTCTTGCCTGTGACGATCTTAGCTCCCACTGAAACCAAGATCCGTCGGTTCCGAATATTCATAGATGGAGTATTTAATACCATTAAATACTTGATCCGTTTACGTACTATTTGTGTGACCCTACGGGTTCAGTCAAGAGTAAGCTGTGGATTAATATCATTAATTCCACTTGAACTGAAGCGGCCTCTAGCTAGGCATTCAGCTCACTTGATCTCACTGAATTATTAACTTGTTAATTAATACTGAACCGCATTTATTAGACTTAACATAGAATGCATACTTGGACCAAGGGCATTATTTCCTTCAGTCTCCCACTTGTCCTTAGGGACAAGTGTGCATTTCCTAATTCCTTTGTCGCTCGATGCTTGCTCTTGAACATAAGGTAAGAGTTGTCATCCTTATTATGTCCAGAGGTGTTCCTCGGTTTCAGAGTTCAACTGATCAAATAAACAGATAATCATAGCCTATGATTCATCCGAGCACGGCCATGCATTTCACAGTTTCTAGCTCTCCGAGTGGCCTTGTACAACTTTTAAGCATCTCATCCCGATTTATGGGAGGACAATCCCAATCTTGCGATCTTGAGATTAGACTTCGTTTGATAGGTGATTACCTGAGCGTTGCCTTTATAGCCTCCTTTTACGGTGCGACGGTTGGTCAACGTCAAAGCAACCAGTTCTCAAACAAGTAATCTCAAATCACTCAGGTATTGAGGATTTAGTGTCTAATAATTTAATGAAATTTACTCATGACAGATTTTCATCTCTTACAGTAAAGTTTCATAGGTCTTGTCCGATACTAGTCTTCCCAAAGTAAGTATCTATGCAAATGATTATGACATTGCCATGTCCACATAGTTCAAGAAACAGAACTACTAGTCATCTTGCATTCTAATCGTCTAACGTTTTCTATGCGTCCAATTTTATAGAAAACTCCGACTAGGGACCATTTTCAACCTTTGACATTCAAGTTCACTTGATAGACATTTCTTAGTCACAGGACTGGTCCTGACAGTCTATCTTGAATATATCGTCAAGTTGAAGGGACTCATCATTTAATAAACCACAAATTAAATGGAAAAATGAATTCCTTTCATTTATTGTGAATGATTAACCAATAATGTTTTACAAAGATTTAAACTCTAAAACTTTAAAACATTAAACAGAGACATCAAAGCCATTCTCCAATATGCTTGATTCCCATAGCTGCAGTGTGCGAGTTGTGCTTCGCTTGCGGCAGAGGTTTAGTTAATGGATCTGATATGTTGTCATCAGTTCCAATTTTGCTTATCTCGACTTCTTTTCTTTCAACGAACTCTCGTAGAAGGTGAAATCTACGAAGTACATGCTTGACTCTCTGGTGGTGTCTAGGCTCTTTTGCCTGTGCAATAGCTCCGTTATTATCACAATACAGGGCTATTGGTCCTTTAATGGAGGGGACTACACCAAGTTCTCCTATGAACTTCCTTAGCCATATAGCTTCCTTTGCTGCTTCATGTGCAGCAATGTACTCCGCTTCAGTTGTAGAATCCGCAATGGTGCTTTGCTTAGCACTTTTCCAGCTTACTGCTCCTCCGTTGAGGCAGAAGACAAACCCAGACTGTGATCTGAAATCATCTTTGTCGGTTTGGAAACTTGCGTCCGTATAGCCTTTAACAATTAATTCATCATCTCCACCATAGACCAGGAAGTCATCTTTGTGCCTTTTCAGGTACTTCAGAATATTCTTGGCAGCAGTCCAATGCGCCTCTCCTGGGTCTGACTGGTATCTGCTCGTAGCACTGAGTGCGTACGCAACATCCGGGCGTGTACATATCATAGCATACATTATTGAACCAATCAATGATGCATATGGAATCCCATTCATTCGTCTACGCTCATCAAGTGTTTTTGGGCACTGAGTCTTGCTTAGAGTCATTCCATGAGACATGGGTAGGTAGCCTCGCTTGGAGTCCGCCATCTTGAACCTATCAAGCACCTTATTGATATAAGTGCTTTGACTAAGTCCAATCATCTTTTTAGATCTATCTCTGTAAATCTTGATGCCCAATATGTACTGTGCTTCTCCTAGATCCTTCATCGAAAAACATTTCCCAAGCCAAATCTTGACAGAGTTCAACATAGGAATGTCATTTCCGATAAGCAATATGTCGTCGACATATAATACTAGGAAAGCAATTTTGCTCCCACTGACCTTCTTGTATACACAAGATTCGTCCGCGTTCTTGATGAAACCAAAGTCACTGACTGCTTCATCAAAACGTATATTCCAGCTCCTGGATGCCTGCTTCAATCCGTAGATTGACTTCTTTAGCTTGCATACCTTTTTAGCATTCTTTGGATCCTCAAAACCTTCAGGCTGTGTCATAAACACAGTTTCTGTTAAAACGCCGTTTAAGAAAGCAGTTTTGACATCCATCTGCCATATTTCGTAATCGTAATATGCAGCGATTGCTAACATTATTCGAATAGACTTTAGCATTGCAACTGTTGAAAAGGTTTCATCGTAATCCACACCGTGGACTTGCCTGTAACCTTTCGCAACCAGTCTAGCTTTGAAAACTTCAAGTTTCCCATCCTTGTCCTTTTTCAGTTTGAAAACCCATTTGCTTCCAATGGCTTGGTAGCCATCTGGCAAATCGACCAAATCCCATACTTGGTTTTCAGACATGGAGTCTAATTCAGATTGCATGGCTTCTTGCCATTGCTTGGAGCTAGGGCTCGTCATAGCTTGCTTGTAAGTCGCAGGTTCATCACTTTCAAGTAATAGAACGTCATAGCTCTCGTTCGTCAAAATACCTAAGTACCTTTCCGGTTGAGATCTATATCTTTGCGATCTACGCGGGGTAACATTTCTAGATTGACCATGATTCTCACCAGATTCTTCTAAAGGTCTCTGAGTTTCATCCTGAATGTGATCTTGAGCATTCTCTAGAGTTTGTTGTTCGACTCGAATTTCTTCGAGGTCTACTTTTCTCCCACTTGTCATTTTGGAAATATGATCCTTCTCCAAAAAGACACCATCTCGAGCAACAAACACTTTGTTCTCAGATGTATTGTAGAAGTAATACCCCTTTGTTTCCTTTGGATAGCCCACAAGGATACATTTGTCAGATTTTGGATGAAGTTTGTCTGAAATTAATCGTTTGACGTATACTTCACATCCCCAAATCTTAAGAAAAGACACATTTGGAGGCTTTCCAAACCATAATTCGTATGGAGTCTTTTCGACAGCTTTAGACGGAGCTCTATTTATAGTGAGTGCAGCTGTATTTAGTGCATGTCCCCAAAATTCTAATGGAAGTTCGGCCTGACCCATCATTGACCTGACCATGTCTAGCAAGGTTCTGTTCCTCCGTTCTGACACACCGTTCCATTGTGGTGTTCCAGGAGGAGTCAATTCTGATAGAATTCCACATTCTTTCAGATGGTCATCAAATTCATAGCTCAGATATTCACCGCCTCTATCAGACCGCAGTGCCTTGATCTTCTTGCCTAATTGATTCTCTACTTCACTCTGAAATTCCTTGAATTTGTCAAAGGATTCAGACTTATGCTTCATTAGGTAGACATAACCATACCTACTGAAGTCATCAGTGAAAGTGATAAAGTAGCTGAAACCACCTCTAGCATTTGTACTCATTGGTCCACATACATCTGTATGGATTAAACCCAATAGTTCATTTGCTCTTTCTCCAACTTTAGAGAAAGGTTGCTTTGTCATTTTGCCAAGTAAACATGATTCGCATTTACCATAATCCTCTAAGTCAAATGGTTCTAGAATTCCTTCTCTTTGAAGTCTTTCTAAGCGTTTCAAGTTTATATGGCCTAATCGACAATGCCACAGATAGGTGAGATCTGAATCATCCTTTTTGGCCTTTTTGGTATTTATGTTATATACTTGTTTGTCGTGATCTAATAAATAAAGTCCATTGACTAATCTAGCAGATCCATAAAACATCTCTTTAAAATAAAACGAACAACTATTGTCTTTTATTATAAAGGAAAATCCCTTAGCATCTAAGCAAGAAACCGAAATGATGTTTTTAGTAAGACTTGGAACATGGAAACATTCTTCCAGTTCCAAAACTAGCCCGGAGGGCAACGACAAATAGTATGTTCCTACAGCTAATGCAGCAATCCGTGCTCCATTTCCCACTCGTAGGTCGACTTCACCCTTGCTTAACTTTCTACTTCTTCTTAGTCCCTGTGGATTGGAACATAAGTGTGAGCCACAACCGGTATCTAATACCCAAGAAGTTGAATTAGCAAGTATACAGTCTATAACGAAAATACCTGAAGATGGAACGACTGTTCCGTTCTTCTGATCTTCCTTTAGCTTTGGACATTCTCTTTTGTAATGGCCTATTCCATCACAATAAAGACAGCTTGATGTGGACTTGTCCTGCTTTGATTTAGCATTGCCCTTGGACTTTCCACCTTTCTTGAATGGTCTCTTTCTAGCCTTGAGTAAATCCTTGGCTTCACAGTCCAGTACTATTTCAGCTTTTCTGACAAGGTGAATAAATTCTGCAACTGTTTCTTCTCTTGGTTCACTTAGGTATTGTTGCTTGAAGCGACCAAACCCACTGTGTAGTGAATTGAGCAAGACAGAGACTGCCATCCTTTCGCTTATTGGTGTTCCTAGTAGACTTAGGCGATCAAAATATGAACACATAAGATCCACATGGAACCTCAGTGGGACGCCTACCCTCTGTTTAGTGCGAAGGAGCTGAACATGTGTTTCTTGGACCTCCATCCTATAACACCTGTTGGGAGAACTAACCTTTAGTCCAGACATTGATTCAATCAACTCATGGACGTTCAGGTCCCTGTCCTCCGTACTTCCACGACAGATATCCCTCAGATTCTTGATGAGCGTAAAAGGTTCATAGGCTACAAACCTTCTAGCCCAATCATCAGGGATATTGTTCAGCATGAGACTCATAACCTTTTTGAGATCCGCATCCCAGGCGTAAAATCTCTCAGGGGTCATGTCTCTGGCATAGTAGCTTGGCATGGGATGTGATAGTACATACTCAAGTCCATTGAGTTTGACTATTTCAACTAGCTTAGCTTCCCATTCAAGAAAATTTGTCAGGTTCAGCTTGACCATAAGCTCAGAACCCATGATGATGTTTTGATTGTTGTTTGCCATATTAAAACTACAATTGAAAAGAATAAACAAATAAATAACCATTCACAGTTTCTCTTAATAAACTTAAATTCTAGCATACATGCATAATTCAATGTTTATTAAGCATTTTATTCAAGTTATGTGTTCCGGCAGGTGTGAATAAAATGATTCCAAGATCCTAAAATCATTGAAGAACTAAGCACAGTTTGTCGACTTAATCCTAGAACATCTTAGGTAAGCAAAAGCCTTTTGCTAATAGTCTAGAAACTATTCTTGGTTGATAGGTACGTCTAAGAACTTATTAGGTAAACCTATCGAATTTGCCACGACATAAAAGGACTCCTTACTTATATCGTTGAGTTTCACCAAAACTAACATGTACTCACAGTTATTTGTGTACCTTGCCCCTTTAGGACCAATAAGTAACACCTCGCTGAGCGAAAACTATTACTAGATTGATGTAAAGGATATCCAAGCAAGTGTATATTTTGGCATGGCACCTTTTAACTCAATTTTTAAGTTTGGAACTTAAGGCTCTTACTATGTTGGTTAGATTTTAAGTGAACTAAAATCCTTAATCATGCAACATAATCAAGCTTTTGATCTCATGCATTTTAAGACATATTTAAAGCAATAAATAACTTAAAACATGCATAAGATATTTGTGATCTAGTATGGCCCGACTTCATCTTGAAGCTTTGACTTCAAAGTCCGTCTTGAAAATCTCCGTGGGAGGCACCATTTTCTTCAAATAGGATAAGCTATAACTAATTACAACTATTTGATGGTACGCAGACCATATTTGAATTGAAAAATAACTTTGGTGCTTTAGACCAATTACATTCAAATTAATGGTACGCAGACCATATTTTCTATCCTATTTGGGCCATACTAGTCACTTCATAACCTGCAAAACAGTACATATACAATATATACCATTCACCCATTCATTATCATGAATGGCCCACATAGCTGGTTAGTTAAACACATTATGCATCACGTAAACATTTGCAGCAATTAATCAAGGGCACCAATAATCTACCAATTATTCAGTCCTTATTAATTCTAATCGAGTTGTTTTAACCTTAAGGATTTGTAGACCTAATCAAGAGTTTATGACTAAAAGCACTCCCACTCAAACCAATAAATTCATATGCTTTACTAATTTTAAACATAAAATTGTATTTCTAGTCTAACCGGAAACATACAAATTTAATTAAAATTTAAAGCTCATATAAATTTATAATTGAATCCAAAAATTTAATTTTAATTTCAGTCACATTTAAATTAATTTATGATTTTAATTTTAGTAAAATAATTAGAATAAATGCCATTTATTATAATTATAATATTCAAAATTAAAATCCAAGAAATTAATTCAAATTATTAATTTTAAAATCAATTAAAATTACGTGAACTGAAATTTTCAAATTAAACATTCAAAACGATCTAATCGTAACGCAAACACCCTACGCGTTGCACGCCCATGGGCTGTACGCACACAGCCATTGCTGGCCATGTGCGCGCAGCCCATGCGCTCGTTGCATAGCTGCTGCTGTCCCATACGCAAGCCTCCGCACAGCCCCCACCGCACGCGAGCTATCGCTCGCAGCGCGCGCGCGTTACCGCGCTCGCTGGTGCGCGAGATCGCTCGCTGGTGCGCGCGAGCCATCGCTCGCTGGGGCGCTGCATCGCTCGCTGGCGCGCGAGATCGCGCGCTGGCGCGCGAGATCGCTCGCTGGTGCGCGCGAGCCATCGCTCGCTGGGGCGCTGCATCGCTTGCTGGCGCGCGAGATCGCGCGCTGGCGCGCGAGATCGCTCGCTGGTGCGCGCGAGTGATGCTGGGCGCAGCGCTCGTGGCACGCGAGCTTGCGCTCGCTGCGCACGAGGCTGCGCGCTGTTGTGCGAGGCAGCGCGCGCTGTGGCGCAGCTCGCTTGCTGCCCACACGCGACTGCCTTGGCTCGCCCCTCGCCCATGCCCATACGTTCATTGCTCGTGGCACACGACACAAGGCAGGGCTGCTGCCTTGTGCTCGTGCACTACGCCCTTGCTCATTGCATTCGTGCCGCACGGGCGACGAGCTCCCTTGCTCGTCGTCGCATGCCCGCATTATACAACACCCCTTAAGGGTAACACGAAGCGTCCATTGCTTCGTGCGTGCAAGTTATTTGAACGAATCGCATAAAATTTAAAATTTATATTTAAAATTAATGACAAATTAATAAATAATATTAATTTCATAATTTTAGGGCGAAAAATCGAAAATTTATTATCCAATTGATTTCCGATTGTTATGGATTCAAGTCTAGGTCATAAAAATTTAAAATTTATCATAAATTTACAATTTTTATGGTGGTTTTTAATCATAGGTTTCTAATTAAATTACAATTAATTATGAAAATCAAATTAATTCTAAATTATTCTAATTTTCAACAAATTAATCATAATTACAAATTAGATTGCATAATTAACAAGACTAGGCATTCAAACTTGTTAAACATATGCAGTAGGTCAATCAAAAATTCAAGATTTATCAACAGGAATCGCAAATATTTAATTTAACATCTTAAATTTACGAAATTTTGCATCCGAAAAACTAAAACCTTCGAAAAGTCATAGTTAGGCTTCGAATTTGAGAATTCTGGGTTCGGCAGAAAAATATTATTTTTGTCAAAATTTTAGAATGCCTTTTACATGCGGAATTGACACAAAAATCACTCAATTCGGATGAGTAATGAAGAAACTGCCGAAAAACTGCGTACATATAATTAAATAAACGCAATTTGCAATTAATTAACAATTACGAAAATTAATCACCCCTTTTAATTCTTGCAAATTTGTAATATTTAACCATGTTCATGCAATTTAGATTATGAAAATAATAAGGGGCTCGTGATACCACTGTTAGGTTATGATACATATGACATTACATAGATCATGCGGAAACAACCATTAACCCAGGAAACATATTATTTACACATAATCATTTAGCATAGTTTAGATGCATACTCTTTGTTGCGTGCCTTCCCTAGCTGCGCCCGAACCGAACAAGAACAAGTCTTTTAGGACTCCAAGTGTCGTCCCTCCGTAGAAAGTCCACAGCACGTCCGGATCCGCCTTAAGATTGACCAACTAGAATCGCCCTTAAGGTACTCAGAAAATTCGGCACTTTTGGGGCAAGATGGGTGTTTGAATTTTCTCTCAAAAACTCACTTTTGAATACTTTGAAAACTTGTATATAAATTATGACCCCTAGGCCTTTATTTATAGAGTTATGGAAAAGGAATCGTAATCCTAGTAGGATGCGAATTAATTGGAATTAGAATTCTACATGAATTCTACTTAATCAATTTATCCAATAGGAATAGACATTTAATCATACACTGACTCTTGCAGATTCAGGAATCTCGCATGAGCTCAAACTCACACACACACGGCAGCCACAAGGGCTGCCCACGCATGCGAGCAGCAGCCCACGCAGCGCGGCCCACGCATGCGTGGCCTTGTGCGCGCTGGGCTGTGGCGTGCGTGCTTGCTGGGCGATGGCCTGGCTTCGTGCTGGGCCTTCGTCCGGCAGGCCTCGTCCGATGCTAATTCGTACGATACGCTTCCGATTAAAATTCCATTTCCGGAATCTATTTCCGATACGAACAATATTCAATATTTCCGATTCCGGAATTAATTTCCGTTTCGAACAAATATTTAATATTTCCGTTTCCGGAATTATTTTCCGATTCCGGTAATATTTCCGATTCTGACCATATTTCCGTTTCCGGCAATATTTCCGATTCTGGTAATATTTCCATTTCCAACAATATTTTCCGATACGTACCATGTTTCCGTTTCCGGCAACATCTACGACTTGGATAATATTCATATTTCCGATACGATCCATATTTCCGTTTCCGGCAATATCATCGTTTCCGGAGTATTCATTTCTTGCCTGTGACGATCTTAGCTCCCACTGAAACCAAGATCCGTCGGTTCCGAATATTCATAGATGGAGTATTTAATACCATTAAATACTTGATCCGTTTACGTACTATTTGTGTGACCCTACGGGTTCAGTCAAGAGTAAGCTGTGGATTAATATCATTAATTCCACTTGAACTGAAGCGGCCTCTAGCTAGGCATTCAGCTCACTTGATCTCACTGAATTATTAACTTGTTAATTAATACTGAACCGCATTTATTAGACTTAACATAGAATGCATACTTGGACCAAGGGCATTATTTCCTTCAGAGAGGTTGCTTTTCTGTTTATTTATAAATATGCTTGTATTATATTGCGTTTTGTTTGTCATTTATGATTAATATGGGAATGAACTTTTAGTAGAATGTTGTCGTTACAGACAATTATTCGGTTCTTGGTAGAGAATTGGTGCTACAAAGTTCTATGTTTGTTCTTTGTCCACATTCGTGCTTAAAGTTCGGCACTCTGGTGGATGATTACTTAATGATGATCTGTAATTTCTATTACTAGCTACCTGTCAAGTATGGAATAACCCATTATTATGATCTGATTGCATAGTTTAGTTCTTGGAAGGGTGGTCAGGAAAGGCTCAGGCAGAAAATAAAAAATATGATGTACTATGAAAGATGCTGAATATGATGGACCCGTATTCTGATGCAAGTGCACGAACTCTGTTTTTCGTAGTTGAGCTAGTTTGTATGTAGTTAAAAAGTAACATCGACTGACAGCAGTAACTATGTGTTACAGGTGATGGGAAGGTCTTCACCAAATGACAAGCTACAGGCCTATAAAAGGACAGTCTGCTGGACCAGCGTAGGAGAAGTGCAGACATCGAGGATGATTTTTCGATGAAATTGGCTGATATGTTAAAATAGTTCAATGAATGCTCTAGTTCTTTGAGTAGGCACAGAGAGATGGACAGAGAGCTTGAATTGAAGGTAGAATCTTATCATCAGGAGTTATGTTTTGTCTATTTGACCAATCTAGATTTTCCAGGTTTACGTACTAATCTTCTTTTGTGATATAAAAGTACAATCTCTGCATCTGTTTCCAGATTCTTTACTTTTAGATTTCCAATATGTAGTTCAAAATCCCCATATATATATATTGCAGGCCATTTTGGTAATTCCAGCTGTTATCTTACCTAAATATTGTATTGTTATCTGCTACAGGAACACTAATGTCCCTGTCTTCCCTGAAGAAGTATGTGTCACCTAGTTGGGGGCAGCCATTTGTAGGAGCTAGCATTTTGGCAGTTTCAGGGAATGGAGCTAGCATTTGGAGAGAGGCTGAACTTGAATCTTGGGACGACAAACTCAATAAAGGCCTGGTTGTATTTCGTGACGATGGAAGCTCAGAGACGGTGGGGGCAGAAGCAATGTCATTATCATTCGAGTGAGAGATCGAAGTAGACTGATCATAAGGTTAGAAGTTGTTCACTCTTCTCTTTTCATGCTATTTGACATCTTGTAGCTTCATTTTTGTAACATCTTTAAAGATTTATTATTATAGACTCTACGAAGGCTTGCTCAGAACCGTGAGGCAGCAAGGAAAAGCCGGTTGAGGAAAAAAGTAAGACATCTAATTTTGTTTCTTGCATGTACTTTGGTGTTGGTTAATTATTTAATTTGTTTTCTCATTTAATTAATTAATGGAATTAGCTGAAGAAGGATTCCATGTGGGGAAAAAATAAGTCATAAAGCTAACATGAAAATCGGCTAAGTTTCTACTTGTTTTTATTTTTTGGTCTTTAACATGCTCTTGTATTATCTTTCTTTTTCTTTCCCTCCCTTTTTCTTTTTTGGAAATAGGCATAGGTTGTTCTTGGATTTGGGTGGAAATAGGCATATGATTAGTTGTAACTTTCCAAGACTCAATCCAATCTATTTATGTACATTTGAGACTTGTTTGGCTATATAGGTCATATTTAGGCTAAAATGACATTTTCGCTCCCAACTTTGAACTAATGAACCTAAGAACTCATTTCAAACTTACTATATGATTTATATGATTAGCTTTAACTTTCCAAGACTCAATCCAATCTATTTATGCACATTTGAGACTTGTTTGGCCATTATAGGTCATAATTAGGCTAAAATGACATTTTTCGCTCCCAACTTTGAACTAACGAACCTAATGACTCATTTTATTCTTATTACATGATTAATATGCATAGTATTAACTTTATAAAACTCATTCTAATCTATGTATGCACATTTGAGACTTTGGTCGTTATAGGTCATAGTTAGGCTAAAATAAGTCATTTTCGCTCCCAATTCATAACTAGATAACCTAAGGATTCATTTCAAACTTATTACATGATTAATATGATTAGTTTTAAATTTCCAACACTCGTTCCAATCTATCTCTGCACATTCGAGACTTCTTTTGCCGTTATAGGTCATATATAGGCTAAAATGTCACTTTCGTTCCCAACTTTGAACTAACGAACCTAAAAACTCATGTCAAACTTAAATACATGATTCATATGATTAGTTTCAACTTTCCAAGACTTAATCCAATCTATTTGGTTTAGCATATTTTGGAATTAGTATGTGTTTAAAATTATCCAACCCCAGGCTAAAATGACATTTTCGCTCCCAACTTTGAACTTAAGAACCTAATAGCTCATTTTAAACTTATTATATGATAAATATGCTTAGTTTTAAGTTTCTTAGACTTATTATAATCTATTTATGCACATTTAATGCTTGTTTTATCGTTGTAGGTCATATTTAGGATAAAATAAGGTATTTTCGCTCCCAACTTTAAAATAAAGAACCTAAGGACTTATTTTAAACTTATTACATGTTTAATATGCTTAGTTTTAAGTTTCTAAGACTTATTCTAACTACTTATACACATTTAAGGCTTGTTTGGTCGTTATAGGACATATTTAGGCTAAAATGACATTTTCGCTCCCAACTATGAACCAAAGAACCTAAGGACTCATTTTAAACTTACTAAATGTTTTATATGCTTATTTTTAACTTTCTAGGACTCATTCCAATCCATTTATGCACATTTAAGGCTCATTGTGTCGTTATAGATCATATTTAGGCTAAAATGACATTTTCGCTCCCAACTTTGAACTTAAGAACCTAATGACTCATTTTAAACTTATTATATGATAAATATGCTTAGTTTTAAGTTTCTAAGACTTATTTTAATCTATTTATGCACATTTAATGTTTGTTTTATCGTTATAGGTCATATTTAGGCTAAAATGAGGCATTTTCGCTCCCAACTTTAAAATAAAGAACCTAAGCACTCATTTTAAACTTAATACATGTTTAATATGCATAATTTTAACTTTATAAGACTCGTTCCAATCTATTTATGCACCTTTAAGGCTCATTAGGTCGTTGTAGGTCATATTTAGGCTAAAGTGCCATTTTCGCTCCCAACTTTGAACTTAAGAACCTAATGACTCATTTTAAACTTATTATATGATTAATATGCTTAGTTTTAAGTTTCTAAGACTTATTCTAATCTATTTATGCACATTTAATGCTTGTTTGATAGTTATAGGTCATATTCAGGCTAAAATGAGGCATTTTCGCTCCTAACTTTAAAATAAAGAACCTAAGCACTCATTTTAAACTTAATACATGTTTAATATGCATAATTTTAACTTTATAAGACTCGTTCCAATCTATTTATGCACCTTTAAGGCTCATTAGGTCGTTGTAGGTCATATTTAGGCTAAAATGACATTTTCGCTCCCAACTATGAACTAAAGAACCTAAGGACTCATTTTAAACCTACTAAATGTTTTATATTCTAGTTTTAACTTTCTAGGACTCATTCCAATCCATTTATGCCCATTTAAGGCTCATTGTGTCGTTTTAGGTCATATTTAGGCTAAAATGATATTTTCGCTCCCAACTTTGAACTTAAGAACCTAAGGACTCATTTTTAAATTATTATATGATTAATAAGCTTAGTTTTGAGTTTCTAGGACTTATTCTAATCTACTTATACCCATTTAATGCTTGTTTGATCGTTATAGGTCATATCTAGGCTAAAATAAGGCATTTTCGCTCCCAACTTTAAAATAAAGAACCTAAGGACTCATTTAAAATCTATTACATGTTTAATATGCATAATTTTAACGATCTAAGACTCGTTCCAATCTATTTATGCACCTATAGGCTCATTGGGTCATTATAGGTCATATTTAGGCTAAAATGACATTTTCGCTCCTAACTTTGAACTAAAGAACCTAAGGACTCATTTTAGACTATTAGGACATTGTCATTAGTTTCTTGAATGTTAAAATGTGATATTTAATTTGTATTTAATCTAATGTTTAATTTAAATTTCTGTTTTTGTAAAGGTCTACACTCCGAGGATTGCGCCTTATGCGAGGAATTTGATGTGGTTCGTGAGCAATGGGCCAAGTTTTTTACCAGCAAGTATTTATTATTGGCTTTAGCGCGCTTGATCGAGTTGGTTTAGTTGTTATAGAATAAATTTTATATTAAAATGTATGTTTATGTTGAAATTGGAACATATATTTAAATGTAATATGTGCACTTAATTTGGTTTTGGGATATATAGTATACAAAACTCCAGTTGTTGTTTTTATATTTGTTATACAGGTTGCGTTATTCTATTATTGTTTTGACAGGTTTCTATATTTGGTGCAAGGCACTCTAGGTATCCCTAAACAAAATTAGAATTTTCCCGCCAAAAGTGCTTTGTTGCAGCGTACATATATATTGTACGCTGCAACAAGGGAAAAAAATTTCGCAAAAATTCAGACTTGTTGCAGCGTACAAATAAATGTACGCTGCAAAAAGTTGAGTCTTTTGCAGCGTACATATATATGTACGTTGCAACAAGTCCAAATTTTTGCCAATTTTTTGGCACTTGTTGCAGCGTACATCTAAAAGCCCGCTGCAACAAATCACTTTTTGCAGCGAACTTGTACGCTGCAACAAGTTCAGACTTGTTGCAGGCCCCCCAGTTGCAGCATACGATGTACGCTGCAACAGGGGTCTAAAAGTCCGCTGCAATAAGGGTTTTTTCTACTAGTGATAAAGCATGAAACGTAGTTAACTCCATGTGAAATTACCTTGGTTTTGGCAATAGTGTCAAAGTCTCATGTCTCGCCTGGTTTTCACCATTGCCACAAGAATCATCAATAATCTACAAAAAAGCATTTTAATATGTAAATTAGATATGCCACATTTTCAGGTAATGATACACTATTGCATAGCCGATGCAGCTCTGATCAGTACTGTTTACCCGTATTAAAATTCTCTAATCATTGGTCGCTTTGCTCCACTCCACACTTATCTACTCTGATTGCAAGATAGTGTAATTTTTAAATAACATACATGACAGTTAATGAAAGAATGCACCCACGAATTACATCATGTTAAAGTACTACATTAGCTTCTGCCTTCTGGCTAACAAAAAAAGGTCTACAAGAAGCTCTTAACATGTTCCAGAATCCATACTTCAAGAATTAACTTAATTGTACGAGTACATCCTAGACACTATAACAGGTGCAGTAAAACTTTTCTATATAAATTGGTCCTATATATCCCAGTATCTCACCAGACAGAAAACTCATTATATATTGAAGTAAAGTACAAATCTGGTTGAGAAAAAGAAATTCATCCTGGCTCTAATTGGCAGTTAGCTCATGAGTGGTCTAGATTCTAGAATATACAAGTCATAGAGTAGAAGACCCACAAGGGTGAAGTATTTTAACCAAAAAAATATGTGAAGCTCCAATTATTTCCCAAAAGAAACAGAAAAGACAACTGTTGATACTTGATACTGAGTAAAATCTAATCACCACCTGGCACACACTCCCCAAAACTTCATCCAGTAAACAATAACCAAACAACTGGAAGTAGCAATTCGGCTTCATCGTTAATGTGATATAATGTTTCTTTCCTCTTACTTTATTTTGAGGGCGGGAGGGGGTTTGTTTAGCGTTTCTAATTGATTGTTATTGTAAGAAATATAAGGTATTTCAGATTTATGCTTTATAAGTTGTTACTACTTCATACATACACATGTCCATTTGACAACCTATGAAAATATATGTTTGTTATGTGTATAAAATTTATTTTCTTTAGGCCCCTTTGTTAATCTGAAGCTTTTTGTTTGAAGGTTGAAAAATTAGACAGAGAAATCAGATATATACACCTCAGTCAGAACGGATTTTCATATAGGAATATATCTTGCCCTACTCTTCATCCAATATCATTTAGTTCTTTTATATTCTATTTTTCCAAGAGTTGTTGATAAAGACCTATAATGTAGGAATAGAGTTCCAATTTTAGAAAGCAGACTATATTTTGTACTTGTACAGTTTTTTACCTTGTATTACTTGGTAACTTCGGTTTCTCTTTTGTAGCATATACTATTAGGGAATGTAAGTTTACTTTTTAGGAAGAAAATGTTACATGGTGCATTTTTTAGGAGGTTCCTTCAAGCTGTTATAGTTGTAGCCCTCGTAGGTTGAATAGCTACCTACAGAATTATACATCAGTTATCAAACACTTTGATTGTAAACATTTTCCAATGGATATATTTATATTCACCTTTCCTTCCTTCTAATTTATACTGTTTTTTGATTGGAAATTCTGACTTCTGAGGGCTGCTATTTCCATTTACTTATTTGGCAATTGAACCCATTCATTCTACCTCCCATGAGGGAAACTACTACAAATTGGTCACAAATCTAGATGTCATATACTGAATCCTTAGTAGCACAAAAATATATAGAACGTGAGTCCATTATCAACTAAAACACAATAGTGCTACACTGCTACATGCACATACAATTTCACTGGACAAGCTACCTAATATCACTGTATGTATCATCCTTCCATTAATGTGTTCAACCAAGAAAATTCAATAAAGCAAAAGAGAGAAACACCAATGCAGCTGGAAGTTAGCCACTGCACTGAAACAACCATTTCAATTTCTCATATTTTCTTTTTTCATAACATGGGAAAAAATCATACTCAATCAAACTAGAAAATATCAGACACAATCAAACTGGAAAAAAATAAGACCCAATCAAACTGGAAAAAATCAGACACTTCGTATTATTATTGTCATATTCTACTCTCTCTCCTTTGCTCTTTATTTATGAAATTGGAAACCATTTAGTCATCAATTTCAGATTTTCAAAGGAATTAGGACAAAATGCTAGAACAGTAAATCATACTTTGAATAATATGTTTCTAATACCATAACTAACTCACCTGCATTAATGAATATTCTGAGGGGTATACAAGATTTCGAACACTCACGATCAAACCGTCTTATACAAGAATTTACAATATATGTTCATTCGGTAATGTGATAATAACTTTGTTTAAACTTATCTTAATTCTTTTTAATACCAAAACTCCTGGAAGTACCAACAATTGGATTTATGAAAAAATTGAAGAGCTTACAACTGTTGACCCTATGATGATGTTTCTAAGATAATTCTCATTAGTTAGAGTGATCAAATACCAACATTAAATCCAATTGACGGAGAAGTGCAGTACCCTCGTATACATTTATAAATCCAATTGACAGAGAAGTGCAGTACCCTAGCATATTGTTTTGTTCAGCATTTATAACTCCATTAAGGTCAAAGTACTCAAAAGATACCTAATGTCTTAAGAATCTTAACATAAAGACTATGATGGCGGATACTAAGCTCCAAAAGAGCCATTTATTCCATATCAATATATCATACTCTGAGATAGTCAAATGCTCTTTAATAGTCTCCAAAACCCAATTGATATGGAGTATAGATTCCTCCCTCTAACTTCTAAAGGCTCCATTCCCTTTGCTAAGAGTGCAAAGAAAACCCTTCAACATTAACAGGTAAAATGAAATTACAAAATGACAATTCAGCCATACCTATCAAATCACGCGTCAAGATAGTAAGATAAAATTTCACCTAATTCAGCTTTGTATGCACCCATAACATAAAAAATAAATTGTAAGGACGATAAAAGGATGATATGCATATCTTCAGGACATCTACTGAAAGTCTGAGATACATTATTGATATTTCATTCTAGAAAAAACTGATGCAAAGAAAAGGAGAAACTAAAAGAAAATAACTCCAAAAAAAGACATACATCCCTACTATCAAAACAAATGTCGAGCATAATTCTCCAAACCTCACAAAAAATTGGAAAACAACTCTAATTTCATAATTCCCCGAATTGCAACAAATACAACTCAATTAACAAATTTCAAAATGGTCTATGATATTTAAACAATAATTAGAACTCCAAAATAATTATTTATTTTAAACCCTAAAATCGAATTGACTCGCAAATCAATAGGAAAAAGAACTCCAAATTCATCTAAAACCCTAACATAGAAACACAATACTTGAATTAGATGGGGTAATTAGCCGAGGAAGTGAGAAGCTAGAGAATTACCGCAGAGAAGCGTAGAAAAGAACAAGCAATGGGGAAATATAAACTTCATCTAATCAGGGAGCTAGTATAATTTAAACAATCAAGAAACTCTCAAATTAACAATAAAGCATACAATTTCTGCAACAAAAGTTACAAAAGAACCTAACTTGGAAGATCGAGTTACTAGAGAAAATGCATCCCATACACCAAGGAAGCAGCAAATAAAAAATCAGAGGATGCTCTCCAATAAAAAAAAACCAGAGGAAACAACGAATTTAACTTGAATTTGTTGGCCGAATTGTGATTCAATTGGGATTTTCCATGAATATATAAAATGAAGTGAGATAAAAGTGGGATGAACTGGGAGGATTGAGAGATTTGATTGGAATTCATTAATGGTGCTGAAGGTGAGGAGGAGTGAAGACGGATTCATCAGGAAATCTGATAGATGGAGGTTAGGTTTTGGAGGTAGATCGGTGAGGAGGTTGAGGGAAACGTGGGAGATGGAGTGAGTGTAAAGCGCGATTCATCGAAAATTTTAGGAGAATTAGGCGGGATTTTGTTTTGCCTGAATGTATAATTGGTTTTGCGGGCTTAAAAACATGTGGGTTCCACGTGTTTTTTTTTTTGCTAGTAGCGACGCTTTAGACCGTCGTAATATATTTCGGCTCTCTAAAGCGTCGTAATTTGCAAATTAATATTCGCGGCCCCAAAGCTCCTGCGACCCTTTGTCACACTGTCGCAATTATTCCGTCTAAATATGTACTCTTTTCTTGTAGTGATATTTCCGTTTCCGGCAATATCATCGTTTCCGGAGTATTCATTTATTTCCTGTGACGATCTCAGCTCCCACTGAAACCAAGATCCGTCGATTCCGAATATCCATAGTTGGAGTATTTAATGCCATTAAATACTTGATCCGTTTACGTACTATTTGTGTGACCCTACGGGTTCAGTCAAGAGTAAGCTGTGGATTAATATCATTAATTCCACTTGAACTGAAGCGGCCTCTAGCTAGGCATTCAGCTCACTTGATCTCACTGAATTATTAACTTGTTAATTAATACTGAACCGCATATATTAGACTTATCATTGAATGCATACTTGGACCAAGGGCATTATTTCCTTCAGTCTCCCACTTGTCCTTAGGGACAAGTGTGCATTTCCTAATTCCTTTGTCGCTCGATGATTGCTCTTGAACATAAGGTAAGAGTTGTCATCCTTATTATGTCCAGAGGTGCTCCTCGGTTTCAGAGTTCAACTGATCAAATAAACAGATAATCATAGCCTATGATTCATCCGAGCACGGCCATGCATTTCACAGTTTCTAGCTCTCCGAGTGGCCTTGTACAACTTTTAAGCATCTCATCCCGATTTATGGGAGGACAATCCCAATCTTGCGATCTTGAGATTAGACTTCGTTTGATAGGTGATTACCTGAGCGTTGCCTTTATAGCCTCCTTTTACGGTGCGACGGTTGGTCAACGTCAAAGTAACCAGTTCTCAAACAAGTAATCTCAAATCACTCAAGTATTGAGGATTTAGTGTCTAATAATTTTAATGAAATTTACTTATGACAGATTTTCATCTCTTACAGTAAAGTTTCATAGGTCTTGTTCGATACTAGTCTTCACAAAGTAAGTATCTATGCAAATGATTATGACATTGCCATGTCCACATAGTTCAAGAAACAGAACTACTAGTCATCTTGCATTCTAATCGTCTAACGTTTTCTATGCGTCCAATTTTATAGAAAACTCCGACTAGGGACCATTTTCAACCTTTGACATTCAAGTTCACTTGATAGACATTTCTTAGTCACAGGACTGGTCCTGACAGTCTATCTTGAATATATCGTCAAATTGAAGGGACTCATCATTTAATAAACCACAAATTAAATGGAAAAATGAATTCTTTTCATTTATTGTGAATGATTAACCAATAATGTTTTACAAAGATTTAAACTCTAAAACTTTAAAACATTAAACAGAGACATCAAAGCCATTCTCCAATATGCTTGATTCCCATAGCTGCAGTGTGTGAGTTGTGCTTCTCCTGCGGCAGAGGTTTAGTCAATGGATCTGATATGTTGTCATCAGTTCCAATTTTGCTTATCTCGACTTCTTTTCTTTCAACGAACTCTCGTAGAAGGTGAAATCTACGAAGTACATGCTTGACTCTCTGGTGGTGTCTAGGCTCCTTTGCCTGTGCAATAGCTCCGTTATTATCACAATACAGGGCTATTGGTCCTTTAATGGAGGGGACTACACCAAGTTCACCTATGAACTTCCTTAGCCATATAGCTTCCTTTACTGCTTCATGTGCAGCAATGTACTCCGCTTCAGTTGTAGAATCCGCAATGGTGCTTTGCTTAGCACTTTTCCAGCTTACTGCTCCTCCGTTGAGACAGAGGACAAACCCAGACTGTGATCTGAAATCATCTTTGTCGGTTTGGAAACTTGCGTCCGTATAGCCTTTAACAATTAATTCATCATCTCCACCATAGACCAGGAAGTCATCTTTGTGCCTTTTCAGGTACTTCAGAATATTCTTGGCAGCAGTCCAATGCGCCTCCCCTGGGTCTGACTGGTATCTGCTCGTAGCACTGAGTGCATACGCAACATCCGGGCGTGTACATATCATAGCATACATTATTGAACCAATCAATGATGCATATGGAATCCCATTCATTCGTCTACGCTCATCAAGTGTTTTTGGGCACTGAGTCTTGCTTAGAGTCATTCCATGAGACATGGGTAGGTAGCCTCGCTTGGAGTCCGCCATCTTGAACCTATCAAGCACCTTATTGATATAAGTGCTTTGACTAAGTCCAATCATCCTTTTAGATCTATCTCTGTAAATCTTGATGCCCAATATGTACTGTGCTTCTCCTAGATCTTTCATCGAAAAACATTTCCCATGCCAAATCTTGACAGAGTTCAACATAGGAATGTCATTTCCGATAAGTAATATGTCGTCGACATATAATACTAGGAAAGCAATTTTGCTCCCACTGACCTTCTTGTATACACAAGATTCGTCTGCGTTCTTGATGAAACCAAAGTCACTGACTGCTTCATCAAAACGTATATTCCAGCTCCTGGATGCCTGCTTCAATCCGTAGATTGACTTCTTTAGCTTGCATACCTTTTTAGCATTCTTTGGATCCTCAAAACCTTCAGGCTGTGTCATAAACACAGTTTCTGTTAAAACGCCGTTTAAGAAAGCAGTTTTGACATCCATCTGCCATATTTCGTAATCGTAATATGCAGCGATTGCTAACATTATCCGAATAGACTTTAGCATTGCAACTGGTGAAAAGGTTTCATCGTAATCCACACCGTGGACTTGCCTGTAACCTTTTGCAACCAATCTAGCTTTGAAAACTTCAAGTTTCCCATCCTTGTCCTTTTTCAGTTTGAAAACCCATTTGCTTCCAATGGCTTGGTAGCCATCTGGCAAATCGACCAAATCCCATACTTGGTTTTCAGACATGGAGTCTAATTCAGATTGCATGGCTTCTTGCCATTGCTTGGAGCTAGGGCTCGTCATAGCTTGTTTGTAAGTCGCAGGTTCATCACTTTCAAGTAATAGAACGTCATAGCTCTCGTTCGTCAAAATACCTAAGTACCTTTCCGGTTGAGATCTATATCTTTGCGATCTACGCGGGGTAACATTTCTTGTTTGACCATGATTCTCACCAGATTCTTCTAAAGATCTCTGAGTTTCATCCTGAATGTCATCTTGAGCATTCTCTAGAGTTTGTTGTTCGACTCGAATTTCTTCGAGGTCTACTTTTCTCCCACTTGTCATTTTGGAAATGTGATCTTTCTCCAAAAAGACACCATCTCGAGCAACAAACACCTTGTTCTCAGATGTATTGTAGAAGTAATACCCCTTTGTTTCCTTTGGATAGCCCACAAGGATACATTTGTCAGATTTTGGATGAAGTTTGTCTGAAATTAATCGTTTGACGTATACTTCACATCCCCAAATCTTAAGAAAAGACACATTTGGAGGCTTTCCAAACCATAATTCATATGGAGTCTTTTCGACAGCTTTAGACGGAGCTTCTATTTATAGTGAGTGCAGCTGTATTTAGTGCATGTCCCCAAAATTCTAATGGAAGTTTGGCCTGACCCATCATTGACCTGACCATGTCTAGCAAGGTTCTGTTCCTCCGTTCTGACACACCGTTCCATTGTGGTGTTCCAGGAGGAGTCAATTCTGATAGAATTCCACATTCTTTCAGATGGTCATCAAATTCATAGCTCAGATATTCACCGCCTCTATCAGACCGCAGTGCCTTAATCTTCTTGCCTAATTGATTCTCTACTTCACTCTGAAATTCCTTGAATTTGTCAAAGGATTCAGACTTATGCTTCATTAGGTAGACATAACCATACCTACTGAAGTCATCAGTGAAAGTGATAAAGTAGCTGAAACCACCTCTAGCATTTGTACTCATTGGTCCACATACATCTGTATGGATTAAACCCAATAGTTCATTTGCTCTTTCTCCAACTTTAGAGAAAGGTTGCTTTGTCATTTTGCCAAGTAAACATGATTCGCATTTACCATAATCCTCTAAGTCAAATGGTTCTAGAATTCCTTCCTTTTGAAGTCTTTCTAAGCGTTTCAAGTTTATATGGCCTAATCGACAATGCCACAGATAGGTGAGATCTGAATCATCCTTTTTGGCCTTTTTGGTATTTATGTTATATACTTGTTTGTCGTGATCTAATAAATAAAGTCCATTGACTAATCTAGCAGATCCATAAAACATCTCTTTAAAATAAAAACGAACAACTATTGTCTTTTATTAAAAAGGAAAATCCCTTAGCATCTAAGAAAGAAACTGAAATGATGTTTTTAGTAAGACTTGGAACATGGAAACATTCTTCCAGTTCCAAAACTAGCCCGGAGGGCAACGACAAATAGTAAGTTCCTACAGCTAATGCAGCAATCCGTGCTCCATTTCCCACTCGTAGGTCGACTTCACCCTTGCTTAACTTTCTACTTCTTCTTAGTCCCTGTGGATTGGAACATAAGTGTGAGCCACAACCTGTATCTAATACCCAAGAAGTTGAATTAGCAAGTATACAGTCTATAACGAAAATACCTGAAGATGGAACGACTGTTCCGTTCTTCTGATCTTCCTTTAGCTTCAAGCAATCTCTCTTCCAATGCCCCTTCTTCTTGCAGTAGAAGCATTCGGATTCAGAAGTGGGTTGACTGACCTTCCTCTTTACAGATTTGGCGCCAGTTTGCTTAGTTGGGCTGGCCTTGTTGCCACCTTTCTTAGCATTCCTCTTCTTTCCAGATTTCTTGAACTTGCCCCCACGCACCATAAGCACATCCTGCTTATCACTTTTGAGCGTCTTTTCAGCGGTCTTCAGCATACCGTGAAGCTCAGTGAGCGTTTTGTCCAGACTATTCATACTGTAGTTCAGTTTGAACTGATCATACCCGCTATGAAGAGAATGGAGGATGGTGTCTATAGCCATTTCCTGAGAAAATTGTTGATCCAGCCGACTCATATTCTCAATGAGTCCAATCATTTTGAGAACATGTGGACTTACGGGCTCGCCTTTCTTAAGCTTGGTCTCAAGAATTTGCCTATGAGTCTCGAATCTTTCGACTCGAGCCAGATCTTGGAACATGTTCTTCAACTCACTGATGATTGTGAAAGCATCTGAGTTGATGAACGTTTTCTGCAGATCCGCACTCATGGTGGCGAGCATTAGACATTTCACATCCTTGTTGGCATCAATCCAACGATTGAGGGCTGCCTGAGTGACCCAGTCGCCTGCGGCTTCGGGCATCGCCTCTTCTAGGACATACTCCTTTTCTTCCTGCATAAGAACTATTTCACTAGTAGAAAAACATTCATTTGAGGCGTCACTTTTATATTCATTTGCGGCGTTTTTGGCGTAGCAGCAAATAGAGTGGCAGCAAATGAATAGGATTGATTTGCGGCGTTAAAAAACGCCTCAAATGAATAATTCATTTGCGGCGTATAGGCAGAAAAACGCCTCAAATTAATAGTATTGTTAGGCGGCGTTTTCTACCTAAACGCCTCAAACATTGTAAAATTGCGGGAGAATAAACGCCGCCAATAATGTGTAATTCTTTTTTTTATAAATAATTTCTTTTCTGTATTCAACAAACCCAAAAAAGTAGAACCTGTACTCACGCCACATTTATACAATGTCCAAAAGTATCGTCAACAACCAATAACTTCCAAGAAACTTTGATTTTTACATATAATACCACCATCATATGTTTACAAAAATAATCCAACTAAATGGTTTCAAGTTGATCATAACTATATCTTTTACACTTCGTACGTTACAAATTCACACCAAAAATATAATAAGGCAATTGTATATGATTTCAATAGCAGGAAACATCCACAAAAAGAGATCGATGAAGTGTTAATTATCTACACAAAATGTTCGGTGAAGTATGATGCCCATGTGTCTCGTATTTCAGCAATTTGCTCATCGGTGAAAGGATCTCCACTTAGTGACGGGAAAACCTAAAAAAATAGTATATATCATAAAATAAGTTATCTTCGGTTAGATCTAAAAACAACTAGCAAAATAGAAAATAACAAGTGTTGGTTGTTTTCGCTCCCAACTCTGAACTAATGAAGCTAAATAGGTATTCTAAACCCTTTACATGTTCAATATATTTAGTATTAGGTTTCTAAGACTCATTCCCATCTACTTTGGTCAAGTTATGCACATTTAAGGCTCGTTTGTTCGTTATATGACATATTTTGACTATAAGGGTTATCTTCGCTCAACTTTCAACTAATGAAGCTAAATAGGTTTTCTAAACAATGTAAATGTTTAATATACTTAATATTATGATGATAAGACTCATTCTCATCTACTTTTGTCTAGTTATGAACATTTAAGGCTCGTTTGATCGTTATAGGACATATTTAACTTTAATGGTTGTTTTCGCTCCCAACTCTCAACTAATGAAGCTAAATAGGTATTCTAAATCCTTACATGTTTAATATACTTAGTATTAGGTTTCTAAGACTCATTCTCATCTACTTTTGTCAAATTATGCACATTTAAGGCTCACTTGATCGTTAGAGGACATATTTTGACTATAATGGTTGTTTTCGCTCCCAACTCTCGACTAATGAAGCTAAATAGGTATTCTTAACCCTTTACATCTTTCATATACTTAGTATTAGGTTTCTAAGACTCATTGTCATCTACTTTTTCCAAGTTATGCACATTTAAGGCTCGTTTGTTCGTTATATGACATATTTTGACTATAAGGGTTAACTCTCAACTAATGAAGCTAAATAGGTATCCTAAACAATTCAAAACAATTTAAATGTTTAATATACTTAATACTAGGATGATAAGACTCATTCTCATCTACTTTTGTCAAGTTATGCACATTTAAGGCTCGTTTGATCGTTATAGGACATATTTTGACTATAATGGTTATTTTCGCTCCCAACTCTCAACTAATGAAGCTAAATAAGTATCCTAAATAATTTAAATGTTTAATATACTTAATATTAGGATGATAAGACTCATTATCTCTACTTTTGTCAAGTTATGCGCATTTAAGGCTCGTTTGGGATCAAAAGCCGAAGACTTCAAGTCACGCTTTACTGGTGGCCCTGGTCTTCCTACAGAATGTCTGCACAATCATACCCAAGGCTGTTTAATGTTTATACATTACATTACATACAACTTAATCATCAACTAACCCATATTTTCCTACATATAAATACATTATGTTCAAATATATATCAAAACAGATGACTGAGAAGCAAACAAGGGCATGAACTGATACAGAAGTAGAGAAAGATGCTTAGAAAAGGGCAAATTCTGTAATAAACTACCTTATTCCTAGCTGCAAGTTGAGCATCAACTCGAAATTTTTATGCCCCCTGCAGATAGTCTCCTCTTGCTTCTTGATGGTCTTTGGAAGTAGGATAGGTCGAAAGTTTCGTGGCATGGAACTATCCAAACGGTCTCCACTTCTCCGATTTAAACCATTAGCAGAACCATCATGACCAAAATCCCAAGTTCCTGCACAATCATACCCAAGGCTGTTTAATGTTTATACATTACATTACATAAAACTTAATCATCAACTAACCCATATTTTCCTACATATAAATAACATTATGTTCAAATATATATCAAAACAGATGAATGAGAAGCAAATAAGGGCATGAACTGATACAGAAGTAGAGAAAGAAGCTTAGAAAAGGGCAGTTGCCCTTAGACCTTCACAAGTCAATGCAATAGCTTTACCAGGGAAGGGATGGTCAATCAGCATTTAGGAATTGCAAGGAATTGAAAAGCACCAACAACTAGGCAAACAGCCAAACGGCTGCCCCTAGTTTATCAGATCTAACTCATTAAGCCAGCACTAATGCATCGGAAATGCATGCTTCGAACGGTTTAGGTAACACAATTTGCAGATCAACATGATTGATTATTTGTATTTCTTACTACCGCATTGTCATTATTAAAAGGTTTCTGACAAAATGATGTTCTCAGAAAATGTTCATGCCTAAATTTTCTACAAAAGCATTGCTGCATTTAGTGCGAAATTCAAGATGAACAACATAACTAGCAACACTAAGAATTGAGATCAAGGTCAACAACATCATCAACAACAACAAACAAAATCTTCCAACAGTAAGCATCTATCAAGCAACAGTTAAGTTAAGTTCAGTACTTCAGTTTAGTGTCAAAACCCCACATTTGAAACATCAACCAATCAAGTTTATCAATTAAAATTAAAAAGATGAAGATGAAATATGAAAATTTCAAAGTAGCCCTTACAATAGGTTTTGTCTGGATTTGCAGTTCACTTCGTTAGGTGGAAGAGCAAGTTGTTGTTCTTCTTTCAGCTCAGGCAAGAACTCATTTGGGTGGGATAGGTCATATCCCTTCACTTTCTTTTTTCGTCTTATTGCACTCTTTCTCTTCTGGAAAAGAAATAATCAAATCCCAAGTGACCAAATGTGACATTAATAAGTAAAAAAAAAACCTTGTAAAAAAGAAGTCGAAATATTCAGATGCACGTTGCAAGTTTGTGTATAAGAAATTAACGGAACGAGAATTTACCTTCTGAGTTGTCTTCTTAGCATTTAAGGTTGCAATGGTCTCCCTGATTCTGCACTCATCCCAAAACAAAACAAGAAAATATAAATATTCAATTCAACAATTACAGTAAAATCCAAACCATTAAGTAGAATTTCAGCAAAACAGAAAGCAACAACAGCAAGCAACAGCAGCAAGCAGATCAACCACAACAACTATTAAGCAGATCAAAACTTAGCTAAATAGCAGATCAGAGAACAACCTAAGCAAACCACGTGGGCACACTACCTAGCATGACAGCATATGAAAACCCAAATGTAACCCAAGAACGAATTCAGTCCATGTGGACACACTACCTAGCATAAAACGAATCTAATTCAACCCTAGACTAACCTAGCATGACACGAATTTAATTTCAGGCAACAACATTGTTCTTAAAAGGGGACTAAAAATATCAAAACATATCTTGCATAATGAATATGAGGTTGCAACAGCCTCCGTGTTTCTTCAGAAGACAGCACATCAAGAAGTTTAATTTAAAATTCACCTTGTGAATTATATTCTTAGCACTTGAGGTTGCAACAGCCTCCATGATTTCTGCACTCATTTCAAACCAAACCCAGAAAATATAAATAAACAATTCAACAATTAAAGTAAAACCCACAAAATTAAGTAGAATTTTAGCAAAGTAAAAAAGATGTCTTACTGGAAAACAAAACTCGTGTTTTTCTCAAATTTGCGCTCCTCTTTCTTGGAAGCACCTAAACTATATCAAATTTGCAGACGAAATTAGATATACGAAATTACCTAACCTCAAATTCGAAATTTTTTGAAGGTTTCTTTATGCGAAAAATTAAAATTGATAATTAGGGTTTTATGCTTCAGCGGGAGAGAGGAGAGGAGAGAGCAAGAGAAAAATAATTCGATAATTCATGTAAATTGAAAGGGTAATTGAAAGGAAAACCAGCAAAGAGGGTAATTGAAAGGAAAACCAGCAAAGAGGAGGAGGAAGGGTGAGTGAAAGCATCATTTACCTTAAGTAAGAACGGCGGTGGTGGAGATGAGTTCGAAGGCTAATGACGGTGGATATGAATCTTAAGCTTCACTTTTCCCGGCGAGATTTGATGGTGAACCCGGCGAGATTTGATGGTGAAGAAAATGGAGGTCAGAGTCGGACCTAGTTTGGAGGAAGAAGGAGGAGCTTTTGTCTACCGACGAGAACCCAAAGAAAGAATTAAGCGTGGGTGATATTTTGTCGAGGACATAACACTGCGGCGTTAAACAAAATGACGCCGCTAACTAATTATTAGCATTGATTCGAGGCGTTATAGTTACAACTAACGCCGCCAATGAATCTTTTATCATTTAATTATAGGCGTTTTCAAATTAACGCCGCTAAGTCATAGCAGCAAATTAATATTTTTCTACTAGTGTTTGCAAGTTCCTTTGCCAGTCAAGGAAGTTTTTCCCGTTCAACTTCTCCTTTTCGAGAATTGATCGAATGTTGAATGAATTGTTGTTTGCCATATTAAAAACTACAATTGAAAAGAATAAACAAATAAATAACCATTCACAGTTTCTCTTAATAAACTTAAATTCTAGCATACATGCATAATTCAATGTTTATTAAGCATTTTATTCAAGTTATGTGTTCCGGCAGGTGTGAATAAAATGATTCCAAGATCCTAAAATCATTGAAAAACTAAGCACAGTTTGTCGACTTAATCCTAAAACATCTTAGGTAAGCAAAAACCTTTTGCTAATAGTCTAGAAACTATTCTTGGTTGATAGGTACGTCTAAGAACTTATTAGGTAAACCTATCGATTTTGCCACGACATAAAAGGACTCCTTACTTATATCGTTGAGTTTCACCAAAACTAACATGTACTCACAATTATTTGTGTACCTTGCCCCTTTAGGACCAATAAGTAACACCTCGCTGAGCGAAAACTATTACTAGATTGATGTAAAGGATATCCAAGTAAGTGTATATTTTGGCATGGCACCTTTTAACTCAATTTTTAAGTTTGGAACTTAAGGCTCTTACTATGTTGGTTAGATTTTAAGTGAACTAAAATCCTTAATCATGCAACATAATCAAGCTTATGATCTCATGCATTTTAAGACATATTTAAAAGCAATAAATAACTTAAAACATGCATAAGATAAATGTGATCTAGTATGGCCCGACTTCATCTTGAAGTTTTAACTTCAAAGTCCATCTTGAAAATCTCCGTGGGAGGCACCATTTTCTTCAAATAGGATAAGCTATAATTAAAACTAATTACAACTATTTGATGGTACGCAGACCATATTTGAATTGAAAAACAACTTTGGTACTTTAGACCAATTACATTCAAATTAATGGTACGCATACCATATTTTCTATCCTATTTGGGCCATACTAGTCACTTCATAACCTGCAAAACAGTACATATACAATATATACCATTCACCCATTCATTATCATGAATGGCCCACATAGCTGGTTAGTAAAACACATTATGCATCACGTAAACATTTGCAGCAATTAATCAAGGGCACCAATAATCTACCAATTATTCAGTCCTTATTAATTCTAATCAAGTTGTTTTAACCTTAAGGATTTGTAGACCTAATCAAGAGTTTATGACTAAAAGGGCTCCCACTTAAACCAATAAATTCATATGCTTTACTAATTTTAAACATAAAAATGTATTTCTAGTCTAACCGGAAACATACAAATTTAATTAAAATTTAAAGCTCATATAAATTTATAATTGAATCCAAAAAGTTTAATTTAATTTCAGTCGTATTTAAATTAATTCATGATTTTAATTTTATTAAAATAATTAGAATAAATAGAATTTATTATAATTACAATATTCAAAATTAAAATCCAAGAAAATAATTTAAATTATTAATTTTAAAATTAATTAAAATTACGTAAACTGAAAATTTCAAATTAAACATTCAAAACGATCTAATCGAAACGCAAACACCCTACGCATCGCACGCTTATGGGCCACACGCACACAGCCATCGCTGGCCATGTGCGCGCAGCCCATGCGCTGCGTCGCATAGCTGCTGCTTCTACCCTTCGCAAGCAATCGCGCGAGTTGGTGCTCGCTGCGCGCGCGCCAGCGCTCGATGCACGCGAGCCATCGCTCGCTATGCGCGCTCGCCAGCGCTTGATGTGCGCGCTCGCCAGCGCTTGATGTGCGCGCTCGCCAGCGCTCGCTGTGCGCGCTCGCCAGCGCTCGCTGTGCGCGCTCGCCAGCGCTCGCTGCGCGAGGCATCGACGCTGGGCGCAGCACTCGTGGCACGCGAGCTTGCGCTCGCTGCGCGCGAGGCTGCGCGCGCTTGCGCGAGGCAGTGCGCGTTGTGGCGCAGCTCGCTTGCTGCCCACACGCGACTGTCGTGCCTTGCCTTCGCCCATGCCCATTCGTCCATTGCTCATTGCCCACGACACAAGGCAGGGCTGCTGCCTTGTGCTCGTGCACCATGCCCTTGCTCATTGCATTCGTGCCGCATGGGCGACGAGCTCCCTTGCTCGTCGTCGCATGCCCGCACTATACAACACCCCTTAAGGGTAACACGTAGCGTCCATTGCTTTGTGCGTGCAAGTTATATGAACGAATCGCATAAAATTTAAAAAATTTATATTTAAAATTAATGACGAATTAATAAATTAATATTAATTTCATAATTTTAGGGCGAAAAATCGAAAATTTATTATTCAATTGATTTCCGATTAACATGGATTTAAGTCTAGGTCATAAAAATTTAAAATTTATCATAAATTTACAATTTTTATGGTGGTTTTTAATCATAGGTATCTAATTAAATTATAATTAATTATGAAAATCAAATTAATTCTAAATTATTCTAATTTTCAACAAATTAATCATAATTACAAATTAGATTGCATAATTAACAAGGCTAGGCATTCAAACTTGTTAAACATATACAGTAGGTCAATCAAAAATTCAAGATTTATCAACAAGAATCGCAAATATTTAATTTAACATCTTAAATTTATGAAATTTTGCATTCGAAAAACTAAAACCTTCGAAAAGTCATAGTTAGGCTTCGAATTTGAGAATTCTGGGTTCGGCAGAAAAATATTATTTTTGTCAAAATTTTAGAATGCCTTTTACATGCGGAATTGACACAAAAATAACTCGATTTGGATGAGTAACGAAGAAACTGCCGAAAAACTGCGTACGTATAATTAAATAAACGCAATTTGCAATTAATTAACAATTACGAAAATTAATCACCCCTTTTAATTCTTGCAAATTTATAATATTTAACCATGTTCATGCAATTTAGATTATGAAAATAATAAGAGGCTCGTGATACCACTGTTAGGTTATGATACATATGACAATTCATAAATCATGCGGAAAAACCATTTAGCCAGGAATACATATTATTTACACATAATCATATAGCATAGTTTAGATGCATACTCTTTGTTGCGTGCCTTCCCTAGCTGCGCCCGAACCGAACAAGAACAAGTCTTTAGGACTCCAAGTGTCGTCCCTCCGTAGATAGTCCACAGCACGTCCGGGTCCGCCTTAAGATTGACCAACTAGAATCTCCCTTAAGGTACTAAAAATTTCGGCACTTTTGAGCAAGGAATGTGTCTGAATTTTTCTCTCAAAAACTCACTTTGAATACTTGAAAAACTTGTTATAAATTGTGAACCCAGGCCACATATTTATAGGGGTATGGAAAGAGAATTGGAATCCTATTAGGATACGAATTAATTAAATTAGAATCCTAATGAAACTCTTATTTAATTAATTTATCAAAAAGAATTAGGAATTTAATCATTAAACGAATCCTGTACGTTTTAGGTTTCGTATGTGAACACAAACACCTACGCACGCACAGCAGCCCACGAGGGGCGCCATGCGCGCGCGCGCACAGCCCGAGCATCGCAGCCCACGACTGCCGCGGCCTTGGGCGCGCGCTGGGCCTGCCTTGCGATGGGCCTGGCGCAGCCTTGGGCTGGCGTGTTGTGGCGCGCGTTTCCCTTGCTGGACGTGGGCCTGGCTTCGTGCTGGGCCTTCGTCTAGCAAGCTCGTCCGATGCTAATTCGTACGACGCGCTTCCGATTAATTTTCCGATTCCGGAATTCATTTCCGATACGAACAATATTTAACATTTCCGATTCCGGAATTAATTTCCGTTTCGAACAAATATTTAATATTTCCGTTTCCGGAATTATTTTCCGATTCCGATAATATTTCCGATTCAGACAATATTTCCGTTTCCGGCAATATTTCCGATTCCGGCAATATTTCCATTTCCGATAATATTTTCCGATTCAGACAATATTTCCGTTTCCGGCAATATTTCCGATTCCGGCAATATTTCCATTTCCGATAATATTTTCCGATACGTACCATGTTTCCGTTTCCGGTAACATCTACGACTTGGATAATATTTATATTTCCGATACGATCCATATTTCCGTTTCCGGCAATATCATCGTTTCCGGAGTATTCATTTCTTGCCTGTGACGATCTCAGCTCCCACTGAAACCAAGATCCGTCGATTCCGAATATCCATAGTTGGAGTACTTAATTCCATTAAATACTTGATCCGTTTACGTACTATTTGTGTGACCCTACGGGTTCAGTCAAGAGTAAGCTGTGGATTAATATCATTAATTCCACTTGAACTGAAGCGGCCTCTAGCTAGGCATTCAGCTCACTTGATCTCACTGAATTATTAACTTGTTAATTAATACTGAACCGCATATATTAGACTTATCATTGAATGCATACTTGGACCAAGGGCATTATTTCCTTCACGCCGGGAAGGAAGGAGTGATACCTGCGAGCTCACAACGAGCGATATAGCCGAACACACCCGCCCAAGAGTTGGGGGACATTTGGTTCAGACCAATGTTGAAGCCGTCCAGCAACTCCACCACAAAGGGGTGAGGGGGGAATCTCATACCTAGCTTCAGAAAAGAGCCGTACACGGCGAATTCCCCTTCCACCAGTCCAAAGCTGGTGCAGTCCATACCAGCCGGCATACGAAACTTGTATTCCGAGCCTAGATTCAGAGACCTCCCATAGACCTTCCCCTTGAGGGTGAGGAAGTTCAGCCACGTCTGAAGTGGGAAGACTGCGCTGGGGTGAAGGTGACCTTCCTCCCCACCTAACGTGCTCGTCGGCGCGACATCGGTGCACTCGGGGACGTCCTCCTCTATAGGAGAAGAGGATTCTCCTTCGAATTGCTCTTCGTCCTCTATCCGCGCCATTAAATTCTGCACAGGCTGAAGGCTTGGCTCAAGACATGGGCATTACTTGAAAAGAGAAAGGCGTCAAAAGGGACAAGTTGACGCCCTCAGTTTGACGCACCACTTGCATAGCTAAGAAAGAGAAGTGGGAAGGATCCAAATCAACAAACAAATTTTCCAAAATAAAGCATTACCTGATAGATCAAAGAGAGTTTGTGAAGAACTTTGATGAAGAACTGCAAGAACAAGGCTTCGAAGATTGTGGCGGCGCTACAGTGAACTTCGGTGGATGCAAAGACGCCGAAAATCGCCTCCTCTTATAGCTCTCAAGTAATCGCTAGAAATGAGGGGGGTGTTAGGTTATGATACATATGACAATTCATAAATCATGCGGAAAAACCATTTAGCCAGGAATACATATTATTTACACATAATCATATAGCATAGTTTAGATGCATACTCTTTGTTGCGTGCCTTCCCTAGCTGCGCCCGAACCGAACAAGAACAAGTCTTTAGGACTCCAAGTGTCGTCCCTCCGTAGATAGTCCACAGCACGTTCGGATCCGCCTTAAGATTGACCAACTAGAATCGCCCTTAAGGTACTAAAATTTCGGCACTTTTGAGCAAGGAATGGGTCTGAATTTTTCTCTCAAAAACTCACTTTGAATACTTGAAAAACTTATTATAAATTGTGAACCCAGGCCACATATTTATAGGGGTATGGAAAGAGAATTGGAATCCTATTAGGATACGAATTAATTAAATTAGAATCATAATAAAACTCTTATTTAATTAATTTATCAAATAGAATTAGGAATTTAATCATTAAACGAATCCTGTACGTTTTAGGTTTCGTATGTGAACACAAACACCCACGCACGCACAGCAGCCCACGAGGGGCGCCATGCGCGCGCGCGCACAGCCCGAGCATCGCAGCCCACGACTGCCGCAGCCTTGGGCGCGCGTTGGGCCTGCCTTGCGGTGGGCCTGGCGCAGCCTTGGGCTGGTGTGTTGTGGCGCGCGTTTCCCTTGCTGGACGTGGGCCTTGCTTCGTGCTGGGCCTTCGTCTAGCAAGCTCGTCCGATTCTAATTCGTATGACGCGCTTCCGATTAATTTTCCGATTCCGGAATTCATTTCCGATACGAACAATATTTAACATTTCCGATTCCGGAATTAATTTCCGTTTCGAACAAATATTTAATATTTCCGTTTCCGGAATTATTTTCCGATTCCGATAATATTTCCGATTCAGACAATATTTCCGTGTCCGGCAATATTTCCGATTCCGGCAATATTTCTATTTCCAATAATATTTCCCGATATGTACCATGTTTCCGTTTCCGGCAACATCTACGACTTGGATAATATTTATATTTCCGATACGATCCATATTTCCGTTTCCGGCAATATCATCGTTTCCGGAGTATTCATTTCTTGCCTGTGACGATCTCAGCTCCCACTGAAACCAAGATCCGTCGATTCCGAATATCCATAGTTGGAGTATTTAATGCCATTAAATACTTGATCCGTTTACGTACTATTTGTGTGACCCTACGGGTTCAGTCAAGAGTAAGCTGTGGATTAATATCATTAATTCCACTTGAACTGAAGCGGCCTCTAGCTAGGCATTCAGCTCACTTGATCTCACTGAATTATTAACTTGTTAATTAATACTGAACCGCATATATTAGACTTATCATTGAATGCATACTTGGACCAAGGGCATTTCTTCCTTCAGTCTCCCACTTGTCCTTAGGGACAAGTGTGCATTTCCTAATTCCTTTGTCGCTCGATGCTTGCTCTTGAACATAAGGTAAGAGTTGTCATCCTTATTATGTCCAGAGGTGTTCCTCGGTTTCAGAGTTCAACTGATCAAATAAACAGATAATCATAGCCTATGATTCATCCGAGCACGGCCATGCATTTCACAGTTTCTAGCTCTCCGAGTGGCCTTGTACAAATTTTAAGCATCTCATCCCGATTTATGGGAGGACAATCCCAATCTTGCGATCTTGAGATTTGACTTCGTTTGATAGGTGATTACCTGAGCGTTGCCTTTATAGCCTCCTTTTACGGTGCGACGGTTGGTCAACGTCAAAGCAACCAGTTCTCAAACAAGTGATCTCAAATCACTCAGGTATTGAGGATTTAGTGTCTAATAATTTTAATGAAATTTACTTATGACAGATTTTCATCTCTTACAGTAAAGTTTCATAGGTCTTGTCCGATACTAGTCTTCACAAAGTAAGTATCTATGCAAATGATTATGACATTGCCATGTCCACATAGTTCAAGAAACAGAACTACTAGTCATCTTGCATTCTAATCGTCTAACGTTTTCTATGCGTCCAATTTTATAGAAAACTCCGACTAGGGACCATTTTCAACTTTTGACATTCAAGTTCACTTGATAGACATTTCTTAGTCACAGGACTGGTGCTGACAGTCTATCTTGAATATATCGTCAAATTGAAGGGACTCATCATTTAATAAACCACAAATTAAATGGAAAAATGAATTCTTTTCATTTATTGTGAATGATTAACCAATAATGTTTTACAAAGATTTAAACTCTAAAACTTTAAAACATTAAACAGAGACATCAAAGCCATTCTCCAATATGCTTGATTCCCATAGCTGCAGTGTGCGAGTTGTGCTTCGCCTGCGGCAGAGGTTTAGTCAATGGATCTGATATGTTGTCATCAGTTCCAATTTTGCTTATCTCGACTTCTTTTCTTTCAACGAACTCTCGTAGAAAGTGAAATCTACGAAGTACATGCTTGACTCTCTGGTGGTGTCTAGGCTCCTTTGCCTGTGCAATAGCTCCGTTATTATCACAATACAGGGCTATTGGTCCTTTAATGGAGGGGACTACACCAAGTTCACCTATGAACTTCCTTAGCCATATAGCTTCCTTTGCTGCTTCATGTGCAGCAATGTACTCCGCTTCAGTTGTAGAATCCGCAATGGTGCTTTGCTTAGCACTTTTCCAGCTTACTGCTCCTCCGTTGAGACAGAAGACAAACCCAGACTGTGATCTGAAATCATCTTTGTCGGTTTGGAAACTTGCGTCCGTATATCCTTTAACAATTAATTCATCATCTCCACCATAGACCAGGAAGTCATCTTTGTGCCTCTTCAGGTACTTCAGAATATTCTTGGCAGCAGTCCAATGCGCCTCTCCTGGGTCTGACTGGTATCTGCTCGTAGCACTGAGTGCATACGCAACATCCGGGCGTGTACATATCATAGCATACATTATTGAACCAATCAATGATGCATATGGAATCCCATTCATTCGTCTACGCTCATCAAGTGTTTTTGGGCACTGAGTCTTGCTTAGAGTCATTCCATGAGACATGGGTAGGTAGCCTCGCTTGGAGTCCGCCATCTTGAACCTATCAAGCACCTTATTGATATAAGTGCTTTGACTAAGTCCAATCATCTTTTTAGATCTATCTCTGTAAATCTTGATGCCCAATATGTACAGTGCTTCTCCTAGATCTTTCATCGAAAAACATTTCCCAAGCCAAATCTTGACAGAGTTCAACATAGGAATGTCATTTCCGATAAGTAATATGTCGTCGACATATAATACTAGGAAAGAAATTTTTCTCCCACTAACCTTCTTGTATACACAAGATTCGTCTGCGTTCTTGATGAAACCAAAGTCACTGACTGCTTCATCAAAACGTATATTCCAGCTCCTGGATGCCTGCTTCAATCCGTAGATTGACTTCTTTAGCTTGCATACCTTTTTAGCATTCTTTGGATCCTCAAAACCTTCAGGCTGTGTCATAAACACAGTTTCTGTTAAAACGTCGTTTAAGAAAGCAGTTTTGACATCCATCTGCCATATTTCGTAATCGTAATATGCAGCGATTGCTAACATTATCCGAATAGACTTTAGCATTGCAACTGGTGAAAAGGTTTCATCGTAATCCACACCGTGGACTTGCCTGTAACCTTTTGCAACCAATCTAGCTTTGAAAACTTCAAGTTTCCCATCCTTGTCCTTTTTCAGTTTGAAAACCCATTTGCTTCCAATGGCTTGGTAGCCATCTGGCAAATCGACCAAATCCCATACTTGGTTTTCAGACATGGAGTCTAATTCAGATTGCATGGCTTCTTGCCATTGCTTGGAGCTAGGGCTCGTCATAGCTTGTTTGTAAGTCGCAGGTTCATCACTTTCAAGTAATAGAACGTCATAGCTCTCGTTCGTCAAAATACCTAAGTACCTTTCCGGTTGAGATCTATATCTTTGCGATCTACGCGGGGTAACATTTCTAGTTTGACCATGATTCTCACCAGATTCTTCTAAAGATCTCTGAGTTTCATCCTGAATGTCATCTTGAGCATTCTCTAGAGTTTGTTGTTCGACTCGAATTTCTTCGAGGTCTACTTTTCTCCCACTTGTCATTTTGGAAATGTGATCTTTCTCCAAAAAGACACCATCTCGAGCAACAAACACCTTGTTCTCAGATGTATTGTAGAAGTAATACCCCTTTGTTTCCTTTGGATAGCCCACAATGATACATTTGTCAGATTTTGGATGAAGTTTTTCTGAAATTAATCGTTTGACGTATACTTCACATCCCCAAATCTTAAGAAAAGACACATTTGGAGGCTTTCCAAACCATAATTCATATGGAGTCTTTTCGACATCTTTAGACGGAGCTCTATTTATAGTGAGTGCAGCTGTATTTAGTGCATGTCCCCAAAATTCTAATGGAAGTTTGGCCTGACCCATCATTGACCTAACCATGTCTAGCAAGGTTCTGTTCCTCCGTTCCGACACACCGTTCCATTGTGGTGTTCCAGGAGGAGTTAATTCTGATAGAATTCCACATTCTTTCAGATGGTCATCAAATTCATAGCTCAGATATTCACCGCCTCTATCAGACCGCAGTGCCTTAATCTTCTTGCCTAATTGATTCTCTACTTCACTCTGAAATTCCTTGAATTTGTCAAAGGATTCAGACTTATGCTTCATTAGGTAGACATAACCATATCTACTGAAGTCATCAGTGAAAGTGATAAAGTAGCTGAAACCACCTCTAGCATTTGTACTCATTGGTCCACATACATCTGTATGGATTAAACCCAATAGTTCATTTGCTCTTTCTCCAACTTTAGAGAAAGGTTGCTTTGTCATTTTGCCAAGTAAACATTATTCGCATTTACCATAATCCTCTAAGTCAAATGGTTCTAGAATTCCTTCCTTTTGAAGTCTTTCTAAGCGTTTCAAGTTTATATGGCCTAATCGACAATGCCACAGATAGGTGAGATCTGAATCATCCTTTTTGGCCCTTTTGGTATTTATGTTATATACTTGTTTGTCGTGATCTAATAAATAAAGTCCATTGACTAATCTAGCAGATCCATAAAACATCTCTTTAAAATAAAACGAACAACTATTGTCTTTTATTAAAAAGGAAAATCCCTTAGCATCTAAGCAAGAAACTGAAATGATGTTTTTAGTAAGACTTGGAACATGGAAACATTCTTCCAGTTCCAAAACTAGCCCGGAGGGCAACGACAAATAGTAAGTTCCTACAGCTAATGCAGCAATCCGTGCTCCATTTCCCACTCGTAGGTCGACTTCACCCTTGCTTAACTTTCTACTTCTTCTTAGTCCCTGTGGATTGGAACATAAGTGTGAGCCACAACCTGTATCTAATACCCAAGAAGTTGAATTAGAAAGTATACAGTCTATAACGAAAATACCTGAAGATGGAACGACTGTTCCGTTCTTCTGATCTTCCTTTAGCTTTGGACATTCTCTTTTGTAATGGCCTATTCCATCACAATAAAGACAGCTTGATGTGGACTTGTCCTGCTTTGATTTAGCATTGCCCTTGGACTTTCCACCTTTCTTGAATGGTCTCCTTCTAGCCTTGAGTAAATCTTTGGCTTCACAGTCCAGTATTATTTCAGCCTTTCTGACAAGGTGAACAAATTCTGCAACTGTTTCTTCTCTTGGTTCACTTAGGTATAGTTGCTTGAAGCGACCAAACCCACTTTGTAGTGAATTGAGCAAGATAGAGACTGCCATCCTTTCGCTTATTGGTGTTCCTAGTAGACTTAGGCGATCAAAGTATGAACGCATAAGATCCACATGGAACCTCAGTGGGACGCCTACCCTCTGTTTAGTGCGAAGGAGCTGAACATGTGTTTCTTGGACCTCCATCCTATAACACCTGTTGGGAGAACTAACCTTTAGACCAGACATTGATTAAATCAACTCATGGACGTTCAGGTCCCTGTCCTCCGTGCTTCCACGACAGATATCCCTCAGATTCTTGATGAGCGTAAAAGGTTCATAGGCTACAAACCTTCTAGCCCAATCATCAGGGATATTGTTCAGCATGAGACTCATAACCTTTTTGAGATCCGCATCCCAGGCGTAAAATCTCTCAGGGGTCATGTCTCTGGCATAGTAGCTTGGCATGGGATGTGACAGTACATACTCAAGTCCATTGAGTTTGACTATTTCAACTAGCTTAGCTTCCCATTCAAGAAAATTTGCCAGGTTCAGCTTGACCATAAGCTCAGAACCTATGATGATGTTTTGATTGTTGTTTGCCATATTAAAAACTACAATTGAAAAGAATAAACAAATAAATAACCATTCACAGTTTCTCTTAATAAACTTAAATTCTAGCATACATGCATAATTCAATGTTTATTAAGCATTTTATTCAAGTTATGTGTTCCGGCAGGTGTGAATAAAATGATTCCAAGATCCTAAAATCATTGAAGAACTAAGCACAGTTTGTCGACTTAATCCTAAAACATCTTAGGTAAGCAAAAGCCTTTTGCTAATAGTCTAGAAACTATTCTTGGTTGATAGGTACGTCTAAGAACTTATTAGGTAAACCTATAGATTTTGCCACGACATAAAAGGACTCCTTACTTATATCGTTGAGTTTCACCAAAACTAACATGTACTCACAATTATTTGTGTACCTTGCCCCTTTAGGACCAATAAGTAACACCTCGCTGAGCGAAAACTATTACTAGATTGATGTAAAGGATATCCAAGCAAGTGTATATTTTGGCATGGCACCTTTTAACTCAATTTTTAAGTTTGGAACTTAAGGCTCTTACTATGTTGGTTAGATTTTAAGTGAACTAAAATCCTTAATCATGCAACATAATCAAGCTTTTGATCTCATGCATTTTAAGACATATTTAAAACAATAAATAACTTAAAACATGCATAAGATAAATGTGATCTAGTATGGCCCGACTTCATCTTGAAGCTTTAACTTCAAAGTCCGTCTTGAAAATCTCCGTGGGAGGCACCATTTTCTTCAAATAGGATAAGCTATAATTAAAACTAATTACAACTATTTGATGGTACGCAGACCATATTTGAATTGAAAAACAACTTTGGTACTTTAGACAAATTACATTCAAATTAAGGGTACGCATACCATATTTTCTATCCTATTTGGGCCATACTAGTCACTTCATAACCTGCAAAACAGTACATATACAATATATACCATTCACCCATTCATTATCATGAATGGCCCACATAGCTGGTTAGTAAAACACATTATGCATCACGTAAACATTTGCAGCAATTAATCAAGGGCACCAATAATCTACCAATTATTCAGTCCTTATTAATTCTAATCAAGTTGTTTTAACCTTAAGGATTTGTAGACCTAATCAAGAGTTTATGACTAAAAAGGGCTCCCACTCAAACCAATAAATTCATATGCTTTACTAATTTTAAACATAAAATTGTATTTCTAGTCTAACCGGAAACATACAAATTTAATTAAAATTTAAAGCTCATATAGATTTATAATTGAATCCAAAAAGTTTAATTTAATTTCAGTCGTATTTATTTATTCTAATTATTTTACTAAAATTAAAATCCAAGAAAATAATTTAAATTATTAATTTTAAAATTAATTAAAATTACGTAAACTGAAAATTTCAAATTAAACATTCAAAACGATCTAATCGCAACGCAAACACCCTACGCATTGCACGCCCATGGTCCACACGCACACAGCCATCGCTCGCCATGTGCGCGCAGCCCATGCGCTGCGTCGCATAGCTGCTGCTTCTTCCCTTCGCAAGCAATCGCGCGAGTTGGTGCTCGTTGCGCACGCGCCAGCGCTCGATGCACGCGAGCCATCGCTCGCTGTGCGCGCTCGCCAGCGCTCGATGTGCGCGCTCGCCAGCGCTCGCTGTGCGCGCTTGCCAGCGCTCGCTTGATGCGAGCCAGCGCTCGCCAGCGCTCGCTGCGCGAGACATCGACGCTGGGCGCAGCACTCGTGGCACGCGAGCTTGCGCTCGCTGCGCGCGAGGCTGCGCGCGCTTGCGCGAGGCAGTGCGCGTTGTGGCGCAGCTCGCTTGCTGCCCACACGCGACTGCCGTGCCTTGCCTTCGCCCATGCCCATTCGTCCATTGCTCGTAGCCCACGACACAAGGCAGGGCTGCTGCCTTGTGCTCGTGCACCATGCCCTTGCTCATTGCATTCGTGCCGCATGGGCGACGAGCTCCCTTGCTCGTCGTCGCATGCCCGCACTATACAACACCCCTTAAGGGTAACACGTAGCGTCCACTGCTTTGTGCGTGCAAGTTATATGAACGAATCGCATAAAATTTAAAAAATTTATATTTAAAATTAATGACAAATTAATAAATTAATATTAATTTCATAATTTTAGGGCGAAAAATCGAAAATTTATTATTCATTTGATTTCTGATTAACATGGATTCAAGTCTAGGTCATAAAAATTTAAAATTTAGCATAAATTTACAATTTTTATGGTGGTTTTTAATCATAGGTATCTAATTAAATTATAATTAATTATGAAAATCAAATTAATTCTAAATTATTCTAATTTTCAACAAATTAATCATAATTACAAATTAGATTGCATAATTAACAAGGCTAGGCATTCAAACTTGTTAAACATATACAGTAGGTCAATCAAAAATTCAAGATTTATCAACAAGAATCGCAAATATTTAATTTAACATCTTAAATTTACGAAATTTTGCATTCGAAAAACTAAAACCTTCGAAAAGTCATAGTTAGGATTCGAATTTGAGAATTCTGGGTTCGGCAGAATTCCTTTTACATGCGGAATTGACACAAAAATCACTCGATTTGGATGAGTAACGAAGAAACTGCCGAAAAACTGCGTACGTATAATTAAATAAACGCAATTTGCAATTAATTAACAATTACGAAAATTAATCACCCCTTTTAACTCTTGCAAATTTGTAATATTTAACCATGTTCATGCAATTTAGATTATGAAAATAATAAGAGGCTCTGATACCACTGTTAGGTTATGATACATATGACAATTCATAAATCATGCGGAAAAACCATTTAGCCAGGAATACATATTATTTACACACAATCATATAGCATAGTTTAGATGCATACTCTTTGTTGCGTGCCTTCCCTAGCTGCGCCCGAACCGAACAAGAACAAGTCTTTAGGACTCCAAGTGTCGTCCCTCCGTAGATAGTCCACAGCACGTCCGGATCCGCCTTAAGATTGACCAACTAGAATCGCCCTTAAGGTACTAAAAATTTCGGCACTTTTGAGCAAGGAATGTGTCTGAATTTTTCTCTCAAAAACTCACTTTGAATACTTGAAAAACTTGTTATAAATTGTGAACCCAGGCCACATATTTATAGGGGTATGGAAAGAGAATTGGAATCCTATTAGGATACGAATTAATTAAATTAGAATCCTAATGAAACTCTTATTTAATTAATTTATCAAATAGAATTAGGAATTTAATCATTAAACGAATCCTGTACGTTTTAGGTTTCGTATGTGAACACAAACACCTACGCACGCACAGCAGCCCACGAGGGGCGCCATGCGCGCGCGCGCACAGCCCGAGCATCGCAGCCCACGACTGCCGCGGCCTTGGGCGCGCGCTGGGCCTGCCTTGCGGTGGGCCTGGCGCAGCCTTGGGCTGGCGTGTTGTGGCGCACGTTTCCCTTGCTGGACGTGGGCCTTGCTTCGTGCTGGGCCTTCGTCTAGCAAGCTCGTCCGATGCTAATTCGTATGACGCGCTTCCGATTAATTTTCCGATTCCGGAATTCATTTCCGATACGAACAATATTTAACATTTCCGATTCCGGAATTAATTTCCGTTTCGAACAAATATTTAATATTTCCGTTTCCGGAATTATTTTCCGATTCCGATAATATTTCCGATTCAGACAATATTTCCGTTTCCGGCAATATTTCCGATTCCGGCAATATTTCTATTTCCAATAATATTTCCCGATATGTACCATGTTTCCGTTTCCGGCAACATCTACGACTTGGATAATATTTATATTTCCGATACGATCCATATTTCCGTTTCCGGCAATATCATCGTTTCCGGAGTATTCATTTCTTGCCTGTGACGATCTCAGCTCCCACTGAAACCAAGATCCGTCGATTCCGAATATCCATAGTTGGAGTATTTAATGCCATTAAATACTTGATCCTTTTACGTACTATTTGTGTGACCCTACGGGTTCAGTCAAGAGTAAGCTGTGGATTAATATCATTAATTCCACTTGAACTGAAGCGGCCTCTAGCTAGGCATTCAGCTCACTTGATCTCACTGAATTATTAACTTGTTAATTAATACTGAACCGCATATATTAGACTTATCATTGAATGCATACTTGGACCAAGGGCATTATTTCCTTCAGGGGGAAATCACTCGAAATGGCCACTTATTTATAGAGGGGTAAGAAATGATTACCCCTGCCACGCGTCGTCATCTCATTGAACACTCCAAGAGCAGTGAAAACTAACGTCTGTTTTCACTCCTCATGAGGGGCAAATGATGTGGGCTTGAATACCTCCACCACAAGGCCCAAAGAGGCTACAATGACCAATACCGGCCAGCTGGGCCCAAACCTAGGAAGAAGGCCCAAACCTTGGTACCTAAATGAAATAAGAGCACAACTCCATTTTGGAAAGCCCATCCTCTCTGAGAAGACAGGTCCAATTTGTAAAAGGCTCATCATTGTGGGCCAAATGACACGTGTCCTAAATCCCCAAGGGGCACACACCCCACAGCTAGGTTTGAGGGAACAGTCCCCAAGAAACCCTAGCACTATAAATAGCTCAGATCCCAAGGTAAAGGCAATCAATTCATTCCCACCAACCTAAGAACTATCTTTGCTCTGCCTTCTCTCTACAAATTACTTATCTCTCTAGCTTATACTTACTTAAGCATCGGAGGGAATATTCCTACGGGAATATTCTTGTTTTGCAGGTTGCCAGAAGTTCGTGCCAGGTCATACTTGATACCTCCGAGGAACGCGTGCCACATCAGCACCGTAAAAGATCCCACAACAGTAACCTTTATTAATAATAACATAGAGGACAACAAAGAACATAAAAAGAACATTATAATATACATAATAACTATATCAAACATATAGTTACTATTATACAAGATATAATACCTATAAATATTATTGATGGTCATTTAGTCACATAGTTGCAGACATAGTTGGTGTGATAATAATATAGTAAGTCTATCACTAAAAATATAGCTAGAATAACATCAAAAACATGAACATAACATAATAAATTTAAATAGTAACCATTTCAAACATATAGTAACTATACAAACAATATAGTAACTATTGAAGAAAATAAACATATGGTAACAAATCATGATAAAATAAACATAGTACCTATTTCAAAAATATAGTTACTGTATAAAGCATATAGTAACTATATAAACATATAGGGACTATTATTATAATATAGTAACTATTATACACATATAGTAACCATTATAATCATATAGCCACTATCTAAGAAGCGAACAAAAACATACTCTAAATAACATAATACATAATGTAATCGTATAATAACTATTATTTCTCAAAAAGTCACTATAAACTGTTCATAACATAATAGCTATCTTAAACACATAGTTACTGTTTTAAACTTATAATAACTTATATAGTAATTATTTTAAACACATAGTTACTGTTTAAAAGTTATAGTAACTTTTAAAAAAATATAGTTACTCTAAAAACTACTACTAACATAAACACAACGAATATTCCAGTGACTATTAAAAACACTATTTCGCAACATAAATTAAAGGTAACTATGTCATCTATATACTAACTATGTGAAACACTAACCCTAATTTCAACAAAACAACAAACATTTCAAATCACTCAACAAAACAATAACTATTGTACACAATATAGTAACCATTAAAATAATATAGTAACTATTGTACACATATAGTAACCATTAAAATTACATAGTACCTCTTTAAACCATAAAGTTACTGTATAACTCATATAGTTACTATTTAAAATCGTGAAGTCACTGATCGAATTGGCGAAGTGAAAACGTTATTTCGACAAAGCACAAACATTAATATCTCCAAAACAACAAATATTTTCAATTTTAAATAAAAATAGACTTAAAATAATTTAAAAAATAATGAACCGAGAAAGATTTCTCAAAATACTTGCGATGATTTGTAGTCGAGCGCAAATTTTTTGATTCAGTTTCACAACGAACCTCCTTCTTGATCTGCTACTTCCTCCATTTTTCCTCATCTAATAAACCAATTATGAGAATTATAAGACAATAGATCCAATTATTTTCAATATATACTCGATCTGTATGCACAAGCGGTTTAAATGTAAAGATGCTTAATATATAATATGAAATTTAAATAGATTGATACGAAGTATTTCAAAATGGACCTAATGCCATAACGTAATTTTCTCAACTAATCGACACCAAACTCGAACTTACCAGGGTATACTGAACCCTTGCGAAGTTGAACAAACTTTAGAAATTTGGGCAAAAATTTTAAAATATAGAGAGAAAATAAAGAGCAAGAAAAGAGAGAGAAATGAGCAAAATGAAAATCTGAAATTTTGAAAAATTAAAAAAATTAAAACGTATATAAAGTGGGCTAGACACAATCGCATAAAAGCTCTACAAAAATATAGTAACACATAGTTACTGTAATACGCATATATTTACTATTTAAAATTACAAAATAACTGTCACGTGACAGTTACACATGTTACCCAACCAAATTAATTTGTTGCCCTGGTTCACGCTAAGTTAGCGTGGACCAGATTTATATTAGTGTAAGTACATAACAAGATAGTGCCAAAATTATAAATGTTATTTTTGTGGTAGATTGTACAATTATATGTTATATGGAATGTTCAATAGTGACAACTTCTATAGTATTGTTTCGGTTGTCAACACCCTTCCACAAAAGAGTCCAGACATAGAATAAACTCAATTTAATTATGAAACTTCATATTATCCAATCACTCAATTACATAAAACTTAACTTAATCTAACTATATGAAAACATTCAATTTAATTATGAAACTTCATACTATCCAATCACTCAATTACGAAAAACTTAACTTAATCTAACTATATACATACATTCTTTTTGTCGTCTTAGCGTGTGGACTTACTATCTTACCGACTTACCATAAGTAAATTGAAATCGAAAGATATTTACCATACAACCGAATCGGATTAAAAACAAAGAGAGAAAAAGTTTAACCAAAATGATCACATATCTTTGAAGAGTGAGTAGGCGTGAGCGTGTGAGCTTAAAATGTAGTATAGGAATTTTGGGATTGGCCACATGATCCCATTATCACATCTATGGAGTAAAAAATAAAACACCATGATCGAAAGTTCCAAACCCATTTTAAATTTCATGATTCACCCCCCTTTCACCGCTTGGTGACGTGGCCACTACGCCAAGCTTACGTATATAAAGTTAGGAACTTCTATAGACACCAAAAGGAAGAAACACAGTAGTGGGAACAGTAGACCCCACCCTTAATATATAAATACAATAGTACTCCGTACTATTTAATTCAGTATTTAAATACGAAATATTGTCTTTTTTTTCTTTATAATGTTAAATTGTACCCCGTATTATCCAAAAGAAAATGTTGAATGGTTAAGTGAGAAATGTCCTACTCCCATGAGGAAAGTTAATCGCTCCTCAAGGCTTTACCTCAAAAAAATAAAAAAAATAATGTCTTACTCTTACAAGTTTATAAGGTCGTATTTCACAATTTCAAATTTTATAACTTTTACATATAGTTATCAGCTGTTTATTTTCTTATGAGCTCACATAAATTATAAATAATTCCGTTTTTGGCGACTTTTAAGTCGCACTTATTTTTTTAATTGTTAATTACCACATTTGTATCATTATTATATCAAATTCAGCTAAGTTTTCTTAATATTTGTGTCAGTCAACATGTGACTCCTAAATAAATACGGAGGGAGTACTGCTGGTGTATTATTTTTATCGCATAAGACCTGAATTTTGAACTTACTGAAATTTTATTAGATCTTATTGAACGTACTCAATCTGATTGAAACTTATTAAAAATAATTCGGCAGGATTGCAATTAGAATAAAATTTAAAAGAGTAAACTTATTAGATGTGATTGGAATATATTGACCCGGTTAAAAATATTGGAGATCCCTTAAATATACTATTTTTGCAGTATATACTATTTTTGACAGATGTTTACCTCGTTTTAATGCCTTGTGAGTACTGTTGAATCCGTTCACATTTTTTTCATTAAGAAGGAGAAATGTGAAAGGATGTACGCTAATAACTAAAGCTAGGTACAACAAAATACACTTTAAATATTCTTATAAGCTAATATATTTTAAAATAAAAACAAATTGACATAAATCCTCAACAAGTACAACAAAAAGACGGTCATCTTCCAACCCCAAAATTCCTTATCACTCCTAAAAAGCCCCAAAGTATAAAAAAACAAACCCTAAAACAATTTAAAATTTTAAATTAAAAAAGCCATTTTTCTGCTCCATTATATAAATAAAACCCAAACTTAGCAACTTCAATCACTTCATCTTCTCCTTCATTCTACCACGTCATATCACAAATAAAATTTAAAAAATATGCAGCAATTTTCAGATGATTTTGATTTTGCAAACAATACTACCTCATCGGAAATGGAAATATATCGGTATTCAGCGGCCGCTGGAGGTGGCGTTAACGATGTCGTAAATTGGCCGGCGGCGGCGAATTATAACAATAATTACAGTAGCAGTGGAAGCTGTGGCGCGTCGTTTTACACTGGATTATTGAATGATACGACGACAGCGACGGAGGCGAAGGCGTTAGCTGCGTCAAGGATTCATCATAAGGAAGCTGAGAAAAGGAGGAGAGAGAGGATTAATTCTCACCTTGATCGTCTTCGTTCTATTCTTCCCTGCACCTCCAAAGTATATTACTACTACTACTTTTCTCTCTCTTAATTAATCTCCTTTTAATCTTGATTTTATATGTTAATTACTAATTAGGGTTTTTTGTTTTTGAGATATACAATTTCGTTGATGCTTGTACTTAATTAATTAAATTAGCTCACTATTAATCTAGTGGCTAGATGAGATACTCGGGTAGTGGCTTCGCAAACTACTAGTTTGTGTGAACTATTTTCCTCTAAACATATTTTCCATAAAACTCTCGCCGCCCAAATCTCACCTAAATAGCTATTTTGTATCAATAATATTGTTTTTTCCCGTAAAAAAAATCTCACATTAAAAAAAAAAGGATACGTCATGTTATTAGCTACTCCTTGATATTTGTTTGAGTTCATAAAAATTGGTAATAGAAAATAGTGATTTGATATTTTATGTGTTAGAAAATTAGAATGGAATAAGTAATACGGAGTAAAAGAAAGTACGGAATAAGAAACTTTAGAATGGAGTGAGGCAGTGACGAACTATGTTAACCGGTCAATGTTATTACATTCTAGTTTATACACCAACTAATCCAAAATGTTCGTTATTTTGGCCATTTTATTATAAATAGAATTCAATTAAATATATTTCGATTGAACTTGTTTCACATTGGTACTAGTATGAAAATTTCCAGTAAATAAATACGGAGTAGTAACAGTTAAAAGTTGGTCAATCTCAGTGACGAAAATTTCATGGCTAACTACGTTCATAATCATGCTTCTGTGCTCTATTCGTTTAGGCCCTATTTCAGACAAAATAAGTTTAGTTAAGTTCAGATAAGTTCAGATAACATATGTTCAGCAAAAATAAGTTTTTTTCAAATATTTTCACACACAAATAAGTTTATTTCAGACAAAATAACTTTTTTTCAGATAAAATAAGTTTAGATAAGTTCAGTTAATTTCAGATAAGTTCAGTTAATTTCAGATTAGTTTAGATAATATAAGTTCAGTCAAAATAAGTCCAATAGAACAGAGCCTAACTTTTTCATTGATCTGTTCTCCTCTATCATCCGAAATGATGAGTTAGGTTGATCCCGTTTTAGGAGTTAATCTAGTTTATATTTGACAAAGAAAGTATGAAAAGTGGATGGAAGGATAATTGGTGTAAGTAAAATATGATAATAACTTTTGGTCATTCTACAACAGATTTTCTATGAGAACGCCTTAAGTTCAATAAATCCAAATACTTGTGGTTTTATTTGTTTTATACTCCTATATAAGAGGTATTTTGTTAGAATTGGTGATTTGAACTTGTTTCAGTGTACCTTTGTTGTATATATACTCTGTATTTCACAACTATATTAGGCTAAGTATAGTCTCGTACTAGAGTGAAGGCTTCTTTGTACCCTATGATCTTAATACTATTGTCAAAGTCATTGTCTTTCATCTAAAAGAATGGTTCAAGTATCTTATCTAGTTAGCTTCCCATGCGGAAAAAAAAGTTAAATATATAATATATTAATCATCGTTAAGAGTACGATTAGTACTACTTCATATATGAAAGCATTAGCATTAAGAGTTCCAAACTTATTTCTATAATGGGGTAGCAATTGTGCATTCACTTTACATGAATGATAACAATTGTTATGGAGTACATATATGAAATCGAATATGTAGTTATGTGTTCACAAGGTACGATAGTCAAATACTCAAATGGCATTGCTTATGTAGTTATGTGTATGGAGTATATATGTGTGCCCTATCCTATGTTCACTTGAGGAGTAAGTTCAATTTGACTTGTTGTAAACTTTTCCTTATCATTTCTTTGTGTAATGGAAATATGGAAGAATGATCCTTAATAATGCTATTGGGTAATAATGTTTGAGATGTTTGTTGATTTGCTTTAATTAAAACATAAGGGGGAATTTGCACATTTGATTATAGTTATCAGGCTAATTTGCACATTTGACTATAGTTATTTCAGAATGAGAGTTATTCACTTATTCCTTTACAAAGTACTCCGTATATAGACTTAAAACAAACTAAACGGACACCCTATATCACCCTTTCTGATGTTGAAATACTTGATCGATTTAGATTTAACTACAATATTTTTGACATTCTAATCTTATCTTTAATCCCTTTTGATATTTTTACTAGCTTTTCTCTTTTTGTGTTTACATTGAAGGTTCAGTTAATGGAAAATCTTTTACCATTATAAGCTTCTATAATTTGCAGAGATTCGATCTTCTGTTACTGATATTCTCAGTGCAATTCGGATTGAAATTTAAATAAAAATGTCCCACTTTTTAAATACAAAAACTAAACATTTTTCTGTCTTTTTTTGAATAAAAATTTAAAGTACCAACATCATCATCACGGCGTGAAGAAAAAGAAATGAGAACTTATTATTAATATCATTTTTGGGGTTTTGGAATTTTAAACTTTTAGTGAGTCAGTCAAAAAAACATGCACACTTTATTTTTATTTATTTATGCTTTTTTTCTAAAATTTCGACCATGCTCGTTTTAGCTTAGGGTTCAGGCTTTGAACAAAGTTGTTCACCTTTTCTTGGTACACTGTTCTTGAATATTCTTACTCGCTTTTCTCTTCTTTCTTTTTTCTATTTTTTTCAGTTTTACAATTTTTTTTTTGTAGCAGTACTATTTGAGGTTTCTCGTTGACAATACATAACTTTAATCATTAACATCTCTAGATATACATTAGTGAATAATTAAAAAAAAAGGGTTGATATTTTGAAAATTATATTCGATACTAATCTAATAACATCATATATGAATTTTTTTTTTACGTATACATTCATAAAAGAGTGTGGAGTAGTATATAAAATTATGAATAGTGTCAAATCTCAAAAAGTTCAATTTTAAAATATATATAAAAAAAAAAAAAAAAAAAGGAATGAAGCATATTTTTGTTTTTAATTTGAATAAATTTTTGTTATGAAAACAGACAGACAAAGCAACGCTCCTTTCCAAGGTGGTTCAGCGAGTGTTGGAGCTAAAACGGCAAACCTCGGAGCTTAATGAGCTAGACAACTTGATGATACCTTCTGAAAATGACGAGTTTGCTGTCTACATTCATAATAATAATGATAATAATAGTAATAATCAATTCGATATTGAAGATGGTGACAGTAACAATAATAATCATAAGCTGATTTTGAAAGCTTCATTGTGTTGTGAAGATAGGCCTGATCTCTTTGCTGATCTTAATGGGGTGTTGAGTTCTTTGAATTTGAAGACTCTTCGGGCAGAGGTTTCATCCCTTGGCGGTCGGATTCAGAGTGTTTTCATTGTTAGTGCGGATAATAATAGTGTTCAAAGTGATGATTGTGCCGTGTTCCTGAGGGATGCATTGAAGGGGATTGTTCAACGGTCTGGTTCTGGGTCGGATGAACGGTTGAAACGTAGGCGTAGGGTGTTTGATTCGGTTGCTGATTGCTAACTTAATTTTAACTAGCAGGGATCTTGTTTTTGATGATAATGCTAGCTTCGTTGGTTAAAGTCGTGGCGTCCTGTGGGGGGGTGTATATGTATTATGTAATACGTAATATGTGCATGTTTTTATCGTGTGTATGTGGGGGGCTTGGTTTGGGATTTGTTGTACAAGTTTAAAGTTTGTATCCATTTCTGTGTTTCTTCGTTGTTGTTTGGTTTGGGAGGGGTGTAACTGTATAAGCCTATAAGATGAAGTACGGAGTATAAGATTATTGTAAACAGTTTGAAGCAAGGGCAAGCATTTCTTGTGCTCTAAGCGCTTCGTTTACTTTATTTATCAACTCCGACGTTATAAATATGTTTCAATGCAATATTGATGTTGAAGGTTACTCAATGTCATAAGATCATCCATGGAAGATTGGAAGTTGTCTCTAAATTACTCCTACTCCGTTCACATATCTCAATAGGGTCTCGGTGAGGAATACTTTCCGATCCCAATATTAACTTCTCATATGGAGAATATCGAAAAGAAGTTGAACATAATGCAGGTTGTTACATACACAAAACACCAAGCATTTAAACATGGATTAGTCAAAAATTACTAGGGTGTAAATTGGATGAACTGGAATGAATTTTGCTAAGTTTAAATTCAATCCAAAAATTTTTGGACATGGATATTTGAGTCTGAATCTGATCCAAACTTTTTTCGAATATGATCTAGTCTGGTTCATAAAAAAAAATTCGTGAGTCTGAATCCATTCCAATCTGATAATTTTTTATTTGATTTTTTTTAAAGTTAAACAAAAATGGTTCGAACATAAATGCAAACTAATTTTATGTCTGTGCTTCACGGATTTATATTTAGTATTTTGTACTATTATATGTTAAACATTTATAGCAAAAAAATAATGTATTACTAAGTCCATTTAATTAAATATTTAAGTATTTTGTACCATTATCTCTTGTGAAGTTGTAGTTTATTATGATACAAATTCTACTTTTTTTTTAATCGTAAACTCTACTTTTTCTAAAACTATTTTAACTATGGTCGGAAACGTGAAAGTACCGATGTAGTACTAAGGTGAGAAATTCATGTGCAATTATAAATTCAATCTTTTGTTAATGTTCTTGAGTAGTTTTTTTTTTGTGATATTGTAATTTAATCTTTTTAAAATTATTGTATATTGGATTAATTTATTTTCATATATAACCTAACTTATGGATTTTTAATTATATTAATATTATAACCATTTAATTATTTTCCTAAAAATCTGATAGATTATTTGTTAACAATTTTTATAGGAAGATGATTACATAATCAGTTTAGTGTTTGATTACTCTATTGATTTGATAATTAACGTGATTGAGTTTGGCTTTTATTTTAGATTCATTCTTTAATTTAGATTGTTTGATTTTGGATTGAATTTTATTTTAGATTTACTCTTTAATTATTAGAGTGATTGATTTTGGATAGAAGACTCATGCATGTGCTTAGTGTTTTATTATTTTTTTAGATTTATTATTTAATTATTAGAGTTGCATTAAATTAATTAAAATATCTATGTGGAACCTAATTATTTATCTACTACGTGACACAATTAATTTTAAAATAAGTCAGAATTCTTATTTCTCATTGGACGAAACCTAATGATTTTTTATGTGGTGCTCTAATAATTTTTATCTTATGATTTTGGATTCTATTAAATTGTTAAGTTAAAATAAAACTCCTATTACAACTGCTATATTTTATATATTATGCTAGATTTTAGCCCGTGCGATGCACGGATTTTATTAAATTGTTATGTTTAAATAGAACTCATATGTATATACCAATTTTATATATTAGATTAGATTAGTTTTTGATTTTGCATTGATTTTCATTTTAGATTTATTTTTTAATTATGAGAGTGTTTGTATGAGATTGAGCACGATATGAGATTTCTTGGGATTGAGGAAAATATGGCGTTGGATAGGACAAAGTGGAGGGAGAGAATATACATTGATGACTTTATTTGACTTATACAACTTTCATGTTTATGTTCTTTCTATTTTATTTTTATTTTATTTTATTTTTATTTTTTTTTTAAATTTTTAAATTTTATTTAAAATTTAACATGCTATTTTGAAATGTACTTATTTTACTTATTCATTTATTTTAAACTTTACTTATTTTTTATTATCTCTTACAATATTTCTTCTATAATATATACGGAGTATACATTTTACTCTTATTTTACTTTCATTAATTCCGCTTTCTCTTCCTTGTTTTTTCCTTTTTACTTCCTGCTCCTTTCTGGTTTGATTGGTGACAATGACGATCTCTTACGACGATTCATGTTAGCCGACCCCAAATCATTTTGGGACTAAGGTTTGTTGTAGAGTGTTTGTATATGCGTAATATTAATAATCAATTAATAAAAATATCTTCGTGACACTTAATTATTTATCTATGTGGCACTCGACTTTTTTAATTCAAAATTAAGTTTGAAATCTTATTTTTCATTGGCCGAAACCATTAGATTTCCTACGCGGCGCTCTAATATTGGATTAATGTTTGATTTTAAATTGATTTTTATTTATTTTATTTTGGATTAGTGTTTGATTTTGGATGAAATTCATTTTAGATTTTATCTTTTAATTTTTGGAGTGTTTGATTTTGGATGGAGTTGTATATATTAATAATTAATTAATTAATTAGGATATCCACGTGGCACCTAATTAATTATCTACGTGACAATCGATTTTTTAATTCAAAAATAAATTAGAAATCTTATTTTTCATTGGCCGAAACCATTAGTCATCCTAGATATGGCGCTCTAATATTTCATCAAATATGCCTCCTTTATATATATATATATATATATATATATATATATATATATATATATATATATATATATATATATATATATATATATATATATATATATATATATTTGATTAAATTAATGTTTGATTTTGAATTGAATTTCAATTTAGATTTATTTTTTAATTATTTGAGTGTTTGATTTTGGATGGAGTTGTATATATATTACTCCCTCCATTTCTTTTTGTTGTATCCGTTTCCATTTTAAGCGTTTCTTTTTGTTGTACTCCCTCCGTATTTTTTTAAGAGATACACTTGCCTTTTCCTGCCGTATTTTTTTAAGAGATACACTTGCCATTTTTGGTAACTTATCAACCCCACCACCTAATTAAATAATATATCTACTACACTTTATGACCCACCATCCAATTAAAAAATAATTTTACAACTACACCCACCCCACCCCCACCTCCACTTGTTCAAAAGGACATGGTCCCCAATGTACTTATTTATTAAAATATCTACCCCAACCCCACTTCTTTTATTCTTCTTAAGACCCGTGCCCAACCAAATGTATCTCTTAAAAAAATACGGAGGGAGTATCCGTTTCTATTTTTGGACATACATTTTATCCTAAAATACCCTTACATTTCTATCTAATTACCAAAATACCTAAAGATTCTACCCATATTCCCACCTAAATTTTTCCACCCCTATTATTTAATTCTTTTCCCTTCCCCATATACCCACTCTCTCACCTCCTTTATCACCCATCATTATCACTCTTCTCTCTTACCTTATTTCTTTATTATTTTTTTTTTTTTTATTATTATAATCTCTTACATACAATCATTTTTCTTACACCCAATTATTACACTTATACCAATACAAACTAAGATTCCAATTTTCTTAAAAATTTCCCACTTTCTGAAATGGATACATCAAAAAGAAATGGAGGGAGTAGTAAATAATAATTAGTTAATTAAAATATCAACATGACACCTATTTATTTCTTTATTTATTTACGTGACACTCGACTATTTTAACTCAAAAGTATTTTAGAAAACTTACTTTTCATTTGCCGAAACCATTAGATTACCTATGTGGCACTCTAATATTAGATTAGTATTTGATTTTGGATATAATTTTATTTTAGATTAGTGTTTGATTTTGAATTGAATTTTATTTTAGATTTTTTTTATTAGAGTATTTGACTTTGGATGGAGTTGTGTATATTTTTAGTTAATTATTAATTAAAATATCTACGTGACACCTAATTATTTATCTAAGTGGCACTCGACTTTTTTAATTCAAAAATAAATTAGAAATCTTATTTTTGATATTAAATCTCTATAATGAACCATCACAGCTGGCAAGAGAAAGTGAAAGAGAAAGAGGTTGATATAATATTTTTGGGTTATGGGTTTTATATGGAGTGCAATATTTTGCTGCAGATAGTAAATAAAGGCCCAAATATCACATATTTCGCAACAGTTTTTAAATTACATATGTTTATCTATAAATAAAATCTTAACACTTTGGGCTTAATTGGATTTTTGGACTCCAAAAGGTTGAGTCCAAGTCCAATCCAAAAATAATTGGACTTGGTAATTTGAGTCCGAGTCCGATCCAAATATTTTCAAGTTCGGTCCAGTCCAACAAGTTTGGAGCGGAGTGGATTGGACTTTGCACTTTTCTCATCTACTTACACCCGTAAACATTACTCCCTTTGTCCCTTAATACTTGCACCTTTTTGACTTTTTGCACTATTCACATACTCCCTCCGTCCCAAAATTTTTGTCCTATTTTCTAAATCGGGTGTCCCAAAATTATAGTCCTGTTTCTAATTTTGGCTACTAAGGTCCCCACTTTCTCATGTACTATATTAATTAAAAATAAATTGAAAACCCCATCGATGTACTATATTTCACTTTCCTATGTACTATATTCTCTTTCGCATGTACTTTATTCCACTTTTCCATATAACTCAATCATCATTTGTACTTTATTCCACCTTTTCATGTACTATATTCCACTTTTCTTAAAATCCGTGTTTTTGGTCAAACAGGACGATAATTATGGACGGAGAGAGTAATTCACTTTGACCCTATTTTATTTCTAGTATATGAAAACAAATGTTAGTATATAATCTCCCCGTATTTATTTAAGAGATACACTTGGCCGGGCACGGGTATTAAGAAAAAGAATTGAATGAAATAAAAAAATAAAGTAAGTAGGGTTGGCTAGATATTTCAATAAATAACAAATGGGGGACCATGTCATTTTGGTGGGGTGAGAGGTGGGGTGAGTTTATGAAATTATTTGTTTAATAGGATGGTGGGTCATAGGATAAATTATACGAAGTATGTATTATTTAATTAGATGGTGAGGTTGATAAGTTACTAAAAATGGTAAGTGTATCTCTTAAATAAATACGGTCGGAAAAGGCAAGTGTATCCCTTAAATAAATACTGAGGGAGTAATATATTATTGGCTTCATCTTAATATATATTTTCAAAATATTAATATTTTTTTAAGTTTTTATAATATGTAGTTAAAGATATTGGTGGTCAAAGTTGTGCATTGACAAGCGTGTCAAGTCAAAACGGTGCGAATATTAAGGAACAGAGGAAGTATTAGATAGGGATGTGAATGAGGCGAGTTTTTATTTAAAATACCTAAATTTCAACCAAAAGAAAAAAACATTGAAAGAATCAATTCTGATGGTGTTAAAGTACAGTAATAAAGATTTATTGAAAAGCATAAGTTAGTACGAGAACATGAACACCTTGACTACTTTGAGTAGGAAAACTTAGGCTGGGATGGGGATCATCTCTGACCCCAGTAAAGACTAAAGATGAATTAGCACTAATCACAAGAAGAATGTTACCCTTTTGCTTGACAAACGGTCGATCTCTGGCATTATTCTTTTGCTGTCTTGGTAGAGGCTTGGTGTGTGATATTCTGTTAACATGCCTTAACTATATTACTCCTGTATGGCTGTATGTTTTGGTAGTTTAAATTAAATTTTGCACGACTTCTTAATTACTCGGAGCTAGTATTAAGACTCTATCTTCTAGGCTTCAAATGTACGTAAATGGTCTAACTTATCAAAAGACAAAAGTCCCCTTGATAATATTCCTCCAAAAGTCATACGAAGTGTTGAAGTAATTTTTTTTTTTCTCCTTTTTCTACAACATTTTAACTTTTACTCTATTTATAATATGCTAATTTTTTATATGGAGAGAAAAGCTAAGTTAAGTGGCCAACTTAAAGCATCTTTTAGGATATACAAACTTTTCTATAAGGCGGTCTTACACAAAAGACCAACTTGGTGTCATATAAGTTAAGCAATTGAACCAATTAGTTAAGCACTTGAACTTATTAGTTAAGCACTGAAACCGATTAGTTAAGCAAGGGAATTAATTAGTTAAGCAATTGAATCAATTAATTAAGCAATGTAACCAATTAGTTAAATAATAGAACCAATTAGTTAAGCAACCAAAGTGGTCTTTCCGGTAAGGCGGTTGTAATACCCCGAATTTTTAAAACTTGATTAATTATGCTTAATTATTTTTATTTTACTTAAAATCGTTTTAAATCCTGATTTCGAAATTTATTTTTAAATTAACAAAGTTTCATTTCGCTTAAATTTTTAATATTGCTACACGATTTATTTTTCAGTTTATAATTTAATTTCATATTTACGAGCTTAACGATCTTTTTTTTTTTAATTTTAATTATTTTCGGATTTTTTTTTTAATAATTTCGGAACGTTCTTATTTTATTCGAAAACTAAATTTATTTTTCGTTAACGATATTTTTATAAAGGATTATTTTAAAACATAATTTTTATTAAACATTTCTATTCAAATTAATTTCCTAAAAATAGAAATCAATTTTTCTGAATTTGTGCCTAACTAAAGTGAAATGACAAAAGAAAATAAAACAAAATGCCTTAAAAGAACCAAAACTTCATTTTCTTTCTCTTTCTTTGCTCTTCACGTGTACCAGGAAGAAGGAAGCAACTCCTTCCTTCCTCTCTTTCCCTCAATTCAGTCCAAGTTCACCCCTTGGACCCCAAGCAAACTTTTCAATACAAATATACAAATTGCATTTCCATTTCAGGAAATTCAACATCAGACAATCAAAAACAAATTCCGATTTTCAATTCTTCTCCTCCTCACTGCTTCGAACCATCACCACCATCAACGACCACTGCAACCACCATCAACCACCATCGTGACCACCTTGACCACCTCATCCAACCACCCAGCCGCACCGTCGGGCTGTTTCAGTCAACCACCACCACCGCACTCACCCCACCGTCCCCCCTGCTCCCTCTTTCCTGCCCGCAACTCCCCTACCCTCCTCTGCTTTCCATTCTCTTTTCCCCCTCGCTGCGCCACCACACCACCACCACCATCTTATCACCCCTCAAATCCATCTCCGCCCCACACTCCCCGGCGAGCCGCCGCTCCCAGAACCAGCCCGAAAACCTACACTCAAACTCCCCTGTTTCGTCTCCTCTGCTCGCCCCTTTCCCCTCTTCATCGTTAATCATGCTGCCGTGAACCACCCTCACCGTCGCATTACCGGCGCTTCCTTGCGCCGCCATTCCACCCAGGTGTCGGCCACCTTCAGCCGACCACCACCCCACAACCCTCGCCTTTCCCTCCTTTGCTCGACCACCCTCTCCCCTTCCGTGATGTTCCGCGCCGCCACAAACAACCACCAACATCATCGTCACCTCTGGTCGCAGTTCCGGGCGGCACCGAGCCACCCAGACCCCAGCCTCCTTCCTCCCTCCTCTCTCCCTCCTCTTCGTCCGTTTCCCCTGTTCTTGGTGCCCTGCTTCGTGCCCAGCTTCCCAAAGAAACGAGTTCCAGTTTATTGGAACTTTGTACCCTTTTCTTTTTTTTACTCAAATTAAAGCCCAAATGTGTTAGGCCCAAAATCCCAAAGTGAGTATTACCATTTAATTTAAGTCCTAAATAACTGTTATGTTAATAATAAAGATTTTAAATGATAATTACTTATATAAATATATTTCGACAGAAATTTGAGTTAATTAATATTTTCGTAATATTTTCATTAAAATCGGCTTAGGAAATTTAAAATATATTTCGATTGAAATTTCGATTAATAATATTTTCATTAAATTTCGAAAATATACTTTTTATTAAAATTCGTTAATTATAAATTCTTTACTTATAAAATTTATCATTTATAAAATATCGATTTTAGGTTATTTATCGTTGTAGTACTAATTCAATAAATTAATATTTTGAAAGAAATCGGACTTGGAGCTTAGGAAGAACGATCCATCAGACGGGAAGTATAAAACGACAGTTGAGGTAACGGCTATTGCTAGTACCCGCAATCCCTTTATAAATGTATTACGAAATTATGACGTTATGATTGGATTTATGAATTAAATGTTTTGACATGTTTTATGGATTGTGGGAATGAATTATGATTTGTTTGAATTATTCTTTATAATATGATTTGATTGAGTTTTCTCATAAAATAATGTTTATATGATGCGTTGAATGAAATGATGTTTTATGGATCCCAGGATCTAAATGATGTTTTATGATATAAAATGAGTTATGTTATTTCGAATTGAAATACAAGCCAAGGCTTGGTAAAATTACATACAACATGATAAATGAAAGTGAAAGAACTGGTTTGTCTGGCGGTATATAAACTACCATCTTCCTATCTACCGGTCATGCATGCACCACGGACACCTGTCCACCCATGGATTACGAGCCCAGGCTCCCATGGTTTATGAGCCCAGGCTCAGGGCCCAGGCCCCATGTTACGATGAGCCCAGGCCCGGTGGAGAATTCCTTCACGGTTCGTACTTGCCAACAACTAGCATGTTAAATTGCAAAGTTTATAAATGATGTTTTCATTAAAAGATTATGAATGAATTGAATATGATGTTTTATTAAATGTTTTACTTATTATATTCTCCCTGTGTTATTAAATAAAATGAGTTGAAATGAATTTACGTTGCTAGGGTAGTCGTTACTGAGTCTTCGGCTCACCGTTTTGTTTTCCATTTTAGGTACTGCGGGGATCGATGGAAACGAGTAGAGGCGAGGAATTTCACTTTAATAAAATTCACCTAGTTTATGCTTAAAGTTATAATAGTTTAATTAAAGACTTTTAGTAAGTTATGTACTTTTATTTTGAGAATATAGAGGATTATTATATTATATTGGAGGTTTTTATGGCTTATGTATGATGTTTCCTTGTAATTTCCAAGACGGAATTACGGCAGGTAATGTCCCGACCAAATTAGGTTAATTCCGCTGCTTATTATGCTTTAATAAGTGATTTAGAGGTCGGGGCGTTACAGTTTGGGATGTAATACCCTGAATTTTTAAAATACGGTTTACTATGCTTAATAATTCTATTTAATTTAATGTCTATTATTAATCGTTTTAAATCTTAATTCCAGACGCTATTTTTTTTTTATAATCTTACTTAACTCGGAAATTTTAATATTTCAGTCGTAAAAATACTTCGATTTTTATAATTCAATTAGTTTTTTTTTTAAATTATAATTATTTCCGAATTATCTTTTAAAGCTTAATTAGCGAGTAAAAATTCTGAAATTTCTCTAGCAATTCACAATTTTCAAGATATCCTTATTCTCCTAAATAAGCCAAAGTTAGTTTGTCTCCTTCCTTCTTTCTTCTTTTGCTTCACGCAGCTTTTGCCATGGAAGTCAAACTTCCCTTTTACACTTGTCTCACACATTCTCACAATTGATCCACGTATCCTTGCCTAACTCCCTTAGTCACCAGAATTGCAGGTTTTTCTTCACATTTGTCATTCCAACCAATCTTAACTGAGTCAATGAACACCAATTCACACTAGAAATAGCTCTCAAAATAGGCAGAAAATGAGAAGAATCAAACTCAAAATCGTGAGTAACAATCAGTTTCAACCTCATTGAATTCCAACAAAACTAAACACAATTCAATTTCACTTCCTGCTTTTCTGTAATTTAAACCACCACCACCAACGACCACCGTCTGCCTACCACCACCGTGACCACCATCGATAACCACCTTCGACCACCACCAACACAGCAACCACCTTCGACCACCACACCTCCCTCACCCTCTCCCTTCCACCACACGCACCCCCTGCCCTCTCCCCTGCTTCCTCTTTCCCCTCCTTCGGCGCGCCACCAGCGTCGCAGCCACCACACCAGCCCACTCCCCTCGCCTGGTCAACTCATTTCCCCCACACTTCCCGGCGAGCTACACGACCACCAATCGAAACACCCTTCTCCAAAACTCCCCTGCTTCCCCTTCGTTTTCGCACTCCCTCCTCCTCTCTCACGCTGCACCACCGCCGCGAAACACCACCCACCTGCACCGGCGTGACCTTGTTGCGCCGCCCGGCCGTCCGTCGCTCCTTCTCCTCGCGGCTCTTCATCCCCTTCGTTGCTTCCCTGTTTCGGCCCCCCCTTCCCCTGTTCTTGACCCAGGAAACCGAAAGCAACAAAAAAAAAAAGAGGAGAGAGAGAGAAAGCCAATCTCTAAATTTTGGAGCCTTGATTTGTTTTTCAAACCTAACTCCAAATTGGGCCACATTTCATTTGGGCCTTGGGTAAGACTAAATCTGAATTTTCAGATTTTTAATTTGTCAATACTTATGGTTTAATAATTTTTACAAAATATTTACTAATAAAAACTGTTTATTATTTTTCAGATTTTATTATCAACTTTATGAGAATAAAGATTCTAGTTTTATTTATCAAAATGGAATTTAAACATTATTTACATGAAAATTTATTTATAAAATATATATGTAATTCAATTCAAAATTCGATTAATAATAATATTTTCTTTAAATGTCGAAATTATATTTTATTAAAATTCGTTATTTATTTCATTACTTATAAAATTTATGATTTATAAAATATTAAATTTTATAATTATTTATCGATCTAGTACTAATTCAATTATTTACTATTTTTAAAGAAATTGGACTCGGAGCTCAGGACGAACGAACCAACGAAAATCCTTAGCAAAATCGTGGAAGTGAGGTAACGGCTATTGCTAGTACCCGCAATCCCCTTATAAATATGATTTATGAAATTATGACGTTATGATTGAATTTATGAATTAAATGTTTTGATGTGTTTTATGGATTGTGGGATGAAATATGATTTGTTTGAATTGTTTATTATAATATGATTTGATTGAGTTTTCTCATAAAATTATGTTTATGCAATGCTTTGAAAGAAATAATATGTTTATTGATCCCAGGATCAAAATGATGTTTTATGAGCTAAATGAGTTATGTTATTTCGAACTGAAATACAAGCCAAGGCTTAGTAAAAATACATAAAACATGATAAAATGAAAGTGAAAGACCTGGTTTGTCTGGCGGTATATAAACTACCATCTTCCTATCTACCGGTCATGCATGCACCACGGACACCTGTCCACCCATGGATCACGAGCCCAGGCTCCCATGGTTTATGAGCCCAGGCTCAGGGCCCAGGCCCCATGTTACGATGAGCCCAGGCTCTTGTGGGCCCAGGCCCAGTGGAGAATTCCTTCACGGTTCGTACTTGCCGACAACTAGCATGTTAAATTGCAAAGTTTATGAATGAAGTGAATATGATGTTTTATTAAATGTTTTACTTATTCTATTCTCCCTGTGTTATTAAATAAAATGAATTGAAATGAATTTACGCTGCTAGAATAGTTCGTTACTGAGTCTTCGGCTCACCGTTTTGTTTTCCGTTTTAGGTACTGCGGGGAATGATGGGCACGAGTAGTGGCGAGGAGTTTCACTTTAATATTATCCACCTAGTTTATGTTTACGGTTCTAATAGTTTAACAAGTTTTAATTAAAGACTTTAGTAAGTTATGTACTTTCATCTTGGTAATATAAAAGATTATATATATTGTTTTGGAGTATTTAAAGGCTTATGATTGATGTTTGCCTTGTAATTTCCGAAAAGAAAGTTACGGCAGGTAATGTCCCGACCTCTAATTCAATAATTTAAAGCATAATTAGCAGCGGAATTAACCTGCCGTAACTTCCTTTTCGGAAATTACAAGGCAAACATCAATCATAAGCCTTTAAATACTCCAAAACAATATATATAATCTTTTATATTACCAAGATGAAAGTACATAACTTACTAAAGTCTTTAATTAAAACTTATTAAACTATTAGAACCGTAAACATAAACTAGGTGGATAATATTAAAGTGAAACTCCTCGCCACTACTCGTGCCCATCATTCCCCGCAGTACCTAAAACGGAAAACAAAACGGTGAGCCGAAGACTCAGTAACGAACTATTCTAGCAGCGTAAATTCATTTCAATTCATTTTATTTAATAACACAGGGAGAATAGAATAAGTAAAACATTTAATAAAACATCATATTCACTTCATTCATAAACTTTGCAATTTAACATGCTAGTTGTCGGCAAGTACGAACCGTGAAGGAATTCTCCACTGGGCCTGGGCCCACAAGAGCCTGGGCTCATCGTAACATGGGGCCTGGGCCCTGAGCCTGGGCTCATAAACCATGGGAGCCTGGGCTCGTGATCCATGGGTGGACAGGTGTCCGTGGTGCATGCATGACCGGTAGATAGGAAGATGGTAGTTTATATACCGCCAGACAAACCAGGTCTTTCACTTTCATTTTATCATGTTTTATGTATTTTTACTAAGCCTTGGCTTGTATTTCAGTTCGAAATAACATAACTCATTTAGCTCATAAAACATCATTTTGATCCTGGGATCAATAAACATATTATTTCTTTCAAAGCATTGCATAAACATAATTTTATGAGAAAACTCAATCAAATCATATTATAATAAACAATTCAAACAAATCATATTTCATCCCACAATCCATAAAACACATCAAAACATTTAATTCATAAATTCAATCATAACGTCATAATTTCATAAATCATATTTATAAGGGGATTGCGGGTACTAGCAATAGCCGTTACCTCACTTCCACGATTTTGCTAAGGATTTTCGTTGGTTCGTTCGTCCTGAGCTCCGAGTCCAATTTCTTTAAAAATAGTAAATAATTGAATTAGTACTAGATCGATAAATAATTATAAAATTTAATATTTTATAAATCATAAATTTTATAAGTAATGAAATAAATAACGAATTTTAATAAAATATAATTTCGACATTTAAAGAAAATATTATTATTAATCGAATTTTGAATTGAATTACATATATATTTTATAAATAAATTTTCATGTAAATAATGTTTAAATTCCATTTTGATAAATAAAACTAGAATCTTTATTCTCATAAAGTTGATAATAAAATCTGAAAAATAATAAACAGTTTTTATTAGTAAATATTTTGTAAAAATTATTAAACCATAAGTATTGACAAATTAAAAATCTGAAAATTCAGATTTAGTCTTACCCAAGGCCCAAATGAAATGTGGCCCAATTTGGAGTTAGGTTTGAAAAACAAATCAAGGCTCCAAAATTTAGAGATTGGCTTTCTCTCTCTCTCCTCTTTTTTTTTTTGTTGCTTTCGGTTTCCTGGGTCAAGAACAGGGGAAGGGGGGGCCGAAACAGGGAAGCAACGAAGGGGATGAAGAGCCGCGAGGAGAAGGAGCGACGGACGGCCGGGCGGCGCAACAAGGTCACGCCGGTGCAGGTGGGTGGTGTTTCGCGGCGGTGGTGCAGCGTGAGAGAGGAGGAGGGAGTGCGAAAACGAAGGGGAAGCAGGGGAGTTTTGGAGAAGGGTGTTTCGATTGGTGGTCGTGTAGCTCGCCGGGAAGTGTGGGGGAAATGAGTTGACCAGGCGAGGGGAGTGGGCTGGTGTGGTGGCTGCGACGCTGGTGGCGCGCCGAAGGAGGGGAAAGAGGAAGCAGGGGAGAGGGCAGGGGGTGCGTGTGGTGGAAGGGAGAGGGTGAGGGAGGTGTGGTGGTCGAAGGTGGTTGCTGTGTTGGTGGTGGTCGAAGGTGGTTATCGATGGTGGTCACGGTGGTGGTAGGCAGACGGTGGTCGTTGGTGGTGGTGGTTTAAATTACAGAAAAGCAGGAAGTGAAATTGAATTGTGTTTAGTTTTGTTGGAATTCAATGAGGTTGAAACTGATTGTTACTCACGATTTTGAGTTTGATTCTTCTCATTTTCTGCCTATTTTGAGAGCTATTTCTAGTGTGAATTGGTGTTCATTGACTCAGTTAAGATTGGTTGGAATGACAAATGTGAAGAAAAACCTGCAATTCTGGTGACTAAGGGAGTTAGGCAAGGATACGTGGATCAATTGTGAGAATGTGTGAGACAAGTGTAAAAGGGAAGTTTGACTTCCATGGCAAAAGCTGCGTGAAGCAAAAGAAGAAAGAAGGAAGGAGACAAACTAACTTTGGCTTATTTAGGAGAATAAGGATATCTTGAAAATTGTGAATTGCTAGAGAAATTTCAGAATTTTTACTCCCTAATTAAGCTTTAAAAGATAATTCGGAAATAATTATAATTTAAAAAAAAAAACTAATTGAATTATAAAAATCGAAGTATTTTTACGACTGAAATATTAAAATTTCCGAGTTAAGTAAGATTATAAAAAAAAAATAGCGTCTGGAATTAAGATTTAAAACGATTAATAATAGACATTAAATTAAATAGAATTATTAAGCATAGTAAACCGTATTTTAAAAATTCAGGGTATTACATCTAAATTACAGAAAAGCAGGAAGTGAAATTGAATTGTGTTTAGTTTTGTTGGAATTCAATGAGGTTGAAACTGATTGTTACTCACGATTTTGAGTTTGATTCTTCTCATTTTCTGCCTATTTTGAGAGCTATTTCTAGTGTGAATTGGTGTTCATTGACTCAGTTAAGATTGGTTGGAATGACAAATGTGAAGAAAAACCTGCAATTCTGGTGACTAAGGGAGTTAGGCAAGGATACGTGGATCAATTGTAAGAATGTGTGAGACAAGTGTAAAAGGGAAGTTTGACTTCCATGGCAAAAGCTGCGTGAAGCAGAAGAAGAAAGAAGGAAGGAGACAAACTAACTTTGGCTTATTTAGGAGAATAAGGATATCTTGAAAATTGTGAATTGCTAGAGAAATTTCAGAATTTTTACTCCTTAATTAAGCTTTAAAAGATAATTCGGAAATAATTATAATTAAAAAAAAAAAAGAGGAGAGAGAGAGAAAGCCAATCTCTAAATTTTGGAGCCTTGATTTGTTTTTCAAACCTAACTCCAAATTGGGCCACATTTCATTTGGGCCTTGGGTAAGACTAAATCTGAATTTTCAGATTTTTAATTTGTCAATACTTATGGTTTAATAATTTTTACAAAATATTTACTAATAAAAACTGTTTATTATTTTTCAGATTTTATTATCAACTTTATGAGAATAAAGATTCTAGTTTTATTTATCAAAATGGAATTTAAACATTATTTACATGAAAATTTATTTATAAAATATATATGTAATTCAATTCAAAATTCGATTAATAATAATATTTTCTTTAAATGTCGAAATTATATTTTATTAAAATTCGTTATTTATTTCATTACTTATAAAATTTATGATTTATAAAATATTAAATTTTATAATTATTCATCGATCTAGTACTAATTCAATTATTTACTATTTTTAAAGAAATTGGACTCGGAGCTCAGGACGAACGAACCAACGAAAATCCTTAGCAAAATCGTGGAAGTGAGGTAACGGCTATTGCTAGTACCCGCAATCCCCTTATAAATATGATTTATGAAATTATGACGTTATGATTGAATTTATGAATTAAATGTTTTGATGTGTTTTATGGATTGTGGGATGAAATATGATTTGTTTGAATTGTTTATTATAATATGATTTGATTGAGTTTTCTCATAAAATTATGTTTATGCAATGCTTTGAAAGAAATAATATGTTTATTGATCCCAGGATCAAAATGATGTTTTATGAGCTAAATGAGTTATGTTATTTCGAACTGAAATACAAGCCAAGGCTTAGTAAAAATACATAAAACATGATAAAATGAAAGTGAAAGACCTGGTTTGTCTGGCGGTATATAAACTACCATCTTCCTATCTACCGGTCATGCATGCACCACGGACACCTGTCCACCCATGGATCACGAGCCCAGGCTCCCATGGTTTATGAGCCCAGGCTCAGGGCCCAGGCCCCATGTTACGATGAGCCCAGGCTCTTGTGGGCCCAGGCCCAGTGGAGAATTCCTTCACGGTTCGTACTTGCCGACAACTAGCATGTTAAATTGCAAAGTTTATGAATGAAGTGAATATGATGTTTTATTAAATGTTTTACTTATTCTATTCTCCCTGTGTTATTAAATAAAATGAATTGAAATGAATTTACGCTGCTAGAATAGTTCGTTACTGAGTCTTCGGCTCACCGTTTTGTTTTCCGTTTTAGGTACTGCGGGGAATGATGGGCACGAGTAGTGGCGAGGAGTTTCACTTTAATATTATCCACCTAGTTTATGTTTACGGTTCTAATAGTTTAATAAGTTTTAATTAAAGACTTTAGTAAGTTATGTACTTTCATCTTGGTAATATAAAAGATTATATATATTGTTTTGGAGTATTTAAAGGCTTATGATTGATGTTTGCCTTGTAATTTCCGAAAAGGAAGTTACGGCAGGTAATGTCCCGACCAATTAGGTTAATTCCGCTGCTAATTATGCTTTAAATTATTGAATTAGAGGTCGGGGCGTTACAGTTTGGTATCAGAGCTCATAACCATAAACTTTTACAGTTTGGTATTCAGAGCAAAGGTTCTGGACCATAAGTGCTAAACCTTACGGGTTTTGCGCATAGTAGAACTCAATAGGCTTTAAGCAAAGAGTTTTAAGGAATAAGTTAAAAAGAATATGTTAAAATCAAGTCAAGTTAAAATGAAATGAGTGTGAGCGTAGGAACGCACGGGATAAAAGGGATTCATTTCTTATGTTATCGATGTTTTCTTGATTGAATATGTTATGAATGATGTTTTCATTAAAAGATTATGAATGAATTGAATATGATGTTTTATTAAATGTTTTACTTATTATATTCTCCCTGTGTTATTAAATAAAATGAGTTGAAATGAATTTACGTTGCTAGGGTAGTCGTTACTGAGTCTTCGGCTCACCGTTTTGTTTTCCATTTTAGGTACTGCGGGGATCGATGGAAACGAGTAGAGGCGAGGAATTTCACTTTAATAAAATTCACCTAGTTTATGCTTAAAGTTATAATAGTTTAATTAAAGACTTTTAGTAAGTTATGTACTTTTATTTTGAGAATATAGAGGATTATTATATTATATTGGAGGTTTTTATGGCTTATGTATGATGTTTCCTTGTAATTTCCAAGACGGAATTACGGCAGGTAATGTCCCGACCAAATTAGGTTAATTCCGCTGCTTATTATGCTTTAATAAGTGATTTAGAGGTCGGGGCGTTACAGTTTGGTATTCAGAGCAAAGGTTCTGGACCATAAGTGCTAAACCTTACGGGTTTTGCGCATAGTAGAACTCAATAGGCTTTAAGCAAAGAGTTTTAAGGAATAAGTTAAAAAGAATATGTTAAAATCAAGTCAAGTTAAAATGAAATGAGTGTGAGCGTAGGAACGCACGGGATAAAAGGGATTCATTTCTTATGTTATCGATGTTTTCTTGATTGAATATGTTATGCGAAATATCGATTATCGAACTTAACAACGATGCCACGAACGGAGCTCACATCAAAGCGCAACATTCACAATGACGTCTCGCACAATGATGTTTCCTATGATGATTTCTATGACGACCAACCTATAAAAGACCCCAAGGAGATGATGGAACGATTAAGAAACTGCACGTACGTTGTCAACTGAATTTGTCAAAGATTCTCGGCAAACGAAAGTTACTAATGCGAACGGAAAAGCGTCACTATTTAAGAAGTTTTCACCTCCGAATCCACCAATCTATGATTGCAAGCCAATTCGATGGAATTTAAAAGACTAGATAAATCATATGGATCAACTATTCGAAACTTTCGACATGCTCTAACGAATGAAAGCGAATATCGTGCGAAAAACGAATACTTGTTATTTATGTCGAGGAAAAGATCATTTCGTTAAAGATTGTCCTAAACCACCTCCAACGAATACCGGAACATCAACCTCGACCAATCATGAACGAAACAACAACAATGCTAAATCCATCACGCCCGTCAACATACGTAAGAGATTACATGATAAAGGACAAGATGACGCCAACGTTGATATTATTTTGATTTAGCTCTCTCTCGCTTTAGAATCGAACTTCCTTTGATTTTATGCTTATCGTCACATGTCATGTTATGAGTTTTCTACCCTAGATAGACCAGGCAAAGTTTAAGCATTATATTTTAGAAGAAGTTAAAGTTAAGCACGGTGCGAACTCAAAGATTTTATGGATATGAATGGTTTTGAGGAATTTTGATAGTCGTGAAATCTTTAGGGATAATATAAACGTTAGGAGTACCAAACGAGCATAAGGTTGTGGTTGATCACTAATTAAGTTAAGATTATTCGAAATTTAAAGTGTTAAAGTTATGAACAAAAGTGATTCTTGGGTTACCTTTCCGATGATTATTTTGATTTTTATAAGTACTAAAGTCTATTATCTAGAGGATGATTGAGTAAGGAAGCTAAGAAGTTGCACAGAAAAGTTATGAACCCAACATGAGTTAAGATAAGAGATCCAGTTGAGTTGACCCATGAATAAGATCTTGAGGAATTTTACCAAAATAAGCTATCAAGAATTAGTCTGTCGATAAAGTTTAAAGATAGGGTACCAAAAGAACATAAGTTTGTATTTTAAATGGCGAATCACCGATTAAATCAAGGTTATTCAAGGTTTAAAGCATGCGAGTATAATTGATTTTTGAGTTACTATTCCGAACCCTTTATAATGATTGTTTTTGTGGTTGCAAGTACCTAAGTGTATTTTCAGATATGTTAAGGAAGCTAAGCTAGAATTTTAAAAGTTATGCAAGAATATTATGCGCAACCAAAACATGGTTTGTGGTAAAAAGATGAAATTGAGGTTACACAATGAAGTTCTGAGAATTATAAAAGAAGCTATCAAGAATTGGTCTTTCAGTAAAGTTGATGGTATTCTTGGTTTACCTTTCCGCATCATTTATAAGGATTGTTTTTGTAGTTATCTGAAAGGACGCTTGATTATCTCCATAAAGAAAAGTTGGACTAGAGAATGTAAGGTTTTGCAAAAATGTTGTGAGGAAAAGTATGATTTATGGTGAGGAAATGAAATTGAATTTGCATATAAAGCAAGTTATCGAGAATTAGTCTTTCCATTAGGTTGATGATATCAATGGATGTTATCGAAAAGAATTATGAATGAGTGAGGAATGCAATGGAATTGAGAATAGAAAATCGACAAAATGACATGTCAATAGAACTGGGTAGTCTGAACTGAGTTTTCTAGGAGCTAGATTGTTTCTGTTAAAGGCACACTTGATGGCTTAGCGTTATCCGCAAAATACGAGATTTACTGACTTAAAATATTAAGGATAAAATAACGAAGTCGTATGCCTAAAGATATATTTCTAGCCACGTGATTGAAATGGAACCCCTGCAACGAACACAGTTAACGAAGTTATTCAATGTAGATGAAAAGATCGGAGATCGAAATCAAAACGAATCGAATAACGAAAGCCAACGACAAGAATTCCTGTAGCAAAGAAGGCAAGAGAAAACGAAAACGCGATATCTCCAAATAGTCTACTGAGAATGATATAATGTATGAATCATGATGTTTATGTAAACGTGTTGTGAATCAACCATGCTCATGTGTTAGATCAAATGATTATGAATGTTATGGTTATGTTGAATATGGAATTTTCAATTTATGAACTATGTCTATATGATATGGATTATGTTTATACCGACATGATTATATTGGTAATCTAATTGTTATGCATGGAAGCCGTCTCCGATGGAAGTTCTCCTGAGCTCAGAGTACGAGATTGATATAATAAATGACTTTTTTTCGAGTATTGAAATTGGTTGGTAAATATTTATTTTCACTACATATACGTATAATTTCAGAATTATAATTTAATTTGCATTAAAAGTTACTGTTTACGATAGAAAATATTTTCAAACAAGATATCACAAAGTGAAATGGGAGCCTAGTCTAAGCTAACAAGTTTGCCCCTTTTATGTTCTTTGCTCCTCGGTCCTATTTTATGAAGTAAAGTAGAGATACGAAAGACGATGGCGAAATGTAATTGACCTTAATGACGATTAAGGATCAAAATATAATTTTGCCCCTTTTGCATTCTTTACTCTTCGATTCTAGGTCTCGAGTTGAAGCGGAGTCCTAAAAGATGATGGCGGAATGAAGGCTAGACATTGTCGGGATTGAAATAAAATTTTGAGATCTTGGTTTTAAAATAAAACATCATACTTTTATTCGAGCGTTTTCAATTTTCAACAAACATTCTATAAATCTAATTTTCAAGTTTCGAGGACGAAACTTTTTCTAAGGGGGTAAGAGTGTAATACCCCAAATTTTTAAAACTTGATTAATTATGCTTAATTATTTTTATTTTACTTAAAATCGTTTTAAATCCTGATTTCGAAATTTATTTTTAAATTAACAAAGTTTTATTTCGCTTAAATTTTTAATATTGCTACACGATTTATTTTTCAGTTTATAATTTAATTTCATATTTACGAGCTTAACGGTCTTTTTTTTTTTAATTTTAATTATTTTCGGATTTTTTTTTTAATAATTTCGGAACGTTCTTATTTTATTCGAAAACTAAATTTATTTTTCGTTAACGATATTTTTATAAAGGATTATTTTAAAACATAATTTTTATTAAACATTTCTATTCAAATTAATTTCCTAAAAATAGAAATCAATTTTTCTGAATTTGTGCCTAACTAAAGTGAAATGACAAAAGAAAATAAAACAAAATGCCTTAAAAGAACCAAAACTTCATTTTCTTTCTCTTTCTTTGCTCTTCACGTGTACCAGGAAGAAGGAAGCAACTCCTTCCTTCCTCTCTTTCCCTCAATTCAGTCCAAGTTCACCCCTTGGACCCCAAGCAAACTTTTCAATACAAATATACAAATTGCATTTCCATTTCAGGAAATTCAACATCAGACAATCAAAAACAAATTCCGATTTTCAATTCTTCTCCTCCTCACTGCTTCGAACCATCACCACCATCAACGACCACTGCAACCACCATCAACCACCATCGTGACCACCTTGACCACCTCATCCAACCACCCAGCCGCACCGTCGGGCTGTTTCAGTCAACCACCACCACCGCACTCACCCCACCGTCCCCCCTGCTCCCTCTTTCCTGCCCGCAACTCCCCTACCCTCCCCTGCTTTCCATTCTCTTTTCCCCCTCGCTGCGCCACCACACCACCACCACCATCTTATCACCCCTCAAATCCATCTCCGCCCCACACTCCCCGGCGAGCCGCCGCTCCCAGAACCAGCCCGAAAACCTACACTCAAACTCCCCTGTTTCGTCTCCTCTGCTCGCCCCTTTCCCCTCTTCATCGTTAATCATGCTGCCGTGAACCACCCTCACCGTCGCATTACCGGCGCTTCCTTGCGCCGCCATTCCACCCAGGTGTCGGCCACCTTCAGCCGACCACCACCCCACAACCCTCGCCTTTCCCTCCTTTGCTCGACCACCCTCTCCCCTTCCGTGATGTTCCGCGCCGCCACAAACAACCACCAACATCATCGTCACCTCTGGTCGCAGTTCCGGGCGGCACCGAGCCACCCAGACCCCAGCCTCCTTCCTCCCTCCTCTCTCCCTCCTCTTCGTCCGTTTCCCCTGTTCTTGGTGCCCTGCTTCGTGCCCAGCTTCCCAAAGAAACGAGTTCCAGTTTATTGGAACTTTGTACCCTTTTCTTTTTTTTACTCAAATTAAAGCCCAAATGTGTTAGGCCCAAAATCCCAAAGTGAGTATTACCATTTAATTTAAGTCCTAAATAACTGTTATGTTAATAATAAAGATTTTAAATGATAATTACTTATATAAATATATTTCGACAGAAATTTGAGTTAATTAATATTTTCGTAATATTTTCATTAAAATCGGCTTAGGAAATTTAAAATATATTTCGATTGAAATTTCGATTAATAATATTTTCATTAAATTTCGAAAATATACTTTTTATTAAAATTCGTTAATTATAAATTCTTTACTTATAAAATTTATCATTTATAAAATATCGATTTTAGGTTATTTATCGTTGTAGTACTAATTCAATAAATTAATATTTTGAAAGAAATCGGACTTGGAGCTCAGGAAGAACGATCCATCAGACGGGAAGTATAAAACGACAGTTGAGGTAACGGCTATTGCTAGTACCCGCAATCCCTTTATAAATGTATTACGAAATTATGACGTTATGATTGGATTTATGAATTAAATGTTTTGACATGTTTTATGGATTGTGGGAATGAATTATGATTTGTTTGAATTATTCTTTATAATATGATTTGATTGAGTTTTCTCATAAAATAATGTTTATATGATGCGTTGAATGAAATGATGTTTTATGGATCCCAGGATCTAAATGATGTTTTATGATATAAAATGAGTTATGTTATTTCGAATTGAAATACAAGCCAAGGCTTGGTAAAATTACATACAACATGATAAATGAAAGTGAAAGAACTGGTTTGTCTGGCGGTATATAAACTACCATCTTCCTATCTACTGGTCATGCATGCACCACGGACACCTGTCCACCCATGGATTACGAGCCCAGGCTCCCATGGTTTATGAGCCCAGGCTCAGGGCCCAGGCCCCATGTTACGATGAGCCCAGACTCTTATGGGCCCAGGCCCAGTGGAGAATTCCTTCACGGTTCGTACTTGCCAACAACTAGCATGTTAATTAAAAGTTTATGAATGATGTTTTCATTAAAAGATTATGAATGAATTGAATATGATGTTTTATTAAATGTTTTACTTATTATATTCTCCCTGTGTTATTAAATAAAATGAGTTGAAATGAATTTACGTTGCTAGGGTAGTCGTTACTGAGTCTTCGGCTCACCGTTTTGTTTTCCATTTTAGGTACTGCGGGGATCGATGGAAACGAGTAGAGGCGAGGAATTTCACTTTAATAAAATTCACCTAGTTTATGCTTAAAGTTATAATAGTTTAATTAAAGACTTTTAGTAAGTTATGTACTTTTATTTTGAGAATATAGAGGATTATTATATTATATTGGAGGTTTTTATGGCTTATGTATGATGTTTCCTTGTAATTTCCAAGACGGAATTACGGCAGGTAATGTCCCGACCAAATTAGGTTAATTCCGCTGCTTATTATGCTTTAATAAGTGATTTAGAGGTCGGGGCGTTACAGCGGTCCTACACAAAAGTTGCCGTTTCGGATATGAGGGAGAGCGGAGATCAAAATAAGAGACCAATAACGGAGATTTGGAGTAAACTGCCCCGGATTGCCATGAAGTCCGCTTATTGATTTGCTTCTCGAAAACAGTGTTGTATGGAGAAGGATTCCAATGTAAGAAGGTCAACCTCTGCATCGCAAATAAGATTGTTAATCTCCCATGGTATTTTCCGAACACGATTAATCGAGTTGACTATCACAAAATTATCCCCCTTGATAATTAAATTATTGATACCAAAAAACAAGGATCCTTTGAGACCTTCTCCTAGGTCCATGACCTGTGCTTGGAGAACAGAGTAACTATTATGGATGGCTTTATACCCTGCTAAAATAAAATCACCCTTTTCATCTCTAATTATGAAGTCAAAAGCTGTTTGGTTAGTAGAAGTTTTTGAACCATCAAAGTTTAATTTATAGTGTCTTAGAGGTGGAAGAGACCAAGAAATTTGCTTTTTATGGAAAATACGATTGACATTCTCATGATTATTAGTAGGCTATGAGGGATCATCTATATCATGACTTAAGGAATTAAGCCAGTTCTTTATAACATTACAAATGAGAATACAAGTTTAGAAGGAATTAAAACTTTCTTGTCTAACTGTAACAGAGATGCGGATAAACCAGATAAACCACCATTCAATTGTGACTTTTGTAAGATTTTCAGTATTCACATTATGTTTCAGATTTTGGATGTTACGGTAAAAGTCTAAATCAGAATCGAAGGAGGGATTAAGGGATAAGCCTATTTTCATTATTTATAATATACTATGGCTATATTGGAGATGGTGTAGTTTTGTCTCAATGTATATTTCTAACATAAAACCTTTTTAAAATTTAGTTATTCATAGTTAGAACTTTTTTTTAAATGAAAAATTGATATTGACAGTCTTAACTATGACCACTTTATGTTTAAAGGTCATAACTTTTGATTATTCTGGAGTGATTTCAACTTTAAGGTGTGTTTTTTCAGAATGATCCTTTATTTTATTAAACAATTAATTAAGTTGATTTAAGCATATCATAGTATCATACTATTCCATTTACTTTATTTAATTAAAAAAATGATTGTTGCATGAGAGATATGAGTCTTACTTTATTTTGCATTTAATTTTATCTAAGGGACAATTTTTAAAAATGACTCTCGATAGTTGAAACCACTCTGAAATAATAAAAAATTGAGACCTTTTAAAGTAAATCGGTCATAGTTGAAACTAATAATATCAATTTTTTATTTTTTTAATTACATAAGTTTGGAGGGATTCTCACCCAAAATCTTGAAGGGAGACAAAACTTATGCGAAGGCCTACCAAGTACCAACCTCACAGCTTTTACAACAACACAAATTACATTGTAGAACCACATTCAACAAAAAAAAACAAAATTTCACCATAACTGTGCTATGAATAATTGTCGAATAAACTCTCCAACGTCTGTTGGGTCTAAGGAACGTTTGTTTGGATAATTAGAAACGTTGCATGTATGGTTGTATTGGAAAGCGTGAAACAAGAAACATTACAATTGAGAAAACAGAAGAAATCAGAGACAAAATATAGGAAAAAAATATTAGGGAGTTAACAAATTCAGCCGGTGGATTTTTAACTCATACCCACCTGCGTGATACTATTTGCGTAAGCGTACGATAGCTCTGATACCATGATAAACTAAAGAAAATAAATATTAATTGATGATAATATAACTTAATGACTTTGATCATAACTTGGTTACATCATTGGTTTATATAGGAAACATAACATAACTCTATTAGGTTTAGGACTCTATTAGATTCCTAAACTAACACAACTCCAGTTTCTAAATATACTAGAACCCTAGATATACCATAACTCTAACAAATTGCACATACTACTCCCCCGTCCTTTAATACTCGCACCGTTTTGACTGGACACGCTTGGCAATGCACAACTTTGACCACCAATATCTTTAACTACATAGTATAAAAACTTATAAAAATATTAATATTTTTATATTAAGATGAAGTCAACAATGTAATATATATACTAACATTTTTTTTTATATACTAAAAATAAAATAGGATCAAAGTGAATTATGTGAATAATGCAAAAAGTCAAAACGATCCGAGTATTAAGGGACATAGGGAGTAATATGTAGTCCGTATATATTATATGTGTAATTTCTCCTTCTACTTGACTTATTTTCGGTCATTTCGTGCCAAATATGGAGTAAGAAGTACTCCCTCCGTCCCTTAATAATCGCACCAGTTTCTTTTTTGGGCCGTCCTTTAATACTTGCATCGCTTTTATAAATAGAAAAATTTACCAATACTATATTATTTTTCACAGTTACCTATTAATCCACTTACAAAAAATTCACACCCCTCACTCATTACTCCCCACCCCTTACAGTTATACATTTCCCACTAACTATATTAAAAAAAACCCCAATATCAACTAACACCATTAAATTAATAAGTGAATTCAAGTGTCTTAAATTCTGCACCGGTTTGAACGATGCGAGAATTAAGAGACGAAAGGAGTAAAGTGTAAAAATGGAAATTGAAATCTCATACGGAATACTGCATGCATGCACCGATTCTTATTCCAAGTACTCGTTTGGTTCATATAAATTCTAATAGGAGGTTTGTTTTCACAGGGTATTACTTGCTTTGTAAACTTCTTAGGAAATGTCATGCACTAAATAATTTACATTTCTTAAAAAATGACATGAAAATTTTGACTAAGAAGATGGTGGATAAGTCACTTCCCATGTCCCACTATAAGTTTGCAACTCCAAATTCTTTTATTTGCAACTCCAAATTCTTTTATTTTCCACATATAAAAACGTAGGCCATGTTCTTCTTAACTTTGTTTGGTTGAACTGAATGAAGCTGAATTAAACTGAAATGAATGGAGCTGAACTGAACTGAATTGAATGTAGCTGAACTGAGCTCAACTGAATGAATTTAAACTGAATTGAATCGAACTGAATAAAACTACAATTAAGTCCAAAAGAACAACACCGTAGTGATACGGAAAATGAATGAAAGTAAACAAAAATGAAGTGGGGGCCAGAAGAAAAAAGGGCAAAAAGGAAGGAAGGAAAGAATAGAAGAAAGGCAGAAAGACACAAAAAGGGAAGATGAGGGAGAGCGTGAATTAAGGGGTTAGGCAGTGGGGATTGTAGTGATGATGAAAGAAGCCGACAAAGACTGATAGATTGGGGTTATTGGGGGCTTAATTCAGAAGAACGAATGCTATGGACTATGGATTGGACTGTGGTACTACTGTGGTAGGGTGCGACTGCGAGACATGAATCCCATGCTTTCTTTGGCATTTGGCATTTGTCATTTGGCGCATCTAAGCTCTATACAGTAGTAGTTTTGATGTGATGTGATTGTGAAATCATAAAATGTGCGACACATATGGTAACTACTCTCGCTATCTACCTTCTGTTTGCCCATCAGTAATTACATGCCATTTTTTAGCTAGTGTTGGACAATGTCCGCTCGCTGTTATTTTTGCCGGGAGGATATCCTCTTCGTTTTGTAAAAGATATACGGAATACGGAGTAGATGCAGATAACGATCTTTTGAAATTAAAGGGTGTGTTCTCTTTCATTTATATGACCTGAAAATATCTGACCTAAATTTTTTTGAAATTACAAAACTTAAAATAGGTTAGATACACTTATTAAAACAATATTACTCCGTATGAGTTTTTCCAAATAAAGAAAGAAAATATTTAAGGAAAAAAATTTGAAAAATGAAAGTTGAAATGGCAAATTAACGTTAGACTCAATGATATAACCCATGGTCATTCCGTATATAAAAAAACCTTAAAAGACATCACCAATTACCAACAAGTTACAACTTTATTAATGCTATTTAATCATAGAATAATTGTCTACCCTATTTGCATACTTCATATGTTCTTATTTATAAGACACAATTATTTAATCACGTTTGTCAATTCATGATTTCAAACATTAATATCTTCAATTATGAATAAGAAAATATTATAAAAAGTTGATATTTATAAACATTTGTTGAGACGAATCTAACAAGACCTCACACGACTATGATTTTTCTTAAGCCTAAATCACAAAATAAAGTCAAAAAAGCTTGTGTGAATAATGTCAAAAACTTAATTGTGTCGTGTAAATAAGAATAGAGGAAGTAACAAATATGTCCTGCTTTATAGGACCTTATAAGAACGAACTTATTGGAACTTATAAGAACTTATAAGACTTTATTGAACTTATATAACCTTATTATAACTTATCTAACCTTATATGAACTTATAGGATCTCAAACATATTTAAATAAATTTCTATAAAGAAAACCCCTTAAATCGGAGTCACTCTACCGTTGTATTATGGGAATGGCTTATAACTTGTTCTTGTACTAGTTATTTCTATTTTATAAGGGAACTCCTGGAGTCATTATCGTAAATGATCTTTTGGTACCCCTATAAAATAGCATAAAAAGGCCTTTTTTTTGTTAAATAAGAGTATTTTTAATTAATTACTAAAACAATTAAGCAGAAACATCCCCTATTACATGCAAATAATATTAACATTAGTTGTAAAAATTGAAAAATGAAAGTTGAAATGGCAAATTAACGTTAGACTCAATGATATAACCCATGATCATTCGTATATAAACAAAGCATAAAAGACATCACCAATTACCAACAAGTTACAACTTTATTAATGCTATTTAATCATAGAATAATTGGGAGCTGCAGCAACGCACGCGGCCCATGGCCTGCTGCCGTGCAGTGGCCTAGGCGATGGACAAGCGCGGGCCAGCAGGCGCTGGGCGAGCCAGCGTAGCTGTGCGCGCATGGCCTTGGTGAGGCGTGGGCTTCGTGCTCATGGCCTTGCCTTGGCCCAACGTCCGATTTAATTTTCGTTAAGCGACGAATTTAATTAAATTTAATTTCGTGCTTGTAATTTTTTTCTCGGAATTTAATTTTATTAGTTTAATTATTATAATTAATTTTATACTAATTATTTAATATAATTAAAACCTTGAATACATTATGATTAATTTATTTTAATCAACAAAAATTAATCAAAAGGGATTTAAAATATTAAATATATGAGATTTAAATTTTTAATTAAATATGTGGTTTCCGATTAAACTTGGAAAGACATTTTTATGTTTAAAAATTAGTGAAGCATATAGTTCTTGGTTTGAGTGGGAGTTTTATTCATGAATGATTAGGTCCTTATTACGTTAGGATTAATAAACTCGATTAGAACTAATAAGGTCAATTAATTGGTAGATTCTTGAGCCTTAATTAGTTGCTGCAATTATTATGTGATGCATTTTTCTGCTAACTTGCTAAGTGGGCCATTCATTGATAAATGAATGGGTGAATTTTATATTGTAAATACATTGTTTTGTAGGTTGCGGAAAGTGACTAGTATGGCCCAAGTATGATAGAAAATATGGTTTGCGTACCATTAAATTTGAATGTAAAATATGGTCAAAAGTACCATGGTTTTTATTTAAATATGGTCTGCGTACCATAAATTTGTTGTAATTAGTTTAATTATTGCAAATCATATTTGAAGAAAATGTAGCCTCCCATGGTGAAATTCAAGAACGAAGTTCCAATCCATTTTCAAGACGGAATTTGAAGTTGAAGCTTCAAGATGAAGTCGGACCATACTAGATCACAAATATTTTATCTTATGCATGTTTTAAGATATTTGTTGCTTTAAATATGTCTTAATATTATGCATGAGATTATGGTTTGCTTATGTTGCATGATTAAGGATTTTATTTCACTTAAAATCTAACCAACATAGTAAAAAGCTTAAGTTCCAAACTTCAAACTTGAGTTAAAAGGTTTCATTCCAAAATAATACTTACTTTATAGAAACCTTTATGTCAAGTTAGTGATATTTTTCCGCCAAAGCGATGTGTCACTTCTTGAATTTATTGGGGTAAGGTACACCATTCAATTGTGAGTACATTTTTAGGTCGATTAGTGATAGTTTTCCGCCAAAGCGAGGTGTCACTTCTTGATGCTAAAAAGTTGAGGTACACAATTAGTGGTGAGTACAAGTTTATTTTGGTTGAACTCAACGATATATGTAAGGAGTCCTTTTATATCGTGGCAAATGTGATAGGTTTTCCTAATAAGTTCTTAAACGTACCTATCAACCAAGAGTAGTTTCTAGACTATTAGCAACGATTTTGCTTACCTAAAATATTTTCGAATCAAGACAAGCCAAAGTATGCTTAGTTCTTTTATGATTTTGAGGATCTTGGATTCATTTTATTCACACCTGCCGGAACAATAATTTCGAATAAAATGCCAATGACTTGTTAAATTGCATGGTTGCTTTAATTTTCAAGTTATTACTAATGATAAATATTTCGAATTTGCATGCTTCAATGTATGTTTATAATTAAATATCTTCCACTGCAATAAATCCTTCTAGAAGGTAACAATAAATTTCCTCGATTTGTAGTGAATCCAAGAACGATTCACGGAAATGAAAGAAAATGAGCAATTTAAAATGTACGTTTCTTATAGAGACTTTTATGGTTGTTTTCGGCTAACAAAGTCGAATGGAAAACCAATTGGTGCTTGTGGATTCAAAATACAATGTAGTTTTGAGATCATAAAGCATTGAGTTTCACACTCAACTTTACCAAAGGTTAACAACCAAGTATCTTTGTCCATTTAATTCTCGAATGAGTCTACCTTCTAGACATTCGAATAGATTGATATTCATAGAACTTTAGAAGCTTCTGGTGAGGTCATCTAGTTGAAGCGAATGTTCAACATAATTGAAATGGAAAGAACTTTGTTGAAATGACATAGGACATGTATAACAAAGTATGAAAGTCAACACTTGAGAACTTAATTCTTAAGACTATAAGAAAGGGTACAAGAAATATGAAAACAGGGAACAAGTGAAAGTAATTTACAATTCCGTTTCTACCTAAAAGTTAATGTTTAAAGAAAAGTGATCTAGCAATCAGTTTTCCTTGGTATCATATACCGCTTGAGGTTCTTACTTCGGTAATAACTCAAATAATGGAAGCTGGGCTATACTAATGACCTACAAGTGGGAAATGAAGCATGTCATTGCTCCATTAATTGTAGGGTCATCTAGTTTGTTTAAAGTCCTTTCAAGGCTGGAACTTAATGGCTACTTTGTTCCATAATCAACATACCTAAATTTCTACTTCAAACACAGAAAGACTCACATTCAAAGAAAACAAAAACAATGTTTGTTTATTTGAACGAATGAAAATGGTCATTTTAGGTTGAGTCGTGTATGCTTGATTAAAACAAACAACTCTTTAAATAATAAAACTTTGCTAGGTTCAAATAAAACCCTTGATTTGAGTTCAACTTGTTAGGTTATGAATAATATAAACAATATAATTCATGCGGAAAAACCATAAAGCCAAGAATCCAAATTAATTGCCACATAATCAATTAGCATAATTTAGTATACATACTATGTGATGTGTGCCTTCCCTAGCTGCTCCCGAACCGAACAAGAACAAGTATAGGACTCCAAATGTCGCCCCTCCGTAGATAGTGCACAACACGTTCGGATCCGCCTTAGATTCAACAAACTAGAATATTCTCTAAGGTTTTATATGCACTTGGGAAACTCACAATGGTGATAGGCAAGTATTAAATTCTCCCTTGAATTTAATGTGTTGGAATAGAATGATAAATTGTGATCATGAATCACATATTTATAGGGTGGAAATAAGGAGTTGTAATCCTACTAGGAATCAATTAACTAAATCCATTAGTACTCTAGTTAATTAATAACATTAGAATTCTAGGGACAATCAAACACTAAGTATTTCAGATTTAACCTTAATATCTAATTTTAGTAGATTTAGGAAAACTATAACTTGTGGCCCAAACTACTTGCTGCGCAAGTAGCTTGACACACAAGCTTGCTTAGCTTGCAAGCAACCAGTGGGCCAAGGCCTTGCAGCGTGTGGTCTAAGCCCACGTTGCTGCACTAAGCTTGGCGTCCTAGCAACAGCATGCGGCCCATGCTGGGCGCTGCTGCCTTGCTTCGGCCCAAGCGTGCTTGGCGTCCAACAACAACACGCGGCCCAAGCGCTGGGCGCTGCTGTCTTGCTCTGCCCAAGCGTGCATTGCTCCGCGCGAGCTTACTTGGCGCTGGGCCTGGCGTTTGCGCTGGGCCTTGCGTCTCGCAAACTCTTTCGTCGAGCATTCGCATGTCACGCTTCCGATTCGTTTTCCGATTCCGAAATTTATTTCCAATTAGAACAAATATTTACGTTTCCGTTAATATATATTTCCAATTCCGACAATATTTTCCGATTCCGATAATATTTCCGATTCCAGTAATATTTCCGTTTCTGTCAATATTTCCGATTCCGGCAATATTTCTATTTCAGATAATATTTTTCGATACGAACCATGTTTCCGTTTCCGGCAACATCTACGACTTGGATAATATTTATATTTCCGTCATGAACCATATTTCCGTTTCTGGCAATATCATCATTTCCGGAGTATTCTTTATTTTGCCTTTTGACGATTTCAGCTCCCACTAGAACCGAGATCCGTCGTTTCCGAATGTTCATCAATGGAGTATTTAATGAATAATATATTCACTTAAATATTTGATCCGTTCACGTACTATTTGTGTGACCCTACGGGTTCAGTCAAGAGTAAGTTGTGGATTAATATTATTAATTCCACTTGAACTGAAGCGGCCTCTAGCTAGGCATTCAGCTCACTTGATCTCACTGAATTTATTAACTTGTTTAATTAATACTGAACCACATTTATTAGACTTAGCATTGAATGCATACTTCGACCAAGGGCATTATTTCCTTCACCGCTAACCTTTGGCATTGTTGCTTACACCATATCAACAAAGTAACATTCAAAAGCTCTATTTTGATGGACATGTGTGCATTTCCTAATTCCTCTGTCGCTTGATGCCTGATCATGAACATAAGGTAAGAGTAGTCATTCTTATTATGTCCAGAGGTATTTCTCGGTTTCAGAGTTCAACAAATCAAATAAACAGATAATCATAGCCTATGACTCATCTGAGCACGGCCATGCATTTTTCAGTTTCTAGCTCTCCGAGTGGCCTTGTACAACTTTCAGCATCTCATCCCGATTTTTGGGAGGAAAATCCCAATCTTGTGATCTTGAGGTTAGACTTCGTTTGATAGGTGACTACCTGAACGTTGCCGTTATATTCTCCTTTTACGGTGCGACGCTTGACAACGTCAAAGTAACCGGTTCTCAAACAAGTAATCTCAAATCACTCAGGTATTGAGGATTAGTGTCTAATAATGTAATGAAATTTACTTATGATAGATTTTCATCTCTTACAGTAAAGTTTCATAGGTCTGTCCGATACTAATCTTCTCAAGTAAGTATCTGTGCAAATGATTGAGACATTGCCATGTCCACATAGTTCAAGAAATAGAACTACTAGTCGTCTTGCATTCTAGTCGTCTAGCGTTTTCTATGCGTCCACCTTTATAGAAAACTTCCGACTAGGGACCATTTTCAACTTTTGACATTCAAGTTCACTTGATAGACATTTCTTAGTCACAGGACTGGTCCCGACAGTCTATGTTGAATATATCGTCAAATTGAAAGGACTCATCATTTAATACTAAACCAATATTAAATGGAATATGAAAATTCATTTCATATATGATAAATGTTCAACCCCAATGTTTTACAACCATGGGCCTCAAACCCATTTTTAAAACAATTAATGGAATTCAAAGCTATGCTTGATTTCCAGTGCCACAATGTGAGTGTTGTTTCTCACTTGTTGCATAGGTTTAGTTATCATGCTTTGCCAATCTTAATATTCTTTTCATCGAATGCCTTTCGAGATAGGATAATAAGATCTTTTGTGTATGTTTATTTTGTGATCTACCCAAGTTCAGTGAAGAACTCTTTAACATAAACAACTCTGTTTCATTATTTCTTAGGCAATAATTACTTTTACTTCAATTGTATAGGTTGCTAGTGATACTTTTGTTTGGATTCATTTATCCAAGCAGTTCACAGATATGTGGAATACTTTCAATCTGTATCTCTGAACATTGAAATTAATACTTAATTTCCCACGCGACAACTCATGGTCTTCAATCCATGTTGCCATTTCAAACCACGATGCATATAGCTCGTTCTTGCCAATGGTTAACTCCAAAGGGATCTTGCTTGATCCTTTGCCAGTGTTTATGCGTGTAGCATCAATATTAGCATTTCTTCATTTCCTTGAATCAAGAACTTTGTACCTTTTCAAGCACCATAAGTTTTTCTTGATCTCAATCTAGTTGATCTTCACTTAGATCAACAGAGATTGGTATTTGTTCGTCATGCCTAAAGCCATACGATACATTTTTGGCGATCCTCATATTATATCATACATGATAAATTCGTTTGCAGAATAATTCCCAATTTAATTATATTCATGTAACTTTAGCTCATTCAGTTTCAGTAGATACTGAATCCAGCTAAATTCTTTGACATATAATATAGGTGAATAATCTGATTAGATTCTTTGATGTTTAGCTTAGTAAATTCTCATACATAGTTCAAACATTCATTACTTAGATTTATTCACATGGGTCGAATATCTCCTATGGAGTCTTCCGTGTTTGATTTAGTAAATGCCTTTACTTAATCCAAAACAGTATTCTAAGATCTTTGAGTATAGATCTTAATACCCAGTATGTACTAAGTTTCGCCTTGGTCCATCATTGATGAATAATTTGAAATCTAAGTCATTAGCATTTGAATGTTATTTCACAATAGAGAGATATGTATGTGATACACATAGGACCAATAAAGTTTTATGTATTCCCACTAAACTTCTTATATATCTATAATAATCATGTACATTTTATGAAACTAAAATACTTAATAGCTTCACTAAAATACAATTCCAATTCCCAATTGCTTGCTTAAATCTGTACTTAGATTTCATAAGCTAGCTTTCTTTTTCAATTATTTATTTGGATCCACAAATCCTATGACATACCATGTACATAGTTTCTTCCAACATTTGATTGAGGAAGATGTTTTGTCATCCAATTTCCATATGTACCAATATGCAATCATTGCTTGATTTATTGACTTGAGCATTACGATTGTGCATGAGGTTTCAACACAATCCACACCATGAATTTTCTTGATACCTTTAGCAACTAATCTAGCTTTGTGCGAAGACACACTTCCATGTTTGATAGTTTTCATCCTTAAAACCAATTTGCAACCAGTAGGTATTAATCTATTCTTGCAAATCAACAAAATTTCAATTTTTTCATCAAAACATTGATTCAGTTTTATGGCCTTTAACCATCTAAAATATTTGAGTCTATGTATATGGCCTCTAACCATTTTAGGGAATCTGGGTTTCGTCATAGCTTCTTAGGGTTTCGTCATAGCTTCTTACAAGTCATAAACCCATTTATCTTCATGATAATAGTTTGACTGTAAGTTGTAGGTTTCTTCACTATCTAATAGAATAATCTTATAGTTTCAGTGACCTGAACTCTATGATTACATGGGTATAGAAAATCAAACAATAGAATATCAACAGACATTTGAAAGTCCTTTGAATATTCTGTTCTCCTCGAAGCACTTGTAAAGTCTTATAAGAGATGTCTATTCTTTAAAGCCACTTCTAAAGTCCTTAAAGAATAAGTGTTCGGATTTTCTAAAGAACTTCAAAAAGCCTCCGGAATGTTCGTTTATGTTTGTTGTTCGCCTCGAAGACTTTCAAGGTCTATTTTCTCCCACTTGTCATTTTGGAAACGAATCTCCAAAAGGACACTATTTCAAGAAAACAAACATTATGTTCTAAAAAATCCGTGGTAGAAACAATACCCCTTTGTCTCATTTGAATAAATCACAATGAAACATATATCTATACTTGGACCATAGTTTGTCGAATAACAAACACTAAGCTCCCACTGAGATTAGCAACTCTTTAGATATATATATTATTGAAAAGATATTATGAAATTACTTTTCAATAGCTTTGACGAATTTGGTTTAGTTTGGTGGTAGTTGAGCATTTTGTTAAGAAATTATAGGAAAATTTTGTATGATTCATCATGGATCAAATCAAGTACCAATTGACTTTGATCATTCCAATTTAGATATACCATATCTTATGGAGCTTGATCGTGAAATTACAACACACGATCATTGATGATCATTCTTGGTATAAGTAATCATCGACATGATCTAACCTGGATCTTTATGATTTCTTGCCAAGTGGTGATTTTATACTTTTCTATTTATCTTTGAACTAGCCAAACAGATTCAAACTAAAATCACATTGAGTAAATAAACCAATATTCACTCAAATCTAGGTGATATACTAAAGTCATAAATTTTTTCTTTAGCTTTGAACTATTGTCTAGGTGTTCTAACAATAGTTCATATCTTTTGTTACTTTCAACAAGTAAGACTAACTTGTCTTGAATGATCTAGAAATCAATCAACTTTCAAAAGTCCATCAAAATAGAGCTCGTTAACTTGTTGACATGGTCTAACAAACAATGCCAAAGATTAGTGGTACTCAAATCAAGAGATTGATTTGAACCTAGTAAAGTTCTTATTGTTAAAGAGTTGTTTGTTTTAATCAAGCATATTGACTCAACCCGTAAATGACCATTTCATTCAAATAAACAAACAAACATTGTTTTTGTTTTTCTTGAATGTGAGTCTTTATGTGTTTGAAAACAGAAATTTAGGTATGCTGATTATGGAACAAAGTAGCCATTAAGTTCCAGCCTTGAAAGGACTTAAAACAAACTAGATGACCCTAGAACTAATGTAGCAATGCCATGCTCCATTTCCTACTTGTAGGTCATTAGTGTATCCTAGCTTCCATCATTTGAGTTATTACTTAAGTAAGAACCTCAAGCGGTATATGATACCAAGGAAGTTTGATTGCTAGGTCACTTTTCTTTAAACATAAACTTATAGGTGGAAACGGAATCGTAAGTTCCTTTCACTTGTTCCTTGTTTTCCTATTTCTTGTACCCTTTCTTATATAGTCTTAAGAATTGACTTCTCTAGTGTTGACTTTTATACTTTGTTAGACATGTCCAATGTCACTCCAACAAATTTCTTACCATTTTATTTATGTTGAATATTTTGTTTCAACTAGATGATCTTACCAGAAGCTTCTAAAGTTCTCTAAGCATCGATCTATTTGAATGTCTAGTAGCTAGACTCATTCGAGAATTAAATGGATAAAAGATATTAGGTTGTTAACCATTGGTAAAGCTGAGCGTTTAAACTCAATGCTTTATGATCTCAAAACTACATTGTATTTTGAATTCACAAGCACCAATCGGTTTGCCATTCGACTTTGATAGTCGAAAACAACCATAAAAGTCGCTAAAAGAAACATACATTTTAAATTGATCATTTTTCTCTCATTTCCGTGAATCGTTCTTGGATTCACTATCAATCGAGGAAATTTACTGTTACCTTTCTAGAAGGATTTACTACAGTGCAAGCTATTTAATTATAAACATTAATTAAGACATACATTGAAGCATGCAAAGTCTAAAACATTTATCATGAGTAACAACTTGAAAATTAAAGCAATCATGCAATTTAAACAAGACATTGACATTTTATTCAAAATATTTAGTTCCGACAGGTGTGAATAAATTGAATCCAAGATCCTCAAATCATTGAAGAATTAAGCACATTATGTATTTTGACTCAATTCTAAAATGTTTTAGGTAAGAAAATCCTTTGCCAATAGTCTAGAAACTACTCTTGGTTGATAGGTACGTCTAAGAACTTATTAGGTAAACCTATCCCATTTGCCACGACATAAAAGGACTCCTTACTTATATCGTTGAGTTTTACCAAAACTAACATGTACTCACAATTATTTGTGTACCTTACCCCTTTAGAATCAACAAGTAACACCTCGCTATGGCGGAAAACTATTACTTAGATTGATGTAAAGGTTATCCAAGTAAGTGTTATTTTGGAATGACACCTTTTAACTCATTTTTTTTTAAAAGTTTGGAACTTAAGGCTCTTACTATGTTGCTTAGATTTTAAGTGAACTAAAATCCTTAAGCATGAAACATAATCAAGCCACAATCTCATGCATTATTAAGACATATTTAAAGCAATAAATAACTTAAAGCATGCATAAGATTTAAATGTGATCTAGTATGACCCGACTTCATCTTTAAGCTTCAATTTCAAACTCCGTCTTTGAAAATGGATTGGAAACTCCGTCTGAATTTCACAATGGGAGGCACCATTTTCTTCAAATAGGATATACTATAATTAAAACTAATTACAACTATTTGATGGTACACAGATCATATTTAAATAAAAACTTTGGTGCATTAGACCAATTTTACATTCAAATTAATGGTACGCAGACCATATTTTCTATCCTATTTGGGCCATACTAGTCACTTTCCATAGCCTGCAAAACTGTACATTTACAATATACCATTCACCCATTCATTTATCAATGAATGGCCAACATATCAAGTTAGTAGAAAAATCATGCATCACATAAACATTTGCAGCAACTAATCAAGGTTCCAACAATCTACAAATTAGTCAACCTTATTAGTTCTAATCGAGTTGTTTTAACCTTAAAAGAATGTAGACCTAATCAAGAGTTTAATGACTAAAAGCTCCCACTAAAACCAAGAATTTATATGCTTTACAAATTAAACATAAAATTGTATTTCCTAGTCCAACCGGAAACTTACAAATTTAATTAAAAATTTAAAGCTCATATAAAATAATTTTTAAATCCCTTAATATTATTTTCAGTTGATTAAAATTATTTATTAAATTTTATCATGGTTTTAATTGTATTAAAATAATTAGTATAAAATAATTTATAATAATTAAATTAATCAAAATTAAATTCCGAGAAAAATTAAATTACGAAATTAAATTTAATTAAAATCGTTTTCAACCGAAACATAAACAAAACGGCCCAAAGTGCCAAGGCAAGGCCGTAGGCCGAAGCCCACGCCTCGCCCAAGCAAGCCACGCCGCAGCGCCCATGGGCCGCATGCACAAGGCAACGCCCACGGAGTGCTTCGTTGTTGGCCGAGTGATGCACCACAGCAATGCACCAGCCCTTTGCTGTGCTTGCTGATGTGCGCTGGGCAGGGGGCTTGGCACAGCGGCACGCGAGCTCCCTTGCTCGTTGTGCTGCTGCCGTGCCTCTTGCCTTGCGCAATGATGCATCATCGCCTTGCTCGATTACCCGCACAACACACACCGCACAGGCCCATGCCCGCCGCGCATGCTCGTGCTTGCTCATTGCTTCATACTGCATGGGCGACGAGCTCCCTTGCTCGTCGTCGCATGCCGACACTATTCAACACCCCTTAAGGGTAACACTTAGCTTCCATTTCTTCGTGCGTGCAAGATTTGTAATCGTTTTATAAAAATTAATAACTTTTATATTTTAAATTTAACGACAAATTTGTAATTCATATTAATTTCACTAAATTTAGGCGAAAAATTGAAAATTAATTATTCAAATTAATTTCTGATTACATATACTCTTAGGGATTAAAATCAAGGTCATAAAATTTTAAAAATTTTCAATTTTAAAAATTTCAATTTTAAAAAATCATATGGTGGTTTTTAATCATAGGATCCTAATTAAATTATCAATTAATTATGAAAATCAAAAAAATTCTAAATTATTTGAAATTCAACAAATTATACAATTACAAATTAGGTTGTATAATTAACAAGATTAGGCCTTAAAATTGTTAAACATATACAGTAGGTCAATCATATATTCAAGATTTACATACAAGATTCGCAAATATTTAATTTAACATCATAAAAATTACAAATTTTGCATTCGAAAAACTAAAACCTCCGAAAAGTCATAGTTAGGCTTCGAATTTGGGAATTCTGGGTTCGGCATCAAAGCTCTGATTTTTGTCAAAATTTTAAAACGTCGTTTACATGCAAAATTCACTATAAAAACATAAGATTTCGACCATTATTGACAAAACTGCAGAAAAATCATGCGAACATATAATCAAATAATCGCACGAATTTGCAATTAATTACAATCACGAAATTAATCATCCCTTTAATTCATTGCAAATTTATAAAATTTAATCCATGTTAACTATAATTGATTATGGAATTAATAAGAGCTTCGTGATACCACTGTTAGGTTATGAATAATATAAACAATAACCATAAAGCCAGGAATCCAAATTAATTGCCACATAGTCCACTAGCATAATTTAGTATACATACTATGTGATGCGTGCCTTCCCTAGCTGCTCCTGAACCGAACAAGAACAAGTATAGGACTCCAAATGTCGCCACTCCGTAGATAGTCCACAACACGTTCAGATCCGCCTTAGATTCAACCAACTAGAATATACTCTAAGGTTTTATGTGCACTCGGGAAACTCACAATGGTGATAGGCAAGTATTAAATTCTCCCTTGAATTTAATGTGTTGGAATAGAATGATAAATTGTGATCATGAATCACATATTTATAGGGTGGAAATAAGGAGTTGTATTCCTACTAGGAATCGATTAACTAAATCCATTAGGACTCTAGTTAATTAATAACATTAGAATTCTAGGGACAATCAAACACTAAGTGTTTCAGATTTACCCATAATATCTAATTTTAGTAGATTTAGGAAAACTATAACTTGTGGCCCAAACTACTTGCTGCGCAATTAGCTTGGCACACAAGCTTGCTTAGATTGCAAGCAACCGGCCGGCCAAGGCCTTGCAGCGTGTGGCCTAAGCCCACGTTGCTGCGAGAGCTTGGCGTCCTAGCAACAGCACGCGGCCCATGCTGGGCGCTGCTGCCTTGCTTCGGCCCAAGCGTGCTTGGCGTCCAGCAACAACACGCGGCCCATGCGCAGGGCGTTGCTGTCTTGCTGGGCCCAAGCGTGCATTGCTCCGCGCGGGCTTGCTTGGTGCTGGGCCTGGCGCTTGCGCTGGGCCTTGCGTCTAGCAAGCTCGTTCGCCGAGCATTCGCACATCGCGCTTCTAATTCATTTTTCGATTCCGAAATTTATTTCCGATTCGAACAAATATTTACGTTTTCGTTAATATTTCCAATTCCGACAATATTTTCCAATTCCGATAATATTTCCGATTCCGGTAATATTTCCGATTCCGACAATATTTCTATTTCCGATAATATTTTTCGATACGAACCATGTTTCCGTTTCCGTCAACATCTACGACTTGGATAATATTTATATTTCTGTCATGAACCATATTTCCGTTTCCGGCAATATCATCATTTCTAAAGTATTCTTTATTTTGCCTTTTGACGATTTCAGCTCCCACCGGAACCGAGATCCTTCGTTTCTGAATGTTCATAAATGGAGTACTTAATGAATAATATATTCACTTAAATACTTGATCCGTTCACGTACTATTTGTGTGACCCTACGGGTTCAGTCAAGAGTAAGTTCTAGCGGCCTCTAGCTAGGCATTCAGCTCACTTGATCTCACTGAATTTATTAACTTGTTTAATTAATACTGAACCGCATTTGTTAGACTTAGCATTGAATGCATACTTGGACGAAGGGAATTATTTCCTTCACCGCTAACCTTTGGCATTGTTGCTTAACCATATCAACAAAGTAACATTCAAAAGCTCTATTTTGAAGGACTTTTAAAAGTTGATTGATTTCTGGATCATTCAAGACAAGCTAGTCTTACTTGTTGAAAGTAACAAGACATTGAACTATTGTTAGAACTCCTAGATAATATTGTTCAAAGATAAAGAAAGGTTTTATGACTTAATTATTTCACATAGTTTGAGTGAATGAAGGCTTTATTTACTCAAAGTGATATAAGTTTGAATCCGTTGACTTGTTCCAAGATTCATAGAGAAGTATAAAAACCACTTGGCAAGAAATCATAAAGATCTAGGATAGATCATGTTGATGATTACTTAGACCAAGAGTGATCATCAATGATTGCGTGTTGTAATTTCACGATCGAGCTCCATAAGATATGGTATGTCAAATTGGAATGATCGAAGTCAATTGGAGCTTGATTCAATCAATGATGAATCATAAAGAATTTGTTAGGTTATGATACATATGACAAAACATAAATCATGCGGAAAACCTTAATGTCAGGAAACATATTATTTACACATAATCATTTAGCATAATTTAGGAGCATACACTTTGTAGCGTGCCCTTCCTAGCTGCGCCCGAACTAAACAAGAACAAGTCTTTAGGACTCCAAATGTCGTCCCTCCGTAGATAGTCCACAGTATGTCCGGATCCGCCTCAAGTTAGACCAACTAGAATCGCCCTTAAGGTAGTATAGATTTTCGGCTAGGTTAGTGCAAGTGTATGGCTGAATTTTTCTTTCAAAACTTACCCTTTAGAATACTTCAATTGTGTCTGTAAATAATGACCCTAGGCACTTATTTATAGAGGTATGGAAAAGGAACTGGAATCCTATTAGGATACTAATTAATTTAATTAGAATCCTGCTAGGACTCTATTAAATAAACTTTTTCTAATAGGTTTAGGATTTAATCTTTTATCGAATCCCGATAGCTTTAGGATTCGCACACGAGCATCGCACGAGCACCGTACACCCGCGCAGGCCTTGCGGCCCACGCTGAGCGCACAACGCTCGGCCCATGCTGCTGTCCGCGCGCGCCCATGGCTTCGGCTGGGCCTGGCTTGCGCTGGCCTGGTCGAGGCTTGGCGTGTGTTGGTGATGCGTGTGGCTTGCTTGGCGATGGCCTGGCTTCGTGCTGGGCCTTCGTCTAGTGAGCCTCGTCCGACGCTAATTCGTACGATACGCTTCCGATTAAATTCCCGATTCCGGAATTCATTTCCGATACGAACAATATTTAATATTTCCGATTCCGGAATTAATTTCCGTTTCGAACAAATATTTAATATTTCCGTTTTTTGAATTATTTTTCCGATTCCGATAATATTTCCGATTCTGACAATATTTCCTTTTCCGGCAATATTTCCGATTCCGACAATATTTCCATTTCCGATAATATTTTCCGATACGTACCATGTTTCCGTTTCCGGCAACATCTACGACGTGGATAATATTTATATTTCCGATACGATCCATATTTCCGTTTTCGGCAATATCATCGTTTCCGGAGTATTCATTTCCTGCTTGTGACGATCTCAGCTCCCACTGAAACCAAGATTCGTCGATTCCGAATATCCATAGATAGAGTATTTAATGCCATTAAATACTTGATCCGTTTACGTACTATTTGTGTGACCCTACGGGTTCAGTCAATAGTAAGCTGTGGATTAATATCATTAATTCCACTTGAACTGAAGCGGCCTCTAGCTAGGCATTCAGCTCACTTAACATTGAATGCATACTTGGACCAAGGGCATTATTTCCTTCAGTCTCCCACTTGTCCTTAGGGACAAGTGTGCATTTCCTAATTCCTTTGTCACTCGATGCTTTCTCTTGAACATAAGGTAAGAGTTGTCATCCTTATTATGTCCAGAGGTGTTTCTTGGTTTCAGAGTTCAACTGATCAAATAAGCAGATAATCATAGCCTATGATTCATCTGAGCACGGCCATGCATTTCACAGTTTCTAGCTCTCCGAGTGGCCTTGTACAACTTTTAAGCATCTCATCCCGATTTATGGGAGGACAATCCCAATCTTGCGATCTTGAGATTAGACTTCGTTTGATAGGTGATTACCTGAGCGTTGCCTTTATAGCTTCCTTTTACGGTGCGACGGTTGGTCAACGTCAAAGCAACCAGTTCTCAAACAAGTAATCTCAAATCACTCAGGTATTGAGGATTTAGTGTCTAATAATTTTAATGAAATTTACTTATGACAGATTTTCATCTCTTACAGTAAAGTTTCATAGGTCTGTCCGATACTAGTCTTCCCAAAGTAAGTATCTATGCAAATGATTATGACATTTCCATGTCCACATAGTTCAAGAAACAGAACTACTAGTTATCTTGCATTCTAGTCGTCTAACGTTTTCTATGCGTCCAATTTTATAGAAAACTCCGACCAGGGACCATTTTCAACTTTTGACATTCAAGTTCACTTGATAGTTTCTTAGTCACAGGACTGGTTCTGACAATCTATCTTGAATATATCGTCAAATTGAAGGGACTCATCATTTAATAAACCACAAATTAAATGGAAAAATGAATTCTATTCATTTATTGTGAATGGTTAACCAACAATGTTTTACAAAGATTTAAACTCTAAAACTTTAAAACATTAAATAAGGACATCAAAGCCATTCTCCAATATGCTTGATTCCCCTGGCTGCAGTGTGCGAGTTGTGCTTCGCCTGCGGCAGAGGTTTAGTCAATGGATCTGATATGTTGTCATCAGTTCCAATTTTGCTTATCTCGACTTCTTTTCTTTCAACGAACTCTCGTAGAAGGTGAAATCTACGAAGTACATGCTTGACTCTTTGGTGGTGTCTAGGCTCCTTTGCCTGTGCAATAGCTCCGTTATTATCACAATACAGGGCTATTGGTCCTTTAATGGAGGGGACTACACCTAGTTCACCTATGAACTTCCTTAGCCATATAGTTTCCTTTGCTGCTTCATGTGCAGCAATGTACTCCGCTTCAGTTGTAGAATCCGCAATGGTGCTTTGCTTAGCACTTTTCCAGCTTACTGCACCCCCGTTGAGGCAGAAGACAAACCCAGACAGTGATCTGAAATCATCTTTGTCGGTTTGGAAACTTGCGTCCGTATAGCCTTTAACAATTAATTCATCATCTCCACCATAGACCAGGAAGTCATCTTTGTGCCTTTTCAGGTACTTCAGAATATTCTTGGCAGCAGTCCAATGTGCCTCTCCTGGGTCTGACTGGTATCTGCTCGTAGCACTGAGTGCGTACGCAACATCCGGGCGTGTACATATCATAGCATACATTATTGAACCAATCAATGATGCATATGGAATCCCATTTATTCGTCTACGCTCATCAAGTGTTTTTGGGCACTGAGTCTTGCTTAGAGTTATTCCATGAGACATGGGTAGGTAGCCTCGCTTGGAGTCTGCCATCTTGAACCTATCAAGCACCTTATTGATATAAGTGCTTTGACTAAGTCCAATCATCTTCTTAGATCTATCTCTGTAAATCTTGATGCCCAATATGTATTGTGCTTCTCCTAGATCCTTCATCGAAAAACATTTCCCAAGCCAAATCTTGACAGAGTTCAACATAGGAATGTCATTTCCGATAAGTAATATGTCGTCGACATATAATACTAGGAAATCAATTTTGCTCCCACTGACCTTCTTGTATACACAAGATTCTTCTGCGTTCTTGATGAAACCAAAGTCACTGACTGCTTCATCAAAACGTATATTCCAGCTCCTGGATGCCTGCTTCAATTCGTAGATTGATTTCTTTAGCTTGCATACCTTTTTAGCATTCTTTGGATCCTCAAAACCTTCAGGCTGTGTCATGAACACAGTTTCTGTTAAAACGCCGTTTAAGAAAGCGGTTTTGAAATCCATCTGCCATATTTCGTAATCGTAATATGCAGCGATTGCTAACATTATCCGAATAGACTTTAGCATTGCAACTGGTGAAAAGGTTTCATCGTAATCCACACCGTGGACTTGCCTGTAACCTTTTGCAACCAATCTAGCTTTGAAAACTTCAAGTTTCCCATCCTTGTCCTTTTTCAGTTTGAAAACCAATTTGCTTCCAATGGCTTGGTAGCCATCTGGCAAATCGACCAAATCCCATACTTGGTTTTCAGACATGGAGTCTAATTCAGATTGCATGGCTTCTTGCCATTGCTTGGAGCTAGGGCTCGTCATAGCTTGTTTGTAAGTCGCAGGTTCATCATTTTCAAGTAATAGAACGTCATAGCTCTCGTTCGTCAAAATACCTAAGTACCTTTCCGGTTGAGATCTATATCTTTGCGATCTACGCGGGGTAACATTTCTAGATTGACCATCATTCTCACCAGATTCTTCTAAAGATCTCTGAGTTTCATCCTGAATGTCATCTTGAGCATTCTCTAGAGTTTTTTGTTCAACTCGAATTTCTTCGAGGTCTACTTTTCTCCCACTTGTCATTTTGGAAATGTGATCTTTCGCCAAAAAGACACCATCTCGAGCAACAAACACCTTGTTCTCAGATGTATTGTAGAAGTAATACCCCTTTGTTTCCTTTGGATAGCCCACAAGGATACATTTGTCAGATTTCGGATGAAGTTTGTCTGAAATTAATCGTTTGACGTATACTTCACATCCCCAAATCTTAAGAAAAGACACATTTGGAGGCTTTCCAAACCATAACTCATATGGAGTCTTTTCGACAGCTTTAGACGGAGCTCTATTTATAGTGAGTGCAGCTGTATTTAGTGCATGTCCCCAAAATTCTATTGGAAGTTTGGCCTGACCCATCATTGACCTGACCATGTCTACTGAAGTCATCAGTGAAAGTGATAAAGTAGCTGAAACCACCTCTAGCATTTGTACTCATTGGTCCACATACATCTGTATGGAATAAACCCAATAGTTCAGTTTCTCTTTCTCCAACTTTAGAGAAAGGTTGCTTTGTCATTTTGCCAAGTAAACATGATTCGCATTTACCATAATCCTCTAAGTCAAATGGTTCTAGAATTCCTTCCTTTTGAAGTCTTTCTAAGCGTTTCAAGTTAATATGGCCTAATCGACAATGCCACAGATAGGTGAGATCTGAATCATCCTTTTTGGCCTTTTTGGTATTTATGTTATAAACTAGTTTGTCGTGATCTAATAAATAAAGTCCATTGACTAATCTAGCATATCCATAAAACATCTCTTTAAAATAAAACGAACAACTATTGTCTTTTATTAAAAAGGAAAATCCCTTAGCATCTAAGCAAGAAACTAAAATGATGTTTTTAATAAGACTTGGAACATGGGAACACTCTTCCAGTTCCAAAACTAGCCCAGAGGGCAACGACAAATAATAAGTTCCTACAGCTAATGCATTAATCCGTGCTCCATTTCCCACTCGTAGGTCGACTTCACCCTTGCTTAACTTTCTACTTCTTCTTAGTCCCTGTGGATTGGAACATAAGTGTGAGCCACAACCTGTATCTAATACCCAAGAAGTTGAATTAGCAAGTATACAGTCTATAACGAAAATACCTGAAGATGGAACGACTGTTCCGTTCGTCTGATCTTCCTTTAGCTTCAAGCAATCTCTCTTCCAATGCCCCTTCTTCTTGCAGTAGAAGCATTCGAATTCAGAAGAGGGTTGACTGACCTTCCTCTTTTCAGACTTGGCGCTAGTTTGCTTAGTTGGGCTGGCCTTGTTGCCACCTTTCTTAGCATTCCTCTTCTTTCCAGATTTCTTGAACTTGCCCCCACGCACCTTAAGCACATATTGCTTATGACTTTTCAGCGGTCTTCAGCATACCGTGAAGCTCAGTGAGCGTTTTGTCCAGACTATTCATACGGTAGTTCAGTTTGAACTGATCATACCCGTTATGAAGAGAATGGAGGATGGTGTCTACAGCCATTTCCTGAGAGAATTGCTGATCCAGCCGACTCATATTCTCAACGAGTCCAATCATTTTGAGAACATGTGGACTTACGGGCTCGCCTTTCTTAAGCTTGGTCTCAAGAATTTGCCTATGAGTCTCGAATCTTTCGACTCGAGCCAGATCTTGGAACATGTTCTTTAACTCACTGATGATCGTGAAAGCATCTGAGTTGATGAACGTTTTCTGCAGATCTGCACTCATGGTGGCGAGCATTAGATATTTCACATCCTTGTTGGCATCAATCCAACGATTGAGGGCTGCCTGAGTGACCCCGTCGCATGCGGCTTCGGGCATCGCCTCTTCCAGGACATACTCCTTTTCTTCCTGCATAAGAACTATTTGCAAGTTCCTTTGCCAAGCAAGGATGTTTTTCCCGCTCAACTTCTCCTTTTCGAGAATTGATCGAATGTTGAATGAATTGTTGTTTGCCATAATTAAAACTACAATTGAAAAGAATAAACAAATAAATAACCATTCACAGTTTCTCTTAATAAACTTAAATTCTAGCATACATGCATAATTCAATGTTCATTAAGCATTTTATTCAAGTTATGTGTTCCGGCAGGTGTGAATAAAATGATTCCAAGATCCTAAAATCCATTGAAGAATTAAGCACAGTTTGTCGACTCAATCCTAAAATATCTTAGGTAAGCAAAAACCTTTTGCTAATAGTCTAGAAACTATTCTTGGTTGATAGGCACGTCTAAGAACTTATTAGGTAAACCTATCGATTTTGCCACGACATAAAAGGACTCCTTACTTATATCGTTGAGTTTCACCAAAACTAACATGTACTCACAATTATTTGTGTACCTTGCCCCTTTAGGACCAATAAGTAACACCTCGCTGAGCGAAAACTATTACTAGATTGATGTAAAGGATATCCAAGCAAGTGTATATTTTGGCATGGCACCTTTTAACTCAATTTTTAAGTTTGGAACTTAAGGCTCTTACTATGTTGGTTAGATTTTAAGTGAACTAAAATCCTTAATCATGCAACATAATCAAGCCACAATCTCATGCATAATTAAGACATATTTAAAGCAATAAATAACTTAAAGCATGCATAAGATAAATGTGATATAGTATGGCCCGACTTCATCTTGAAGCTTCAACTTCAAAGTCCGTTTTGAAAATCTCCGTGGGAGGCGCCATTTTCTTCAAATAGGATAAGCTATAATTAAACTAATTACAACTATTTGATGGTACGCATACCATATTTGAATTGAAAAACAATTTTGGTACTTTAGACCAATTACATTCAAATTAATGGTACGCATACCATATTTTCTATCCTATTTGGGCCATACTAGTCACTTCATAACCTGCAAAACAGTACATATACAATATATACCATTCACCCATTCATTATCATGAATGGCCCACATAGCTGGTTAGTAAAACACGTTATGCGTCACATAAATATTTGCAGCAATTAATCAAGGGCACCAATAATCTACAAATTATTCAGTCCTTATTAATTCTAATCAAGTTGTTTTAACCTTAAGGATTTGTAGACCTAATCAAGAGTTTATGACTAAAAGGGCTCCCACTTAAACCAATAAATTCATATGCTTTACTAATTTTAAACATAAAAATGTATTTCTAGTCTAACCGGAAACATACAAATATAATTAAAATTTAAAGCTCATATAAATTTATAATTGAATCCACATATTTAATTTATTTTCAGTCGTATTTAAATTAATTCATGATTTTAATTTTAGTAAAATAATTAGAATAAATGAAATTTATTATAATTATAATATTCAAAATTAAAATCCAAGAAAATAATTTAAATTATTAATTTTAAAATTAATTAAAATTACGTAAACTGAAAATTTCAAATTAAAATTTTAAAACGATCTAATCGTAACTCAAGACACGCAACATCACCACGCAACGCACAGCCATAGGCCACACGCACGCAGCCATCGCTGGCCATGTGCGCGCAGCCTATGTGCTGCGTCGCATCTGCTGCTGCTCACCATCGCAAGGCACCGTCGAAGCACGCTCGCCGCTCACCATCGTTGGGCGCGCGCCAGCGCTCGTCGCACGCGAGCCAGCGCTCGCTGCGCGCGAGGCTTCGATGCTTCGTAGCGCTCGTCGCACGCGAGCCAGCGCTCGCTGCGCGCGAGGCTTCGATCGCTGCGCGCGAGGCTTCGACCGCTGCGCGAGGCAGTGCGCGTTGCACGCGACTTCTCGCTGCCTTGCTCTCGCCCTTGCCCACTCGCCCATCGCACTAGCACATGACACAAGGCAGGGCTGCTGCCTTGTGCTTGTGCACCATGGCCTTGCTCGTTGCATTCGTACCGCATGGGCGACGAGCTCCCTTGCTCGTCGTCGCATGCCCGCACTATACAACACCCTTTAAGGATAACACAAAACGTCCATTGCTTTGTGCGTGCAAGTTATATGAGTGAATCGCATAAAAATTAAAAATTTTATTTTCAAAATTAATGACAAATTAATAAATCATATTAATTTCATAATTTTAGGGCGAAAAATCAAAAATTTATTAATTAATTGATTTCCGATTAACATGGATTCAAGTCTAGGTCATAAAAATTTAAAATTTAACCCAAATTTACAATTTTTATGGTGGTTTTTAATCATAGGTATCTAATTAAATTACTAACTAATTATGAAAATCAAATTAATTCTAAATTATTCCAATTTTCAAAAAATTAATCATAATTACAAATTAGATTGCATATTTAACAAGGCTAGGCATTCAAACTTGTTAAACATATACAGTAGGTCAATCAAAATTTCAAGATTTAACAACAAGATTCGCAAATATTTAATTTAACATCTTAAATTTACAAAATTTTGCGTTCGAAAAACTAAAACCTCCGAAAAGTCATAGTTAGGCTTCGAATTTGAGAATTCTGGGTTTGTCAAAATTTTAGAATTCCTTTTACATGCGGAATTGACACAAAAATCACTCGATTTGGATGAGTAACGAAGAAACTGCCAAAAAACTGCGTACATATAATTAAATAAACGCAATTTGCAATTACTTAACAATTACGAAAATTAATCACCCCTTTTAATTCTTGCAAATTTGTAATATTTAACCATGTTTATGCAATTTAGATTATGAAAATAATAAGAGGCTCGTGATACCACTGTTAGGTTATGATACATATGACAAAACATAAATCATGCGGAAAACCTTAATGGCAGGAAACATATTATTTACACATAATCATTTAGCATAATTTAGGAGCATACACTTTGTAGCGTGCCCTCCCTAGCTGCGCCCGAACCGAACAAGAACAAGTCTTTAGGACTCCAAATGTCGTCCCTCCGTAGATAGTCCACAGTACGTCCGGATCCGTCTCAAGTTAGACCAACTAGAATCGCCCTTAAGGTAGTATAGATTTTCGGCTAGGTTAGTGCAAGTGTATGGCTGAATTTTTCTTTCAAAACTTACCCTTTAGAATACTTCAATCGTGTCTGTAAATAATGACCCTAGGCACTTATTTATAGAGGTATGGAAAAGGAACTGGAATGCTATTAGGATACTAATTAATTTAATTAGAATCCTGCTAGGACTCTATTAAATAAACTTTTTCTAATAGGTTTAGGATTTAATCTTTTATCGAATCCCGATAGCTTTAGGATTCGCACACGAGCATCGCACGAGCACCGTACACCCGCGCAGGCCTTGCGGCCCACGCTGAGCGCACAACGCTCGGCCCATGCTGCTGTCCGCGCGCGCCCATGGCTTCGGCTGGGCCTGGCTTGCGCTGGGCCTGGTTGAGGCTTGGCGTGTGTTGGTGATGCGTGTGGCTTGCTGGGCGATGGCCTGGCTTCGTGCTAGGCCTTCGTCTAGCGAGCCTCGTCCGACGCTAATTCGTACGATACGCTTCCGATTAAATTCCCGATTTCGAAATTCATTTCCGATACGAACAATATTTAATATTTCCGATTCCGAAATTAATTTCCGTTTCGAACAAATATTTAATATTTCCGTTTCCGGAATTATTTTTCCGATTCCGATAATATTTCCGATTCTGACAATATTTCCGTTTCCGACAATATTTCCGATTCCGGCAATATTTCCATTTCCGATAATATTTTCCGAGACGTACCATGTTTCCGTTTCCGGCAACATCTACGACTTGGATAATATTTATATTTCCGATACGATCCATATTTCCGTTTCCGTCGATATCATCGTTTCCGGAGTATTCATTTCCTACTTGTGACGATCTCAGCTCCCACTGAAACCAAGATCCGTCGATTCCGAATATCCATAGATAGAGTATTTAATGCCATTAAATACTTGATCCGTTTACGTACTATTTGTGTGACCCTACGGGTTCAGTCAAGAGTAAGCTGTGGATTAATATCATTAATTCCACTTGAACTGAAGCGGCCTCTAGCTAGGCATTCAGCTCACTTGATCTCACTGAATTATTAACTTGTTAATTGATACTGAACCGCATTTATTAGACTTAACATTGAATGCATACTTGGACCAAGAGCATTATTTCCTTCAGAATTTTCCAATAATTTCTAAACAAAATGCTCAACTACCACCAAACTAAACCGAATTCGTCAAAGCCATTGAAAAGTAATTTCAGAATATCTTTTCAATAAAATATATCTAAGAGTTCCTGAACTCAGTGGGAGCTTAGTGTTTGTTATCCAACAAACTAAGGCCCAAGTATAGATATATGTTTCATTGTGATTTATTCAAATGAGACACAAGGGCAATATTTCTACATGATTTTGAGAACATAATGTTTGTTTGCTCGAAGTATTGTCCTTTAGGAGATCCGTTTTCTGATTCCAAAATGACAAGTGGGAGAAAATAGACCTCGAAAGTCTTCGAGGAGAACAACAAACATAAACAAACATTCCAGAGGCTTTTAGAAGTTCAACAGAAAATCCGAACACTTATTCTCTAAAGGATTTTAGAAATGGCTTTAAAGAATATATCTCTTATAAGACTTTACTAGTGCTTCAAGGAGAATAGAATATTCAAAGTACTTTCAAAGTAGCTATTGATATTCTATTTTTTGATGTTCTATACCCATGTAGGCATAGAGTCCAGGTAACTAGACTATGAAATTCTTCTAGCAAAGAAACCTACAACTTGCAGTCTAACTATTGCCATGATGATTAATGAGTTTGTGACTTGTAAGAAAGCTATGACGAAAACCAAAATTCCCTAAAATGGTTATAGGACATATATAGAATAAATGTTTTGATGCCAAAATTAAAATTTTGTTGATTTGCAAGAATGGTTTACACCTATTGGTTGCAAATTAGTTTTAGGCTAAAAACCATCATAACATAAAATTGTGTTGTCACACAAAGCTGATTAGTTGCTAAAGGTTACAAGCAAATTCACTTCATGCATTGTGTTGAAACATCATGAATAATCTCAATGCTCAAGTCTATAAATCAAGAAATAATTTCATATTGGTACATATGGAAATTGGATGACAAAACGTATTCCTCAATCAAATGTTGTAAGAAACTATGTACATGAAATGTCATAGGATTTGTGGATCCAAATAATGCTTGAAATGAATGCTAGCTTATGAAATACAAGTATGGATTTAGGCAAGCAATTGGAAATTGCAACTGTATTTTAGTGAAACTAATAAGTATTTTAGTTTCATAAAATATACTCTCTCTGTCCCTTAATACTCGCACTGTTTTGACTTTTTGCACTATTTACATAATTCAATTTGACCCTATTTTATTTCTGGTATATGAAAATAAATGTTAGTATATAATATATTGTTGGCTTCATCTTAATATATATTTTCAAAATATTAATACTTTTATAAGTTTTTATAATATATAGTTAAAGATATTGGTGGTCAAAGTTGTGCATTGGCAAGCGTGCCCAGTCAAAACGGTGCGAGTATTAAGGGGCGGAGGGAGTATATGATTCTTATGGATATATAAGAAGTTTAGTGGGAGTACATAAAACTTTATTGGTCCTATGTGTATCACACACATAACTCTCTATTGTGAAATAACATTCAAATGCTAATGACTTAGATTTGAAATTATTTATCAATGATGGACCAAGGCAAAACATAGTACATACTGGGTATTAAGATCTATTAAAAAAGATCTTAGAATATATTTTGGATTAAGTAATGGCATTTACTAAACCAAACAAAAAAGACTCCATTGATTCGACCCATGTGGATAAATCTAAGTAATGAATGTTTGAACTATGTATAAGCATTTACCAAGTTAAACATCAAAAAGTCTAAATGAGATTCTTTACCTATATTATATGTAAAAGAATTTAGTTGGATTCAGTATCTACTAACACTGGATAAGCTAAAGTCACATGAGTAGAATTAATTGGGAATTATTCTGTAAAAGAATTTATCATGTATGATATAATATGAGGATCCCCAAAAATGTATTGTATGAATTTAAGCATGACGAACATATAGCAATCTCTATTGATCTAATTAGTTAAGATTAACTAGATTGAGATCAAGAGAAACCTATGGTACTTAAAAGGTAAATAGGAATAGTTCTTGACTCAAGGAAATGAAGATATGCTAAGTAATGATGCTACACGCATAAACACTGGCAAAGGATCAAGCAAGATCCCTTTGGACTTAACCATTGGCAAGGATGAGCTATAATGCATCGTGTTTTGAAATGTCAACATGGATTGAAGACCATGAGTTGTTGCGTGGGAAATTAAATATTTCTATGTTCTAAGATACATCTGGAAATTCTTCCACATATGTGTGAACTACTTGGATAAGAAAAAGAAAATATAGCATCACTAGCAACCTACACAGTTGAAGTAAAGTACTTATTGCATAAGAAGCAATAAAATAGAGTTGTTTATGTTAAAGAGTTCTTCAAAGAACTTATGTGAATCACATGTCTGCTGATTTGATGGTTCTTCATTGAAAAATGTGTAGAACTACTATTGAAGCAGGAAAGACTAGATCACAAAATAAATATACTCAAAAGATCTTATTATTCTATCTCGAAAGATATTCGATGAAAAGGATATTAAGTTGGCAAAGCATAATAACTAAACCTATGCGACAAGTGAGATACCACACTCACATTCTGGCGTTGGAAGTCAAACATAGTTTTGAATTCCATTAATGGTTTTAAAGATGGGTTAGAGGCCCAAGGTTATAAAACACTCCAGTTGAACATTTATCATATATGAAATAAATTTTGATATTCCTCTTAATCTTGGTTTAGTACTAAATGATGAGTCCTTTCAATTTGACAATATATTCAAGAGAGACTGCCAGGACCAGTCTTGTGGCTAAGAAATGTCTATCAAGTGAACTTGAATGTCAAAAGTTGAAAATGGTCCCTGGTCGGAAGTTTTCTATAAAGGTGGACGCATAGAAAACGCTAGACGACTAGAATGCAAGATGACTAGTAGTTTTGTTTCTTGAACTACGAAGACATGTCAATGTCAAAATCATTTGCATAGATACTTACTTGACAACACTAGTATCGGACAAGACCTATGAAATTTTACTATAAAAAATGAAAATCTGTCATATGTAAATTTCATTATCTTATTAGATACTAATCCTCAATACTTGAGTGATTTGAGCTTACTTGTTTGAGAACTAGTTACTTTCACGCTGTCGACCGCCGCACAGTAAAAGGAGACCATAACGGCAACGCTCGAGTAATCACCTATCAAACGAAGTCTAAAATCAAGATCACAAGATTGGGATTGTCCTTCCGTAAATTGGGAAGAGATGCCAAAAGTGGTATAAGGCCACTCGGAGAGCAAGAAACTATAAAATGCATGGTTGTGCTCAGATGAATCATATGCTATGAGTATCTGTTTATTTGACCATTTGAACTCTGACACCAAGAAATACCTCTGATCGTAATAAGGATGACCAGTCTTACCTTATGTTCATGAGAAGACATCGAGCGACAAAGGAATTAGGAAATGCACACTTGTCCCTAAGGACAAGTGGGAGACTGAAGGAAATAATTTCCTTGGTCCAAGTTTGCATTTAATGCATTTAATGCTAAGTCTAATAAATGCGGTTCAATATTAATTAAGCAAGTTAATTATTCAGTGAGATCAAGTTATCTGAATGCCTAGCTAGAGGCCGCTTCAGTTCAAATGGAATTAATGTAATTAATGCCACAACTTACTCTTGACTGAACCCGTAGGGTCACACAAATATTACGTGAACGGATCAAGTATTTAGTTGAATATTATATTCAATAAATACTCTAATTATGGATTTTAGGAAATGACGGATGTTGGTTTCAGTGGGAGCTAAAAAACTATCAAAAGACAAAGATAGAATATTTTCCGGAAATGATGATATTACCAGAAACGGAAATATGGTTCATAACGGAAATATAAATATTATCATAGTCGAAGAAATTGCCGGAAACGGAAATATGGTTCGTATCGGAAATAGAAATATTACCGGAAACGGAAATATTATCGGAATCGGAAATATTATCGGAATCGGAAATTTAATCGGAAACGTAAATATTGTTCGAATCGGAAATAAATTCCGGAATCGGAAAAACGAATCGGAAGCACGAAACGAGCGATAGAACATTGCACGAAGCAATGGCCCATCGCTCATGGGCAAAGGCACAAGCGCGCACCAAGGCACAAGGCCTGCGCTGCTGACCAGCGCGCATGGGCCAGCATTGCTTCGCTTTGCTTGTGGGCCATCACTGTTGGGCCGTGTGCACAAGGTGGTGCACGTATGACCTAGCTGGTCGGTTTCTTGCCTTGCGAGCATCAAGCCAACCCTAGAATTTTAGGAATATTGGTTTTTGGTATATTTTCAAGACTTTCCCAAAATCGTTCTAGGGTTTTGGCTCCTAAGGTTTTTCCTATTTCCTATAAATACATGGGCTATGGTCATGAATAAACACATCAATTGAAATGCAATTCAATACACTTTGCCTATAACCTAAAAGTGAGATCCCGAAATCATAAATCTTATATTATATCCTAGTTGGTACGATCTAATGTAGATCCGAACGTACTGTGGAGTTTCTACGGAGGGACGACGTTTGGCATTCTAACTTGTTCTTGTTCGGTTCGAGAGCAGCTAGGGAAGGCACACATCTCAAAGTGTGTTCACTAAATTATGCTAAATGATTATGTTCATTTAATTTGGATTCTGGCATTTATGGTTTTTCCACATGACATTGGATTGTTCATAACCTAACATTAAGTACATGCTCTCCAAGAAAGAAGCCAAGCCTAGGCTTATGCGATAGATACTACTGTTGCAAGAGTTCGACTTGGATATCCGTGATAAGAAAGGGGTTGAGAATGTGGTTGCAGACCAGTTGTCTAGATTGAGGTATGATGATGGTAAATCTACTACACCTATTGAGGATTCATTTCCAGATGATCACTTACTTGCAGTTACCAATCAGTCGCCATGGTTCGCAGACTATGCAAATTATATTGTGGGGGGGGGGGGGGGGGGGGGGGTACTCTTCCGAATAAAATTTCCTATCAATAAAAGAAGAGGTTCCTCCGTGGCATTCGTTACTACTTTTGGGATGATTGTTCTGTGAGACTGCAGAAGGTTTGTGCAAGCGTTTTATTCTTGAATGGGAAGTTCATGGTATTCTCACAAGGTGTCATTCTTCACCTAATGGGGGGCACCATGGGCCTTCCAAGACAAACGTCAAGAAATCACATTCATGGTTCTTGTGTCATACTATATTCAAGGATGTATAAGCTTTCATTATGGCTTCTGATGCGTTCCAGAGGACCGACACTATCTCCTGGAGGCACAAGATGCCACAGACCGGTATACTTGAGGTAGAGATTTTCGATGTTAGGGGGATTGACTACATGGGACAATTTCCCATCGTCTAAAGGTAATCTGTATATCCTTGTTGATGTAGATTATGTGTATAAGTGAGTGGTAGTCGTTGCCTCACCAACAAATGATGCTAAAACAGTCATCTCCTTATTCAAGAAGGTCATTTTTCGTAGGTTCGGAATTCCGATAGCATTAATTAGTGATGGATGTTCCCACTTCCACGAGCATCATTTGGATGCGCTTTTGCGCAAATATGGAGTTTATCATCACACCGGGCTAGCCTACCACCCTCAAACGAGTGGGCAAGTTGGGTCTCTAGCTGGGAGATCAAATTTATTCTTGATAAGGTGGTAGCAAAATCTAGGAAAGATTGGAGTATGAAGCTTGTGAAGGAAATAATGCCCTTGGTCCAAGTATGCATATAATATTAATTCTAATAAATGCGGTTCAGTATTAATTAACAAGTTAATAATTCAGTGAGATCAAGTGAGCTGAATGCCTAGCTAGAGGCCGCTTCAGTTCAAGTGGAATTAATGATATTAATCCACAGCTTACTCTTGACTGAACCCGTAGGGTCACACAAATAGTACGTAAATAGATCAAGTATTTAATGGCATTAAATAATCCATCTATGGATATTTGGAATCGACGGATCTTGGTTTCAGTGGGAGCTGAGATCGTCACAAGCAAGAAATGAATACTCCGGAAACGATGATATTGCCGGAAACGGAAATATGGATCGTATCGGAAATATAAATATTATCCAAGTCGTAGATATTGCCGGAAACGGAAACATGGTACGTATCGGAAAATATTATTGGAAATGGAAATATTGCCGGAATCGGAAATATTGCCGGAAACGGAAATATTGTCAGAATCGGAAATATTATCGGAATCGGAAAATAATTCCGGAAACGGAAATATTAAATGTTTTTTCGAAACGAAAATTAATTTCGGAATCGGAAATATTAAATATTGTTCGTATCGGAAATGAATTCCGGAATCGGGAATTTAATCGGAAGCGTATCGTACGAATTAGCATCGGACGAGGCTCGCTAGACGCAGGCCCAGCACGAAGCCAGGCCGTCGGCCAGCAAGCCACACGCATCACCAACACACGCCAAGCCTCGACCAGGCCCAGCGCAAGCCAGGCCCAGCCAAGGCCTTGGGCGCTCGCGCGGACATAGGCAGCGGGCATGGGCCGAGGCGCTGTGCGCTCAGCGTGGGCCGCAAGGCCTGCGCGGGTGTACGGTGCTCGTGCGATGCTCGTGTGCAAATCCTAAAGCTATCGGGATTCGGTAAAAGATTAAATCCTAAACCTATTAGATAAAGTTTATTTAAATAGAGTCCTAGCAGGATTCTAATTAAATTAATTCATATCCTAATGATTCCAGTTCCTTTTCCATACCTCTATAAATAGGTGCCTAGGGTCATAATTTATAGATACAATTGAAGTATTCTAAAGGTAAGATTTTCAAGCAAAAATCAGCCAAACTCTTGCAACCCAAATAGCCGAAAATCCTAGTAACCTTAACGGCGATTCTAGTTGGTCAAGCTTAAGGCGGACCCGGACGTGCTGTGGACTATCTACGGAGGGACGACACTTGGAGTCCTAAAGACTTGTTCTTGTTCGGTTCGGGCGCAGCTAGGGAGGGCACGCTACAAAGTGTATGCATCTAAACTATGCTAAATGATTATGTGTAAATAATATGTTTCCTGGCTTTATGGTTTTTCCGCATGATTTATGTTTTGTCATATGTATCATAACCTATCAGTGGTATCACGAGCCTCTTATTATTTTCATAATCTAAATTGCATAAACATGGTTAAATATTACAAATTTGCAAGAATTAAAAGGGGTGATTAATTTTCGTAATTGTTAAGTAATTGCAAATTGCGTTTATTTAATTATATGTACGCAGTTTTTTGGCAGTTTCTTCGTTACTCATCCAAATCGAGTGATTTTTGTGTCAATTCCGCATGTAAAAGGAATTCTAAAATTTTGACAAACCGAGAATTCTCATAGATTTATGACTTTAGTGTTTCACATAGATTTGAGTGAATATAGGTTTATTTACTCAATGTGATATAAGTTTGAATCTGTTTGGCTAGTTCAAAGATTCAGAAGTATAAATCCCACTTGGCAAGAAATCATAAAGATCTAGGTTAGATCATTTTGATGATTACTTAAGTCAAGAATGATCATCAATGATTGTGTGTAGTAAAATTCACAATCTAGCTCCATGAGATATGGCATATCTAAATTGGAATGATCGAAGTCGATTAGTACTTGATTCGATCAATGATGGATCATAAAGACTTTTCCTATAATTTCTAAAACAAAATGCTCAACTACCACCAAACTAAACCAAATTCGTCAAAGCTATTGAAAAGTAATTTCAGGATATCTTTTCAATTATATATATCTAAAGAGTTGCTAAACTCAGTGGGAGCTTAGTGTTTGTTATTCAACAAACTAAGGCCCAAGTCTAGATATATGTTTCATTGTGATTTATTTAAATGAGACACAAAGGTATTGTTTCTACCACGAATTTTTGAGAACATAATGTTTGTTTTCTCGAAATAATGTCCTTTTGGAGATTCGTTTCCAAAATGACAAGTGGGAGAAAATAGACCTCGAAAGTCTTCGAGGCGAACAACAAACATAAACGGACATTCAGGAGGCTTTTCGAAGTTCTTTAGAAAATCCGAACATGTATTCTTTAAGGACTTTAGAAGTGGCTTTAAAGAATAGACATCTCTTAGAAGACTTTACAGGTGCTTCAAGAGAACAGAATATTCAAAGGACTTTCAAGTGGCTATTGATATTCTATTGTTTGATGTTCTATACCCTAGTAGGAATAGAGTTCAAGTCACTGGAACTATGAGATTCTTCTATTAGATAGTGAAGAAACATGGAGTTCAGGTCATTGAAGCTATGCGATTCTTCCATTAGATAGTGAAGAAACCTACAACTTGCAGTCAAACTATTATCATGTAGATTAATGAGTTTGTGACTTGCAAGAAAGCTATGACGAAATATAGATTCCCTAAAATGGTTAGAGGCCATATATAGACTCAAATGTTTTAAATGGTTAGAGGCCATAAAACATACTCAATGTTTTGATGACAAAATTGAAATTTTGTTGAGTTACAAGAATAGTTTCACACCTATTGGTTGCAAGTTTGTTTTAAAGATAAAAACCATCAAACATGAAATTGTGTTCACACACAAAGATAGATTAGTTGCTAAAGGTTACAAGCAAATTCATGGCATGGATTGTGTTGAAACCTTATGCATAATCTCAATGCTCAAGTCTATAAATCAAGCAATAATTACATATTGGTACATATGACAATAGGATGACAAAACATCTTCCTCAGTCAAATGTTGGAAGAAACTATGTACATGTTATGTCATAGGATTTGTGGATCCAAATAAATAAAGCTTGAAAAGAAAAGCTAGCTTATGAAATCTAAGTACAAATTTAAGCAAGCAATTGGGAATTAGAAATGTATTTTAGTGAAGCTAATAAGTATTTTAGTTTCATAAAATGTACATAATTCTTATAGATATATAAGAAGTTTAGTGGGAGTACGTAAAACTTAATTGGTCCTATGTGTATCACACACATATCTCTCTATTTTGAAATGACATTCAAATGCTAATGACTTAGATTTGAAATTATTCATCAATGATGGACCATGGCGAAACTTAGTACATACTGGGTGTTAAGATCTATTTACAAAGATCTTATAATGTTGTTTTGGATTAAGTAATGGCATTTACTAAATCAAACACGAAAGACTCCGTTGGAGATATTCGACCCATGTGAATAATTCTAAGTAAAGAATGTTTGAACTATGTATAAGCATTTACTAAGTTAAACATCAAAGGATCTAAGTAAGATTCTTAACCTATATTATATGTCAAAGAATTTAGCTGGATTTAGTATCTACTGAAACTAGATGAGCTAAAATTACATGAATAGAATTCAATTGGGAAATATTCTGCAAAAGAATTTATCATGTAGGATATAATATGAGGATCGCCAAAAACGGATCGTATGGCTTTAGGCATGACGAACATATACTAATCTCTATTGATCTAAGTAAAGATCAACTAGATTGAGATCAGGAAAAACTTATGGTACTTGAAAAGGTACATAGGATTAGTTCTTGATTCAAGGAAATAAAGATATGCTAAATATTGATGCTACACGCATAAACACTGGCAAAAGATCAAGCAAGACCCTTTGGAGTTAACCATTGATAAGGACGAGCTATAGAGCATCGTGTTTTAAAATTCCAACATGGATTGGAGACCATGAGTTGTGCGTGGGAAATTAAAATATTAATTTCTATGTTCTAAGATACAACTGGAAAGTCTTCCACATATCCGTGAACTGCTTGGATAAGCAAATCCAAACAAAGCATCACTAGCAACCTATACAGTTGAAGTAAAAGTACTTATTGCCTAAGAAGCAATTAAACAGGGTTGTTTATGTTAAAAGAGTTCTTCACTGAACTTGGGTAGATCACATGTGTGCTGACTTGATGATTCTTCATTGAAAAATGCGTAGAACCACTCTTGTAGCTGGACAGACTAGATCACAAAATAAACATACTCAAAAGATCTTATCATCATATCTCGAAGAACATTCGATGAAAAGGATATTAAGATTGGCAAAGCATGATAACTAAACCTATGCAACAAGTGAGAAGCAACACTCACGTTGTAGCACTGGAAATCAAGCATAGCTTTGAATTCCATGAACTGTTTTAAAGATGGGTTTGAGGCCCATGGTTGTAAAACGTTGGGGTTGAACATTTATCATATATGAAATGTAATTTCATATTCCATTTAATCTTGGTTTAGTATTAAATGATGAGTCCCTTCAATTTGACAATATATTCAAGATAGACTGTCAGGACCAGTCCCGTGACTAAGAAATGTCTATCAAGTGAACTTGAATGTCAAAGGTTGAAAATGGTCCCTGGTCGGAGTTTTCTATAAAATTGGACGCATAGAAAACGTTAGACGACTAGAATGCAAGATGACTAGTAGTTCCGTTTCTTGAACTATGTGGACATGGAAATGTCAAAATCATTTGCATAGATACTTACTTTGGGAAGACTAGTATCGGATAGACCTATGAAACTTTACTGTAAGAGATGAAAATCTGTCATAAGTAAATTTCATTAAAATTATTAGACACTAAATCCTCAACACCTGAGTGATTTGAGATTACTTGTTTGAGAACTGGTTGCTTTGACGTTGACCAACCGTCGCACCGTAAAAGGAGGCTATAAAGGCAACGCTCAGGTAATCACCTATCAAACGAAGTCTAATCTCAAGATCGCAAGATTGAGATTGTCCTCCCATAAATCGGGATGAGATGCTTAAAAGTTGTACAAGGCCACTCGGAGAGCTTGAAACTGTGGAATGCATGGCCGTGCTTGGATGAATCATAGGCTATGATTATCTGTTTATTTGATCACTTGAACTCTGAAACCGAGAAACACCTCTGGACATAATAAGGATGACAACTCTTACCTTATGTTCAAGAGCAAGCATCGAGCGACAAAGGAGTTAGGTAAATGCACACTTGTCCCTAAGGACAAGTGGGAGACTGAAGGAAATAGTGCCCTTGGTCCAAGTATGCATATAATATTAAGTCTAATAAAAGCGGTTCAGTATTAATTAACAAGTTAATAATTCAGTGAGATCAAGTGAGCTGAATGCCTAGCTAGAGGCCGCTTCATTTCAAGTGGAATTAATGATATTAATCCACAGCTTACTCTTGACTGAACCCGTAGGGTCACACAAATAGTACGTAAACGGATCAAGTATTTAATGGCATTAAATAATCCATCTATGGATATTCGGAATCGACGGATCTTGGTTTCAGTGGGAGCTGAGATCGTCACAAGCAAGAAATGAATACTCCGGAAACGATGATATTGCCGGAAACGGAAATATGGATCGTATCGGAAATATAAATATTATCCAAGTCGTAGATGTTGCCGGAAACGGAAACATGGTACATATCGGAAATTATTATTGGAAATGGAAATATTACTGGAATCGGAAATATTGCCGGAAACGGAAATATTGTCAGAATCGGAAATATTATCGAAATCGGAAAATAATTCCGGAAACGGAAATATTAAATATTTGTTCGAAACGGAAATTAATTCTGGAATCGGAAATATTAAATATTGTTCGTATCGGAAATCAATTCCGGAATCGGGAATTTAATCGGAAGCATATCGTACGAATTAGCATCGGCCGAGGCTTCCTAGACGAAGGCCCAACACGAAGCCAGGCCGTCGCCCAGCAAGCCACACGCAATAAACACACGCCAAGCTCGACCAAGCCCAGCGCAAGGCCAGGCCCAGCCAAGCCTTGGCGCGCGCGCATAATGGGCTGCGGGCAAAGGGGCTGTGCGCCGTGCGTGGGCCGCGAGGCTTGCGCATGGGCGTGCGGCTCGTGCGTGCGTAAGTGTTTGTGTTCCTGTACGAATCCTAAAGCTATCGGGATTCTACATATTGATTAAATCCTAATCATAATAAGATTATATTTGTTATTTAGAGTTCAAGTTGAATTCTAATTAATAAATCCAAATCCTAGTAGGATTATAATTCCTTTTCCATACCTCTATAAATAGGAGCCTAGGGTCATAATTTATAGAAACAATTGAAGTATTCAAAAGGTAAGTTTTTGAAAGAAAAATTCAGCCATACACTTGCACTAACCTAGCCGAAAATCCTAAGTACCTTAAGGGCGATTCTAGTTGGTCAATCTTGAGGCGGATCCGGACGTACTGTGGACTATCTACAGAGGGACGACATTTGGAGTCCTAAAGACTTGTTCTTGTTCGGTTCGGGCGCAGCTAGGGAGGGCACGCAATAAAGTGTATGCATCTAAACTATGCTAAATGATTATGTGTAAATAATATGCTTTCCTGGCTTTATGGTTTTTCAGCATGATTTATGTTTTGTCATATGAATCATAACCTAACACTTCTGAGTCAACAATGTACTCGGCTTCAGTTGTAGAATCCACAATAGTGCTTTGCTTAGCACTTTTCCAGCTTACTGCTCCGCCGTTGAGGCAGAACACAACCCAGACCGTGATGTGAAATCATCTCTGTTGGTTTGAAAGCTTGCGTCCGTATAGCCCTTAACAATCAACTCATCTGTACCACCATAAACCAGAAACTGATCCTTAGTCCTTTTCAGGTACTTTAGGATATTCTTGGCAGCAGTCCAATGTGCCTCACCTGGTTCTAACTGGTACCTACTCGTTGCACTGAGTGCGAACGAAACATCCGGCCTTGTACAAATCATAGCATACATGATGGATCCAATAGCCGAAGCGTATGGAATTCCACTCATCTTTCTACGCTCATCAGATGTCTTGGGACACTGATTCTTGCTTAGATATGTTCCATGTGACATGGGTAGATGGCCTCTCTTGGCTTCCATCATATTGAACCTAGCTAGCACTTTGTCAATGTAAGTGCTCTGACTTAATCCAATCATCCTCTTAGATCTATCCCTATAGATCTTGATGCCCAATATGTACTGTGCCTCTCCTAAGTCCTTCATTGAGAAACACTTTCCAAGCCAAGTCTTTACAGACTCCAACATAGGAATGTCGTTTCCAATAAGTAGTACGTCGTGAACATACAAGACTAGGAATGCAATTTTACTCCCACTGACCTTCTTGTATACACAAGATTCGTCCTGATTCTTGATGAAGCCAAAATTATTGACTGCTTCATCAAATCGTTTATTCTAACTCCTTGATGCTTGCTTTAGTCCGTATATGGACTTCTTAAGCTTGCATACCTTTCCTTGGTTCTTTTGATCGACAAAACCCTCCGGCTGCGTCATAAACACAGTATCTTCAAGAACACCATTTAAGAATGCAGTTTTGACATCCATTTGCCATATTTCATAGTCATGAAAAGCATTAAGCGCAAGGATTATCCGAATAGACTTAAGCATCGCGACTGGAGAAAAGGTTTCATCTTAGTCAACGCCGTGAACTTGCCTGTAACCTTTTGCTACCAATCTAGCCTTGTATACGTATACAATTCCATCTTTGTCTTTCTTAAATTTGAAGACCCATTTGCATCCGATAGGTATAAACCCATCCGGCAAATCAACCAAATCCCATACTTGATTTTCAGACATGGAGTCTATTTCAGATTTCATGGCCTCTAACCATTTAGTGGAGCTTGGGCTCGTCATAGCTTGTTTGTAAGTCATAGGTTCATCACTATCTAATATGAGAATGTCTAATTTTTCAGTCAAGAGGACGCCTGTCCATCTGTCCGGCTGAAATATAGTTCTACTTGACTTACGAGGGGCAACAACGTTTTGAGGAACTATTCCCACTGGCCTTGGAGGCTCATCAACCTGAACTGCTTTTAAAGAGTTCTTAGTTCGTTGTTCGTCTCGAATCTCTTCGAGGTCTATTGTTCTCCCACTTGTCAATTTGGAAATATAATTTCTTTCCAAAAAGACAACGTCACGAGCAACGAAAACCTTGTTGTCTGACTTGTTGTAGAAATAATACCCCTTTGTTTCTTTTGGATACCCAACGAAGAAACATTTGTCAGATTTTGGTTCGAGCTTGTCCGAAATTAATCGCATGACATATGCCTTGCAACCCCAAATATTTAGAAAAGACAACTTTGGAAGTTTCCCGGTCCATAATTCGTATGGAGTCTTTTCAACAGCTTTTGACGGAGCACGATTCAGTGTGAGTGTTGCAGTTTGCAACGCATGTCCCCAAAATTGTAAAGGAAGTTAGGCTTGACCCATCATTGACCTGACCATATCGAGTAAGTACCTATTTCTCCGTTCCGACACTCTATTCCATTGAGGTGTCCCCGGAGCAGTCAATTCAGAAAGAATACCGCATTCTTTTAGATGGTCATCAAACTCGTGGCTAAGATATTCACCTCCTTGATTCGATCTTAGAGCTTTGATTTTCTTTCCATGTTGATTCTCTACTTCATTTTGAAATTCTCGGAATTTCTCAAACGATTCAGACTTATGTTTCGTTAAGTAAATATAGCCATATCTACTGAAATCGTCCGTAAATATTATGAAATAGCTGAACTCACCTCTAGCTTTCGTACTCATAGGCCCACACACGTCCGTATGTATTAGCCCTAGTAGTTCTCTTGCTCTTTCTCCCACCTTTGAGAAAGGTTGCTTTGTCATTTTGCCAAGTAAACAAGATTCGCATTGATCAATCTTCTCTAAGTCAAATGATTCTAGAATTCCCTTTCGTTGAAGTAATTCCATGCACTTTGTGTTTATATGGCCTAATCGACAATGCCACAGAAATGTGAGATCTGAATCACCAGTTTTAGCCTTTTTAATATTTATGTTATAAATGTGTTTGCTCGTATCTAGCACATATAGACCATTTTCTTGTTGTGCTGAACCATAAAACATTCAATTCAAAGCAAAAGAACAACTATTGTCTTTAAATAGAAAACTAAAACCTTTAGAATCCAAACTTGAAATGGAAATAATGTTTCTGGTGATACTAGGAACATAGTAACAGTTTTCTAGTTCCAAAATAAAACCACTTGGCAAAGAAATAAAATAAGATCCTACGGCTAATGCAGCAATTCGTGCTCCATTTCCCACGCGTAGATCCATCTCGCCTTTATCAAGCCTTCTACATCTCCTTAGTCCCTGCGAATTGGAACATAAGTGTGAGCCACAACCAGTATCTAATACCCAAGAAGTAGAATTAGCAAGATTACAATGTATAACATACATACCTGAAGGAGAAGCAACGTTTCCGTCCTTCTTCTCATCCTTTAGTTTGGGGCAATCTCGCTTGTAATGACCAATTTCATTACAATTGAATCATTGCGATGTAGAAGGAGATGCATTTTTCCTCACCTTGCTCTTGGAAGGCGCCAGTTGCCCTCCGGGAGCGGATGAAGATCCAGCATTGCTTATCTTCCCCTTGCACACTTTCTTGAATTTGGTGCACCTTACATTCAAAGGGTCTTGCTTGAACTTAAGGATTCTTTCAAATTTCTCGAGCAATTCCACAAGTTCACAGAATGTGCGCTCTTTCTGATTAAAGAGATAGTGCATCTTAAACCCCTCATAATCTCTATGAAGAAAATTCATCACTAGTGCAATAGCTATCGACTCTTTGACGGAACCACTAAGTCTCTCGATTGTGAAAAATAATCCAGACATCATATCCATATGAGACCGAATTGGTGTGTTTTTGTCCATCTTAATTGAGTAAATGCTCTTTTGTGCCTCTAGAAGTTCGTTCTCTGGGCACGACTTGTGTGGGGTAATGAGTTTGAGATCGCTCATTGAATTAGCCAATTCATCAACCCTTTTGCCACCAGTTTGGCACTTGGGTTGAAACCCCGCACGACACCTTTCCCCAAGACGACTTAGGAGGGCATGAGGGTCAAAAGTAATGAACCTCCCTCTCCAACTTTCGAGAATAGACTTTAGGATAAACTCCGTGACAAGGTACTTGTGAAGTGCCCAACTTCTGTACCTTTCAGGAGTCATACCATGCGCATCATAACTAGGAAAAGGTTGTTCAATGACATAGTGCATGTCATTAACTTTTAAAACTTCGATAAGTTTCCTTTCCCATTCATGAAAGTTAGTCAAGTCTAACTCGACATCCAGAATTTCCGATGATTTGATTGTTTTTACGTATGCGGCCATTTGATTACTATATTTGAAAAGAATTCGCAATAAATAACCATTCATAACTTTAATAACTTTGAAATAAAAGATAACATGCAATCATTAAAGCTATTAAACATTTCATTCATGCAAAAGCAAAACATGGTCCAAAAATGAATGAAATGATTCCAAGACCCTAAAAGTCCTAAATCCTTAAGCAGCTTTGGCATGTCTTAAGTAGTTTAAGATTCAAGGTAAGCAAAACCTATTGCTAGTAATCTCCAAATTACTCTTGGTTAATAAATTAATAACATAATTTATCCCATTGCCACAACATAATTACATTGTTGTTTGAGTTGAAACCACAATCAACGTGCTCCTTTGGGACGCCTTACCACATAAGTCAACTAAAATAGCACCTCGCTTTGGCGGAAACCTACTACCTTAGATCCTTAGATTTTTGTAAGTGCTTGATTTGGAAGGCAATTTTTAAACTCAATATTACTTTGGACCTGGTTGTTTCTATGTTGGTACGATTATTTAGTGAACTTAATCTAATCGAGTCATACGAAACAACCTATTCATGAAAAGTATACATACATACATTCAAGCATAATATATATCAAAATGCATAAATAAATGGTGAACTAGTATGGCCCAAAACATCTTGTCTTGAAGCATCCAATCTTCATCACCATCTCGTTAGCTTGGCATCGTCTTGAATCTTCGTTCAATTGCTAACTTAAAGTTCTAAACTTAGAAGTACTTGAAAATAATAAATTACATCAAAATTTCCATGGTACACACACCATATTTAAAACTTTACATTCAAAGATAGAACGATTCGCAGACCGTATTTAACTATCCTAAATGGCCATACTAGTCACTTGGAGTACCTGCATTACATAAAATATACATTCTATGCATTCACCCATTCGTATGCTAAAACGAATGGCCCATATAATTATGCAAGTATTTACGTGAATTAATTAAAATTCACGTTCACATAATCGCGTCCTAAAAGATTAATCAATTTCCAAATTATTAATCTTTAGACTTTATTCTAATTAAAATTGAATTTAATTAAAATAATGCGACCTATGAAAATAATTATTTCATTTTAATTTCATTTAGTGGCTCCCACTCAAACCAATAATTATTCCGGAAAATTAATTATAAAATATTAAATAAAAACTCGCGGCCCGGCCCAAGTAATTAAAATATTAAATTAAATATCCCGTTAGCCCAAATTAATGCAAACATGTCAAGCCCAACGAAATAAACAAATTTAAGAAAAAAAATGTCCAAGTGCATGCTTGGGCTAAGCTTGCGCCCAGCCCATCGTAGCGCTTGTGTGGCCTACGAGGCACACGAGCAATGCTCGCACACCCCGCAGCCTAGCGCGCGCGTCCCCACAGCAGTTGCTGCCCTGCGCGCTTCGTTCGAAGCTCGTCGCGCGCATCGCTGCACGTCGCAAGGCCTCGTGCCTTGCTTTGCTCGCAGCCCACACCCATCGCCCTCGCCAAGCGCGCGCCCGGCACGCAGCGCCCATGCTGCTGCCCGCGTCGCTGCTGCTTGGCACGGATGCGGTAGCCTGCATGGCTCGACGAGCCACACGTCCACCCACCCTTGTGTTCGTGCCTTTGGTTCGTACTACGGACCAACTTAATTAAAACAAAAAATTAATTTCACGAACTTTTGCATTAATGTTATTTTTCATAAAAGTTACAATTTTTATTTTCGAAAAACAATGATTTTTACGATTTAATAAAATTAACGACAATCCAATTTCGTAAAATATTAAATCAAGGCTAACATTATTCAAATTTTAAGAACGAACGAATCAACCAAAATTTGAACTTTTAAATAATAAAATCCAAAACTTTAAATCGTTCTTTAAACATTTAAATTTCAGATTTTAATAATTAGGTTTAAGTGCGATTAAAATTAACGAAACTATTCAAAATTTTAATCCAATAATTTTTAAAATTAGCCACTGACCCATGAAATTATATTCCCTTTCCCAATTAACTGAATTATTAGATCTAAATTAAGGATCTAAATTTTACGAATTTGGGGAAAGCAAAATTTGGGTTTGTGCCCGCACTATACAACACCCCTTAAGGGTAACACGTAGCGTCCATTGCTTTGTGCGTGCAAGTTATATGAGCGAATCGCATAAAAATTTAAAATTTATATTCAAAATTAATGACAAATTAATAAATAATATTAATTTCATAATTTTAGCGCGAAAAATCGAAAATTTATTATTTAATTGATTTCCGATTATCATGGATTCAAGTCTAGGTCATAAAATTTAAAATTTAACATAAATTTACAATTTTTATGGTGGTTTTTAATCATAGGTGTCTAATTAAATTATAACTAATTATGAAAATCAAATTAATTCTTAATTATTCCAATTTTCAGCAAATTAATCATAATTACAAATTAGATTGCATAATTAACAAGGCTAGGCATTCAAACTTGTTAAACATATACAGTAGGTCAATCAAAAATTCAAGATTTATCAACAAGAATCGCAAATATTTAATTTAACATCTTAAATTTACGAAATTTTGAATTCGAAAAACTAAAACCTCCGAAAAGTCATAGTTAGGCTTCGAATTTGAGAATTCTGAGTTCGACCGAAAAATATTATTTTTGTCAAAATTTTAGAATTTACATGCGGAATTGACACAAAAATCACTCGATTTGGATGAGTAACGAAGAAACTGCCGAAAAACTGCGTACGTATAATTAAATAAACGCAATTTGCAATTAATTAACAATTACGAAAATTAATCACCCCTTTTAATTCTTGCAAATTTGTAATATTTAACCATGTTCATGCAATTTAGATTATGAAAATAATAAGAGGCTCGTGATACCACTGTTAGGTTATGATACATATGACAATTCATAAATCATGCGGAAAAACCATAAAGCCAGGAAAGCATATTATTTACACATAATCATTTAGCATAGTTTAGATGCATACACTTTGTTGCGTGCCTTCCCTAGCTGCGCCCGAACCGAACAAGAACAAGTCTTTAGGACTCCAAGTGTCGTCCCTCCGTAGATAGTCCACAGCACGTCCGGATCCGCCTTAAGCTTGACCAACTAGGATCGCCCTTAAGGTACTTAGAATTTTCGGCTAATGTAGGCAATTGTATGACTGAATTTTTGCTCTCAAAAATCACTTTGAATACTTGAATACTCTCTTTAAAATAATGACCCTAGGCCTTTATTTATAGAGGTATGGAAAGGGAATTGTAATCCTATTAGGATACGAATTAATTAAACTAGAATCCTAATAGAATTCTTATTTAATTAATTCATCCTTTTAGGTTTAGGAATTTAATCATATGTCGAAACCTGATAGCTTTAGGATTCGTATAGCACACAAACACACACACGCACGCACAGCAGCCCACGAGGGGCGCCATGCGCGCGCGCGGAGCCCGTGAGCTCGCATCCCATTGCCACTAGGCCCACACGCTGCCGCAGCGTTGGCGCGCGCTGGGCCTGCCTTGCGGTGGGCCTGGCGCAGCCTTGGCTGGTGCGTTTTGGCGCGCTGGCTTGCTGGGCGATGGCCCGGCTTCGTGCTGGGCCTTCGTCTGGCAGGCCTCGTCCGATGCTAATTCGTACGATACGCTTCCGATTAATTTCCCGATTCCGGAATTCATTTCCGATACGAACAATATTTAATATTTCCGATTCCGGAATTAATTTCCGTTTCGAACAAATATTTAATATTTCCGTTTCCGGAATTATTTTCCGATTCCGATAATATTTCCGATTCTGACAATATTTCCGTTTCCGGCAATATTTCCGATTCCGGCAATATTTCCATTTCCGATAATATTTTCCGATACGTACCATGTTTCCGTTTCCGGCAACATCTACGACTTGGATAATATTTATATTTCCGATACGATCCATATTTCCGTTTCCGGCAATATCATCGTTTCCGGAGCATTCATTTCTTGCCTGTGACGATCTCAGCTCCCACTGAAACCAAGATCCGTCGATTCCGAATATCCATAGATGGAGTATTTAATGCCATTAAATACTTGATCCGTTTACGTACTATTTGTGTGACCCTACGGGTTCAGTCAAGAGTAAGCTGTGGATTAATATCATTAATTCCACTTGAACTGAAGCGGCCTCTAGCTAGGCATTCAGCTCACTTGATCTCACTGAATTATTAACTTGTTTAATTAATACTGAACCGCACTTATTAGACTTAACATAGAATGCATACTTGGACCAAGGGCATTATTTCCTTCAGTCTCCCACTTGTCCTTAGGGACAAGTGTGCATTTCCTAATTCCTTTGTCGCTCGATGCTTGCTCTTGAACATAAGGTAAGAGTTGTCATCCTTATTATGTCCAGAGGTGTTCCTCGGTTTCAGAGTTCAACTGGTCAAATAAACAGATAATCATAGCCTATGATTCATCCAAGCACGGCCATGCATTTCACAGTTTCTAGCTCTCCGAGTGGCCTTGTACAACTTTTAAGCATCTCATCCCGATTTATGGGAGGACAATCCCAATCTTGCGATCTTGAGATTAGACTTCGTTTGATAGGTGATTACCTGAGCGTTGCCTTTATAGCCTCCTTTTACGGTGCGACGGTTGGTCAACGTCAAAGCAACCAGTTCTCAAACAAGTAATCTCAAATCACTCAGGTATTGAGGATTTAGTGTCTAATAATTTTAATGAAATTTACTTATGACAGATTTTCATCTCTTACAGTAAAGTTTCATAGGTCTTGTCCGATACTAGTCTTCCCAAAGTAGGTATCTATGCAAATGATTATGACATTGCCATGTCCACATAGTTCAAGAAACAGAACTACTAGTCATCTTGCATTCTAATCGTCTAACGTTTTCTATGCGTCCAATTTTATAGAAAACTCCGACTAGGGACCATTTTCAACCTTTGACATTCAAGTTCACTTGATAGACATTTCTTAGTCACAGGACTGGTCCTAACAGTCTATCTTGAATATATCGTCAAATTGAAGGGACTCATCATTTAATAAACCACAAATTAAATGGAAAAATGAATTCTTTTCATTTGTTGTGAATGATTAACCAATAATGTTTTACAAAGATTTAAACTCTAAAACTTTAAAACATTAAACAGGGATATCAAAGCCATTCTCCAATATGCTTGATTCCCATAGCTGCAGTGTGCGAGTTGTGCTTCGCCTGCGGCAGAGGTTTAGTCAATGGATCTGATATGTTGTCATCAGTTCCAATCTTGTTTATCTCGAATTCTTTTCTTTCAACGAACTCTCGTAGAAGGTGAAATCTACGAAGTACATGCTTGACTCTCTGGTGGTGTCTAGGCTCCTTTGCCTGTGCAATAGCTCGGTTATTATCACAATACAGGGCTATTGGTCCTTTAATGGAGGGGACTACACCAAGTTCACCTATGAACTTCCTTAGCCATATAGCTTCCTTTGCTGCTTCATGTGCAACAATGTACTCCGCTTCAGTTGTAGGATCCGCAATGGTGCTTTGCTTAGCACTTTTCCAGCTTACTGCACCTCCATTGAGGCAGAAGACAAATCCAGACTGTGATCTAAAATCATCTTTGTCGGTTTGGAAACTTGCGTCTGTATAGCCTTTAACAATTAATTCATCATCTCCACCATAGACTAGGAAGTCATCTTTGTGCCTTTTCAGGTACTTCAGAATATTCTTAGCAGCAGTCCAATGCGCCTCTCCTGGGTCTGACTGGTATCTGCTCGTAGCACTGAGTGCGTACGCAACATCCGGGCGTGTACGTATCATAGCATACATTATTGAACCAATCAATGATGCATATGGAATCCCATTCATTCGTCTACGCTCATCAAGTGTTTTTGGGCACTGAGTCTTGCTTAGAGTTATTCCATGAGACATGGGTAGGTAGCCTCGCTTGGAGTCTGCCATCTTGAACCTATCAAGCACCTTATTGATATAAGTGCTTTGACTAAGTCTAATCATCCTTTTAGATCTATCTCTGTAAATCTTGATGCCCAATATGTACTGTGCTTCTCCTAGATCTTTCATCGAAAAACATTTCCCAAGCCAAATCTTGACAGAGTTCAACATAGGAATGTCATTTCCGATAAGTAATATGTCGTCGACATATAATACTAGGAAAGCAATTTTGCTCCCACTGACCTTCTTGTATACACAAGATTCGTCTGCGTTCTTGATGAAACCAAAGTCACTGACTGCTTCATCAAAACGTATATTCCAGCTCCTGGATGCCTGCTTCAATCCGTAGATTGACTTCTTTAGCTTGCATGCCTTTTTAGCATTCTTTGGATCCTCAAAACCTTCATGCTGTGTCATAAACACAGTTCTTGTTAAAACGCCGTTTAAGAAAGCAGTTTTGACATCCATCTGCCATATTTCGTAATCGTAATATGCAGCGATTGCTAACATTATCCGAATAGACTTTAGCATTGCAACTGGTGAAAAGGTTTCATCGTAATCCACACTGTGGACTTGCCTGTAACCTTTTGCAACCAATCTAGCTTTGAAAACTACAAGTTTCCCATCCTTGTCCTTTTTCAGTTTAAAAACCCATTTGCTTCCAATGGCTTGGTAGCCATCTGGCAAATCGACCAAATCCCATACTTGGTTTTCAGACATGGAGTCTAATTCAGATTGCATGGCTTCTTGCCATTGCTTGGAGCTAGGGCTCGTCATAGCTTGTTTGTAAGTCGCAGGTTCATCACTTTCAAGTAATAGAACGTCATAGCTCTCGTTCGTCAAAATACCTAAGTACCTTTCCGGTTGAGATCTATATCTTTGCGATCTACGCGGGGTAACATTTCTAGATTGACCATGATTCTCACCAGATTCTTCTAAAGATCTCTGAGTTTCATCCTGAATGTCATCTTGAGCATTCTCTAGAGTTTGTTGTTCGACTCGAATTTCTTCGAGATCTACTTTTCTCCCACTTGTCATTTTGGAAATGTGATCTTTCTCCAAAAAGACACCATCTCGAGCAACAAACACCTTGTTCTCATATGTATTATAGAAGTAATACCCCTTTGTTTCCTTTGGATAGCCCACAAGGATACATTTGTCAGATTTTGGATGAAGTTTGTCTGAAATTAATCGTTTGACGTATACTTCACATCCCCAAATCTTAAGAAAATACACATTTGGAGGCTTTCCAAACCATAACTCATATGGAGTCTTTTCGACAGCTTTAGACGGAGCTCTATTAATAGTGAGTGCAGCTGTATTTAGTGCATGTCCCCAAAATTCTAATGGAAGTTTGGCCTGACCCATCATTGACCTGACCATGTCTAGCAAGGTTCTGTTCCTCCGTTCCGACACACCGTTCCATTGTGGTGTTCTAGGAGGAGTCAATTCTGATAGAATTCCACATTCTTTCAGATGGTCATCAAATTCATAGCTCAGATATTCACCGCCTCTATCAGACCGCAGTGCCTTAATCTTCTTGCCTAATTGATTCTCTACTTCACTCTGAAATTCCTTGAATTTGTCAAAGGATTCAGACTTATGCTTCATTAGGTAGACATAACCATATCTACCGAAGTCATCAGTGAAAGTGATAAAGTAGCTGAAACCACCTCTAGCATTTGTACTAATTGGTCCACATACATCTGTATGGATTAAACCCAATAGTTTATTTTCTCTTTCTCCAACTTTAGAGAAAGGTTGCTTTGTCATTTTGCCAAGTAAACATGATTCGCATTTACCATAATCCTCTAAGTCAAATGGTTCTAGAATTCCTTCCTTTTGAAGTCTTTCTAAGCGTTTCAAGTTTATATGGCCTAATCGACAATGCCACAGATAGGTGAGATCTGAATCATCCTTTTTGGCCTTTTTGGTATTTATGTTATATACTTATTTGTCGTGATCTAATAAATAAAGTCCATTGACTAATCTAGCAGATCCATAAAACATCTCTTTAAAATAAAACGAACAACTATTGTCTTTTATTAAAAAGGAAAATCCCTTAGCATCTAAGCAAGAAACTGAAATGATGTTTTTAGTAAGACTTGGAACATGGAAACATTCTTCCAGTTCCAAAACTAGCCCGGAGGGCAACGACAAATAATAAGTTCCTACAGCTAATGCAGCAATCCGTGCTCCATTTCCCACTCGTAGGTCGACTTCACCCTTGCTTAAGTTTCTACTTCTTCTTAGTCCCTGTGGATTGGAACATAAGTGTGAGCCACAACCTGTATCTAATACCCAAGAAGTTGAATTAGAAAGTATACAGTCTATAACGAAAATACCTGAAGATGGAACGACTGTTCCGTTCTTCTGATCTTCCTTTAGCTTCAAGCAATCTCTCTTCCAATGCCCCTTCTTCTTGCAGTAGAAGCATTCGGATTCAAAAGTGGGTTGACTGACCTTCCTCTTTACAGATTTGGCGCCAGTTTGCTTAGTTGGGCTGGCCTTGTTGCCACCTTTCTTAGCATTCCTCTTCTTTCCAGATTTCTTGAACTTGCCCCCACGCACCATAAGCACATCCTGCTTATCACTTTTGAGCGTCTTTTCAGCGGTCTTCAGCATACCGTGAAGCTCAGTGAGCGTTTTGTCCAGACTATTCATACTGTAGTTCAGTTTGAACTGATCATACCCGCTATGAAGAGAATGGAGGATGGTGTCTATAGCCATTTCCTGAGAAAATTGCTGATCCAGCCGACTCATATTCTCAATGAGTCCAATCATTTTGAGAACATGTGGACTTACGGGCTCGCCTTTCTTAAGCTTGGTCTCAAGAATTTGCCTATGAGTCTCGAATCTTTCGACTCGAGCCAGATCTTGGAACATGTTCTTCAACTCACTGATGATTGTGAAAGCATCTGAGTTGATGAACGTTTTCTGCAGATCTGCACTCATGGTGGCGAGCATTAGACATTTCACATCCTTGTTGGCATCAATCCAACGATTAAGGGCTGCCTGAGTGACCCCGTCGCCTGCGGCTTCGGGCATCGCCTCTTCTAGGACATACTCCTTTTCTTCCTGCATAAGAACTATTTGCAAGTTCCTTTGCCAGTCAAGGAAGTTTTTCCCGCTCAACTTCTCCTTTTCGAGAATTGATCGAATGTTGAATGAATTGTTGTTTGCCATATTTAAAACTACAATTGAAAAGAATAAACAAATAAATAACCATTCACAGTTTCTCTTAATAAACTTAAATTCTAGCATACATGCATAATTCAATGTTCATTAAGCATTTTAAACAAGTTATGTGTTCCGGCAGGTGTGAATAAAATGATTCCAAGATCCTAAAATCATTGAAGAACTAAGCACAGTTTGTCGACTTAATCCTAAAACATCTTAGGTAAGCAAAAGCCTTTTGCTAATAGTCTAGAAACTATTCTTGGTTGATAGGTACGTCTAAGAACTTATTAGGTAAACCTATCGATTTTGCCACGACATAAAAGGACTCCTTACTTATATCGTTGAGTTTCACCAAAACTAACATGTACTCACAATTATTTGTGTACCTTGCCCCTTTAGGACCAATAAGTAACACCTCGCTGAACGAAAACTATTACTAGATTGATGTAAAGGATATCCAAGCAAGTGTATATTTTGGCATGGCACCTTTTAACTCAATTTTTAAGTTTGGAACTTAAGGCTCTTACTATGTTGGTTAGATTTAAAGTTTGATCTCATGCATTTTAAGACATATTTAATAGCAATAAATAACTTAAAACATGCATAAGATAAATGTGATCTAGTATGGCCCGACTTCATCTTGAAGCTTTAACTTCAAAGTCCGTCTTGAAAATCTCTGTGGGAGGCACCATTTTCTTCAAATAGGATAAGCTATAATTAAAACTAATTACAACTATTTGATGGTACGCAGACCATATTTGAATTGAAAAACAACTTTGGTACTTTAGACCAATTACATTCAAATTAATGGTACGCAGACCATATTTTCTATCCTATTTGGGCCATACTAGTCACTTCATAACCTGCAAAACAGTACATATACAATATATACCATTCACCTATTCATTATCATGAATGGCCCACATAGGTGGTTAGTAAAACACATTATGCATCACATGAACATTTGCAGCAATTAATCAAGGGCACCAATAATCGACAAATTATTCAGTCCTTATTAATTCTAATCAAGTTGTTTTAACCTTAAGGATTTGTAGACCTAATCAAGAGTTTATGACTAAAAAGGGCTCCCACTTAAACCAATAAATTCATATGCTTTACTAATTTTAAACATAAAAATGTATTTCTAGTCTAACCGGAATCATACAAATTTAATTAAAATTTAAAGCTCATATAAATTTACAATTGAATCCAAAAAGTTTAATTTAATTTCAGTCGTATTTAAATTAATTCATGATTTTAATTTTAGTAAAATAATTAGAATAAATAAAATTTATTATAATTACAATATTCAAAATTAAAATCCAAGAAAATAATTTAAATTATTAATTTTAAAATTAATTAAAATTACGTAAACTGAAAATTTCAAATTAAAATTTCAAAACGATCTAATCGCAACGCAACAATCCCACGCAACGCACGCCCATGGGCCACACGCACACAGCCATCGCTGGCCATGTGCGCGCAGCCCATGCGCTGCGTCGCATCGCTGCTACTCACCATCGCAAGGCATCACGCGAGCTGGTGCTCGCGCCAGCGCTCGACGCAACAAGCAAGCTGCCGCAGCCCATCGCTGGGCGCAGCGCTCGTCGCACGTCGCAACAAGCAAGCTGCTCGCCATCGCTGGGCGCAGCGCTCGTCGCACGTCGCAACAAGCACGCTGCACGCCATCGTTGGGCGCAGCGCTCGTCGCACGTCGCAACAAGCACGCTGCACGCCATCGCTGGGCGCAGCACTCGTCGCACGCACACTAGCGCTCGCTGCGCGCGAGGTTCTGCATGCTTGCGCGAGGCAGTGCGCGCTGTGGCGCAGCTCGCTTGCTGCCCACACGCGACTGCTCGTGCCTTGCTCTCGCCCTCGCCCATTCGCCCATCGCACACAGCCCACGACACAAGGCAGGGCTGCTGCCTTGTGCTCGTGCACCATGCCCTTGCTCGCTGCATTCGTACCCCATGGGCGACGAGCTCCCTTGCTCGTCGTCACATGCCCGCACTATACAACACCCCGTAAGGGTAACACATAGCGTCCATTGCTTTGTGCGTGCAAGTTATATGAGCGAATCGCATAAAAATTTAAAATTTATATTCAAAATTAATGACAAATTAATAAATAATATTAATTTCATAATTTTAGGGCGAAAAATCGAAAATTTATTATTTAATTGATTTCCGATTATCATGGATTCAAGTCTAGGTCATAAAATTTAAAATTTAACATAAATTTACAATTTTTATGGTGGTTTTTAATCATAGGTGTCTAATTAAATTATAACTAATTATGAAAATCAAATTAATTCTAAATTATTCCAATTTTCAGCAAATTAATCATAATTACAAATTAGATTGCATAATTAACAAGGCTAGGCATTCAAACTTGTTAAACATATACAGTAGGTCAATCAAAAATTCAAGATTTATCAACAAGAATCGCAAATATTTAATTTAACATCTTAAATTTACGAAATTTTGCATTCGAAAAACTAAAACCTCCGAAAAGTCATAGTTAGGCTTCGAATTTGAGAATTCTGGGTTCGACCGAAAAATATTATTTTTGTCAAAATTTTAGAATGCCTTTTACATGCGGAATTGACACAAAAATCACTCGATTTGGATGAGTAACGAAGAAACTGCCGAAAAACTGCGTACGTATAATTAAATAAACGCAATTTGCAATTAATTAACAATTACGAAAATTAATCACCCCTTTTAATTCTTGCAAATTTGTAATATTTAACCATGTTCATGCAATTTAGATTATGAAAATAATAAGAGGCTCGTGATACCACTGTTAGGTTATGATACATATGACAATTCATAAATCATGCGGAAAAACCATAAAGCCAGGAAAGCATATTATTTACACATAATCATTTAGCATAGTTTAGATGCATACACTTTGTTGCGTGCCTTCCCTAGCTGCGCCCGAACCGAACAAGAACAAGTCTTTAGGACTCCAAGTGTCGTCCCTCCGTAGATAGTCCACAGCACGTCCGGATCCGCCTTAAGCTTGACCAACTAGGATCGCCCTTAAGGTACTTAGAATTTTCGGCTAATGTAGGCAATTGTATGACTGAATTTTTGCTCTCAAAAATCACTTTGAATACTTGAATACTCTCTTTAAAATAATGACCCTAGGCCTTTATTTATAGAGGTATGGAAAGGGAATTGTAATCCTATTAGGATACGAATTAATTAAACTAGAATCCTAATAGAATTCTTATTTAATTAATTCATCCTTTTAGGTTTAGGAATTTAATCATATGTCGAAACCTGATAGCTTTAGGATTCGTATAGCACACAAACACACACACGCACGCACAGCAGCCCACGAGGGGCGCCATGCGCGCGCGCGCAGCCCGCGAGCTCGCAGCCCATTGCCACTAGGCCCACACGCTGCCGCAGCGTTGGCGCGCGCTGGGCCTGCCTTGCGGTGGGCCTGGCGCAGCCTTGGCTGGTGCGTTGTGGCGCGCTGGCTTGCTGGGCGATGGCCCGGCTTCGTGCTGGGCCTTCGTCTGGCAGGCCTCGTCCGATGCTAATTCGTACGATACGCTTCCGATTAATTTCCCGATTCCGGAATTCATTTCCGATACGAACAATATTTAATATTTCCGATTCCGGAATTAATTTCCGTTTCGAACAAATATTTAATATTTCCGTTTCCGGAATTATTTTCCGATTCCGATAATATTTCTGATTCTGACAATATTTCCGTTTCCGGCAATATTTCCATTTCCGATAATATTTTCCGATACGTACCATGTTTCCGTTTCCGGCAACATCTACGACTTGGATAATATTTATATTTCCGATACGATCCATATTTCCGTTTCCGGCAATATCATCGTTTCCGGAGCATTCATTTCTTGCCTGTGACGATCTCAGCTCCCACTGAAACCAAGATCCGTCGATTCCGAATATCCATAGATGGAGTATTTAATGCCGTTAAATACTTGATCCGTTTACGTACTATTTGTGTGACCCTACGGGTTCAGTCAAGAGTAAGCTGTGGATTAATATCATTAATTCCACTTGAACTGAAGCGGCCTCTAGCTAGGCATTCAGCTCACTTGATCTCACTGAATTATTAACTTGTTTAATTAATACTGAACCGCACTTATTAGACTTAACATAGAATGCATACTTGGACCAAGGGCATTATTTCCTTCAAGTGCATGTATCTATAAGGAGAAAACCAAGCTTTGTCACGACAAGAAAATTCTACCACGAGAGTTCGCAGTGGGTGATAAGGTACTACTGTTTAATTCTAGACTTAAGTTGTTTCCTGGAAAACTAAAGTCTAGATGGTCTGGACCATTCACTGTAACTATGGTCAATAAGTTTGGGTCTTTTGAAGTAGAGAACAACAAGGGTGATATGTTCAAGGTTAACGAACAACGTCTGAAGTTGTACCATGAGGGGGCTAATGTAGGAGTAATGAGGTTCAATACCTCCAATCTCCTGCCCCATGAGATACAATGAGGTCGAGGTCGTGCGGGAGCTATAATAAACCAGCGCTTTGCGGGAGGCAACCCGTAGTTTTAATTTTTGGTACTTTTTTATGTGTTTTAGCCTAATTTCAAAGTGTTAGAGAGGTTAGAGGAGAGAAGTTTACCTTTTGGATATTGAGTTGTATGCAGATTTGGTGCCCCAAGTGCGTAAAAATTGCAAAATCATAGAAATGGGGCATCGAGCCAATCGCCCGATGGGCGCGTGCGTTTGGAGATTTTACAAAGAAATTCGTCCAGTCGGGCAAAAGGATGCCCGGTGGGCGAAGGGAGACAACAGTTGACGAGCCCGTCGCCCAATACGGTGAATTTTGAAGTTTTTGGTTCAAAAATTTGGTTAAGGAAGGAATTTTGAACATCGAGCCATTCGCCCGATGGAAATCGAGCGAAGGGCGCCCGATCGGGCGCGTGCGTGGACAGAAATTAAAAAGAAATTCGCCCGATGGGCGAACAACTGCTCTGGCGGCTTACAAGCTGATCGCCTAATCGGGCGACTAGATTCCCGATCGGGGTAAAGGCGTTTTACACGGATAACTCACGACCCCCTTCCTTCGTTTCTTTCTTTCCTCAATACTCATCTTCTTCAAACTCTCTTTTCTCCATTAAACCCCAACCTCCATAAACTTCAATCTCCCATATCTCACTCATCTCTCCACCAAATTCAACCATCTTTACACCAAAATCATCCCCACATCATCGTCTTCATCCTCCATCCAATTAATTCCACTGATTCTCTGTCTCCAAAAAAACCCCCAAAAATCCCAAAAACTCACAAGTTCCTCTTCTTCAATGGCTTCAAGGGAAAAACGGACATGTGAAGGTGTTAGGTTATGATACATATAACTGAATATAAATCATGCGGAAAAACCATTAAAGCCAGGAATCCAAATTAATTGCCACATAACAATTAGCATAATTAGGATGCATACTCTTTGTAGCATGCCCTCCCTTGCTGCGCCCGAACCGAACAAGAACAAGTCTTTAGGACTCCAAGTGTCGTCCCTCCGTAGAAAGTCCACAGCACGTCCGGATCCGCCTTAAGTTTGACTAACTATAATTTTCGGCTGATTTGAGGGCAAATAAGTGACTGAATTTTTGCTAAAAATTCTCTCTCTTTTGAATACTTAAAACTCGTTATAAATTGTGAGCACTAACCTCATATTTATAGGCTATGGAAAAGGTATTGGAATCCTACTAGGAAACTATTTAATTAACTAGAATCTAATTAAAACTCTATTAATTAATTTATCCATTAGGAATAGGAATTTAAGCATTAAACGAATCCTACACGATATAAGTTTCGTACGGAAGCACAAAAACTCACACGAGCAACGAAGCCCACGCGAGCTACGAAGCCCATGCAGCTGCCGCAGCCTAGGCGTGCGTTGGGCCTGCCTTGCGGTGGGCCTGGCGCAGCCTTGGGCTGTTTGTGTGGCGTGCCTTGCTTGATGGACGTGGGCCTGGCTTCGCGCTGGGCCTTCGTCTAGCAAGCTCGTCTAATGCTAATTCGTACGACGCGCTTCCGATTAATTTCCCGATTCCGGAATTCATTTCCGATACGAACAATATTTAACAATTCCGATTCCGGAATTAATTTCCGTTTCGAACGAATATTTAATATTATTTTCCGATTCTGATAATATTTCCGATTCCGACAATATTTCCGTTTCCGGCAATATTTCAGATTTCGGCAATATTTCCATTTCCGATAATATTTTCCGATTCCGACAATATTTCCGTTTCCGACAATATTTCAGATTCCGGTAATATTTCCATTTCCGATAATATTTTGCGATACGTACCATGTTTCCGTTTCCGGCAACATCTATGACTTGGATAATATTCATATTTCCGATACGATCCATATTTCCGTTTCAGGTAATATCATCGTTTCCGGAGTATTCATTTATTTGTCTTTGACGATCTCAGCTCCCACCAAGATCCGTCGATTCCGAATATTCATAGATGGAGTTAATGCCATTAAATACTTGATCCGTTTACGTACTATTTGTGTGACCCTACGGGTTCAGTCAAGAGTAAGTTGTGGATTAATATCATTAATCCACTTGAACTGAAGCGACCTCTAGCTAGGCATACAGTTCACTTGATCTCACTGAATTATTAACTTGTATAATTAATACTGAACCGCATTTATTAGACTTACCATTAAATGCATACTTGGACCAAGGGCATTATTTCCTTCAGAAGGAGCAAGAAGGAGATCAGAGGATGCATCCTCAAGCCAAGAACCACCACCACCGACTATCCAATCCAACCTGGACTTCCCGGAAATCATCCTCACCAATGAGGAACAAAAAGGTCGGCTTCTTCACCTCAAAAAGAGGAAGGTAATTCCTACTCGATTCATTGATCAACAAGCTTTAAATGACATGGGAATCGAGTCTGATTGTAAAAAAATGTTTGTTGGTGTTGGCTTGAAGAGAATGTATAGCATGTTTTGATTAACCTTGTAACGCCCCGACCTCTAATTCAAGTAATTTAGCAGCGGAATTTACCTAATTCGGTCGGGAGATTACTGCCGTAACTTCCTCTTGGGAATTACAAGGCAAACATCCTAGTTTCTTCTTTAATCACCACAATATTATACTGTTCTTTTTAATTCCTTAACTAAAGTAACTTACATAACCCACTAAAAGTCTTTTCTTGAACTATTAAAACTTAAACATTAAACTAGGTGAATTTTACTAAAGTGAAATCCTCGCCACTACTTGTTCCCGTCGTCCCCAGCCATACCTAAAACAAAAAAAACAAAAAAAAAAAAAAATTTGTGAGCCGAAGATTCAGTAACGTACTATTCCGGTAACGTAAATTCATTTCAATTTATTTTAGTCGATAAAATAGGGAGAATAGAATAATGTAAAACATTAAATAAAACATTATATTAATTCCTTTATAACTTTTTTCTATTAACATGCTAGTCGTTGGCAAGTATGACATGGTAGAACGTCTTCCACTATGGGTCGGTACCCATAAAACATGTGAGCCTTGGCTCAATGGGCGGGTGCCCCATGAGTACATGCATGACCGAGAATCGTAACCTGCGAACATATACTGTCAAAAGGACTAGGTCTTACACTTTCATTTATCATGTTTCGTTTAATTTTTACTTTTCTTATCCTTTGTACCTTAGTTGAAGTAGAATAAATTCCTTTAGATCATAAGATCAAAATAAAACATCATATTATAAGAAATAATTCAATTAAATCATATTAATTTCATTCCCAAAATTCATAAAACACGTCAAAACATTCAGTTTATAACGTCATAATTTCATAATCATATTTATAAGGGGATTGCGGGTACTAGCAATAGCCTGTTACCTTAATTTCGTGATTAGCTAGACCCTTCCTTTAGTCTTGATTATTGTTCTTCCTGAGCTCCGAGGTTCAATTCACTCGAAATAGTGAAATAAGTAAAACCTTGAATTAATATTTAAATTTAGTAAAACTAATAATTTTAAATTATGACCGTGTAATAAGGAAATGTATATCCATATACGGTTATCATTTTAGGAAAACTCACAATTAGTTATAACACAAATTCTTATTTACAATGGTTGTACAATAATTATTGCACAACGGAGTAAAAGATAACTCAAAATGCTTAAAAGTTATACTTATATGTGTAAAAGTAATCTAATTTTTAGTGATAAATTTTTTAATTTTAATAAAACTTATTTCTTCAAAATCTCTAATAATGTATAAAATTAATAATTTAATTCTTTAAAATGTTTATCTATCAACTTTTTTTTACCAATATAAAAATTAATCAAAACTAGGTTAAAGTTACAAAAAATGGGTTAAATTTATTTTAGTGTACAATAAATTTATTGTACACCTTGTGCGCGCAAAACTTTTTGTAGTTATAATAACGTAGTAAAAAACATCTATTTAAATAAAATAAGTTTAATTATCATTTTTTTAGGTAAAAGATTGATAAAAAAAAAGTTTAGCAACTTACTGATGCTGGGATTAGTAGGTCCACTTAGGAAATGATGGGCTCTTGGAAACAAGTGCGTAGATTTTCAATAATTGGTTTCAAACTTGATTTCGTTTCTACAGGGACACGAAGAGGAGCAGAGGAGGAGAACGGGTCACCGACTTGCTGTAGGTTGCTAGCGGATAACGATTCAGGTTTGTGGTCGGAGGTAGAAGCACACCGGCGGGGGACCATGGTGGCCACGGGCCGGGGTGCAGCTACACGGAGGAGAGAGGGACAGGAAAGGCGACAGGAAACAGAAAAAAGAGCAAAGGGGTGAGCATCGAAGGGAAGCCAAGGGGGTGGGTTTGATGGGTATTTAGGGTGGCCGATTCTAGTAGTTCTCGAAGGCGGCGGTTAGTGGTGGTGCTAGTCCAAAAACCTAAAGCAAGGTAATTAAAATGATGAACATAGTTTTTAACGCTGAATCAAAATTAGATTTTTGGTTAATCTTGCAATTCAATTATCTAATTTAACATCTATTTATTGAGATGAATGGTGGAAATTAACGTAAAGGATGAGCTACGTTGCAAGGAGTACAAATGAGAGATGTAAGGGAGTAGGAAAAGTAAGCGATGACTATGGTAATCTACTGGTTATAGGGAGAGTGAATCAGCAAAGATAAGATTAGTAATAGGGAGAGTGAATCAGCAAAGATAAGATTAGTAGATGGAATATATGGCAAGCACCATGGCTGCCAGGTGCTCAAGTTTGCACGACAGAGAAGGGGAGAAGAAATGGTTGACTTGGTTTACAAGGGTATTTTGGTAAATATAAAAAGTTGAATAATTGGCAGAATTTTATTGTTATTAGATGAAAATGGAATAATGGCTTTGAGTAATGATAAATTTCCCAAAATAATTCTTTAGTAAAGTGTTTAAAAAAAACAAATTTAGTTTTCGAATAAAATTCGTCGTTAATAAGATCACATTAAAATCTTTTGTAAATTATAAAATAGGATATAAAATGTACTCCAACTATTATAAAATATGAAAATAAAATAAAATAATATATCGTGTAAAAAAATATTAAAATTTTAAAGTCAAACAAAACTTTTGTTAATCAAATCAAAGTTCGAAATTAGGATTTATAACTATTTTAAGATAATAACAATAATTAAGAATAATTAAAAGTACGGGGCTTACCCTCTTAGAAAAAGTTTCGTCCTCGAAACTGGAGCTCGGTTGAACTTGGATTAATCGTCATTCATTGAAAACATCCATGTCATAATCAATCATTTAATCTGACACAAACATAGTTGGGGCAATAACGTAATCATTCATATAAGACATACAGATTCATACATCGTTTTGTTCTTAAGCGAATAACTGGTGGTATTTCGATTTCATCTGCGCTTTGACTTCCCACGTGATCTCATATGTCAAGTGATTGGCCCACAAGACTTTAATCATTGGAATCACCATGTTCCTAAGTTGTGTTTCTCTATGATCAAGAATTTCAATTGGTTTCTCCTCGTATATGAGATCGTTTTGCAATAATAAGGGTTTGTGTGTAATCACATGGCTTAGATCAAGGACATATTTCCTTAACACTGACACAGGGAACATGTTGTGCAATTTTTTCAAGTTGGTATGTAAAGCGCGCAAGTAGATTTGCTACTTGACCTACTCTTCCTAATATATTGTATGGCCTGATGTATCTCGGACTCAATTTTCCAGATTGGCCAATACTCACTATTTCTTACATATGACACGTGATCTTTAATTTCAACTTCAAACTATCTTCTTTGTAGGTTTTCCGAATTCTTTAAATTACTTTGAGTTGCCTTTATTCTCTATTGGGTTAACGAGCTTTGTACGGTAGTTTCTTACATACAATTGGTAATTCCAAAATAATTTCAACTAACTTTATGATATTTGGTTTACAACTTTTGGTATATTCTGAATAGCTCAACTAACCTTCAAAAATACTTTTGTACCAGATTCATTGATATGGGATATATGACACATGACAATAACTTGGTTTTATCCTCTGTAACTTATATTCATACGTTATCGTTTCTTTACACATAAGATTGAGATGCCCAAAGTGACATCTTCATGTTATCGTTCTTCAAATGATTACCTCAAATTAACTCATCTCACAACATAATGATAGGGTGAAACCTAAAACCTTGTTCTGTTAATAGGGGTCTATCATGTATCCTTCTTGAAATATATTTGAGCACTTACAATAGGCAACTAAAATTTTCCTTTCCATAACTGTCTACTAAACTTCCCATTTTGTTCTTTTTCTCTTAGTCATTGAAATAACATACTATCATTTTGTTATACGAATAAATGTCAATCTTCCTCATATTTTCTAACCCATCATCTTTACATTACATCATCTCAATATGTCTGAAACTTTTTCAGGTCACCTAGTACTCAACAATCTACAGATATCAAACTATTTGGTATACACTCTGAATGATGGAATATCAACGAGTAACATGGGAAATTTCAGAATCATTAGAAAAATTAATCTCATCAATCACAGTTGGTCTCGTAACTTAACGATTTAAACAAACTTTTCCTTTATTCTCAATGAATTTGACCTCTATGTCTTACAGATCATCTTAGTTGGCTCGGAAAAAGGTAAGGTCGTATTTAGGTGAGGTTTTTGACTCCATGCATCTGCAACAACTTAGTCTTTTCGGGATGGTATTGTATATTAAGATCGTAATATTCAAAGAGTTTTACCCACCTACAATGTCTCACGTTGAGTTCTTTTTGGGTGAAGATGTACTTAAGACTTTTATGGTCAGTGAAAATTTGACACGAAACGCCGTATAAATAACGTCTCTAGATTCTTAGGGGAAAAAAATAACAGCTGCAAGTTCAAGATCATGAGTAGGGTAGTTTTGTTCATGGACTTTGAGTTGGAGAGAAGCATGATCTATGACCTTTTTCCATTAAGACACATCCTTACTCATGTTTAGAAGCATCACTATAAATATTAAATCCCTCAGTTCCAGATGGAAGGGTAAGAGTATATGCAATGGTGATACGTCTCTTAAGTTCTTGAAATGCAGATTCACAATCATCATTTCCCACAAATTTGGTATTCTTTCTAATTAGTCGGGTTATAGGTAAGACAATCTTAGAAAAGTCTTGACCTTGGATATTATCCACCTAAACCCATAAAACTTCATACTTCTGGGACATTGGTTGGTCTAGGATATTCCACAATTTTTTTTATTTCCTCTGAATCTACAGATACACCTTTCTCAGAAATAATATAACTCAAACATGATACTTCCTTAAGCTAGAACTCACATTTTGGCATATAACTGGTTTCCAATAATGTATTTAACACTTTTCCCAAAGGCTCTTTATGTTCCTCATTACTCTTAGAATACATCAAAATATCATCAATGAAAACAACTACAAACTTATCAAGGTATGGTTTGAAAATGTGGTTCATTAAATCCATAAATACAGCTAATGCATTAGTTGGCCCAAAAGGTATTACAACAAACCCATGGTGAACATATATAGTTCTAAAGTCTGTCCTTGAAATATCCTCAAGTTTAATGCAAAGTTGATGGTATCCCGTCCTTAAATCTATCCTTGAAAATACTTTCGCACCTCGAATTTGGTCAAACAAATCATCAATTCGGGGTAAAGGATATTTATTCTTGATAGTAATCTTGTTCAACTCTCTATAATCTATGCATAACCTCAAAGTTCCATCGTTTTTCCTCACAAATAAGATAGGGGCTTCCCTTGGTGAAACACTTGTTCGAGTATACACTTTTCAAGTAAATTATGGAATTACTTCAAGGCTAAAGTCTAATTCTTTCGGTGGAGGCATACTAGGTATCGTTTCTCGAAAATATTTGGGTATTCATGAATGATAAGTGTGTCAGTGATATTGATGAATTAGAAATATTTAGGTTGACAACACTACACGGATAACCAGAAAAAATTCATTATCGATAGTTTTAATTAAGAGCTTTCAAAGCAGAGACAATTTGAATCATTAATTTTTTCTCACTAACTTTTAGAATGAAATCATATCCTCATTTGGCGTTTTGGTCACACTATGCCTCAAACAATTAATGTTTGCTTCATATTCAATCAACCAATTCATTCCCAAAATTACATCAAATTCAGATAGGTCAAAGGCTATTAACTCAGCTAAAAATAAACTTTCTCTAACACCATACGAAAATTTGTATTTCACAATTTCTCCACTATGAAAATAAACACTCATACCTGCATCAATATGGGAATAATTCTTGTAAGTAATGTGGTTATCATTGTGAACATGGTGCTCGTTGCGAGCCCTTGGGGACATCATCAGTAGCCTCGATAAACAACAATATGTCTCAACAAATTGAAGCAAATAAATCATAGAAAATAAGCCCCCTTTTATGTCGTTCCTACGCTCACACTCATATTCATTTTAAATTAACATAATTTTAAGATTTTCATTTTTAACTTATTCCTTAAGACTCTTTGCTTAAATCTAATGGACTTTATTAAGTGCAAAACCCGTAAGGTTTAGCACTTAGGGTCCAGAATTTTTGCTCTGATACCAAACTGTAACGCCCCGACCTCTAATTAAAGTAATTTAGCAGCGGAATTTACCTAATTCGGTCGGGACATTACTGCCGTAACTTCCTCTTGGGAATTACAAGGCAAACATCGTAGTTTCTTCTTTAAATCACCACAATATTATACTGTTCTTTTTAATTCCTTAACTAAAGTAACTTACATAACTCACTAAAAGTCTTTACTTGAACTATTAAAACTTAAACATTAAACTAGGTGAATTTTACTAAAGTGAAATTCTCGCCACTACTTGTTTCCGTCGTCCCAGCAATACCTAAACAGAAAACAAACCGCTGAGCCGAAGACTCACTAACGTATTATTACAATAACGTAAATTCATTTCAATTTATTTTAGTCGATAAAACAGGGAGAATAGAATAATATAAAACATTTAATAAAACAGTATATTAATTCATTTATAACTTTTTTTATTAACATGCTAGTCGTTGGCAAGTATGACATGGTGGAACGTTTTCCACGATGCACCGGTGCCCATAAAACATGTGAGCCTTGGTTCAATGGGCGGGTGCCCTATGGGTACATGCATGACCGAGAATCGTAACCTGTGAACATATACTGCCAAACGGACTAGGTCTTACACTTTCATTTATCATGTTTCGTTTAATTTTTACTTTTCTTATCCGTTGTACCTCAGTTGAAGTAGCATAAATTCCTTTAGATCATAAGATCAAATAAAACATCATATTATAAGAAATGATTCAATCAAATCATATTAATTTTATTCCCGCAATTCATAAAACACGTCAAAATATTCAGTTTATAACGTCATAATTTCATAATCATATTTATAAGGGGATTGCGGGTACTAGCAATAGCCGTTACCTTAATTTCGTGATTGACTAAACCTTTCCTTTAGTCTTGATTATCGTTCTTCCTGAACTCAGAGGTTCAATTCACTCGAAAAAGTGAAATAAGTAAAACCTTGAATTAGTATTTAGATTTAGTAAAACTAATAGTTTTAAATTATGACCGTGTAATAAGGAAATGTATATCTATATACGATTTCAAATCATTTTAGGAAAACTCACAATTAGTTATAAGGAAATTTGGTGAAACACTACCTTTAAGTTTAGTGGTTTTGTAAATTGCTACCTTTTAAAAAGAAAATTATATTTTACTACCTTATAAGTTTGTTTTGTTTGACTAACACTACCATTTGACGTTTTTCGTTAATATTTTCTGTCTTTGAACCCCACTACAACGATTTTGTTTAATATGGCAAATGAACAAAACGGCAAAGGAACGCATATATTTAAAAGAATAGAACAAATACATGACGGAAAACATTAACGGAAAACGTCAAATGGTAGTGTTAGTCAAACAAATCAAACTTATAAGGTAGTAAAATTAGAAAAAGCTTTTAAAAGGTAGCAATTCACAAAACCACTAAACTTAAAGGTAGTGTTTCACAAAATTTCCTAGTTATAATAACGTAGTAAAATACATCTATTTAAATAAAATAAGTTTAATTATCATTTTATTAGGTAAAAGCTTGATAAAAAAGTTTATAATTAGCAACTTACTGATGTTGGGCTTAGTAGTTCCACTTAGGAAATGATGGGATTTTGGAAACAAGTGTGCAGATTTTCAAATTGGTTGGAGGGACACGAAGGGGAGCAGAGGAGAAGAACGGGTCGCCAACTTGCTGTAGGTTGCTAATGGATAACGATTCAGGTTTGTGGTTGGAGGTAGAAGCACGACGACGGGGGACCGTGGTGGCCACGTGACGGTGTGCAGCTACACGGAGGAGAGAGGGACAGGGAAGGCGACATGACACAGAAAGAAGAGCAAGGGGGTGAGCATCGAAGGGAAGCTACGGGGGTGGTCTTTGTTGGGTTCAGGTTTGATGGGTAATTATGGGTGGCCGATTCTGGTGGTTCTCAAAGGCGGCGGTTAGTGGTGGTGCTAGTTCAAAAACCGAAGATCGGCTTGATCGGCACTCTGGAGCTACATATAGATCGGCTTGAGATCCGTTTTGATCACTTCGAGAGTGATCACCAGAGTGTCATGTTCCCCATTTATGATCATTTTGCTAGACAGGGGTGGTGCCTTAGTAGGCTCAGCACCCTTCATGGTTAGGTGGTATGTCACTGACTTTGAGTATTGGTTTGCAACTTTGATTAATATTTTATGACTCCTATACATGCACATTGAGGAGGACGAAGGCTTTTTTTTCTATTAGGTGGCCTTCAGATGAATTTAGATACATTTGTTCCCTTCTTGCTACCCATGTTGTTTCCTATGCCTTTTTTATTTGGTTACTAGCCATATTACAAGCCTATTTAAGCCCCATTGGTTACTAGTCCCAAGCTTGGCTTGGGGGAGCTATTAGTGAGTGAGGTGAGGGAGTTGTAGTGTGCTTCATTTATGAACAATTTGGGTGGGTAAAATAAAGGTAGTTCTTGTTTTTGTATGATGAGTTAAAAAAGAAATAAAATGATGAGCAAAAATGAGAAGAATTACAAATGTTCAAATGTTTCTAAGTGAAAGTCCCTCAAAAGGAGAAAAAAAAGAAAGAAATTGAGAAAAAAAAAATTCATTACTTTCAAAGAAGAAAAAATTCAAAGCATGGTTTCGCTCAAGTTTACAATTCTATATTCTTTTGAGTGAACGTTTATACAGATGAAAAGGGTGGAAAAGGTTTTGTATGGTTTGTTTGGTGCATATTCATGTGTTGAGTGAGAGAGTTTTTGACCAATATTCATTTTTTGATCACGGGTCATATTAGGACTTTGGCTCCCCAAAATTAAAGCTTTACGCTCACATTTCCCCCAAATTTACATTACAAGATTTGAAGACCTTCATAGCTTTACGCTCACATTTTCCCCAAATTTACCATACCCTTACCTAAGCCTTACATTACAAGATTTGAAGACCTTCATACCTTTGTGCCTAGAGTTGTATTAATGTGAAATTAGTGGTTTATCAATGCAAGTAATGATGTGACATATTCCGAGTCGACTATTAGGTTGAGTGCATGTCTTTTTAAACACGCGAGTGTTGTGAGTTTGGGAGGGCATTGTTCACATAAACTGTTGGGAGGAGAGCTATTGGGTACATCTTTTACCCGCCACATAAATGAGTGAAGAGTGTGGAAGCACTATTCATGAATTCCATATGCACTTGTGGTTTGCTCTGCTTGACGATTGTTAGGGAAGATTGATAGTCGGATAGATTTGGTTGACATTGATGCATATTTGTTGGATTTGCGTTGAATCGTATCCATTGGTTTGAACTATATTTGGGGGTGAAGTTTTGATTTATGTATTCATCGTTGATGTCTTTGCATAGGGACAAACAAAGATCTAGCTTGAGGGAGGTTGATATATGCATATTTTATAGTGTTTTTACCCCCGTCCCTTAGTACTTTTCTGCCTTAAATGAGCTCGCCGGAGCCTTTTTTAGTACTAATATGTGTTGTGTAGTGTGCCTTGAGTTTTCAAGTAATTTGAAGAGAAATTGGCCTTTTTAGGCTCGTTTCATGATATTATGGGCCACTACACGATCCCGAGCATGTTTGGGACGGTCATCTATCAACTCTAAGGCGCCTACGATGCCTATATTTGAGCCCTTAGAGTTAGACTCGGTGATTGGAAGGAAGAAGGGTGTCCCAAGGTACATATTGAAGGTCGCCCGGCGACCTACGGGCAATGGGAGGTCCATATGGTGGAGAGAATATGCATTTTCTCCTTCTACACGCGCCCGATCGGGCGCCATTCGCCCGGTGCCCAACGGGCGTTGGCTCGTCAATTGTTTCAAGGTGAAGAGCTGCCCGACGGGCGAAGAATTATGCGTTCTATACGCGCCCCATCGGGTGCCCATCGCCCGATTCCCATCGGGCGCCTGCGTTGCTACTTGCTGATGCTGTTTTCTTGGCGAGTTGTTCGCCCTATCGGGAAACCCCTTTGCCCGATCGGGCGACGACAACCCTGACGCGCGTTTTAGCTTTAATGATCCGTTTTTTTATTTAGTTTTTGGGCAAGGCTATAAATACTAGGCCCTAATTTATTTGTAGGCAGCTTATATCCCAACACTCTTAGTTTATTTTACTTAGTTTTATTCTCTCAAACTTTTGTTAAACAATTTTATTCTTCAATTCAAAGTTCTAACCTTTCAATTAATCCGTCGTTCATCAATTCGGTATTAATTTATTCTCTATTTTCTTATTCAATTTCTATTATGTTTTCATTACTTATGATTGTTTTGTTTTCTTTAAGCATGTGTGAGTAGCTTTAATCTAGGGTTTGGGAATCCATGAATTTATATGAAGGGATGAATCATTATTGTTGATTGTTGGTGCTATTGATTAATTTCCTATTGATTGTTTTCATTACTATGAAATTAGATTTTGGCAGTTTTAATTGTCATAGTCGCGCAAGCTAGTATTGACTTAATAATCGAAACATGGAACTTGATTCTAAGGCTAGTTTCAATAGGTAGAATTAGTTCTAATAAATTGCGAGAGCCTGTTATTACTGATTCTATGATTAATTTCGACTCGAGAGAGCATGTTAATCTGATTCATCGTTTCATTGGTTGTTAATTGTTGTGTTTCATCCCGGAATATTGTTCATTGGTGAACCTATACCCTAGCCTTTTATTATTGATTTTCTCATTGTCGTAGTTTAGTTATCAAACCAACCCATATTCTTGTTACCAACAGACTAGACCTTTATTTTAGTAGTAGAAAGAACGATGTTTCCCTTTGGATTCAATCCTGACTGCCCTTACTATTTAGTTAGTGATTTTAGGTTTATCTTTGATTAGGTGATACGACTTAAGCCTATCAAAACTCAATATAATTCTAGTTTTAACTCTCAGGTTTCAGCAATTGATGGAAATCAACCTAGAAGTTATACTTATGCTAGAAACAACATGTTCTGTGAACACTGTAAGATGAAGAATCACACGGTGGATAAATGTTGGAAGCTACATAGTTGTCCTAAGGATTTCAAAAGCAAAGGAAAATGAGTAGCAGCAACAACTTAATTGGAAGAATATGTCACTAAGGATAATCAAGCAGCAGGAGATTCTGGTGTCATACATGCTACCTTCGCTGAAGATCAGTATAATAAGTTGATGAAGTATCTCACAAACTCTTATGTTTCTAGAAAAGCAGAGAATCATGGATCTAGCTCACTTGGTCTAGCAATAAGCTCTCTTCTCAAAGGCAATTTTTTCCTCTTATCTAATTTCGGGAGAAAATGGATTCTAGGCAGTGGAGCTAGTGACCATATGTGTTCAGACTTAAGCCTGTTTACTTCTCTCGAATCAATATATGATATTCATCACACAATTACAATACCAGATGGATCTGAACTACAAGTGACACATAAGGTTCGGGTTGATCTAGGTGATGATATTATTTTGAAAAAAGTTTTACATGTTCCTAGTTTCCAGTTTAACTTGATTTCAATTTCAAAGCTATGTTGTGTGGATGCTCTATCTCATTTACAAATGAAAACTGCTTTGTTCAGGACTTTTCCAAGAGAAAGCTAACTCTGCTTAGTAGGTTGAACAAGGGTGTGTACAGCTTGAATGAAGATTATTTGTTAACTACAAACAACAATTTTGCAAATAACAACGCTCTTTCCAGTACTTTTTTAGATGCTATTGAAGAAGCTAAGCTTTGGCATCTTAGGCTAAACATGTGTCTTTTGGCAAAATAAAGAATATCAAAGGTGTTGATGTAAATGGTTGTTTAGCTGAATATTTCTGTCAAATTTTTCCATTTGAATTGCTACACATTGATGTATGGGGCCCCTATTATATGTATGACTCTTCCAAATGTAATCAGTTCCTCACAATTGTAGATGACTACACAAGGATGACATGGACTCATCTCATGAGAAATAAAACAGATTTTGTGTCTATTATGCATGATTTCTTGAGTTACATTGCTACTCAATTTGGTCTGTCAGTACAACATGTTAGATCAGATAATGCCTTAGATCTAACAGAAGGTACAATGAAAGAGTTGTTCAGCAAAAAAAGGCATCTTGCAGCAAAAAAAAAGGCATCTTGCAGCAAAAAGAGTTATAGCCATACTCCACAACAAAATGGTGTTTTAGAGAGAAAGCACAAACACCTTCTTGAAATTTCCCGAGCTCTTTCTTTTCAATCTAAACTGCCTGAGAAATATTGGAGTGATTGCATACTTACTGCAACATATTTTATCAACAGAATGCCATTAAAAAGTATACACTTTTCCACTCCATATGAGAGATTGTTTCATAAGCAACCCGATCTTTCTCATCTCAAGGTTTTTGGTTTTCTATGTTACATTACACAGGCCCGACCCTAGGGGGTAGGCGAGGGTGCGACCGCCTAGGGCCCAAGGCGAAAATGGGTCCAAAATAATAGTATGTCCATTAATTTAATACTAGTAATAAACAACGCATTCAATACACATGTTATTTCCTTGGCTCATTGGTAGAAATTAGGTGCTAAAGCTTTGATACCTACTAGAGGTCTAGTGTTAGACTCCCCTTATTAACTCTTTCTTTTCTTTTTTAAACTTTGTCAATATTTTTTATTTTTGTGTTTTACGTTGAGTTTTTCTTTTTTAAACTTTGTCAATATTTTTAATTTTGGGTTTTACTTTGAGTTTTTCTTTTTTAAACTTTGTCAATATTTTTATTTTTGTGTAGTCTAGTGTTCGACTCCCCTTACTAACTATTTTTTTTTTAAAAAAAAACTCTGTCAATATTTTTATTTTTTTGTTTTACGTTGAGTTTATGTGCGTAGTATTTGACTTTTAGTACTCAGCTCTAATTGATGTAACCATATGTGGGCGAAAAAAATGCTTATTTGATGGACTATGGGTTTATAAGTTTTTAAATAGATATCAAATTTTAATGAATTTTGTATGCTCAAAATGAACCTTTATTTTCAAAAAAAAAATCTCTTTATTCATATTAATTATCTTGTAATTAAGTGAGTATTTCTTTTATTGAAAGATTCAAGAGATCGACTAGAGAAGGATTTTGAAATTCTAGGATCCTGCAAAGGAGATATAGTAAATTTTTTTATTGATTTCAATTCAACAATATAATGGATTTAACAAAAAAAAATGATATTATTTCAATTAAAGACGTATCATTTTGGAAGGGGCCCTTGATCCCTTATTTCGCCTAGGGCCCTCAAAATGTCAGGACCGGGACTGACATTGTAATTTCTAAGGCCCATAGGTCAAAATTTGACTCCACAACAGAACCTTGTGTCCTCATTGGTTATCCCTCCAATCACAGGGCTTACAAAGTCTTAAACCTTTCCACAAACAAATCAGTTATTTCTAGGGATGTTTTCCATGAAAAACATTTTTCCTTTCATTTTTCTCCCTCACCATAGTCTTCTTACTCCCAACAATTCTTCCTTCCTGTTGTTCCCAATTTCTCATCAAATTTAGAGACTATTCCTACTGTTTTTACACTTACCAATGAGCCTATATCAACAGATTCACATCACAGTGATTCATCTCCCTCATCTCCTCCAAAATCTTCTTCTTCTAGTCCTATTTCTTCTCCTGACTTACTCCTCTCACAAAAAATACCAATTCATAGCAGAAAATCTACCAGACAAACAAAAACTCCATCTCGACTTTATTTATTCTAAACCCGCTAGACATTGGTGCAATATTGTTTCGTATGATAGCCTACCCGACCAGCATAAAGTTCTTATTATTTCTCACCTAGACTCCAACTGAACCTACTTCCTAAAATGAAGCTGCTGGAGATTCTCAATGGATTGAAGCCATGGAAAAAGAAATTTCCGCACTAGATAAGAATAACACATGGGATTTTGTTCTTCTTCCTACGGGGAAGAAAGTTATAGGCTGCAAATACTAAAGAAGCATGCTGATGGTTCTATAAAAAGGTACAAAGCTAGGCTAGAAATATGGGATTGATTATCATGAGACTTCCTCACATGTTGTGAAGATGTCTACAGTCAAATGTTTAATTTCCCTTGTTGCCAACACGAATTGGAAATTGTTTCAATTGGATATCTATAATGCCTTTCTTCATGGAAATTTAGATGAAGAGGTTTACATGAAAGTGCCCGAAGGTGCTACTGTCCTTGTAGGTCATGTTTGCAAACTTAAGAAATCACTCTATGGACTAAAACAAGCCCGATTGGGCAGTGGTTTGCTCAATTACTAGATGCCCTCAAGTCTCAAGGGTTCACTCAATCAAACACTGATTATTCTCTCTTCATCAAGAATGATTATTCTGATATAACTGTAGCAGTTGTTTATGTGGATGATATTATCATCACATGACCTAATGAGACTATTATTACTAATCTAAAGAGTTTTCTTCATACTACATTCAGCATCAAGGACTTGAGAATTCTAAACTACTTTCTAGGCATTGAAGTCAGTAACACTCCTGAAGGCTACATCCTTACTCAAAGAAAATACACCAAAGAACTCATTCACGAATGTGAACTTGACATCTCCAAGCCAGCCATCACCTTATTTCCTCTCAATCTTAAACTCACTTCTGAAGGGGAGATTTATGACAACCCTGAATTGTACAGATGCTATCTTGGTAAACTAAACTTCCTAACGCATACAAGGCCTGGTCTTGCTTTTGATGTCCAGTCTCTTAGCCAATTTATGCATTCACCTACACTGGCTCATGTTACAGCATTGACACATACTCTGAGGTATGTGAACCATACTGCAGGGCAGGGTATTCTCCTTCATGCTAATGATAATCTTACCTTACATGCCTTCTCTGATTCAGATTGGGATCCTTGTCCTCAAACAAGGAAGTTTGTTACTGGTTACATTCTCCTTATAGGTGACTCTCCTATAAGATGGAAATCTAAAAATAAATCTACTATTTCCAAAAGCCCCTCCGAGGCTGAATACAAGGCTATGTCACATGCTGCTCTAGAGGTTACTTGGGTGGTGACATTGCTCGAAGAATTAGGGTAAATGGTTTAAAACATGTTGTTCTTCACAGTGACAATCAGTCAGCAATTCACATTGCTAAAAACCCTATCTTTCATGAAAGAACTAAACATATATAGGTTGATTGTCACTTCACCGGAGATAAGGTTCTTGAGGGTCTACTTCACCTAAGTTATTTGCCCAGTAAACACCAACTGACAGATCTTTTCACTAAGATCTTACCTAGTGCACAACATCAGAGTCTTCCCTCCAAACTTGGTATGGTAAATCCTTCACCAGTCCCAAGTTTGAGGGGGGTGGGGGGGGGGGGTGGAGGGGTGTTGGTATACCCTATTCTATTGCAGCCAGTGCTAATGGCCAAGCTCTCAATAACATCAGTGATGCCAACCACTGCTCAAAGCTATCAACAATGCAATGCAGCCATGTTGAGTCATCACCTAGCTTCTAGAACATACTCTGACAAACTCTCCTATCAATCAGGACGTTTGTTAGAATAGTTTCCTCCTTATTTATGATGTAATAATCAGTTAGTTAAAGCTTAAGATGATGTGTACAATTAGAGCAACCTGATTGGCTTGAACACATCATTAGTCTGCTTGTATTAGTACCGTATATATATACTGATTAGCTTGTAACATTTCATTCAGTTCATTTAATATACAATAAACACTTAGCTTACAAGCTTGTTTTTCTCTCAAACTCTCTCAACTATTCATCCTAGATGATGAACTTTAACAATTTTTAATGAACCGCTAACTCAATTAGCGATTTACTAGAAACCCTTTTCCTTCCCTTTTGATGCTCGGAACCCAGGAACTTCCAAAATAGGTATTAAAACAAAGAACTGTCGCTCTCTCCTACAAACGTAAATCGCCACCCCCTTTTGTTGCTCACCCATCTGCGATCACCGTCGTTGCCACCATCATCTGGTCGGCCTTCCATCACTTCCCATCGTCGTGCGCTGCCTAAAAGTTGCGCAAAACCACCCGAAACAAGGGAATCACTCGCACACCTTTCTACCTTCACCAAAAACAAGGGCATCACTCCAGACCGTCACCACCAACAATCTAACGGATGCGCCTACTATCGTCGGCACGCTGCCGCTACCCATTCCTGCCGCCAATTTTGTCGCATAACCAGCCGCGATCGTTGCACTTCAACAAGGCATATTTCTAGTTGTCTATTTTTTTTAATTTGATTTATATATGTATGAAATTGCGAATTCAAAATCAATATCACGTTTAGGTTCGTTTGATTACCCTAGATTGTAAATTTTGTTTTTAATTTTTCAGAACCGTTAATTCAAATGGCTGTTTTTCAAAGCAAAATAGCCATCTGAATTGGTGATTCATAGTTAGTTGAACTGGAAAACAAATAATTATTTTTTACAATGTCTTGCTTTCGTGGACGGTCAAATGAGAATTAGTATAAAATGTGGCGTATTTTGGAAACTTTAGCATTTTCTAATATTTTTACCGTAAATAGCTCGCATATATACACTTTTATTTCATGTTTAACAAACATCTTTAATTTTTACCATTATCTCACAACACTTATACATTTTTAGCCATTTCGCTTACCTTATCCACTTGTTTTCTTACATCAACCTATATATTTACTTTACCTCATCTACTTTATTACTCCTTCTATTTCATTTTTAGAGGTTACATTACCAACTTATAGAAATATTTATTTACGGGTTACATTTCTATTTTTGGTAATTTTTCTACCTACACTCAACTTATTTAATAGTAGTCTTATATGCACGCGATGCGTGCGGGAGTATTAAAAAACCTAAAAATTGTGCTATTATATATATCACCACAAATTTTAGGCAATAAAAATTGTTCACAAAGTTCATCTTAAAAAAATTATGCATCATAAAGATAAAGAATTAGTAAGTTCATTCATTGGATTCACATAAAAATAGGTGTGATATAAATGTTGAAAGAAATATTTCTATTTGGTTATCCGTTAGAAATACAATCATATAAGTATACAATATACCAAGAAATATTTTGCACCAAAAAAATATACCAAGAAATATTAAAGGAATGTTAATATAAGTTAGTAGGGGTGTTTTAGTCTATTCCAAGAGGGACGCCAAAAGTGGATTTAACTCCTCACTTATAGAATAGAAAAGATAAGATAAGATAAGAAAGGTAACATTAAAGGAAGGAAACCATACTCTTAAATGTCTAAGAGGGGCTCAAAAAATATTGATTGGTATACTATATTACAACGAAATTCTGTTTTGAAGACCCGCAACAATATGTGGATAAAAAATATTGGACACTTGAGAAACCTGTAAATGATATTGAATTCTTTCACAATGATTTAATTACAGTTCTAAGTTACAACAATTAATATTGCAGTCGATAACCTTGCTCTTATTGTCTAAGGTAAATCAACCCACGATCTAATTTCTGCACTCAAAAGAAGGCACAGGAAGAAAGTTAAGAGTTCGGCCTTACTCTACAGACTAAAAAAGCCCTGAAATCTGTATGTTCAAAGGAAATAGTTTCAAAACCTCCTTTGTGTCTTTCAACCGCATAAGATCTATTATATATCACTTGATGTATCCGACACTAACACAAATGATTCTTCAAAGGCCACCTGATCTCGTTGACAAAGCACCATCAAACATCTATGACCAAATTCTCTAAATATCGGCAAAGCACCGTCCTTCTCTCTACATTTGTAAGACTACAATCATATAAGACTACAATCATAAGCACACCAAGAACAGAGCTGAGGTAGAACACCAACAACAGATTGGTCGTTATGCGGTGGAATTCCAGCAACCTCTACATTCTCAACAATAGTAGTAACTTGTGTTATAATTTACCATGTATTAAAGAGAAATGTTCCAGGAAATCTAGATATGGATGCTTCTAGTGACACTAATGACTCATATTAATTTGATAATTATTTTCATTTTTCAAGTACTAACCGGCAGGCATTAATATCATAACACAAAAGACCTGTAAATTCAAATTTCTCCATCAATTTCACCTATCTTATTAATAATTAACATTTTCATTGCATCAGCAACGCCTCTCACATAACTGGAGCATAGTTTCACAGTCTATGCTAGATTTCCACTTGACACCTTATGTGGTTTCTCATACAGCATTAATTCTTAAAAAAATAGTAACAAATAAATCAGTTCACAATGATGATAATTTGAGTGTTAAATCCCTTAGCCTCCCCCACCCAAATGTAGTGAAACTTTTTCACTCATGGATGTTAAATTTTAAATGATAAAATTCATTGGAGAATCTGACAAATTATGGAGCCATGCAGGAATAAAATGCTACAATTGGAAACTGATAAAATTCATAGAACCGTAATTATTAAAATAATTGTTTGCGAAGTGTTTATTCAATGGAATACCAAACTCTAGCAACAAAAGAATGTAGCCCATTGAAACAACCATAATATATTCAACCATATGCATTCTTAAGATATTTTATGCACCAATACGTTGATGCCAAATGCATAAGACATAGAGTCGAGAAGATATTGAATAATGTCACGACCACAAACTGAATGAGTTGGGATACTATATTGCTGCCGTAAAATCTTTCTTTCCATACTTTAGAACAGAGACCAATCCACAATCATCACCTAGATACATGTATGATAGTGTTTTCGCAAACCCTTCTGAGAATGACTGTTTAAGAACTTTAATTTTTTTAATTAACCAAACAAAGACGATAAATTATTGTAAATTAGAAAACTAACAGACGGTGGAGGGGATATCAGTGGAAGCAACATGAGATTTCTTGAATTTATGCTGAAGATGAGGGTAAAAAGTTCAACCAAAGAAACATATACCTACAAAATTAGACAAAAAGTTTGCCATATCTTTCTTCTAATTCTGCATTTGGAATATTGATAACAAAATTACCCAATTCAACAACAACATTATATTCACTCAAATTTATCCAAAATAACAGGCAAATGTAAATGCAAGTTTAATTCCAACAAAAATGCCCACATAGAAATACCCCTGAAACTACAAATCTACCAGATACTTCAGAATTCCAATCCAAAAGTTAAATTTCTTTTAAACTGACAACTACCCTAAAAAATATTGAGCAAAAATCACCTTCAGCACAGCAGGTTTTGAGACAACCCATAAGGAAGACTCTCAAGTTCAATAGCTTTACGTGCAATTCGAATAGGAAGCTCGTTATGAAGAAACTGAGCATAAATCAACAAATTATGATCAGTTGGTTTAGACCCAAATTCCATCATACACCTAAGAGTTACTCCATTTTGTTTCGTTAACCCCATATATGAACTTCATCAATCAAACTCTTTGAAAAACTTTCTACAGCTTTTTTCACAGCCATTTGATGAAGGGATACACAGACGAACAAAAAAATGATTCTCCATTGATAGGGGCATATTATTAAACAATTATGTGCCCCTAGGAAAATAATAGTGAAATGTAAAACAGATTCCACAACTCGATTTGCCTAGTGAAATAAATAAGTGAGAACCTTTTACATTCTCCATTGACTTACTATATCATCAATTAGAATTTCAATTTTCATTGAATTCGCCAGCAGAATTCACCTAACTCATACATGAAACTCCAGGAATTAATAGAGCCCCTCTATAATAATCAACCACTCAACAACAGAATTCCGAATTATATAATTGCAACAATAATGAAAAGCAGGAGAATATAGTGATACAGTGATAACATTACCAGAAGTGATACGATCGAGAGCAGAAAGGAGCTGAAATTTGCTTCGAGAAGCATCCCCATCTTTGGAATCAAAATCCCTAATCACACCAGCGAACATTGTAGAAATATGATTAAAGCAATGAACATCAATTAATAAATTGCAAGCAAGTGAAGCAATTATAAAACTTTGAATGAAGCAAAATTAACAAAATTATGCAACGAAATGGGCATCAAAATCAATACACTACGATTAACAAAATTAAGCAATATAATAAACCGTAATCATTCTTTTAAGAAATAAATCACCAAAAAAAATTGTACGCGATGCCTTCTTTTCTTGTTAACGTGGCCTGACTAATTTTCTCTCTGATGACCTTCTCCTTGTTAATGTGGTTAACAACAATCATAAGCACACCAAAAAATCGTAAATTAATTCACTAAAATTAATTACAAATCACCAGATGAATATTTTCAATCAGATTCCTACTAACAATATAGAACATAATTTAAAAATAATTGAACATCACTTTACACAATTAGAACATCAAATCGAATTTAAAAGATTCTAACTCCAAAACTTGTCAATACTTACGAATTGGTAGTAGGATCTTCAATTCATTGGTAGGATTATTTGCTCGAGTAACTTGCCCGTGGTCTACATCATCACAATACTTGCCAATATATTTCATGAAAAAAAAGGAAGAAAATCAACAAATATCAACAAAATCAACGAAATTAACGAAAAAATGCTTAAATTGTTCGAAATTCAACAATTACTGGCCTTGTTTTTTCGTGTGTTACTTGAAGGAAATAATGCCCTTGGTCCAAGTATGCATTCTATGTTAAGTCTAATAAATGCGGTTCAGTATTAATTAACAAGTTAATAATTCAGTGAGATCAAGTGAGCTGAATGCCTAGCTAGAGGCCGCTTCAGTTCAAGTGGAATTAATGATATTAATCCACAGCTTACTCTTGACTGAACCCGTAGGGTCACACAAATAGTACGTAAACGGATCAAGTATTTAAATGGCATTAAATACTCCATCTATGAATATTCGGAACCGACGGATCTTGGTTTCAGTGGGAGCTAAGATCGTCACAGGCAAGAAATGAATACTCCGGAAACGATGATATTGCCGGAAACGGAAATATGGATCGTATCGGAAATATGAATATTATCCAAGTCGTAGATGTTGCCGGAAACGAAAACATGGTACGTATCGGAAAATATTATTGGAAATGGAAATATTACCAGAATCGGAAATATTGCCGGAAACGGAAATATTGTCAGAATCGGAAATATTGCCGGAATCGGAAAATAATTCCGGAAACGGAAATATTAAATATTTGTTCGAAACGGAAATTAATTCCGGAATCGGAAATATTAAATATTGTTCGTATCGGAAATAGATTCCGGAAATGGAAATTTAATCGGAAGCGTATCGTACGAATTAGCATCGGACGAGGCCTGCCGGACGAAGGCCCAGCACGAAGCCAGGCCGTCGCCCAGCAAGCACGCACGTCACAAGCCCAGCGCGCGCCAAGGCCACGGATGCGTGGGCCTTGCTGCGTGGGCTGCAGCTCGCACGCATGGGCAGTCCTTGTGGCTGCCGTGTGTGTGTGAGTTTGTGCTCATGCGTGATTCCTGAATCTGCAAGAGTCAGTGTATGATTAAATGTCTATTCCTAATTGGATAAATTAATTAAATAGAATTCATGTAGGATTCTAATTCCAATTAATTCGCATCCTACTAGGATTACGATTCCTTTTCCATAACTCTATAAATAAAGGCCTAGGGGTCATAATTTATATACAAGTTTCAAAGTATTCAAAAGTGAGTTTTTTGAGAGAAAATCAAACACACATCTTGCTCAAAAGTGCCGAAATTTTCTAGTACCTTAAGGGCGATTCTAGTTGGTCAATCTTAAGGCGGATCCGGACGTGCTGTGGACTATCTACGGAGGGACGACATTTGGAGTCCTAAAAGACTTGTTCTTGTTCGGTTCGGGCGCAGCTAGGGAAGGCACGCAACAAAGAGTATGCATCTAATTATGCTATATGATTATGTGTAAATAATATGTTTCCTGGGTTAATGGTTGTTTCCGCATGATCTATGTAAATGTCATATGTATCATAACCTAACAGTGGTATCACGAGCCCCTTATTATTTTCATAATCTAAATTGCATGAACATGGTTAAATATTACAAATTTGCAAGAATTAAAAGGGGTGATTAATTTTCGTAATTGTTAATTAATTGCAAATTGCGTTTATTTAATTATATGTACGCAGTTTTTCGGCAGTTTCTTCGTTACTCATCCGAATTGAGTGATTTTTGTGTCAATTCCGCATGTAAAAGGCATTCTAAAATTTTGACAAAAATAGTATTTTTCTGCCGAACCCAGAATTCTCAAATTCGAAGCCTAACTATGACTTTTCGAAGGTTTTAGTTTTTCGAATGCAAAATTTCGTAAATTTAAGATGTTAAATTAAATATTTGCTATTCCTGTTGATAAATCTTGAATTTTTGATTGACCTACTGCATATGTTTAACAAGTTTGAATGCCTAGTCTTGTTAATTATGCAATCTAATTTGTAATTATGATTAATTTGTTGAAAATTAGAATAATTTAGAATTAATTTGATTTTCATAATTAATTGTAATTTAATTAGAAACATATGATTAAAAACCACCATAAAAATTGTAAATTTACGATAAATTTTAAATTTTTATGACCTAGACTTGAATCCATATCAATCGGAAATCAATTGGATAATAAATTTTCGATTTTTTCGCCCTAAAATTATGAAATTAATAATATTTATTAATTTGTCATTAATTTTAAATATAAATTTTAAATTTTTATGCGATTCGTTCAAATAACTTGCACGCACGAAGCAATGGACGCTTCGTGTTACCCTTAAGGGGTGTTGTATAATGCGGGCATGCGACGACGAGCAAGGGAGCTCGTCGCCCGTGCGGCACGAATGCAATGAGCAAGGGCGTAGTGCACGAGCACAAGGCAGCAGCCCTGCCTTGTGTCGTGTGCCACGAGCAATGAACGAATGGGCATGGGCGAAGGGCGAGCCAAGGCAGTCGCGTGTGGGCAGCAAGCGAGCTGCGCCACAACGCGCGCTGCCTCGCACAAGTGCGCGCAGCCTCGCGCGCAGCGAGCGCAAGCTCGCGTGCCACGAGCGCTGCGCCCAGCACTGCTCGCGCGCGCAGCGCGCGATGTCGCTCGCCCAGCGAGCGATGTCGCGCCCCAGCGAGCGATGGCTCGCGCGCGCAGCGCGCGATGTCGCTCGCCCAGCGAGCGATGTCGCGCCCCAGCGAGCGATGGCTCGCGCGCACAGCGAGCGAGCCAGCGCGCCCAGCGAGCGATCTCGCGCGCGCACTGCGAGCGATAGCTCGCGTGCGATGGGGCGCTGTGCGGAGGCTTGCGATGAGACAGCAGCAGCTATGCGACGAGCGCATGGGCTGCGCGCACATGGCCAGCAATGGCTGTGTGCGTGCGGCCCATGGGCATGCAACGCGTAGGGTGTTTGCGTTACGATTAGATCGTTTTGAATGTTTAATTTGAAAATTTCAGTTCACGTAATTTTAATTAATTTTAAAATTAATAATTTGAATTAATTTCTTGGATTTTAATTTTGAATATTATAATTATAATAAATGGAATTTATTCTAATTATTTTACTAAAATTAAAATCATGAATTAATTTAAATGCGACTGAAATTAAATTAAATTTTTGGATTCAATTATAAATTTATATGAGCTTTAAATTTTAATTAAATTTGTATGTTTCCGGTTAGACTAGAAATACAATTTTATGTTTAAAATTAGTAAAGCATATGAATTTATTGGTTTGAGTGGGAGCGCTTTTTAGTCATAAACTCTTGATTAGGTCTACAAATCCTTAAGGTTAAAACAACTCGATTAGAATTAATAAGGACTGAATAATTGGTAGATTATTGGTGCCCTTGATTAATTGCTGCAAATGTTTACGTGATGCATAATGTGTTTTACTAACCAGCTATATGGGCCATTCATGATAATGAATGGGTGAATGGTATATATTGTATATGTACTGTTTTGCAGGTTATGAAGTGACTAGTATGGCCCAAATAGGATAGAAAATATGGTCTGCGTACCATTAATTTGAATGTAATTGGTCTAAAGTACCAAAGTTATTTTTCAATTCAAATATGGTCTGCGAACCATCAAATAGTTGTAATTAGTTATAGCTTATCCTATTTGAAGAAAATGGTGCCTCCCACGGAGATTTTCAAGACGGACTTTGAAGTCAAAGCTTCAAGATGAAGTCGGGCCATACTAGATCACAAATATCTTATGCATGTTTTAAGTTATTTATTGTTTTAAATATGTCTTAAAATGCATGAGATCATAAGCTTGATTATGTTGCATGATTAAGGATTTTAGTTCACTTAAAATCTAACCAACATAGTAAGAGCCTTAAGTTCCAAACTTAAAAATTGAGTTAAAAGGTGCCATGCCAAAATATACACTTGCTTGGATATCCTTTACATCAATCTAGTAATAGTTTTCGCTCAGCGAGGTGTTACTTATTGGTCCTAAAGGGGCAAGGTACACAAATAATTGTGAGTACATGTTAGTTTTGGTGAAACTCAACGATATAAGTAAGGAGTCCTTTTATGTCGTGGCAAATTCGATAGGTTTACCTAATAAGTTCTTAGACGTACCTATCAACCAAGAATAGTTTCTAGACTATTAGCAAAAGGCTTTTGCTTACCTAAGATGTTCTAGGATTAAGTCGACAAACTGTGCTTAGTTCTTCAATGATTTTAGGATCTTGGAATCATTTTATTCACACCTGCCGGAACACATAACTTGAATAAAATGCTTAATAAACATTGAATTATGCATGTATGCTAGAATTTAAGTTTATTAAGAGAAACTGTGAATGGTTATTTATTTGTTTATTCTTTTCAATTGTAGTTTTAATATGGCAAACAACAATCAAAACATCATCATGGGTTCTGAGCTTATGGTCAAGCTGAACCTGACAAATTTTCTTGAATGGGAAGCTAAGCTAGTTGAAATAGTCAAACTCAATGGACTTGAGTATGTACTATCACATCCCATGCCAAGCTACTATGCCAGAGACATGACCCCTGAGAGATTTTACGCCTGGGATGCGGATCTCAAAAAGGTTATGAGTCTCATGCTGAACAATATCCCTGATGATTGGGCTAGAAGGTTTGTAGCCTATGAACCTTTTACGCTCATCAAGAATCTGAGGGATATCTGTCGTGGAAGTACGGAGGACAGGGACCTGAACGTCCATGAGTTGATTGAATCAATGTCTGGGCTAAAGGTTAGTTCTCCCAACAGGTGTTATAGGATGGAGGTCCAAGAAACACATGTTCAGCTCCTTCGCACTAAACAGAGGGTAGGCGTCCCACTGAGGTTCCATGTGGATCTTATGTGTTCATATTTTGATCGCCTAAGTCTACTAGGAACACCAATAAGCGAAAGGATGGCAGTCTCTGTCTTGCTCAATTCACTACACAGTGGGTTTGGTCGCTTCAAGCAACAATACCTAAGTGAACCAAGAGAAGAAACAGTTGCAGAATTTATTCACCTTGTCAGAAAGGCTGAAATAGTACTGGACTGTGAAGCCAAAGATTTACTCAAGGCTAGAAAGAGACCATTCAAGAAAGGTGGAAAGTCCAAGGGCAATGCTAAATCAAAGCAGGACAAGTCCACATCAAGCTGTCTTTATTGTGATGGAATAGGCCATTACAAAAGAGAATGTCCAAAGCTAAAGGAAGATCAGAAGAACGGAACAGTCGTTCCATCTTCAGGTATTTTCGTTATAGACTGTATACTTGCTAATTCAACTTCTTGGGTATTAGATACAGGTTGTGGCTCACACTTATGTTCCAATCCACAGGGACTAAGAAGAAGTAGAAAGTTAAGCAAGGGAGAAGTCGACCTACGAGTGGGAAATGGAGCACGGATTGCTGCATTAGCTGTAGGAACTTACTATTTGTCGTTGCCCTCCGGGCTAGTTTTGGAACTGGAAGAATGTTTCCATGTTCCAAGTCTTACTAAAAACATCATTTCAGTTTCTTGCTTAGATGCTAAGGGATTTTCCTTTATAATAAAAGACAATAGTTGTTCGTTTTATTTTAAAGAGATGTTTTATGGATCTGCTAGATTAGTCAATGGACTTTATTTATTAGATCACGACAAACAAGTATATAACATAAATACCAAAAAGGCCAAAAAGGATGATTCAGATCTCACCTATCTGTGGCATTGTCGATTAGGCCATATAAACTTGAAACGCTTAGAAAGACTTCAAAGGGAAGGAATTCTAGAACCATTTGACTTAGAGGATTATGGTAAATGCGAATCATGTTTACTTGGCAAAATGACAAAGCAACCTTTCTCTAAAGTTGGAGAAAGAGCAAATGAACTATTGGGTTTAATCCATACAGATGTATGTGGACCAATGAGTACAAATGCTAGAGGTAGTTTCAGCTACTTTATCACTTTCACTGATGACTTCAGTAGGTATGGTTATGTCTACCTAATGAAGCATAAGTCTGAATCCTTTGACAAATTCAAGGAATTTCAGAGTGAAGTAGAGAATCAATTAGGCAAGAAGATTAAGGCACTGCGGTCTGATAGAGGCGGTGAATATCTGAGCTATGAATTTGATGACCATCTGAAAGAATGTGGAATTCTATCAGAATTGACTCCTCCTGGAACACCACAATGGAACGGTGTGTCAGAACGGAGGAACAGAACCTTGCTAGACATGGTCAGGTCAATGATGGGTCAGGCCGAACTTCCATTAGAATTTTGGGGACATGCACTAAATACAGCTGCACTCACTATAAATAGAGCTCCGTCTAAAGCTGTCGAAAAGACTCCATACGAATTATGGTTTGGAAAGCCTCCAAATGTGTCTTTTCTTAAGATTTGGGGATGTGAAGTATACGTCAAACGATTAATTTCAGACAAACTTCATCCAAAATCTGACAAATGTATCCTTGTGGGCTATCCAAAGGAAACAAAGGGGTATTACTTCTACAATACATCTGAGAACAAAGTGTTTGTTGCTCGAGATGGTGTCTTTTTGGAGAAGGATCACATTTCCAAAATGACAAGTGGGAGAAAAGTAGACCTCGAAGAAATTCGAGTCGAACAACAAACTCTAGAGAATGCTCAAGATGACATTCAGGATGAAACTCAGAGATCTTTAGAAGAATCTGGTGAGAATCATGGTCAATCTAGAAATGTTACCCCGCGTAGATCGCAAAGATATAGATCTCAACCGGAAAGGTACTTAGGTATTTTGACGAACGAGAGCTATGATGTTCTATTACTTGAAAGTGATGAACCTGCGACTTACAAGCAAGCTATGACGAGCCCTAGCTCCAAGCAGTGGCAAGAAGCCATGCAATCTGAATTAGACTCCATGTCTGAAAACCAAGTATGGGATTTGGTCGATTTGCCAGATGGCTACCAAGCCATTGGAAGCAAATGGGTTTTCAAACTGAAAAAGGACAAGGATGGGAAACTTGAAGTTTTCAAAGCTAGATTGGTTGCAAAAGGTTACAGGCAAGTCCACGGTGTGGATTACGATGAAACCTTTTCACCAGTTGCAATGCTAAAGTCTATTCGAATAATGTTAGCAATCGCTGCATATTACGATTACGAAATATGGCAGATGGATGTCAAAACTGCTTTCTTAAACGGCGTTTTAACAGAAACTGTGTTTATGACACAGCCTGAAGGTTTTGAGGATCCAAAGAATGCTAAAAAGGTATGCAAGCTAAAGAAATCAATCTACGGATTGAAGCAGGCATCCAGGAGCTGGAATATACGTTTTGATGAAGCAGTCAGTGACTTTGGTTTCATCAAGAACGCGGACGAATCTTGTGTATACAAGAAGGTCAGTGGGAGCAAAATTGCTTTCCTAGTATTATATGTCGACGACATATTGCTTATCGGAAATGACATTCCTATGTTGAACTCTGTCAAGATTTGGCTTGGGAAATGTTTTTCGATGAAGGATCTAGGAGAAGCACAGTACATATTGGGCATCAAGATTTACAGAGATAGATCTAAAAAGATGATTGGACTTAGTCAAAGCACTTATATCAATAAGGTGCTTGATAGGTTCAAGATGGCGGACTCCAAGCGAGGCTACCTACCCATGTCTCATGGAATGACTCTAAGCAAGACTCAGTGCCCAAAAACACTTGATGAGCGTAGACGAATGAATGGGATTCCATATGCATCATTGATTGGTTCAATAATGTATGCTATGATATGTACACGCCCGGATGTTGCGTACGCACTCAGTGCTACGAGCAGATACCAGTCAGACCCAGGAGAGGCGCATTGGACTGCTGCCAAGAATATTCTGAAGTACCTGAAAAGGCACAAAGATGACTTCCTGGTCTATGGTGGAGATGATGAATTAATTGTTAAAGGCTATACGGACGCAAGTTTCCAAACCGACAAAGATGATTTCAGATCACAGTCTGGGTTTGTCTTCTGCCTCAACGGAGGAGCAGTAAGCTGGAAAAGTGCTAAGCAAAGCACCATTGCGGATTCTACAACTGAAGCGGAGTACATTGCTGCACATGAAGCAGCAAAGGAAGCTATATGGCTAAGGAAGTTCATAGGAGAACTTGGTGTAGTCCCCTCCATTAAAGGACCAATAGCCCTGTATTGTGATAATAACGGAGCTATTGCACAGGCAAAAGAGCCTAGACACCACCAGAGAGTCAAGCATGTACTTCGTAGATTTCACCTTCTACGAGAGTTCGTTGAAAGAAAAGAAGTCGAGATAAGCAAAATTGGAACTGATGACAACATATCAGATCCATTAACTAAACCTCTGCCGCAAGCGAAGCACAACTCGCACACTGCAGCTTTGGGAATCAAGCATATTGGAGAATGGCTTTGATGTCTCTGTTTAATGTTTTAAAGTTTTAGAGTTTAAATCTTTGTAAAACATTATTGGTTAATCATTCACAATAAATGAAAGAAATTCATTTTTCCATTTAATTTGTGGTTTATTAAATGATGAGTCCCTTCAACTTGACGATATATTCAAGATAGACTGTCAGGACCAGTCCTGTGACTAAGAAATGTCTATCAAGTGAACTTGAATGTCAAAGGTTGAAAATGGTCCCTAATCGGAGTTTTCTATAAAATTGGACGCATAGAAAACGTTAGACGATTAGAATGCAAGATGACTAGTAGTTCTGTTTCTTGAACTATGTGGACATGGCAATGTCATAATCATTTGCATAGATACTTACTTTGGGAAGACTAGTATCGGACAAGACCTATGAAACTTTACTGTAAGAGATGAAAGTCTGTCATAAGTAAATTTCATTAAATTATTAGACACTAAATCCTCAATACCTGAGTGATTTGAGATTACTTGTTTGAGAACTGGTTGCTTTGACGTTGACCAACCGTCGCACCGTAAAAGGAGGCTATAAAGGCAACGCTCAGGTAATCACCTATCAAACGAAGTCTAATCTCAAGATCGCAAGATTGGGATTGTCCTCCCATAAATCGGGATGAGATGCTTAAAAGTTGTACAAGGCCACTCGGAGAGCTAGAAACTGTGAAATGCATGGCCGTGCTCGGATGAATCATAGGCTATGATTATCTGTTTATTTGATCAGTTGAACTCTGAAACCGAGGAACACCTCTGGACATAATAAGGATGACAACTCTTACCTTATGTTCAAGAGCAAGCATCGAGCGACAAAGGAATTAGGAAATGCACACTTGTCCCTAAGGACAAGTGGGAGACTGAAGGAAATAATGCCCTTGGTCCAAGTATGCATTCTATGTTAAGTCTAATAAATGCGGTTCAGTATTAATTAACAAGTTAATAATTCAGTGAGATCAAGTGAGCTGAATGCCTAGCTAGAGGCCGCTTCAGTTCAAGTGGAATTAATGATATTAATCCACAGCTTACTCTTGACTGAACCCGTAGGGTCACACAAATAGTACGTAAACGGATCAAGTATTTAAATGGCATTAAATACTCCATCTATGAATATTCGGAACCGACGGATCTTGGTTTCAGTGGGAGCTAAGATCGTCACAGGCAAGAAATGAATACTCCGGAAACGATGATATTGCCGGAAACGGAAATATGGATCGTATCGGAAATATGAATATTATCCAAGTCGTAGATGTTGCCGGAAACGGAAACATGGTACGTATCGGAAAATATTATTGGAAATGGAAATATTACCAGAATCGGAAATATTGCCGGAAACGGAAATATTGTCAGAATCGGAAATATTGCCGGAATCGGAAAATAATTCCGGAAACGGAAATATTAAATATTTGTTCGAAACGGAAATTAATTCCGGAATCGGAAATATTAAATATTGTTCGTATCGGAAATAGATTCCGGAAATGGAAATTTAATCGGAAGCGTATCGTACGAATTAGCATCGGACGAGGCCTGCCGGACGAAGGCCCAGCACGAAGCCAGGCCGTCGCCCAGCAAGCACGCACGTCACAAGCCCAGCGCGCGCCAAGGCCACGGATGCGTGGGCCTTGCTGCGTGGGCTGCAGCTCGCACGCATGGGCAGTCCTTGTGGCTGCCGTGTGTGTGTGAGTTTGTGCTCATGCGTGATTCCTGAATCTGCAAGAGTCAGTGTATGATTAAATGTCTATTCCTAATTGGATAAATTAATTAAATAGAATTCATGTAGGATTCTAATTCCAATTAATTCGCATCCTACTAGGATTACGATTCCTTTTCCATAACTCTATAAATAAAGGCCTAGGGGTCATAATTTATATACAAGTTTCAAAGTATTCAAAAGTGAGTTTTTTGAGAGAAAATCAAACACACATCTTGCTCAAAAGTGCCGAAATTTTCTAGTACCTTAAGGGCGATTCTAGTTGGTCAATCTTAAGGCGGATCCGGACGTGCTGTGGACTATCTACGGAGGGACGACATTTGGAGTCCTAAAAGACTTGTTCTTGTTCGGTTCGGGCGCAGCTAGGGAAGGCACGCAACAAAGAGTATGCATCTAATTATGCTATATGATTATGTGTAAATAATATGTTTCCTGGGTTAATGGTTGTTTCCGCATGATCTATGTAAATGTCATATGTATCATAACCTAACATTACTTTACGTTGATTCTCTTATTCGTCGTTTCGATCCATTCGTTACTTCGCTCGAATTTGAAATTTGAACTTTCTAGGGTTTTATTTCATGAATTTTTTGGTTCCATTATGCTAAATTTTTTGGTTGATGCATATTTTAAGCATATTTCGGCAAGAAAATTGAAGAAATTTGGGGTAAAAATTAGAGCAAAAATAGGAGAGAGAAATTGGGGATTTACTGTTTTAGGTTGAAGAAAATGGGGGGAATCCTAATTAATTAGGGTAGGGTTGAGAGTGGATGCGTCACACGAGCTGAGCTTGATTTATCAAATCATCATTGTAATTTAAATAATTTGTGAAAATCTGGGGGTATTGTCGTCTATTCCAAGGGGGACACCAAAAGTGGTTTTACTAAAATAACCTCAACTCTTCACTTATATAATAGACATATAATCTTTCCTATGCGGCCACTACTAAATAAACTTTCTCTTTTCTTTGATTGAAATACTCTTTCACCAACTTTTTTCTATTTGTTTATTGATTCCTCTCACACTTGCTTTATTACTTATGAAGGTCAACATGTAACTCCTAAAAAAAATGGAGGAAATAATTTTTTTTCTTACATTCACTCGTACGGAGTGTACTCCGTAGAAGAAACTGAAAGAAAGAGGGAGTATTGATTTTGATAAGCCTTGTCTTGGGTGAAATTCTAAATAAATTGGCTATGCTATAGTAACATTGAGTCTCCTAAAGACTGATAGAATAAGGGTGTGTTCTTTTTATCGGAAATCTCTTGAATATATTTAAATTGATTGAAACATGTTAAACTTGACTAGACATTAATATATTCATTTAACCTGTTTTACTGTAAAATTTATTGAATATTCCCTCCGTGTTTTTTATGAGTCACGCTTACCATTCTCGGCCGTCTTTTATTATGAATTACACTTTTATTTTTAGCAACATTTTTACCCCACATTCTAATTTTTTAATATGGAGTATGTCTAATTTTCTTTAGACACCACCACTACAATAAACTTCCTCTTTACTTTGATTAAAATATTTTTTTCTATCATCTATTTCTTTCTATTTTGTTATTACTCCTTCCCGAACTTGTTTTATTATTTTTATTAGATTCAACTGTCATTCCTTAATACGTGTGACAATCAACATGTGACTCCTAATAAAATACGAATGAAATATATTTAGGGGGTTTTTATTCGACGTCCTATTCTGCTAAAAACACCCTCATTTTAATGGTAAAAGTACACTACTACCCCTGTAAAAATTGACCCCCCTCTCTCCCATTCTCCTCTCACCTCATCCCTTCCTTCCCTGCCGTCAATCACCGCCACCACCACAAACCGCACCACACCTTAACCACCATCACTGCACACACTGCACCTGCGCCGCTACACTACCCACCGGAACTTGTCGTTGCCCCTATCGTTGCTCGAGAACACCATTGTCGCTGCCGCTGCACATAAAAACCTCCCCTCCCCTTCCGATGCGCCGGTGCTTTGCCTCGAAGAGAAGAGGGCAGTTGACGAAGAGAAACCATGAAGAGGAGATGTCGCCAAAGAGGCCTTGCGCCGCCGTCCCTACCTCCGCCTGCGTCGCGGCTTCGATTGGTAAGTGCTTATTTTTTTTTTTTGAACTTGACGTTGTCGCCCAGAAATGGCGGTCGGGACCGTGGTTGTGCCACCCCAGAAAAGCGGAGGCGACCATGGTTCAGCCGCAGATCTTGGGTGGTTGAACCATGGTCGCCGCCGCTTTTCCAAGGCGGCACAACCATGGCCCAAAACGTCATTTTTGGGCGGCATTTAGTGTTTAAAAAAAATTACTTTAAACATTTTATTACTAATTTTATGTTTACATTTTATATTTACATTTTAAAAAATTATTTTAAACATTTTATATTTACATAATTTTTTTTTCCAAGATTTTTTTAAGAGATTATTTTTTAAAAAAATTACCGAATTTTTTAACAGATTTTTTACATTTTTTTGAAAATAGATTTTTAAAATGATTTTTTAAAACGAATTATAAAATGTCGTAATTTTTTAACAATTACATAATTAAATAAAATGCAAACACAAATTTAAAGAAATATTTTTCCCAGGTTTTATTTTCCGGAAAATGTTTAGATAAACCGGAGAAAGAGGGAGGGTGAAAGTTTATAAGGGCACAAATGTTCTTTCATGTAAAATACGCGGGCGTTATTAACGTACGAGGACGTCGAATAGCGATGCACTATATTTAAATGTAAGTAAACTTATTAAATCGAAAACTTAATTTTGTAAGACGGAGAGAACGCACAAGAAGGGGGGGGGGGGGGGGGGTTGAGGGGTGTCAGTATTGAAAGATGTGAATGTCTCCAATGTAGGCTGCGAGTAGTTGTACGCCTTTGTTCGTTGTTCTCACTTCTCAATAGCGTGCTGTTTGCATTTTATACTTGGTTCCCCACGCCAATCATCCATTCTTTTCCCCCTTGCACTTTTTTGACCTCACCCACTTTTTTTATTTTCTAATAGTAATTTTTTGAAGCTTTTTTAATTTGGGGTGTGCGTTGCTAATGCTAAAGATTCATTTCATGGTGAAGCCATTTTTGTTTCTACTGGCTATGACCTATATGAGCAGGCCCACGGCTAAGAGTAACGAGTAAACGACACATTCGACTGGGCCAAAATCTGATCCATTGCTTATCATGGCCTACATGTCGTTGGGCCAGACTTGTTTTGTGCTAGCATGCGGGTCTCTTATCACGTCATGGGTTGTTCAAAGTCGTATTCAAGGCCCCATTTAGTTCACCTAATTTCTCCTACTTTGATCTGATCTAAACTTATTTTTTATAATATGATATGAACTTACTTTTTTTGACCTGGTCTGATTTATAAGAATTAAGATTTAAATAAAAACATACAATTATTATTAATAGGTCAAATAACTAAAGTCATAATTAATATTACTTGTAAAATAAATTACAATATTTATTTTGACTTTTCTCATAATACAATTTAACTAATTTTTATATTAGATAGACTTGTAGTTCTTCAACTAACTTTTTTTTTTTTACTATAAATACCTATACTAAAAAAAAACGTATTAATATGAAATATTGTTTTAATATTAATTTTAATGATAAAATGATTCTTCTTTTACCTATTGTATTAACATGATCATGTATTAATATTAATACGAAAATGAAATTTGGTATTAATATAAATATAACATAAAATGTTGTATTAATATTCTGACATGAACAGATAAGAGCATATCGGTTTTGATCTCTACATGATTTAGACGTAGATCGATTTTGATATTTACACGATCTAGACATATCAATTGTGATATGGACACATTGGTTTTGATCTAGACATACACTAGTGGAAAAACATTCATTTGCGTCACACATTAGTGCGACGCAACTGGCAGCGACACAATTGACTAAAGTGCGACGCAAATAACAGTCATTTGCGTAGCACTTTAGCTTAAACTGCGACGCAAACGACGTAAAAGGCATTGGTGTAATTTTTTTCTTTTTTCGGATATTTTTATTTAGCAGCTTTTATGCACCTCTCATTACACTATCCAGAGCATAAAAATAAAAGTAACTTAGGTGAAAATTTTGGCAGAGTCTCCTTTGTAATTTGACCATCCCCAATACCGAAAATGTTCCAATACATTAATATATATCTGTCAAAAAAGTTTACAACCCAACAAAAGGCAAATTCATCATAGATCAACCAATCTAACTACACTTTAAACATAAAAAATTAAAGTTAAATATTACAACAAACTAGCTAGCTAGAGATCGAGTTCAAATTAAGTACAAAGCTAAACATCGACATTGCTCATAAAGTAATCAGCCCAAAGATTTTTAAACTCATTAATCTCCTCCAGTGAATAAGGCAATGTTCTTGAAAAATCCTAAAACACACACAAGTGTAAATAATTGGATCAACGATCATTAGTTTTGTGTACTTCAATTTATTAGATAAAGTAGTTTATGAGCACATACTGTGGTAAGATCTTCACTATTATGATGATTTGTAATTATCTCGTACATAAAACGCATGACGTAGTAGCCACACTTTAGTGATCTTCACTAATTGGGCATGACGTAGATTGCCCAATTAGTGCCTTGTAACTCCAAAAAAACGCTACATGTTTGATAAAAACGTGTATATATATATATATATATATATATATATGTTATACACATGTAAATGCAAAGAATATTCATAGAAAGTGAAAGAGAAGGAGGTATGAAGGTGTCGGCGACACATTGAGAATGATTTAATGTTAGGTTATTTTTAGGATTCTTCAGCTTTTATACGCCATGTGGAAAATACGATGTAAACCATTTTCTGGGACGGACTGGGTCAAAACGGGTCGGAGAATCCGACTCGCCTCCCATTTGGATGTAGACTTTTTTTGTCGGATTCAGACTCGAACTTTAATGTTTCAGATTTGGATCACACTTTTTCTTTCGGATCAGGGCAGACTTGGGTCGGAGTCAGATCAAATTGACATCTCTATGCACAGCAAAGCCCTAGGCCCTACAAGCACCAGACCCATGGCCTTATTGTAAAGCGCGCGGGGGCCAAGCAAAGTAACATCAGCAGCCGCGCTGCACATCCGTTGGCTTGGGCGCAGGCTGTGTTGCTTGTGTTGGCCGGCCAAAGGCCTTGTACCTTGGTCGGTCAACTCACTTTCCTTGCCCAAGGGTTTTATTCATAAAATCCTAATATGTTTTCCATGCTACACACCACACACATTGCAACCCTAATTCTCTGTATGCCTCCAAGTGAGTGAATTTCTCAATAGCCAAAATATCTTGAGAAAGTTCTAAGCTAATGGAATCAAGGGGGATCCGAACGTGCCGGTGGACTATTGTAGAGGAACTACACGAGGATCTTCGTGTTCGTGAGGCAAGTGAGAGTAAATGCTACAAATGTATTTCACGCTCAATTCATGCTTTTACATGTGATTCTTGATTTGGTGATTGTTTCCGCGTTGTTGTTAAGTAGATAGCATTAAACAGTGTGGTTGGCTGAAAAGGTTAAGCTTATGTTTGTTTTAAGACTTTCAACTTATTTTGACTTATTGCAACAAAAATAAGGTCATATAAATTCAAATGTTGCTTTAGAACGGTTCATCTGAAGTATATTATGTAAACATATGTGGTAAAAACTACGTTAGCATAAAGAAAAATGATACACCATAACATTTTGATGAAATGAAGACAAATAGTTTTTGGGGTCGGGCGATGCCCCGAGACATTCTTTTGATGAAATGAAGACAACTAGTATTCTCCTATCTTTTCTAAGTTTAACACCATTAGCGAAATTAGCAAATTAGCAATTAAAAAGTTAAAAAATAAAACAAAAGTAATAAATGATGGTTGATGCTTAGACATTAGCGCATAGACAACCAAATAATAAGCAACAATAATAATAAAATCATACATATATTTAGATTGTTCTTTGGTACGTAGTTTGAGATCATTCTAAGCTACTGGAAGAGGAAAATGGGCATTGAAAATCATCAACTTTCACAAGCACGCCGGCAGAAATGGGTATTACCCCTCTCTCTCGGCCTTCTCCTCGTCTACCTTGTTCCCCTCGCTTATGCTGCTACCGAACATGGCACGGCCGCACGTTACGGTTACAACACACCGTATACACGTAAGTATATTCTTTCTATCTCAATTTTATGAGTGATTAATGACGATACATCTAGAGCTGACAATTTCAACCGAAATCGATAGGTATCCATCCATCCAATCCAGATTATATGGACAAAAATCCGAAAATAAGCAGATGCTTGACGGATGATGGATGGATCGGTTGACAGATGGGCCGGATATGGATGAAGGTGCATCCAACACACCATCCGATCCATCAACGTACCTATAACATTAGTTGTAAGATTTAATGTCGTCATTTACTTTCTTAATACGGAGTATATTGATTATTGTAAATAAAATTATACTAGACATAAGTATAACATAAACTATTACGTTCCCTTACTAGGATAACACATTGATAATTCTGAAGCTTTGTAAAAGTCATGCTATGGTTTTTTTTTCAAAAAGAAAAATAGCCATGTTTATTATATGTGGACTATTGATTCCTAATTGTAATATGTGTCACTTTGAGTTGTTTTTATATATTTTCAAATATCCTTCATATTTAACCCGATCCACCCGAAACACCCGTGGAGTATGGATGGGTCGGATGTAGAAGAAGTATTTAACGGGTGATGTGTGGGTTGGATGACGGATGAAATGTGATGGATGGACGCGGGTGAGTCTCACCCGATCCAAACATGATTCATTGTCACCCCTAGATGCAAGACATGCATTTATATAATACGAGTACATGGAAATAATTGCAATAGGTCTTGCACGCATAAGGTGTACAATAAATTTATTGTACATCGGCAAACTTTTACTCAGTCTTGTATAACTTTTAATATGTTTTAATTAACTTTCTATTATCAAAAAATGAATTTGATGGATAAACATTTTAAATGTTTAAAGGTATAAGAATAATTTTTATTCGATTGAAAAATGTTATCACAAAAGAATAGATAACTTATACATATATTGGGTTAATTTTTAAGCGTTTTAAGTTAACTTTTATTCTGATGTACAATATTAGTGTACACCATCCTTAAATAAGAATCACTGAAATGATTGTATGGTTGCAGCAACGAGGTGTTATTACGAAGACACAACGGCTTTCCCAGCAAACAACCTATATGCGGCAGCTGGGGAAGGAATATGGAACCATGGGAGAGCTTGTGGGAAGCAGTACAAAGTGACTTGCATAAGTGCAGCTGCCCCTAACACTTGTATTCCAGGCACCACCATCACGGTCAAAATCGTTGACCGAGCAAGCACCGCCGTGTACCACCCCTCGACTACCGGGACCACCCTTGTCCTCTCTACTGCCGCCTTTAATCAGCTTGTTAAGCCCTTTACTGCCACCTCGATTAACGTTCAATTCGAGCAGTAAGTTTGCTTATTTCATTACAAGCATATCAAGCCCGTTGCCCCACTTCGCCCAATAATTTAAGCCTATAACAATTCAATATACAAAGCACAAAATCATATTTAAGGTTATACAATATACTTAATATCATATTTCTTCCATGTATATATGACTTAATTCAAATGAAGACTATTTCTAACAAATTGCACTCAAAATCCATTTTAACGTCATGTTACCATGTCTTTAGTTTAATTGCTACAGAATTTGTTGGGTATGTAATACTACTGAATAACAAGCTGCAAAAACAATAAAATTGCATTAAAAACCCTAAGTCTACATATTTTGTTAGGTATCATTACAGATTATTTCCTAATATGATTAGCAGTATCATTGTAACCCTATGAATATTGATCAATCAAATACAATTACTCCCTAGTTTGAGAGTTTGATTGTATATTGATCAATGAAATAAAATTACTCTCTAATTTTTAGAGTTTGATTGTGTTTAAAGTGCTGATAGCATTATATGTTTCTTATTTTTGCAGGGTAGCATGATGTCATTAGAGAATACAGAGTACTGGAGGAGTGAACATCCATCACTAGATTACCATAGCTTACGTACTGCCAGATATGAATGAATATTTCAAATTTTCAACAAAAGTTTACATATAAAATATAGCTTATTATTTCGTTACGTATATTCAAGACGTACATCTAAGGGTGTCAAATCGGATCTACGGATCGGGTTTGGGTCGGAATTATCGGATTCGGGTTGAAACGGATCGAATTTGAACGCATTATTTGGCTAACGGGTCGGACCGGATCGGATTGAAAACTTAACGGATCGGATTGGGTCGGATTTTTTATGGACGGGTTCATATCGGGTCGGATTGGACCGGATTGGAACATGACGGATTATTAACGGGTTTAGCCGGACTATAACGGGTTCGGATTCATATCGGATCGGATTCATATCAGATCGGATTAATCGGGTAACGGACTAAAACGGGCTGGATTAAAACAGATTTAACCGGGTTAGATTGGATCAATTTTATATTGGTTCGGGTTATTACCGGATCGGGTTTTTCGGTAGCGGGTTGGAATTCAGGTCGAGTCCATTCGATTCCAAATTATATAATTATAATATCGATGACTAAACTAAAAGACGAAAACGATAACTAACTTTTAAAAGTAATAAGAATTTAAGATAAAAAATATAAGTTATTGACTATATTGTATACAACTTAGTTAATACTACCCCCGTTCCTGAAATTAATACATCGACTTGGAATATGTATCCAAAGTATGAAAACTTTGACCGTAGGTTATCACTATTATATACATCAAAATGTTATCAGGTAAGATCTTGTTATATTGGTCTCGATATACGTAGTATATTTTCAGAATATCAACTTTTTATAATTTTTTCATATACGGAATTGGATATCTTATGGATTGATGATGATGTTCAAACTAAAACTATGTACGACTATAACTATACAAGAAACTTTGTAATACTATAACTGCATAATTATATGACTATATGGTTATCAGACGATAATTACACAGTAAATAACTGTATAAGCTACAACTATATACTTTTTTTTATAATATTATAAGTTTACAAATATATAATTCTACCACGTTATGAATACAGAGTCATGTAAGTTTATAATGTTTACCATTCTAACTATAGTAGTTCTATAATACTGTAAGTCCGTAACATAAGCTCTATAATACTATAACGAGTCAACGATTATAATTTATAACTATTAATAATGATTACTCTAACAAATTAATAACTGATAGTGATGATCATATATAGTTTTAAACTTTTAACTAAACAACACAAGAATGTAACAAATTGGTTCGGATTAAACGGGTCATGGGTTGAAACGGTTCGGATTAAATGGGTCACGGGTTGAAACGGTTCGAATTAAACGGGTCACGGATTATAAGAGGTCCTATTAAACGGACATTCCTCGGGTTGGAACAGATTCAGATTGAAATGGATCAGATCATAAACTGGTTTCGGATCGCTTCGGATCAGATTAAACGGATTCAGATTGTCACGGATCGGTCTGTTAACAAATTCGGATCTTAATCGGATTAATACTAACGGGTTGGGTCGGATTCGAGTTGAATATAATCGGATCGGATCGGATTTCGAATTTTAGCTCGCGGGTTCTAAACGGTTCGGATTCTAAACGGTCGGACAAAACCATCGGGTTCACTGGATCGGATTGAGAATTGACACTCCCACGTACATCTCATTATATTTTGTTAGGTTATGACAAATATAAAACATATATTTCATGCGGAAAAACCATAAAGCCAGGAATCCAAATTAATTGCCACATAGTCAATTAGCATAATTCAGGAGACATACATGTGATGCGTGCCTTCCCTAGCTGCTCCCGAACCGAACAAGAACAAGTTTAAGACTCCAAGTATAGTCCCTCCGTAGATAGTCCACAGCACGTTCGGATCTGCCTTAAATTCAATTAACTAGAATATAGTCTAAGGTTTTATGTTATTCGAACTTAATTATATTGGCAAATTATTAAGCTAGTTTAATCTTAAACTATATGAATACTTGTGATTGATATGTTATAAATTGTGATTATGTATCACCTATTTATAGGGAGGAAATATCAGACTTAGATTTCCACTAGGATTCATTTTACTAATTCGATAAGAATTCTACTTAAATTAATCCTTTGTATTTTAGTGTTTAATTAAACGACTAACTCTAGTCGATTTAGGAAAACAACTAATCGGACAAATCCTAAGCGTCTAAGGATTCGTAGCGTTGCACGAACACACACATACAAGCACAACCCACGGAGGGGCGCGCTGTGCGCGTGGCTCGGCCCAGCAGCGCTTGCACGTTTCATTGTGATTTAGGCCACTACACGAGCCCGAGGAAGTTCGGGACCATTATCGTCAACTTTCGGGAGCCTTAGATGCTTATGGTTGAGCCCCGAGAGTTAGACTAGGTGATATGGGCGAAGAATCATCACTTTTGCAAATCTCCCTTTGAGCTAAGGGTGAAATGCGAAGACCGGGCAAAATGAAAGAGATTTGAAGTCATCGTTGCGCGCCCGATCGGGCGGCCCTCGCCCGGTCCGGATCGGGCGGTCAATCTGGCACTGCTGTGGACCTTTCGCAAACCGTCCGATCGGGCCGACTATCAAGCACATTGCCCGATCGGGCGGCGCTCCTGCAGTTTTTCGCGAATTTATTTTCCGTTTTTGAGTGTTATTTTGGGCAAACTATAAATACTAAGCCCTTTTATTTTTAGTAGACATCTCTTATTCTAGGATTGTTACTTAGTTTTATTTTAGTTTTCTCTCAAAATTGTTCCAAATACTTAGTTTTAATTTCAATCAAAGCTTTAATTTTTATTTCCTCCTTTCGTTCTTCGTTTAGGTATTGATTTCTATCTTGCTTTATTAATTGCTTTTGATCATGTTTTCCGTAATATTAATTGCGTTGTTATTTGTTATCATGAGTGAGTGGTCTATTTTCTAGGGTTTAGGGGATCCATGAATGCATGATTGGGATTAATTGTGGACATGATTAATTGATTAATTAATTGTAATTTCCATAGCTTATTATTATTGCTCATCAATTCTGTTCGGCCGGACTAATTCGATTTGAGTTTGATTAACCTTAGATTATGCGCCGAGAGGTATAAATCTGATGTTTTTGATCTGTGGCTATTAGATAGGAATTATTTCTAGTACATAGCGAGAGCCTGCTAGTTATGTTATCCTAAGGAATTCTAAGATTCGAGAGATGCATGTTTTCCTAGTTATGATTGTTAATTGATTGTTGTTGTTCGTTGTCCAATCCCGGTCTACATTTGTGGTGAACCGCTGCCCTAGATTCCCTTAATATTGTTATATTCCATTTTGATTATTACCTTAGTTTAGCATACAAACCAATCCAAACCCTTTGTTACCAGTAGTCTAGATTAGTTAATTAGTAGTAGAAAGAACACTGTTTCCCTGTGGATTCGATCCTGACTTCCCTTGCTACCCAGCTAGTGGACTTAGGTTTATTTTTTATAAGGTGATACGACTTAAGCCTGTGAAATTTTGGCGCCGTTGCCGGGGAAACGGTTTTATATTCTGTTATTAATTGTTATTTTCTAGATTATTGTTTGTTACTTCTCAAGGAACTCCCGTTCCTTGAGATCGGATCTCACGACTGTCTTCTAGTTTTCCTTGTTTATGCCCAGGACTGTCCATACCAGCGATCTGACTTCGTTCGATCCTGAACCTGAACGGACCTTCCGTAGACGACGTAGATTCGTTGAACAGTTGAGAGACTGTTCGGACTCTAAATCCGACCATCTGATTGGCAATCTATTCCATACAAATTCAAAGATGGGTGACCAAACACCACCACTACCACCCCCACCTGCGCCAAGGCTTATAGACTATTCTAAGCCAAGTCTGTCTGTGCTTCCCAAGGCGATCATGCCTTCTACTGCGGTCGAGAATTTCAAGATTGAACCCCAGCTGATAAATATGATTGAGAGACACCAATTCGGTGGGGAAAAGGGTGAAGACCCTAATCTTCATATTCAGTCTTTCATTCAATATTGTGCTACTGTTAAGCAGAAGAATCTAACACCAGAGCAGACTATGGAGATGCTCTTTCCATTTTCATTGAGTGGGAAGGCAAAGCTATGGATTAATAGTCTCAACCGCGCAGCTATGAAAATCACCGATTGGGATTCTTTGGCTCTTTCTTTCTATGTGAAATACTTCCCACCTGAGAAGACGGCTCGTCTGAGGGGAGAGATAATTTCCATTACCCAACGAGCAGACGAGAGCTTGTTTGAAGTCTGGGAAAGGTTCAAGGATCTGCAGATAGAGTGCCCACACCATGGTCTGGGTGACTGGTTCTCGATCCAACAATTTTACAACAGTCTGGGTAACGAGTCTAGACTTATTCTAGATTCTGCTGCTAGTGGGAGATTTATGCAACTGGAAGTACCTAGAGCTTCAGAGGTGATTGAGGAGATGGCCATTCATCGTGCCCAATATGGGAATCCTAGAGGTTTTGCCGACCGGGGTGTTAAGCATGAGATGAATTCTATTGAACAACTTACTGCTCAGCTAACTGCCCTACATCATAAACTTGACAATATGCAAATCGCATCTTCCCAGTCCACCCAACATGCTAGCGTCGCTGCAATGAGTGCCCAATTTGTCAATGTCTATGATAGTTGCGGGATGCAAGGTCATTATGCACAGGAATGTAGGAGCTCTATCGAACAATGCAATGCATTCCAGTCCAACAAGCAGAATAATCCGTACTCCAACTCTTACAATGAGGGGGTATAAAAATAACCCCCTGCTATCATATAGAAGTACTAATGTCCAGAACCCCCATCAGATTCAACACCCTCCACCACCACAACAACCCTATCAACCACCACCACAACAGTCATACCAACCGCGGAGTAACTACAGCCCGCAGTCTAATGGACCACCTGGGTTCCCTAGACAAAACACGTCCCCTCCACAACCTCAACCCATACAGTCTGATCCTATGCTTGTAGAGATGAGGAATATGATGTTGCAATTGCAGAAGTCTCTGAGCGAAAAGGATGCCAAAATTGATGCTCTTACTGCTCATAACAAGATCATGGATACACAGTTGGCACAAATGGCTACTACTCTTGCAGGGAGACCCCAAGGTCATCTCCCTTCACAGCCCGAGAACAAAGAGTCTGTAAATGCTGTCACTTTGCGGAGTGGATATGAGTATCATGGGCCGCCTATGACAATTGAAGGAGATGTTGAAGCGTCTGTCAGTAATGATGTGCCAGAAGAAGGCGAGAAGGTGGTCAAGGAGAAGGAAGCTAGCACAAGGGTTGAGAAGAAAGTTGAGATACAAGTTCCACCTATCAAACTTCCCTTCCCTCACCGTCAGCTTAAGAACAAGCTAGACAAGCAGTTTGGTAAGTTCTTAGAAGTGGTAAAGAATCTGCAGGTAACAGTCCCTTTCACTGAATTAATAACTCAAGTACCTGCATATGCCAAATACATGAAAGACATCTTGACTAGGAAGAGAGATTTTAGTGAGGTGGAGACTGTTGCATTTACTGAAGAGTGCAGTGCCTTACTACAAAATAAGTCTCCAACCAAGTTGAAGGACCCCGGGAGTTTCTCTATCCCGTGTAACATTGGCAATCTTTTTATTGACAAAGCTTTATGTGATTTAGGTGGCAGTGTTAGTGTCATGCCCCTGTCTGTCTGCACTAAATTGAACATGGGTGATTTAAAAGTTACCAATATAACTCTGCAAATGGTTGATCGATCTGTGAAGTACCCCCTAGGTGTTCTAGAAGATGTGCTTGTTAGAGTAGGTAAATTTTTTATTCCTGTTGACTTTGTTGTGTTGGAAATGGAAGAGGACAGACAGATTCCCATTATATTAGGTAGACCCTTTCTACACACCACAGGGGCAATCATTGATGTCAAGAATGGCAAGCTGACTTTAAATGTGGGGGATGACAAAGTTACTTTCAATTTAAACCATGTCGCTAAGAGTCCTATGATAGAGGAGTTATGTTGTGGTGTCAATGTTTCTAATGATTATTTCAATGATGGATTGGCTCATACTAACTCTAACAACTCTTCGGAGAAAGCACGTGTTTCGAATTGTTTTGCAGGTGGAGGTGACCGGAGTATCAACTCTTTGGCATGGGTTCGAAAGGAGGCATGGTTTGATGATGCTGTGACCCAAAAGGCCGAAGGTTCTGTCAATGGTGGGCACCGTATTCATGATCGGGGTCGTGATCTGTCACTTTCCGCGCCACATAGCTCATCCAAGGCAATTGATTTGACACCAGATGGCACCATCTTTGCTGCCCCCATTCGATGAGTTGTCGTGGCTCTCATCCCCTTCCTTTCGTTTTCTGCGCATAAACTGGGATTGTGTAATGGGGACATTGCATCAATCTAATCGAGGGATGAGTACTTCACTATCCATTTATCTCTTTTAGTAGGATACTTTTTGCTTTCGTTTGTGTGTTTTAGTGTAATTCTTTTTAAGTATGTTTCAGTGTAGTTTTTGGTATTGGAGAGGTGAGAAGAGGGTATTTTACGGTTTGGGTGTTTAATGTTGTGCAGGTCTAAGGCTTCAAGTATGAAAAAGCGGAAAATAGCTGAAACGGAGCGCTTTGCAAATCGCCCGGTACTGATCGGGCGAAGTGCCCCGGATCGGGCGCGCACAGAAAATTGAGGAAAGTTGATTTTTTGCCGCACCGGGCGAATTTGGCCCGATCGACCTGAAAGTCGAGTGGAATGCCCGATCAGGCGATATTCCGCCCGATCGGGCGGTTGTTGATGACGTCATTCTAAAGTCAAGGGAGGAATTATGGGTTGAAAAAGATTAAAAGGAGGCAGTTCGCAAATCGCCCGATCCGAATCGGGCGAGGTGCGCCCGATCGGGCGCGCACATATGGTTTCTAATGTTTGTTATTTCGCCCGATCGGGTGAACTGCTGCCCGATCGGGCGGCGGGCGATTTCAGCGACAAAAGCACACGGATCTAGCCTATTCTTCACTCTCATCTTCTTCTTCAACCAAAATTTCTCTCTCTTCCTCCATTAAACCCCGTCTCCAAAATTCTTCAATCCCTCATATCTCACTCAATTCTTCACCAAATTCAACACACCATACATCAAAATCTTCCTCTCATCATCTTCTACAACCTCCGCCTAATTAATTTCAGATTCTTCCACTCTCCAAGAAATCCCCAAATTCCACCAAAAACCCCAAAAACTTTAAAAACTCAGATTTTCAACAATGTCTAGCCGTCCTAAGAGTAATTGCACCATACAAGCAAGGAACCAACACGAGGCTTCTACAAGCCGAGCTCGTGAGCCGACACCACCACCGCCGCCGCCCCAGTTCGAAGCTGACCGGGATTTTCCGGACATTATCTTTACTACGGAGTGGCAACGGGATCGGTTCGTCAACCTCAAAAAGAGGGAGGTAATTCCTACCCGCTTTATCTGCCAAAAAGCAATTCATGATATGGGTATTGAACAGGATGTCAAACGAGTTTTTTATGGTGTTGGTATGAAGAATATGTATATCATGTTGCGTCTTACCTTTAGGCGATTGACTTTGGAGTTTTTGAGTTCTTTGCATTTGCGTAAAGATGGTTATAGGAATGTGTCTTCGGTTCATTTTCGTTCGATGAACCGTGATGTTCATTTGAGTATTGCTGATTTTGGTGGAATTTTTGGTCTGTCCACTACCCCTAGTAGGAAGCCTGGTAATGCCCATAACAATAGTGTCATGTGGGAAAAGTTGACCGGTAATGATGATCCCGGTAGTATGCAACACTTACATGCTTCCAAGATTCAACACCCTGTCCCCATTGTATTTTACAGGTTCCTGGGGTTCACTATATTTGGTAGAGAGGAGAATCAGAATGTTAGGAGTATGGAGTTGGAGATTTTGGGTGGCTATGTTCTAGAGGGGGAGGAGAGGTATACAATGAACTCAGCCCATCATATGGCTTCCCACCTTTATTCAGTAGCCACTAGCTCGCAAACCACTCGCATCACCATTGGTGGGTTGATCACCCACATTGCCATGGCCACGGTAAACTTTGTAGAGGCAAACCAGACTCCGGTTTTGGGTAGCAACTTACTAGACTTGGCCTATTTTGCTGGGCTTCGCCGATTGCAGGGTGAGCATGGGTTGTTTCACCCGGGTGCCATGTATTGGATGTTCGAGGGGAACAGGCTTTTCACCTTGCCTGACCCTCAGGGCCGCACCCATTTCAGACCCGGCCGGGCTCACTATTTGTATGTTGGGGTGGAGCAAGAGCAGGAGCCTTAGCCCCAGCCAGAGCCCCACCAGTTTCAGCCCGAGCCTCGCACCTACTTTAGGAGGGGGCGTCGTGGGGATGAGGGGAGGCCACAGGGTGGCCCGACACTAGAGGAGGAGCAGGGCTCCATTCATGAGAGGTTGGGCAGGCTTGAGATCGGTTTTCATGAGTTTGCGAGTGATCACTAGAGAGCCATGTTCCCTATCTATGATTAGTATGCCAGGCAGGGCTATATTGCTCAGGATGCCCAACACCCTTTCTGGTTTACCTATCTCGCGGAGGGATATGGAGCTCCCGGTGCCATGGGCACCTTCATACCCACCCACTATGGTGGGTATAGAGCGGGCTCTAGCGGTCATGGTGGTCGAGGTGGTGATGATGGTGATGATGGTCAAGGCCATCAATGATGCTGAGGATGATCGAGATGGTTCGGTACCCCTTGAGCCAATGAGGACATTGTCTGATTTAGCTTGGGGGGGGGTGTTCACTCACTTGTACATTTTAGGTATGTTTTCTTTTTATTTCGTGTTTTCTTATTTTGGTGTGTCGATTTTTGTGTGTTTATTGCTTTCTAGATTAGTTTATTGCTTTGAAAAAATTAAAATTCAAAAATACGTTCCAATGAATGCAAAATCATGTTTCCTTGTGCCCCTTTGATTGAAAATTGTTTTGATTCTTGGTATTTGATGATGAGCAATGTAGATGTGTTAGCCATGATTTAATATTCGATTACCTTGATGCCTTAACATGAGTCAACTCTGACTAACTGTTTGTGGACTTGGTGCTTGGCTAGTTGACTTGGTTAGGAATGTGTGATAGTTTCCTAGTGTGTCGTTGATTTTGAGTATTGATTTGCATCTGTTAATAGTGTTTTATGACTCATATACATGCACATTGTGGAGGACGAAGGCATTTTTTCTATTTAGGCAGCCTTCAGATGAAATTAGATACATTTGTTCCCTCTTTTTCTACCCATGTTGTGCTTGTACCCTTTATTTGGTGACTAACCACATTACAAGCCCGTGAATTCCCCATCTATATATTATACTAAAAGAGAGGAAATCAATGTGGTGATGACAAATGTCACTTATTGATTGGCCTCTCTTTTAGATATAAAAAAATTATAAAAAAATAAAACATTCTATAATTATTTTGTTAACTTTCACCTCATAAGAATATTTGATTCTATTTTCCTTTAAAAAATTCACTCTATACATGGAAAATATTGTGTAAATTATTTTTTCTATACTTTCATATAATATAACCAATTTAAGATTACTTTTTTATAAAAGGAAACATTACTATTGTAGACATTTATCCAACGATATAAAATCTCGATTTAGATAGAACATCATATAAATAAAGAAATACGGAAACTCATTCCTTAAAATGTGGACTAATTTATTTATAATATATTCAATATCGATTAGGAAAATTCTTATTTCAACATAATTAAATGACACATAAAAATACGATCAATTAGTACAAAAGATGTATTCATTTCATCAAAATAAACCAACACATACTTAATCATTCCTATAGCAGTATATCAAGCTAGCTAAATAAGGTAAAAAAAATTGAAATGAAATATATAGCCAAGTCTAAAAAATAACTTAAATTTTTAAAATATATATTCACATTTTACTTGGGCATGTACTATGTATCTACTAATGTTTTGATTTCTAGCACCATTAAAAAATCGTGAACTTTTTATCTTACAAAAGTATACACTCTTGATTTATTAATTTAATAACCATTTCCTAATTATATATTACGAACGTTTTATAGACAAATTTGTCAAAAGTTGGTGGGAAAATTTGCACAAGGAAATGACACGTGTCACTCATGGTGTTTGTTATATTATAATGTACTACGAATAATTAAACCATTTTATAGAGTACATAGTAGTATTTTATAAAAATTTAAGAGTAGTCTACTGATTTGTACTTACATAATTAAAATACAAATAAATAAGAGAATCAATCAAGACTAAATAAGATTATAAGAGTGTATAAAAAAATTACTATAGTATTCTATAATATTTAAACAACTAAAATCGATAAATATAACCGCCAATTATTCTACTGTTTTATATGTATTATATTTAGCAACTAATTTCAACAATTATCACCGTCATTGATAGTAATTATGTAATTTTCATAAAACTTGCGTAATCTAATCTATCTACTACTCTATTGCGTACTAATTAATATAATTCGTATATTTTTCCTAAAATTTTCTAATTACTTATGGTAATAATCGATGATACTACGAAGTACTTATTTACTTATGTCAATAAATTTCCTAATTTAAATATATATCTATATACTCCCTTTGTTTTTAAATATTAGTCATCTTTTGACTTTTCACCCGTTTCAACTCAATATTTAAACGTAAATATCTCCAAATACGTATGTTAAAAAGTATAAAATTTTGATATTGTTAAACCAAACATTAAAATAAAATCTCACATAAATATGTTTTGAAATACGTATTCGAAATAAATTAGAAAATTTTCTTCAATTGTGAATAGTCACAAGATTCCAGATAGGACTAATATTCGAGAACGGAAGGAGTACTCCATATATTATAATAAAAGAGAGGTAAATTAACGTGGTGATGAAAAATGTCACTCTTTGATTTTCCTCTCTTATAACGTAAATAGTCGAATATCATGTTTTGTTTATAAATTGTGTCATACTACGTATAATGGATGTGAATAATGTAAAATGAATGTTTACCTTTGATCGTTTATTATTTGTAATCCAAAGAAAAATCTTTGCATGAAATTTATAATAACCGATCGACATAGAAAATCTTATAATAGTTGAACATGTACTATCAATAAAATTATTATAATAATATCAACTTTTTAAGAATTTGTTTCATATAATAAATCTGGATATGCATAACAAATGATAACTCTTGATTTAATATATTTAACAAGGTTGTTTCAAACATTTTATAGGCCCGGTGTTAACTAACAAAATGAGACCCATAGCCACATACTTTTTAATGACGGGCTCTGGCCTATACTTAATCTTAAATATCAAAAACAAATTTTGCCAAATTCTCATTATCGTAATACTTTGTACGAAGCACGGATAATAATTTATCCGCTCATATTATTGAAGTCTTAAAGGGCATATTGATTGAAATTTTGACTAATCGTAATCAATTATTTCCAAAATCATAAGATTTAGATGATTAATATGTTTGCAATAAAAAAATATTTTTTATATCTTAATGTACCAATGATTGCAATGTCACATTAAAATTTTGTGCAAAATTAAATTTATATATGTAAATAGTACATCACAATTGAGATGGCGCGAGTTTCAATTTTAGATTGGACTTACGACAAAGATAATCGTAGATGATTGCCTAATGTTGACCAATGCTGACTAACAAATAGAGATTTGTTGTTGGTAGACGGGTATAAGGATAACATGTACCCTCTTTGGTGATGGGGCGAGGTTGAATTGCTTGATTTGAGAACACTCACCCAATCTTAATTATCTATGTCACTTTTAAATATATATTTTTTAACAATATTATAGCTAATACAATCAATTAAAATACATCGTAATAAACTTATGTCAATATATTTAAAAGTTAGTTGGAAGAAAAAGTGGATTTTTTTATCGAATATAGTGATGTCAGATTGTTAGTGGGACGGATTTTTCGGAAAATCCCCCCGTGGATCCTCTCCAAGTGCGCAGGGATGGAGGAAAGTTTGGTGGGTGATGTATACGCGTGGTTGACGGGGCAATAATGAATTTTAAATTGGACCCACCTGCGTCTCTAATCCTTAATTATTGATTATGAATATATTAAATAAAATTTACTACTAACTTATATATTATAATGTTTTGTTTATTTACTCAATATAATTACTCTAATTAGACAAACAAATTGTCAAAGACTCTAGAATAGAGTTGTAAAATTAAAAGCTCTTTTACCAAAGTTGATTCTAGGTGTGTGTTTGAGGCGGGTGTAGATACATGCGAGGTGGGTGATGAAGAGGGGATGAATTTTATTTTGTACATCTCGAGACGAGGATTGAGAGGGGTGGGTATCGTTCCATCGTGGATGGAGGAGATGGGTATGAGAACTGTAGGCGGGCACGGGTGTGCAGGCCCCGCTTCTCCTAAAAGTCATCTTTAACTTAGTAAAGTAAATGGTGTAGGTAGGTGTTAAGAGATCGGGTAATAAAGTTGATTGAGAGATTTTGCGAGTATTAAATGGGTATTACTATCGAAGTAAGGAGTGATGAGATAACTTTATGATTGACACAAGTGGTTAATAAGAATGAAAATAATTTTATCTATGTACTCTTATTTGTTTTAATTGGTTTGATAAATGAGCAATGATAAACTTTTCAGTAACTAATTTTAATTTGGAGAATATATATAATCTCTATTTGGCTATATTTTCCTAACAGATTTAATACAAATTTATGTATAGATTATAAATACCGTGCATCGCACGGGTACTATACTAGTTGGTTACTAGTCACAAGCCTAGCTTGGAGGAGCTAATAGTAGTGAGGTGAGGGAGTTGTAGTGTAGTACATTTTGAGCATATTGAGTATTGAAAAGGGAAGTTCTTCTTATCATGATTGTTGTTGAAAAAATGAGTTGAAAAATGAATGGGATGAGGGGAATAAAAAAATGTGAAGGTTCCAAAAAAAAAAGAAAAAAAAAGAGATTGAGCAAAAAAAGAAAAAATTGTTATTCTCAAAATAATTCAAAGCTTTTGTCACTCCGGTTTTGTAATTTCCTATCCTTATGAGTGATTGGTTGTAATTGTGAAAAAAAGGCAATAAAGTATGGTGTTGGTTATTTGTTGTTTTGTCATGTGTTGAGTGGGAGAGTTATGGTCATTATTTTGGTTGATCATGGTTGTATTTAGGATTTATGCTCCCCAAAGCCAAGGCTTTAAGCTCACATTATACCCAAAATTACCGCACCCTTACCTAAGCCTATCATTACAAGCTTTCAAGACCTTCCGACCTTTGTGCATAGAGTCGTATTAATGCGAAAATAGTTGTTTATCCATGCAAGTTATGACATGACACATTTCGAGTCGACTACTAGGTTGAGTGTATGTTTTTCTAGACACACGAGTGTTGTGAGTTTGGGAGGGCATTGTTTACTTATATGTGAAGGAAATATTTCCTTCACCCAAGGTGCATTAAGTCTAATACCAAGGTTTAGATTAATTGCGAACAATTAATTCAGTGAGATCAAGTGATCGGAACAGCTAGCTGGAGCAATGCTTCCGATCAGTGAGTTCTAATGGATATTGAACTCACAACTTACTCTTGACTGAACCTACAAGGTCACACCAATGACACGTAACAGATCATCGGATTAAATGAATCGGAAATTCATTTAATAGCTTTTCGGGAATTAGTTGGAAAACGTATTATACGATACGACCTTGCATCGGAATCGTATATCGTATCGCGAATATTCGTAAGCTAGGCGAAACGAATAAATCGTATCGTACGACGGTGATTCGTCGTATACGAAACTATAAATAATATATCGGAAATGTATTAATCGCGGATACGGAAAGGGGCAACGCTGCCAGCCCAACGAGCCAAGGCGCGCAAGCGCACAAGGCCCACTGGGCGTAGCAGTGAGCCAGCGCGCAAGGCCCAAGCCTTGGCTGGGCGCGCGCGCGCACGCGAGGTACAGCAACAGCAGCGCACACAGCGCGGCCCAAGGCCCAGCGCCTGTGTGGCTGTGCGCGTGTGGGCTTGCACGGACGTGGCTGGCTGGCGCATGGCCTATGTGCCTTGGCCGGTTGATATTATAACCTAAGGGTTATAATATTATTCCAACTCACGTTTTCCAATAACCTAATGCAAAAATCAGATTACACATCAAACCCTAAGGAGGAGAGAGAAACCCTAATTCTCTTTAGCCTCCATGGATGTGTTCTTCCCAAAAGCACAAACTCTTGAATGATTGTCTAAGCTACGATTATCAAGACGGATCTGATTGTGTCGGTGAACCAAGTAGAGGAACGAAAAGTGGAGTTCTTTGTTCGTGTTCGTTGACAGATTATTGTGGAAAACACGCTTCGAATGTAAGTTTGCTTAATCTGTGCTTTATACATGTTTCCTGGCTTTGGGGATTGTTCCGCACATGTTATTATGTTTAACTGTATTCCCCTACAGTGGTATCATGAGCCTTATGTATTCAAAGCATGAATTAGCATGATTATTATTGTTTTTGCATTGTCGAAATTCTTGGAATTTTTGTTGCTTTTTCGGAAATTTTTCGAATTATTGGATTAATTGCGAAATTGGCAGTTCCGAAATCAAAAATATTCGCTTTTTCGATTTTTAAAACCCTAATCTGATGGAAAACGATTTTCTAAGATCAACTCATGAGAATAAAATTGCGAAAACAGGCCTCGAAGCATCAGTTTTTGGGCATTTTTGTTAATTTTTTATTAAAAATTAAATGTGTCGGACAGTAATTCAATTAAAAGGTCGATCTAAACTACTCGGAATTTCTTGAAATTTTGACACAATGTTTCTGGGTACATGTTTGATCTATGGTAAAAAGTTCAGATTTTTCCGATAAGTACAAACCCTAATTTCGCCTTTCCCCAATTCGTAAAATTTACAACCCTAATTGAATTTTAATTAATTTTGGATTAATAATTCGGTTAATTGGGGAAGGGGATATAATTTCATGGGTCAGTGGCTAATTTTAAAAATTATTGGATTAAAATTTGAATGGTTTCGTTAATTTTAATCGCACTTAAACCAAATTATTAATAATCTGAAATTTAATTGTTTATGAACGATATAAAGTTTCGGATTTTATTAATTAAAAGTTCAAACTTTAAAGTTCATTCGATCGTTCTTAAAAGTTTGAATATTGTTAGCCCTTGATTTATTAATTTTACGAAATTGGATTGTCGTTAAAGTTTATTAAATCGTTAAAAATCGTTGTTTTTCAAAAATTAAATCGTAACCTTTTTGAAAAATAAAATTAATGCAAGTTCGTGAATTAAATTTAATTTTAATTAAGTTGGTCCGTTTTACGAACCAAAAACACGAGCATGAGCATGATGGAAGTATGGCTCGTCGAGCCATACGAGGCCATTGTGCTCGCCGCGCCATGCGACACGGGCAGCAGCACAAGGCTGCGTGCCTCTTGCGCGCTAGGCAAGGAAGGGGCAGGCATGTTGCTTGCGGGGCTGCGACGAAGCAAGCACAAGGCTTGCGACGTCCAGCACACTCGACGCATAACACACACGCAGCGCAGGGGCAGCTAGGCTGCGGGTACGCGATGCGTGCGCGCGAGCGATGGGGCGCGAGCGATGGGGCGGGGCGCGCGGGCAGTGCTCGTGTGCTCTTGGGCCTCTCGCACGACGGGCTGGGCGCAAGCCTAGGCCGTTTAATTGAACTCTTTTTTTGAATCGTTTAATTAGTTGAGCTTCGTATATTTGCATTAATTTGGGCTAACGGGATATTTAATTTAATATTTTATTTGCTTGGGCCGGGCCGCGAGTTTTAATTTAATATTTCATAATTAATTATCCGGAATAATTATTGGTTTGAGTGGGAGCCACTAAATGAAATTAAAATGAAATAATTATTTTAATTGTTTCGTAGGTCACATTATTTTAATTAAATTCAATTTTAATTAGAATAAAGTCTAAGGATTAATAATTTGGAAATTGATTAATCTTTTAGGACGCGTTTATGTGAACGTGAATTTTAATTAATTCACGTAAATACTTGCATATTAACATGGGCCATTCGTTTTAGCATACGAATGGGTGAATGCATAGAATATCTATTTTATGTAATGCAGGTACTCCAAGTGACTAGTATGGCCAATATAGGATAGTTAAATACGGTCTGCGCACCGTTCTATCTTTGAATGTAAAGTTTTAAATATGGTCTGCGTACCATGAAAATTTTGATGTAATTTATTATTTTCAAGTATTTCTAAGTTTAGAACTTTAAGTTAGCATTTGAACGAAGATTCAAGACGATGCCAAGCTAACAAGCAGGTAATGAAGATTGGATGCTTCAAGACAAGATGTTTTGGGCCATACTAGATCACCATTTATTTATGCAATTTAATATATATATATATATATATATATATATATATATATATATATATATATATATATATATATATATATATATATATATATATATATATATATTATGCGTGAATGTATGAATGTATGTATGCTTTGCATGAACAGGTTGTTTCCTATGAATCGATTAGTTTTAAGTTCACTTAATAATCGAACCAACATAGAAACAACTAGGTCCAAGTAATATTGAGTTTAAAAATTGCCTTCCAAATCAACACTTATAAAAATCTAGGGATCTAAAATAGTAGGTTTACGCTAAAGCGAGGTGCTATTTTAGTTGACTTAGGTGGTAAGGCGTCCTAAAGGAGCACGTTGATTGTGGTTACAACTCAAACAACAATGGCATTATGTTGTGGCAATGGGATAAATTATGGCATTAATTTATTAACCAAGAGTAATTTGGAGATTACTAGCAATAGGTTTTGCTTACCTAAAATCTTAAACTACTTAAGACATGCTAAAGCTGCTTAAGGATTTAGGACTTTTGGGGTCTTGGAATCGTTTCATTCATTTTGGACCATGTTTTATTTTTGCATGAATGAAATGTTTAATAGCTTTGATGATTGCGTGAATGCTTTTATTTCAAGTTATTAAAGTATGATAAATGTTTTCTTTGCTAGTTCATTTTGTAGCATAGTCAATCTTCAACCTTATTGCGTTCGGATAATAGAACTGCGATATTTCCTCGATCGATTGGTAACTATTTTTGAGAGCGATTCTCAAACAAAAGGAGAGTGAGAGCGTATCTTGAATGCTATTTTCTTATAGTGATCTTCATGGTTGTTTTCAAACTGAAATTTGAATGGTAGACCAATTGGACCTCATATATTCAGAATACTGGGTACTTTTGAAGTAATGAAGTATTGAGTTAAAGACTCATGTATAACCAATGGTTAACAACCAATTTTCTTTTGATTCGATGATGAACTAGACTCATTAGATGCGGTCATTCAAAGTGAATAAACGAAAGGGACTTTGTACGCATAACAAAGTAAGAAGATCAAGCAAAGAGTAAAATCTTTAGGACTATAAGAAAACGTGCTAGAAAGGATAGGAAAGGGGAACAAAAGAAATGAATTCAATATTCAATTTCTACCTTGAAGTTTATGTTAAAGAGAAACGACTTAGCAAATAAACTCCTATGGTATTAGATTACCACTTGAGGTTCTAAACTCTTGTTAAGAACTCAAATTCCGGGAGCTAAGTCTGGTTATTGACCTAGAAGTGGGAAATGAAGCAAAGTTGTGCTACATTGATTGTAGGGTCATCATGTTTGTTTTAAAGTCCTTCTAAAGGCTGGAACTTAATGGTATTATGTTCCATTAATCATCATAATCAATTTCTGTTTGGACAACGGAAAGACTCACATTCAAACAAAAACATTCGTTGAGTGTTTATTTGAATGAAATGGTCATTTAAGGGTTGAGTCATATGATTAATTAATAAACAAAAAAAATCTCTTCACACTCAAACTTCAGAAGGTTCAAATCAAACATTTTGATTTTTGTTCCACATATCTTTGGCAATGTCATACGACCATATCAACAAGACAACATTCTAAGATTCCATGTCATGGATTTCTGAAAGTTGTTTAATTTAAGACACGTGGGTCTTGCTTGTTGAACATGACATAGAAATGGACTATTGTTAGAAGTTTCTAGACAATAAAGTTCATGGGCCAAAGATGGATTTTATGACTTACCTATTTCACAAGAATTTGAGAAAATATGGCTATATTTACTCAAAGTGAAATGTGTGAAATGCTTCAATGTAATTCACAAAAGGGTATAAAATCAACTTGGCAAGAATTTTGGAACATCTAGGCTGGGTCAAGGTGATGTGTGCATGAGCCAAGAAGGATTATCTAGATTGTTTATATGGTAATATGACAATTGAATCTCCATAAGAATATGGTATGTCCAAATGGAGAAATCGGAATCTATTTCGATTAACGATAATCACGACTATTTTCCTATATAGTTTCTAAATGATACTCTCAAGTGACTTTCACACTAAAAAAAGTTGTCAAAGCTAAGGATAAGATGTCATAAGGATTGAACTTCGGTTCAGTACATCTTTTTAGTACATATATATCTAGGGTTGTCAAACCCAGTGGGAGTTAGTGTTTACATCAAACAAACTCAAGGATAGATATATGTTTCTTTATGAGCGACTCATAGAAACAAAAGGTATTGATTCTACCACAAATCTGAGAACATATGGTTGTTGCTTAAGATAATGTCTTTAAACCATCATATTTCCAAAAAGGCAAGTGGGAGAAAAATGACCTCGAATGGACTTCGAGTCAAGCAACAAACAAATGTAGGATACTTAGGAGTCTTTGGAAAAGCTCCGTACTTAGAAGCCTTTGGAAGAGCTTCATCAAGACTTTAGAAGTGCTTCAAGAGAATCCTAATACTCAAAGGACTTGAGTAATGTCTTTATAGACACTAACGTTTGATGTTCAATACCTAGGTAAATCGTATAAGGAATAGAATTCAACCAAGATAGATACATAGATATCTTGAGGAATGAAAACTATGAAGACTTTGGAAAGTGCTTCAAAAACATACGACTTACAGGTTAGCTACGACGAATTAAAAATTCCCAAGTATGGTTTGAGGCCATCAGAAACATAAGTATGGTTCGAGGCCATACAAAATGGTTTGAGGCCATTTCATCCAAAGTACCTTCATCTTAAAGAATCAAATCTATGATTTGGTTGATTTGCATAAAGGGTTCACTCCCATTGGTTGCAAACATGTTTTCTAAACATACAACGTTGATATAAGGGGTTCACTCCCATTGGTTGCAAAATGTTTTCAAAACATAAAAGATGATATTGTATACACATACAAAAGAGAAGCTAAATTGGTGGTTAAAGATTGTAAACAACTTCACGGCGTTGATAATGTTGAAATCTTTTTCACCAAGTCGGAATGCTTGAACTATTTTGGATAAATCTAGCAATCATTGCATATGGCAATATGACAATTGGAAAACGAAACACCTTACTCAATTGGACTTGTAGAAAGGAATTGTGTACATCACACAATGTAAAAGTTTCACACAATGTAAAAGTTTTGGATGCTAGATAAAAAGAGCAAGCTTAAGAAATCTATTCGTAGATTAAAGCATGCAAGTGGGAATTGGACCATATTTGTCTAAAAGGCTATTGAGGAATCATAGCTTTATGAAAATATGGATCATCTTATAGATGAGGAGTTTAGTGGGAGCTAAGTCAAGTTTATTGGTTTTATATATATGAGATGCTTATCTCTCTATTGAAGATGACATTCAAATTCTAAATGGTTAGATTTGAAAGTATTTGTCAATATTAGAACCATGGCGAAACTTAGAACATACTGGGTTAAAGATCTATTGGATAGGATCTAAAGCGTTGTTTGGATTCTGTAAAAGTAATTACTAAATCAAACACAATGGAGAGACTCAAAAGAGACTCTCAACCCATATGAGTAAGTCTAAGTTATGAATGCTTTAACTAAGTATAAAGCTAGGCTGTTATCACTAAAGTTAAGCATGAAGGACCTTGAAGAGGTGCCTTCACCTTATGTCACATGGCGATGCCAAGATTTTAGCAAGATTCAGTGTCTCTTGAAACAGAATGAAGCTAAAAGTTACATGGATGGATTTTAAAATGCGAATGGTTTTTGCATTACAATCAATCATGTATAATGTGATATATTGATCGCCAAGATAACTTGTGAACATTGGATCGTGACGAGTTTATACCAATCTCTATTGATCTGGATCAAAGATCATTGGAACAGTATCAAGAACATCCAATACATTTGGAGATGTAGGATGAGCACTTGATAAGAGGAAGTGAAGATAACTAAAGTTTTGATGCTACATGCATTTGCCTAAGCAAAAGTTGAATCTTGTTGTTAGGCAAACCACAAACAAACGCGGGCAATTAGGCGTCGTGATTAAAAGGTGGTTACATAGGTTCTAAACCATATGTGATGCATAAGAAACTGAATCAATGATTAGTTTCCAAGTTCTCAGTTGAAAAATGTATCTCCCACATCTATGTGAACTGGTTGGAGCATTCCAAAAGGGAAGCATCATTTGAAATTCTACATAATTGAAATGAATTCATTGTTGCCTAAGAAGCAACGAAAGGGAATTGTTTTTAGTGGGAGTTCTTCAATGAACTCAGGTTGATCACAAGTCTGCTACCTGGATGATTTTCTATTTTAGATATGATTATCATTCTAAACAGCAACGAAAGACTAGATCATTCTAGAAACATATTCAAAGATCTTTTCATCTTACATCGAAAGGCTTTCGATAGAAAAGATGCTGAGGATAGCAAAGTACGATAAACTAAACCTCTGCATTGAATGATACACAACATTCATATGCAGATATGGAATCAAGTTTAAGTTCCATGAATGTTTTAAGTATTGGGTGAAAGGCCTATATCTGTAAAACATTAAATGCTTGATTTTGGGTTAGAGGCCCACAAGTTGGTAAGAATTTGGTTTAAACATTTATCATTTATGAAATTATATTTCATAGTTCATTTAATCTTGGTTTAGTATTAAATGATAAGTCCATGTGATTCAAATCATTCAAATGGGATGTCAAGATGGATTCTTCGACAAAGAAACACCCATAAGTGAACTTGAATATTGAAGTCACAAAGGATCCCTAATCCAGGTCATTGAAAGGTGGACGACCAATGACTAATGAAGATTAGATTGCAAGTTGATTTATAGTTCTGTTTCTTGAACTAGATGGACTGGATGTCAGAAATCATTTGCATAGATACTTATTGGATCTTGTATCGGATTGACCATGAGAACGCTTTAAGAGATTAAAGTCATGTCATAGGTAGTTCTCATTAATGGTGATTAGAAACCGTTCCTCGGAACATGAGCGATTATGTCTGCTCGTTTGAGAATTAGTTCTCTTTGATACTAGCTAAACGTCGCACCGTAAGAGGAGGCTATAAAAGCAGTTATTGGGCGTACTATGAATCAAAGTGAGTGTTCATAGATTGCAAGAATGGATTTTCCTCCTATATTTGATAGGATATGGTGTTGTTGTGTAACAAGGCCTCTCGGGGAGTTAGATACTGTAAAATGCATGGCCGTGCTCAGAATGGTTAGGCTTAACCTTCTGCAATCCGAGAAACACTTCTGGAACTAATAAGGATGGCTTGGATCTTACCTTATGTTCAGTAAGTAACACTAAGCGACAAAGGAATGTGGATGCACACTTGTCTGAATGACAAGTGGGAGATTGAAGGAAATATGTCCTTCACCCAAGGTGCATTAAGTCTAATACCAAGGTTCAGATTAATTGCGAACAATTAATTCAGTGAGATCAAGTGATCGGAACAGCTAGATGGAGCAATGCTTCCGATCAATGAGTTCTAATGGATATTGAACTCACAACTTACTCTTGACTGAACCTACAAGGTCACACCAATGACACGTAACAGATCACCGGATTAAATGAATCGGAAATTCATTTAATAGCTTTTCGGGAATTAGTTGGAAAACGTATTATACGATACGACCTTGCATCGGAATCGTATATCGTATCGCGAATATTCGTAAGCTAGGCGAAACGAATAAATCGTATCATACGACGGTGATTCGTCGTATACGAAACGATAAATAATATATCGGAAATATATTAATCGCGGATACGGAAAGGCGCAACGCTGCCAGCCCAACGAGCCAAGGCGCGCAAGCGCACAAGGCCCACTGGGCGTAGCAGCGAGCCAGCGCGCAAGGCCCAAGCCTTGGCTGGGCGCGCGCGCACGCGAGGTACAGCAACAGCAGCACACACAGCGCGGCCCAAGGCCCAGCGCCTGTGTGGCTGTGCGCGTGTGGGCTTGCACGGACGTGGCTGGCTGGCGCATGGCCTATGTGCCTTGGCCGGTTGATATTATAACCTAAGGGTTATAATATTATTCCAACTCACGTTTTCCAATAACCTAATGCAAAAATCAGATTACACATCAAACCCTAAGGAGGAGAGAGAAACCCTAATTCTCTTTAGCCTCCATGGATGTGTTCTTCCCAAAAGCACAAACTCTTGAATGATTGTCTAAGCTACGATTATCAAGACGGATCTGATCGTGTCGGTGAACCAAGTAGAGGAACGACAAGTGGAGTTCTTTGTTCGTGTTCGTTGACAGATTATTGTGGAAAACACGCTTCGAATGTAAGTTTGCTTAATCTGTGCTTTATACATGTTTCCTGGCTTTGGGGATTGTTCCGCACATGTTATTATGTTTAACTGTATTCCCCTACAATATGTTGGGAGGAGAGCGAACGGGTACGTCTTTTACCCGCCACATAAATGAGTGACGAGTGTGTGAGCACTAGTCTTGGATTCAATTGTGCACTTGTGGTTCGCTGTGCGTGACGATTGTTAGGGAGGATTTGTGGTTGGGTGGATTTGATTGGTTGACATTGATGCATGCTCGGTAGATTTTGCCTTGAATTATGTTTTTCATTTTGAAATATGTTGAGGGTGAAGTTGGTCTTGTATTCATTGATGATTTCCTTGCTTAGGGACAAGCAAGGATCTAGCTTGGGGGAGTTTGATATGTGTGTTTTATATAGAGTTTTACCCCCGTCCCTTAGTACTTTTATGCATCAAATGAGCTCTTAGGAGCCGTTTTTAGTACTAATATGTGTTATTGAGTGTGCCTTGAGTTTCAGGTTTGATTAGTGAGAAATTGGTCTTTTTAGGCCCGTTTCATTGTGATTTAGGCCACTACACGAGCCCGAGGAAGTTTGGGACCATTATCGTCAACTTTCGGGAGCCTAGATACTTATGGTTGAGCTCCGGGTGTTATACTAGGTGATATGGGCGAAGAATCATCACTTTTGCAAATCACCCTTTGAGCTAAGGGCGAAATGCAAAGACCGGGCAAAATGAAAGAGATTTGAAGTCATCGCTGCGCGCCCGATCAGGCGGCCCTCGCACGGTCCGGATCGGGCGGTCAATCTGGCACTGCTGTGGACCTTTCGCAAACCGCCCGATCGGGCCGACAATCGAGCACATCGCCCGATCGGGCGAAGCGACGCCCGATCGGGCGACGCCAACCTCCTGCAGTTTTTCGCGAGTTTATTTTCCGTTTTTGAGTGTTATTTTGGGCAAACTATAAATACTAAGCCCTTTTATTTTTAGTAGACATCTCTTATTCTAGGATTGTTACTTAGTTTTATTTTAGTTTTTTCTCAAAATTGTTCCAAATACTTAGTTTTAATTTCAATCAAAGCTTTAATTTTTATTTCCTCCTTTCGTTCTTCGTTTAGGTATTAATTTCTATCTTGCTTTATTAATTGCTTTTGATCATGTTTTCCGTTATACTAATTGCGTTGTTATTTGTTATCATGAGTGAGTAGTCTATTTTCTAGGCTTTAGGGGATCCATGAATGCATGATTGGGATTAATTGTGGACATGATTAATTGATTAATTAATTGTAATTTCTATAGCTTATTATTATTGCTCGTCAATTCTGTTCGGCCGGACTATTTTGATTTGAGTTTGATTAACCTTAGATTATGCGCCGAGAGGTATAAATCTGATGTTTTTGATATGTGGCTATTAGATAGGAATTATTTCTAGTACATAGAGAGCCTGCTAGTTATTTTATCCTAAGGAATTCATAAGATTCGAGAGATGCATGTTTTCCTAGTTATGATTGTTAATTGATTGTTGTTGTTCGTTATCCAATCCCGGTCTACATTTGTGGTGAACCGCTGCCCTAGATTCCCTTAATATTGTTATATTCCATTTTGATTATTACCTTAGTTTAGCATACAAACCCATCCAAACCCTTTGTTACCAGTAGTCTAGATTAGTTAATTAGTAGTAGAAAGAACACTGTTTCCCTGTGGATTCGATCCTGACTTCCCTTGCTACCCAGCTAGTGGACTTAGGTTTATTTTTGATAAGGTGATACGAGTTAAGCCTGTCAATAGTTCACTTGATCTCACTGAATTATTAACTTGCATAATTAATTAATATTGAACCGCATTTATTAGACTTAGCATTGAATGCATACTTGGACCAAGGGCATTATTTCCTTCATATTTGTCCAGCTTTAAACATCTATACGCCTCTCTATCTAATGAACAAATTTTCTTTTGGGAACTGTAAAAGAAATGATAAATTTTCATATGTGGTCTCTAGTATGGGCTCGTATTTGTTCCACAATAATTTATTACAATCCATCAATTAAAATATACAATTGTGTACATATTCAAAGGCTAATAAGTTTCAAAAGAATCAAAAGGTCTTGCGCGCATAAGGTGTACAATAAATTTATTGTACACCAAGATAATTTTTATGCAGTTTTTTGTAACTTCAACCTAGTTTTTTATGATTTTTATATTGTAAAAAAAAAGTTGATAGATAAACATTTTAAAAGGTTAAATGATTAATTTTATACATTATTAGTGATTTTGAAGAAATTTTTTTTTATTAAAATGAAAAAATTTATCACTAAAAAATAGATAACTTTTACATATATAAATGTAACTTTTAAGCATTAAATCAACTTTTACTCTGGTGTACAATATTTATTGCACACCGCTTGTAAATAAGAATTAATTATGGGAACTACTATTTGTGAACACGTTTATGGTCGTTATATAATTATGGGAACTACAATTGATAACAATTACTCCCTCTGTATTTATTTAAGAGATACACTTGCCTTTTCCGGCCGTATTTATTTAAGAGATACACTTGTCATTTTTAGTAACTTATCAACCTCAACATCTAATTAAATAATATATCTACACCCCACCCCACCCCTTACTCCCTAAAATGACATGGTCCCCACATATTTTTCTTATTAAAATATCTATTCAACTCCACTTGTTTTATTACTTTATTTCATTCAATTCTTTTTCTTAATACCCATGTCCGGCCAAGTGTATCTCTTAAATAAATACGGAGGGAGTAGAAGGACTTTGTAGCAAGTAACAACCGCATAAATGCCTATTGTGTGATTGATCATGCACCCTCCCCCCTAACCTCTTACCCCCTTTAAAAAGTTGACACATATCTCTATCTATATTAAAAAATACTCCACTATCAACTACGGAGTAGCATCTAATTAAACAATAAGTCAATTACTTTCTATTAAACTATGTGTCGGTCAAACTGATTCAAGTATTCCGACACGAAGGGAGTACTATGTAATGACATGGTGCTACTTTTTTTGTATTTTACTAAATGGTGCATTGTAACTGACACAAAGTTTTAAAATGGTGGCTCGATTTTATTAAAACTATGTTATTCCGTCTAATGCACGTCACATATACATGTTAATTAAAATAACCATTTAGTCTAGTTATAAAGTGATTATGTAAAAGTTATAAAACTCATGAAGAGATTCAATTGATGTGGTTTCTCGAGAATCTTGACAGCATTTGCAAGAGAGGAAAGTCCTTCAACAGGTGTATTTTTCCCTTTCCAAACATCATGTGTAAAATTGTACGATCGAGTAATATATTACCGAGTTTGGGATAATTTTCTTCACTCGGTTAATTTGCATCCTTGAAATGGAATAATGGTCTTCAGAGGTAAACACTATATTGTTTTAGGAATTAATCAACTATATATCTTTTAGTTTTTGTAATAATGATGTAGCTGGCTAGTCTCCTATCGTATCATATTTTCTGCAAAAGGTCTTGTGCATACAAAGCGTACAATTATGACAAAATGACCTTTTAAAACACAAAATTATGACCTTTTTGTCAGAAATTGTGACCTTTTAAAACACAAAATTGTGACCTTTTGTCAGAAATGACCTTTTAAAACACAAAATTGTGACAAAAGACCTTTTAAAAAAAATTGTGACAAAAGACCTTTTAAAAAAAATTGTGATATAGGGCGCAATTCGCTTTTTTGTTGTGAATTAGGACCAAAGACTATTTTCTGATGGTCCACGCCAATTTTTCGGCGTTAATCGGCACGTGGCATGCGCGTGTTCTTTCTAAACAATTTTTATTTATTTATTAAATGATTCCCTCCAATTTCCCCCACCCTACTTGACCCAACTAACCTTACTGAGATAAAAACAAAACAAAAAATTTGATACTCTCTCCTCAAGCTGTTGCATCGCCATTTTCTTCCTCCTTCAATCCACGAATTTCCTCTCTGCAGTTCAAATCAACCAAATTTGAGGAACCATTTTGCTTTCGTGCAATTTCGTACAAGGTAACAGTAAAACCCCCAACTTTTTTACTCAAATTTCCCCAACTTTTTTACTCTTGAAATTAGGGTTCTTGAGTTAAATTAGGGTTCTTGAGCTAAATTAAAGTTCTTCAAAAGAATACCTTGACAACAGAAAAGATTGAAAATGCGAGAACCGCTTGAATCTCCTGCAAAAAAATCAACAAAAATCAATATAAAGATAAACGGAAGAAATTGACGATAATTGAAGAAAAGAGGAGAGAGTAAATTTGATTACGCGGCAAAGAAGGCCGAGGGAGATGTCGGGAGAGAAGATGGAAGAAGCAGAAATACAAATTGGAAGGTATGAGAAGAAGATTAGAAAATGGAAGAAGTAATGTGGTTCTGTTACTACTGTGTTCAGCCATTGCAGCTTATTTCTTATCATCTCTCTCTCTTCTTTGATCGATCTAGCAATCCAACAATTGTGCAAAATTCTGCAACTGATTTCTCACTGAAACCTTTGAAGCTGTAAAGTTAAAGAAGATGAAGTAAGGGGGGGGGGGGGGGGGGGGGAATGGGAGGGAATCATTTAATTTTTTTTAAAAATGTTAAAAAAGGAACATGTGCAGGCCACGTGACGGTCAACGCCGGAAAATTGGCGTTGACTACCGGAAAATAGCCTTTGGTCCTTATTCACAAAAAAAAAAAACGAATTGGCCCTATATCACAACTTTTTTAAAAGGTCGTTTGTCACAATTTTTGTGTTTTAAAAGGTCATTTCTGACAAATTTTCCTAAATTTATTGTACACCAAAATAACTTCTACCCAAATTTATGTAACTTTTACGTAGTTTTATGTAACTTTTAATATGCTTTGATTAACTTTTATATTATTATAAAAAAAAAGCGATAGATAAACATTTTAAAGGGTTAAATGATTAATTTTATACATTATTAGTGATTTTGAAGAAATAATTTTTATTAAAATGGAAAAAATTTATCACTAAAAAATAGATAACTTTTACATATATAAGGGTAACTTTTAAACATTTTGAGTTAACTTTTACTCTAATGTACAATATTTATTGTACACCCCTTGTAAATAAGAATTTGTGTATTTTCTGTTACCTACTCAACTTTTAGACCACGTTTAATCATTTTTTACAATGGAAAAATTTGTCAAATACAACCCAATAAAGTTATCTCGATCTTCCCCATTACATCATCAAACTTTCAGTATTTTAATTACAATCTTAAATTTTATTCCTCAATTTAAATTACAACCATAAATCTTTTTCCGACAAAAACCATCGAAATATGATGTCATTTAAAATAATTATAAAAAAAGTTCTATAAAAAGCTCTAAACAAAAATTAAATAATTCCAAAAAAACAAAACAAATTAATCATAATTTATTTTTTTTATTTTTTCAAGAAAATTATGTAATGTATTTTAATAAAATTAATTGACATCATATTCCGATTAATTTCGCTGGAAAGTTACCCAGAGATGTAATTTAAAGTGGAGATATAAGTTTAAGATTATAATTTACAAATTTGAAAGTTTTATGTTATAATTGCAAAGAAGCATATTTATTGAGTCGTATTTGGCAAAATTTCCAAAACAATGTTTAAATTAGAAGAAAAAAAATAAAAAAAATCGCAATTGGGCTTTTTCGCTAAAATAACCTCATGCCACAAATCAAGTTAAGGCCACACTTCAGACTGCAACCCAATCGAACTACCTTCAATTCTCAGAATTAATAAGCCGCACAGTAAGTTAACAAAATCCCATCCAATTTCATCTTCTTCAACTTCGACAGTTGCAGATTTGCAGAAAACAATTTCTGGGCAAAACAAAGATGGGAAGAACAGTAGTAGCTTTGATTGTGAGTTTATGGATGATCCCGGTTTCGATTCTTGTTAATAGAATTGTCCCTCATTCTTACATGGTAATTTGATCTTCCCCCGCTTTGATTGTGAGTTTAAGAGCTGAATCAATTATTTTTTTTGCTGAAATTGATTTGGCATTGAATTTTACAGGACGAAATATTTCACATTCCACAAGTTCAACAATACTGTAAAGGCAATTTCAGGAGCTGGGATCCCATGATTACTACTCCTCCTGGCTTGTATGTCAACTATTCCCTTCAAATTTTAATTCTGTTACTAATGTTTGTCGATGTCAATTAGCTTATTTGGTTAAAGTCCGGGGTGGTATCCAAGACTTGGGGTCGTATCACATCCTGTATCATTGCGCTATGCGGCTCCCTGTCACCATAAAATTGTAGGATTCGGGGTTTTAATCTTTATTACCTCCTCTTTTAGAAATGCCATGATTTGTTTTCTTCTTTATGTTGATTGCTAGTTCTTGATTGTTTAGAGGCATGAAACTGAAGTTGTGTAGCTGTATCACTATCATGTGTGTTTTGATTTACCAATCTATTGTTTTACCTTTTAAGATGCTAGAATGTGAAGGAACCATTGTGTGTGAAAATTTGAATGGGGAATTAAACTCAATTATTTCAATTTCTGTAAGAACTGTTGATGTAAGAGCATGTACATTTGTGCTCTTGGAGTGGCTCTCCAAGTAGCTCTTCAACAAGAACTATCTCTTGGCCAACATTGGGGCTCTTGAGTGGTTCTTGAGTAGCTTTTCATGGAGACCTACATCAAGGTAGCTCTTGCCCAAGAGCCCTCCAAGAATTGATTCTTGTTGAAAAGTGGGGAGTAACTTTGAAAGTGGATGATAACTTTGGTTAAAAAGATACTTCGTAATTAATTATGGACCACCAAATGGTAAAAAAGAGATTGGAGAGCTTACTTGAGGAACCAACTAATGTTGGGTGTTTTTAGGAATGAATTTTTGAGTGTGTATTGCAGAGAGAGAGAGTGGAGAGTCCTCCAAGAGCTCTTTTGAAGAGCCAACCAATGTACATACTCTAAAGGGATATGTTTGGGTTTGATTTATTTCTTGTCTAGGTGTTAGTTCAAACTCCAGAACATTCGAATTGGCCCAAGAAACTGTTAAAAAGGATTGACCCAATTTGTAATGGAGGAGAAAACTTATACATAATGGCGATTTTCCCAAGTAGACATATCGGTTCTTGCAAGTAGCCTAGTTCGGTGACATTGTTTTTTTTTATTGTGACATGAAACAAATTGGTGTTCGGATAGAGAAGGACGGAGGGATAAGCCTTTCTGAAGAGTTAGCTAGGATTTTTTCTAAATGATTCTATCTTACTCGATGACTGATGTCTGTCGCATAGACAAAACTGTCTTTAATTTGGCTAGCCTAAAAAGTTACGAAGTATGTCATTTCCACATTATTTGCAACTAATTCAAACAGTGAGTAGACAATTCCTTGATATGGATTGTGCAACTTAGTTTCTCGCATAGGATTACCTATCAGGAGTCCTAGTTTAAGATAGAATGAAAGTTGGAGTTGATTTTGTAAGTCAAAACCTTTGCAGGTACTATCTTTCACTAGCCCATATTGCTTCTTTGTTTCCAGGCATGATTTGGGTGCAGCGGATATCATCCTTTTCAGATCTATGTTCTACTGCAATTCTTCGCTCTGTCAATGGTGCATTAGCTATTGTATGCAGCATTCTTATATATGAGATCATCACACAGTTAAAACCGGCACTTGACAGAAGAAAAGCAGCACTTAACACTGTAGTTCTTTCATTATACCCTCTTCATTGGTTCTTCACTTATCTATATTACACTGATGTGGCATCTCTGACCGTGTTCCTTGCTATGTACCTGACATCCCTGAAGAAGAACTATTTTTTGAGTGCTTTGGTATGGACTGTGTCCATATGTATTCTGAATACCTTTTTTCCTGTTCACGAAATTAGACAAATGATAATCTTGTTTAATCTCTTTCATGCAGATGGGGGCATTGGCTGTATGCATTCGACAAACCAATATCATATGGATGCTTTTTGTTGCATGTGATGGTGTAATTGATATGCTGTTGGTCAATAGACAAAGTGTAGGTATTCAGAAATCTGATATATCTATTGCTGAAAAGAACCGGATATCTCCTAAAGATAATTTTTCAGCAAAACCAGGAGTAAGACGGCGAAAGATGAAGGGCACGCAAGATGTTCCCTTCCCTACAGTTACGGGTGGCAATGAGGCTACTCTTTCAGGATCTCATCTTTCAGGTAGTTTTTGCATCTTTGCTCATTTTCCAACTTATTGTCTGCCGTCTCTAAAGAGTTTAAACATAAGTAGTCCCCAAGGGTCACTATTAATGTTTATAATTGGAGCAGATATTGCAGCTATTCAGCCACTAGCGTATTTTTTTTACCATAGCAAGGTTGAAATTGTTTTATTGTATAGAAAACAGATACTGAATGCAATGAGGAGTTGCCAAATTGTTATGCTTGATGCCATCTATTTATAGTTGGAGCAGTAATTGCAGCTATTAAGCCACTAGCGTACGTTTTTTTACCATAGCAAGGTTGAAATTATTTTGTTTTATAGAAAACAGATACTGAATGCAATGAGGAGTTGCCAAATTGTAGTGCTTGATGCTATCTATTGTTTCTTCCTTCCATCTCCTATTGCTTCGTGATGATAAATTCGGTTATTAGGATCATGTACTCCGTAATTCTTTTCTATCTATGCTACAGCTAGTTTTACTTTTTCCAGTCAAGTTCTTCTAGGTGTTAGAGTGTCTTTCAAGTTCTTTTTTAGGTGTTATTACAGGAGAAGTGCTGTATTTTTTGTATTTTATGTCAACTGTCATCTTACCCCTCATCCTTTCTCTTTATGTGCCGTGTCCGCTGATTGAGGGGTTTCTTTGCTCCTAGCATTACTACATCCCAATTTTAGATGATATACCTAAATTTGCATTATACTTCTCATTTGAGCCTTACATACTTATGTTTATTGCGTAATTTAAACCATTCGAGCAATTAAAAGGTGTCCTTCCATAGCCAAACCTTTCCCTCTTTCGCTGTTGGAGTATCGGTCTCAACATAATTCTATCATTTGACATCCCCCACTCTCTTCTTTTCTGCCTTCCATCTTAACTCCACTATTCAGGCTCACCAATTCACCATTGACTTTTTCCAGTAAACTCATTGTTGACCGGCTGACTTCCCTCTGCTTACCGGCTTCTATAAGTTTCAACTGGAAAGTCATAAACCTCGATATCTCGTCCACTACGCACATTAGTTTTCCCATATTCTCAAATAGATTAAAAGCTGTCCTTCTATATCTTTTTTATAGAGTTCCGGTCTTTTCATTGAGGCCAATGCGGAGCATTCTTGGAAAGCTTAACCAAATTATATCCTATTTTATTTTGGTTTTTGTTTTCGGGGAATCGGAGTAAAACTACCCAAGTAATTCCATGGTCTAACAGACTGTTATTGTTTAGTATGCAATTATTAGAAAATCTTAGGGGCAGGGGGAGAATCCATTGGTCTTTGTTTCTATTAAATGCAGCTTCCTCTCTGTAATCGTTGCATCTGGGCTAGCTTTTCATACGAGATATGCTTTAATTATAAGTGCTAGGCAATTGCTAACTTGTGCTTATTTTTTTTGCAGGATTGTTTGATGAGTTCCAATACATTATTATACAAGCATGGCATTTAAAATGGGAGCTCATGGTCTCTTTTACCCCCTTTATCTTGGTGCTGGGAGCCTTTGTTTCTTTTGTTTACTGGAATGGAAGTGTTGTTCTCGGTACTGCCCTCTTGTTCTGCTGCTGTGTCTTTGCCATAACTTCCAACTTCCAACTTCTGTCTTCTTCTTGTCTTTGTGTGCTGGCTCTCTGCCTTTACTTCTACTTTTCTGTATGCATGTTATATCCTCCATTCTTTGTGTTGCAGGTGCTAAGGAAGCCCATGCTGTATCCCCTCATTTTGCTCAAACTATGTATTTTGCTATGGTTTCTGCATTATTTAGTGCTCCGTTCCATTTCACTCTGGGCCATGCTACTGCTCTGCTGCGATCATTTTTCAAGATTAGGCCACTTAGTTTTTTCCTGGGATTTGTCATCCTCACTGCTGGTGTACTTTCTGTGCACTTCTTCAGGTAAACAGAGAAAACCCAACTGTACATGCTTATGCAGCTATGGATTAGACTTCTTTGATATTTGCATGCTTTCTTGCATTCAGACGGAGGTTTTTCCAGTTGCTCTTAAAGAGATATCGGAACATGGAATTTATGGGAACATAAATACTCATTTGGATACGTTTCAATTTCTTGTCCATTGTAGATCTATTAAAAGTAACATAAAACATTCAACCTTTACTTACCAGTCCAATTATTTGTGAGGCCAAAATAAAGTAACATTCAACCTTAATATTTCTCAGATGATTGATATTTTTTTTTTTGGCAATTAAAGATTTTATTACCAAAAGGAGAGAAAGGGAAGGCAACAACCCATTACAAGCACAAGCCACTAAAACAACCAGACCTACAAAACAGGAAAACACAGCTCAACTACATACTCAGTTCTAACAAGTAAGAACATAGCTCATCAGACAGCCTACTTGCTACCCTAAACTGAATTTCTCTAAACAGTTCAATAGGAGTTTTACAATGCTTGTTATACACTTGATCATTTCTATTTAACCACAGAGAAATAGACACTTTCAACAAAGAACATTCTTAACGAATTGTGCCTATTACCTCCCCTTTTGCAACTTTTGAGCACCCACTTCAGTTCATCAGTGAAGACTACAGTTCTCCTTGCAAACTGCAGAAGATTCAGTACCTTCTGCCACACCTGAGCTGAGAACTGACATACAAAGAACATGTGTTCAACTGACTCAGAACCACTTTGACACATGGGACACAGATTGTTAGTAACTATGCTCCACTGCAACAACCTATCCAAGGTAGGGAGCCTTTTCCGGATAGCAATCCAAAGAATAAACAAGCTTTCAGGAGTAGCCTGATTGTTGCAAATTAATCTTCTATAGGGGACTTTGGGATGATTACCACTGAGCTTTTGGTACATCAGCTTGATAGAAAACACCCCATGTTTCATCACTGCAGACCAACCTCCTACTTGCTCAATCAGTTCAATACACTCTAAAATCTTTCTCAAAGACCAAGACATGGTGGCAGGATCTATTTTTCACATAGTAAGTGTTTACCCACCTTGCCCAAAGCTTATCCTTCTTATGAGCAATAGCCCACAGCAATTTGCAAATAGCAGCTTTGTTCCAAAGAACCATATCTTTTATGTTCCAACCCCCAGCTGACCTGGGTAGACAAATGCTATTCCAAGAAACCAGAGCTTTCTTGGAAGTAGTAGTATCACCTGTCCAGAGAAAAAGCCTGCAGTAGCTTTGAATTTCCTTAATAGCTTTTTTTAGAATGACAAAAATCTGGCACCAAAATGATTGAAGGCTTAACAGGACAGTTCTCACCAACTGAATCTGCTTGCAGAAAGATACTTGTTTGTCCAGCTCTTTGCTCTAACAAGCACTCTATCAATCAAGGGCTTACACTGAATGTAAGACAATTTTTTTGTAGAGAGAGGAACTCTGTGATGAACTGATATTTTTGAGTAGAAAAATTAATGACAGAAATATATTTAATTAGGTTGATTGATGAGGAACACAAAAGGGGATAAAAGTAGTGACTTGAGGCCACCAATCTCTAGGTTTAGTGACTTGAGGTCACCACTCTCCAAAGCCTAAGGTTTACCAAATTCTCAACCTCTCTCTCATAACCTAATGTGCCACTATTTATAACCATTCTACTACACTTACCTAATTTGTCTTTTACTTAATATCACTCACTAACTATTATGTCCTTCCCTTACATTGATTCATTACAATACCGACCCCCTAAACTTCCACCTTGTCCTCAAGGTGGATAGTAGTCTGCACTCGATTCTCGACCTCGATAACGCTGGTCCATGTTATCTTCATAGCAGTGCTGCCATAAATGTTCAAGCTCTTCTTTGCTGGGTGTTGCAAGCAAACTGATCAGGTTGTCATGGGGAAGTAGAAAGCTGTCATGTTTTGAAATTAAGGTGAGAGTGGGAATGGTCATGTGGGGAGATGATTCTGATATTTGATTGTAAGCTTTAGAGTTAGGCCAATCTGAAAAGAAATTTGGTTTAAAAATAAAAGGTTGGGTGGGTCTGTTGTAAATTGGGCTTGGTGGATGATTGAGTTGTGAGGTGGGTAATTCGAGTCTCCAAAATCGGGCCACATTGATGTTGGGTAAGTTACTTTGGGTCGTGAATTGTGGGTTGGAGTAATTGGGGTTCAGAGTTGGGGAAAGAAAATTGGGCCTAAAGTCATCTGTTTGGCCTTCTTTTGTAAAAGGCAGGGCTTTTAAATGGGTAGGCCCCATCACCATCACTTCATTGTTGTAATCATCAGCACTACCTTGTCCCTTTACAAAATTACCCTTACTAACACTATTATCTACAATAGGCTTCCCCTCCCAGTCAACGATTAACCCCACCAAGCTTCTTCCACACCAATTTTCTGGAATCTCCTTCTGCAAGTACCAGTATCTCCATGACTGACGTTGTGCGCAACCACCAGAATTCTTACCGGAGAAGAAGAGTAAACCATCTCCAGTATTTTTTTGGGACAACTCTCCAGGTTCACCACCACTAGACCCGCTTGCTTCTGAACTGTCCTTCACGGATCCCTCTAGTCCCTTGTTCCGGCCACCACAAGTGGTGGTTCGAACACAAAAGTTACAATTTCCGGGTAGGAATCCAAAATCCTCCACCAGAGCCACTGCACCAAGTACAAACTCCCAAGTACCTAAAGGGGAAATCACCATCAGCCATATTCAAAGTAAGCAGAATTTCCTTCTGAATGTCCAATGAAACCCCACTGGTGTAAAAGTTACTCTTATCTAGATTAGCCTCCAACCCAAAAGCCTTAGAGAAGAGCAGGAATTTTTGGAACATCATTGAGGCAGACACACAGTCTGCTCTGGAGAACATAATCATCTGCAAACATCAAATGGGTTATGTTCAATCTTTCACATCTAGGGTGAAAATTGAAATTAGGATCATCCTTCAATTACATCAAACTCTTAGAAAGGTACTCCATTCTTATGGCAAATGAGAAAGGGGATAAGGGATCTCCTTGTCTTAAACCCTTTTTAGCAGAGAAGGGAGGACAAGGTTTACCATTCAGCAGGATACTATAGGAAACAGAAGAGATACACGCATGAATCCAGTCAATGAACAACTCAGGGAACCCTAAAGTTCTCATAACATCTATCAGAAAACTCCACTCAATGGAAGTCATAAGCTTTCTTAAGATCTACTTTGATCATGCATCGTGGAGATAGATGCTTCCTGTTGTACCCTTTGACCAATTCAGCAGCTAGCAGAATGTTGTCAGCAATGTGCCTCCCAGGTATAAGGCTGGCCACCATCTGCAACCTAGACGTTAAGATCTTAGAAATAATTTTATAGACAATAGTGCAGCAAGCTATGGGCCTAAAATCTTTAACCTTAGAGGGGTTAGGGATTTTAGGAACCAGAGTGATAGTAGTACAATTGATCTGAGGCAGAAGCTTCTTGTGAGCAAAAAAGTCCTTGATGGCAGAATACATATCAGCTTTGATGACCTCCCAAGACTTCTTAAAGAATACAACATTGAAACCATCAATACCAGGAGCCTTACTGTCATCAATACCCTTTAGAACATCATCTATTTCTCTTGTTGTCACAGGCCTACACAAAAGAGATCTCTCCTAATAACTCAGAGTATTTCCAGCTCTCATAGTAGGAGCATCAATCATGGGCAAGGTAGAAGCACAAGACCCTAGCAAAGTGCCATAGAACATCAGAATTTAAGCTTGAATATCATCCACTTTTTCTAACTTGTTATTGTTATCATCAAATAAGACTGAAATCTTATTAACCCTATGTCTCTCCTTGACTGCAGCAAAGAAAAACTTGTTGTTAGCATCCCCTGATCTCAACCACTGCAATCTTGATTTTTGCATTAGAGCAATCTCTTCAATTTTAAGCCATTTCCTCAAATGAGTAGCACAAGACTGTTCCTGACCCAAAAGAGGAGTATCACCATGCTGCTGTTGAAGTTGGGTCTGAATGTTATCTAAGTGGTGTCTAGCTTGGTCTATCTTCTAATGGATACCTCTAAACTCCTACTGATGTAAATGCTTCAACTTCTTTTTTATCAATTTAAACTTGCTCCACACTAAAGCCATTGTTGAACCACTTATCTCTCCCCAACACTACTTCACAATAGGTAAGAAATCTTGATGCTCAACTAAGTAGTTGAAAAATCTAAAAGGTCTGCCCCCACCCTTATCCTCAGGGATACAGTTGATAAGAATAGGGCTGTGATCAGAAATGCCAGTGTTAAGATACTCAGCAGATGATTGATATTTACGGAGTATATGATTAACCTAGAGTTGACTTTTTTTCTTTTCTTTTTTTGACGGAACCTAGAGTTGACTTATCCAGTTTCCTTTCACTGATAAATTTTGGTTGAATATTGCAGTATAGCTCACCCCTATCTTCTGGCAGACAATCGACACTATCCATTTTACATTTGGCGCAAGGTTATCAACGCTCATCAGTTGATGAAATACTTCCTAGTCCCATTTTATGTTTATTCATGGCTATCAATCTTGCACATACTAGGTAAGTAATAATCCAGCCATTTATAGCTTTTATTTGGTATTCCTTCTTTCAAAGTATAGTTTATGTCGAAGCCCTCTCTACCAAGTAACTTTGTGGTCACTCTTCCTCTTTACATTTCTGTCAACAGGAAAGGCTCGGAGCAGAATCTGGGTGTTGGCCTATTTCTTGGCTTGTGCTGCAGTTCTTGTGCCCACCCCACTGGTCGAGTTTAGATATTACACAATTCCGTTCTTCATTTTTATGCTTAATTCTGGGATTGAAGAGATTAGTAAGTGGCTTCTGATAGCGATTCTATACGTAGTTGTTAACAGCTTCACCATGTACATGTTTTTGTTTCGATCATTCGAGTGGAGCCACGAATCTGGTGTTCAAAGGTTTATATGGTAGGGGTTATCGATTTATCGTTACCTTACTTTCCGCGAATTTCAGAAGTAGCATTGTACTATAATTTTATTATGTTCATGGAAAAACGGTGGAGTAAATTTCTGCTTGTTAAGTTTGAGTTAGGAGTTACCATTGGATTCTCACCACAATTCTTTGCCAAAATCAAGGAAAATAAAAGATGATAATTTTGGGTTGGTAATCCATTCCTGTCCATTGGATTCTGACTGTGTTTGTAATAATTAACAATTATAGGACATTTTGACGAGAAAAGAGACAAGGACTTTTAGGTAGGGGCGTAAGAAGCACAAGTATCGGATGCTTCTTTCATCTCCTTTTTGGGAAAGGGGAGGGTGGTTATAATTTTGTTTTTTGAAAGCCAAATATTAATGCATTTTATTATTTAATAGACGTTTTATCTGTAAAGACAGGTAATCTTAAGTCGTATTATGTACCCAATCGGCATTCGATTAACAACGAATTGTCTTGAGGTTGTTTTGGGCAACGCTGGGTAAAACTGATATGTAGAGTGAAATATTGGTAAAATGAAGTTGGCTCACTACAAGAAATTGTATCATTAACGGCAGGAAATCCCGTCGCTAGACGCCAAAAATTGTTGATTAACTACGGGATTTCCTGTCGCGAACCCGTTATAAAAGGGGGCCGTCATTAATGGAAAATTCCGTCGTTAACCCGTCGTAAAAGACATTGACGGTTGTTCCCGTCTTTGTTTGTTGTTAGCCCCATCGCAAAAGGCTTTTCCGACTCGATTTTTGAACCTTCGTTATTAGGTTGTCATTAAAGATATAAATTATTGTAGTGACTCTGGATGAAAAGATGGTAGCCTCCTTGTTTTAGATATTAGGTAAGTCATCTAATATTGGTAACGCTAATATCATACGAAGAAGTATTAATTTTGACTTTGTCCGCGCTAGGTCTCAAATACAAAGAGGGATCTCCTCTTATCAATGTCATTTTATTTTCAATTCGCAAACTCGAGAACTCTTAAAAAGTTGCACAACTCTTTTATCAGCTGTTCCATGAAATACTTTAATACCGTCATGCATGTTAGATTCTCAAACTTCTTTATTGTATAACTCTAAAACTCATTGCACTTACATACCTTGCTTTGTTCTCTTCATCCATGTATAGCTTTTTGAAAATGATCTTAAAAGTTGTTGTCCTTGTTTTATGATTAAAAACATTTGTTCATAGAAAGATGGTGGAATTGAGAATCAAATTCTTGGCTTCTCGTACAATCAAGAGAATGAGATGCTTGTTATCTCATCTTTGTTTGTGGTGTTGTTTTGTGTATAGAAATTTAGCTGAAAAAGCAAAATTGATCACAAGGAAGTAGACTGGTTTGCTAATTCTTACTCCTATTGTCTACTATTCAAGCTTTGGGTGTATTAGTGTATAGGTTGGGCTGAACGTACAGAACCAATGGACCATACTACTACTATACTATTCGTGATTATGTGGTACCATGTACGGAGTATTTAATCTATTACTATATACTAAAACAGACACCAGGAATGGCACATGTCATTTTCTGGTGTAAAATTTTCCCGCCTAAAATATTTTCCAAAAATATATATCTTTTTATTTCATTTTTATTCTCTACCTTTTTGTAAACTATCTTTGTATGGAAAAAAGTTAATAAATTATAGATAATAGATATCACGTAATAATAATTTTGCTAAATATTTTTTGATAATATTTTAGCCAAATCGGTTTTATAGTAATGAAAATTATATTCACTCGATATGTCGATCAAATTAGCATATTACACATATATAAAATGCAGGATAAATAAATTTAAATGAGTATGCTAAATTTTTTTATAAATATGTAGTAGTTTGGGATATTTATAATTAGTTAAATATTTTGTAAAAAATAATTATCATAATCCGTGCGTGCACGGGATCTAATCTAGTAAGCTTTATTAAAGAGTATGAAAACAAGAGGTACACGGAAAAAATACTCCCTCCGTTTTTTAAACTTTTTGCTGAGCTTTTTGTATCGAGTGGTCATAAATTATTTAAGACCCGATTCAATAAACTAACTCATAAATTATCCAATTTTGACATTAATTCAATTTTGATATTTACCACCTTTTAAGTTTAATGTTTTGTATTTATCACCTTATAAAATGGTATTTCATATTTATCACCTTAATTTTATGAAATATTTTAAATTCATCCCCTCTTAACGGTTTTCATCAAATTTTCGGCCCATGTGAACCATGTTTAACTAACTTCTTCAATTGAAAACCTAATGAAAGAGGACGAAAATTAAAGAAGTTGGTTAAGGGTGCGTTCTGTTCAACTTATTTGACCTGAACTTATCTGAACTTATCTGAACTTATCTGAACTTATCCGATCTTATCTGAACTTATCTGATCTGAACTTATCTAAACTTATTGGAACTTATTGAAACTTATTGGAACTTATCTGAACTTATCTGAACTTATTGAAACTTATTACTAATAATAAATAAATAATAAATAATAAATAATAAATAATAAATAATAAATAATAAATAATAAATAATAAATAATAAATAATAAATAATAAATAATAAATAATAAATAATAAATAATAAATAATAAATAATAAATAATAAATAATAAATAATAAATAATAAATAATAAATAATAAATAATAAATAATAAATAATAAATAATAAATAATAAATATAAATAATAAATAATAATAATAAATAATAAATAATAAATAATAAATAATAAATAATAAATAATAAATAATAAATAATAAATAATAAATAATAATAATAAATAATAATAATAAATAATAATAATAATAATAATAAATAATAATAAATAAATAATAAATAATAAATAATAAATAATAAATAATAAATAATAAATAATAAATAATAAATAATAAATAATAAATAATAAATAATAAATAATAAATAATAAATAATAAATAATAATAATAAATAATAAATAATAAATAATAAATAATAAATAATAAATAATCAATAATAAATAATCAATAATCAATAATAAATAATAAATAATAAATAATAAATAATAAATACTACCTCCGTTCCTTAATGTTCTTTACGATTACTATTTGCACGGAATCCAATGCAATATTTAACGACTTATATATCCATTTTCGTATGTGAAAAAATTATAAAAAATTGATATTTTGAAAATACATAATGAGACCAATCTAACAAGATTTTACATGATAACATTTTGATGTATGTAACAGTGGGAATCCACGGTCAAAGTTTTCATACTTTAGACACATATTCCAAAGCGTAAAGAACATTAAGGAACAGAGGTAGTAATAAATAATAAATAATAAATAATAAATAATAAATAATAATAATAAATAATAAATAATAAATAATAAATAATAAATAATAAATAATAAATAATAAATAATAAATAATAAATAATAAATAATAAATATAAATAATAAATAATAAATAATAAATAATAAATAATAATAATAAATAATAAATAATAAATAATAATAATAATAATAAATAATAAATAATAAATAATAAATAATAAATAATAAATAATAAATAATAAATAATAAATAATAAATAATAAATAATAAATAATAAATAATAATAATAAATAATAAATAATAAATAATAAATAATAAATAATAAATAATAAATAATAAATAATAAATAATATAATAATAAATAATAAATAATAAATAATAAATAATAAATAATAAATAATAATAATAATAATAATAATAAATAATAAATAATAAATAATAAATAATAATAATAAATAATAAATAATAAATAATAATAATAAATAATAATAATAAATAATAAATAATAAATAATAATAATAAATAATAAATAATAATAATAAATAATAAATAATAAATAATAAATAATAAATAATAATAATAATAATAATAAATAATAAATAATAAATAATAAATAATAAATAATAAATAATAAATAATAAATAATAAATAATAAATAATAAATAATAAATAATAATAATAAATAATAATAATAAATAATAAATAAT